>NC_070639.1:11900119-12539494 GCF_947347685.1 Pleuronectes platessa
GCGTCAATGGTAACTACTTTCTAATCCACTGAACAGGAACCCCCGGCTAGTATGTGAAATATTTCTTGTTTGCATGCTATAAGAACAAACAAACTGGAAGAGTTCTTAAGTTTGTTTACCTAGACTCATGCATGTGTATTATAAACATGTTGCTTCATTGTACAAAAACAAACTCTGGAAGGGAGAAGATGAGTGTCTCCCTAAGCATAAAGGTGTGTCGTACCATAAAGGCAGCTCTCTGGAAAGCGGTGGTCGTGTCCATTATGTGCTGCAGGAGGATAGTCTCCAGCTCATCTGGGTCCATCTCATCAGAGCTCAGAGGGACTCCGTTAAATAAAGCCAGAGGTAGAGCACCCAGGCCGCTCTTTTTGTAGAAGAGGGCACCCTCCTGAAGCAAACAAAACATGGAATCACACATTAAGTCCCAATCATCAATTCCAATGAAAACAAAGACAAAAGAATGAACAATTTAAATAACTTACGTTTCTTTTGTAATCATACTCAGATTCTAAACCTAGAATCTTCTCAGCATTGGCGCTAGGAAATTTCCTCTTCATGTAGGAAGAGATAGTCTCAACAGATAGCGACTTCCCAACATCTACTTGGTTGTACATCTGCAAGAGATCGGAGAGTGGAATGAGATTTAACCATTTATAAGTTCTGTTCCAAGAGCTGATTCCAGGAGAAAAATCCCACTGACTCATGTAGTCCAATAATAGGATGACACAGGGTACAATTTAACAACTGACTTCTGAGGCACAAGGACATATGAGCGAACATGGGGTCATCATGCTTTCAAACATGTTCTGCAATGCTAATCTTATCTGGACATTGAGTAGAGGAGATGTATGTTGTTTCGATTAAATGTCATCACGTCACTGGAGTGTAACTGGAAAAATTCAAGCATTCAAGAGTAAAGAAGAAGGGTCAACGCAGCAGCCTTTTTCATCAATTCCTGACTCCTACATGCTCTACCCCCCCCCCACCGGAACCAAACAAGTATTCCACACAAACAGTCTCCTGTCTGTGTGAAAGGGCAACGCCGGTCGATATCTGGACCTGATTCTCAAGAGTTAAAATGAGAAAACAGCTTTCGTTATTCTTCAATAACTGCTCGCTAAAAAAACAGATTTATATATGTGATTTACTTACAGAGACCATGGACATCAGAGCCTGGGATAAATCATACTCGTCTGCAATGTAATTCAGCAGTCGGTAGAATCCAACCCCTGCATCTGAGAAGCCATCAATCTCGTCCTTGGTGTTGACAACAAACACAAATCCAATTCTGTAAGAAAGGGGGACAAAAACAAGTATTCAATTTGCAGGTGAAATGAGAATCACTACCTGGTAAAGATATAAATACAGAGAGTTGATCACATAAACAGCTGTGGAGGTGTGAGAAATAACAGCACCGACCTCAGGGGGATCTTATGCTTGTAGAAAAGCTCGGCTAGTTTCACCAGTTCGACACTTTCTTCTTGCACGGGATCCAGGAACAGCACCTAACAACAAAGATATAATCAGAGAGACGACAGAACAGTACACCCCGTCTGAGACAGCCTTGATAATCAAACCCAATCTGAAGCATTCAAAATGTACTCTGTATGCTCATTTATGTCATGTATGAGATGTTATGATGGTAAATTAACCAAAACCTGACAAAAGGTATCTAATAGAGTCAGACATATCTAAAGAGTTTCAAAGTGCTCTGCTGATTCAACATAACAACTCCACTACAATGAGCACCGTCCTTAATTCCTATATCTCCTGCTGTCAACTCACCAGGTTGAAGAAATTGCGTCGGATCTGCCGGATCACGCCAGGAAAGGTGGCTCTGAGCAGTTCCTGTATACCTGTTGGCCAGCTCCGGTACATTGGGTCATTCTCTATGTCATTTATCCACTGGAAAGTAAAGAAAAACTATATTAGTCAACAGCTCTACGATGAATTGACATTTTTGCCATTTGAAATGTTAAGAAAGAAGAAAATCAATATGTGGTGGTACACGTTGATATTGTGGTGGGCCACCACAAATAAATCAATGTATGGGAAACACTGAGAAGAATAAAAATATATTTGGTTCATGATGAAACTGAGGTCAGTTGAGTAGCAAGTCTTTATAGGTTATAGGTGCAGTAGTTAGCGCTGTCGCCTCAGAGAAAGAAGGTTTCCAGTTCGAAACCCAGCTTGACTGGAGCCTTAGGTTGATTTGAGACATCTAGATTGACCGAAGGTGTGAAATGTGAGATTGAATGGTATGTCCCTCTGCCTAGGTGATATGCTGGAGGCCTGTTCAGGGTGTACACCTCTCAAGCATCAAAGGATAAGCGGTATAGATGATGGATGGCAGAAAGTAGAAGGTGTATGGAATTAACTTACATATATTTTCAGTAGACATCAGTATGATGTTGTATCACTGTACAATTGTATGGAAAGAGATATATTGCAAGCTGTAGTGTATACATTTAACATTTTCACTTGTTATAAAGCTATTATACATTGTCTTCTCTCTCCTTCATTGTCTCTCTCTCTCTCAAGACACTTGAATTTTACATATTATAAATAGTACATCGTCTCTGGAGGGAGAGATGAAAGTTGAAATTAGATGAATTTTAAAATGGCCAAAGGCTAAAATGAAAACTTGCCAGTTTTTAATCTGATTGCTTAACTTCCAAGTTAATAACTGGTGTTTCTGGTAGGCTCGAGACGGTGGCAATAGCCTGATGACTGATTCACTAATTCACGTCCTGGTGCAAGTACACAATGAAGAAAAAAATCTTCAGTATTGATCTGGGCCAGATGAATAATTCTTCTGGACATAACTCACCATTATGGCTGGATGTCTGATATCTAAGGCGTAGTTGTCATCCACAGCATTCACAGGTAACTTCAAAAGCTTGCCCTGATGTTCCCCCTTTATGCCAAGGTTATGAAGCCCCTCCAAGACCCTGGCCTCTCCTCTGAGGATGTCCAAAATGCTGTAAAATTAAGACCACAGGTTATTTCCTAAACAAATATAAGCCGTGCGGCAGTGGCTTTGAAATGCAGCCACCTCTGATCTTGCTGTAAAGGGATTACTGAGGTGATGAAGGTCTGAGGGTTTTTTTGGGGGGGGGGGGGGCTGGGAGGCAGACCCCTCCTGCTGGCCCCTCCTGCTGGGTTTCTACCTGAAAGGGTTGTGGACGTCCAGATCAATGTGCAGTCCATTGATGAAGAGCTCCCCATCTCCCGGGTGAACACCAACGGTCTCACTGAGATGCTGAAAGAACAAACTCAAAGTGTTAATCGAATGCCAAAGCCCTTTTATGTCTGATCTCTCTACAAGAAAGAATTTGCACGGAGACTGCAGCAGGAAGCATAAAACACAAAGTGTGGAGAATAAGAGAAAAGCCAGAATAAAATGTTGCGTTTGATGTTGTTAGTGGATTTATTTCAGATATAGCTTAGAAACCCGTTCTCTAATACGAAACTCGTGCAGTGGTTAAGGGATGATATCAAAGAAAACCTCCAGCACTTTCATGTGGGAATGCTGCTTATGATATCTTACCTTTTGGTTGTCCTCAATTTCTTTTCTCATTTCCTGCTTTACAGCCACTCTTGTCAGTGATCTGTGGGAACAGTAAAACATGTCCAGTCACCATCAGCTTTTACCATATCCCCAGCCGGCTGTAAAATGCCAGTTTTAATCTCCAAAAACCTGTGGGCTTCAAGATGGTACATTTGCAGTCAATTCCCTGTATACACACAACTCTTACTCAGCGCTTTCTGGTGTTATTACAAGCTGCCTGAGCCAAAATAAGCGGGCATCAAAAACGGCTGATTAGATCTGGGCAATAGAAGTATTTATTGTGGAAGTAATAGGTGTCACAGGGAAAGTTATAATGCTCAAACACATGGGTTTTTAAAAAGCATATTTCCTGTGCAATTAAATAATAGCATTTGCTGGGGATGGTTCACACATTTAAACACAGAGTAGGGCTGAAAAAAATATGGATTTACTTACCTTGCTTTGCTTGGAAAATTCTGACTGAGGTCTCGCAGGAGCTTCAAAGCATCATGCTTTGGCACAGACATGATTCTGTCAGCTGCTTGGAAACTTAGATCTGTAGAGATCATGAAACAGAATCAAAGGTACATATATGTGAATACACATATATAAATATTGTTCACTCAACCTGAATCTACATAGGCAACAAAGGGAGCTATAAATGAGATGCCACAATAGGGTGATAATATAATAACCATGTATATTGATGAACAGTTTTTCTTACAATCACTGATTATATGAAATATATAATTGATACCTTGCATCTCCCACACTTTGAGAGGGGCCATGTCATTGGTGCTCTCCAGAAGATGTTTGCGAAGCTCAACGAGTTCTTCCTGCAGTTCTGGATGAGATTTCCTTAGAGGAGGTTAAATAAGAGATTACATTTCGATTATAAGTCAAATTGTTTCATAATAAAGTCTCACGGAGGACAGGATGCACTGCAGGAAAACCAGGTATACAAGAAATTAGCCTGTTATGGTTAAGCTACTTACTTTAATGATCCAAAAAAGAATCCTTGTACATCGTTTTCATCCTCCTCTGTATTTAAAGAGGTCTTTGGATCTATAAAGCAAAAGATGTGTGTTTCATTTCTTTGGACACAGTGAGGTCCAGCACACGTTCGATTAGTCAACTACTGACCTTTTACTTTGGTGTCATCCACAGCTTTGTATTCTGTGCTTTTGATAGCCAGCTCAACACTGTAGCCTGATAAAAGCATCTTTTGAGGTTTAGGATCCTGCAGCAGTGAGAAGCACAGTGATTGATTAAATACAAACAAAGCAGAGGTTTATTTACATGTACAGATGTCAATTACAAACAATTATCAACTGAGATCCACCCAAGAGGAGACATTTTCAGTCAATATCTATATATACTACATGGCCAAAATTATAGGTCACTAATTAGGGGGTTCAACTGTTTCAGCCACACCCATTGCTAACAAGGTTTAACTCATGAAAACTGACATTTTCATTGACCATGTGAATTTCAATGAGTCTAAAATTTTGACACATAAATTCAACCTACAAGTTTTTACAAATCTCGATCACCACGAAACCTTCTAACATAACATTGTATGTGTTGGAATGTGGTTTCATGAAAGCTGCTTTTCAGGCAGACTAACTCTATCAAAGAGGGTAACCTTCTGATGGGTCGTACATGACCTGGTCAGAGGTTCCAAAAACCCTGATCTATAAAAAGATCAAACCATGGAGGTCTAAATTTAAATATTAAATATTAATATTACTTATATTAGGCTTTACTTCTCAGAGGGATTCAAATATTCATCAGGTCATATCAATAAATAGCTTATCCACTGAAACGTCTGTCAGTGTAATCTTTGGGACACCATTTCAAAATGGCTGTAATACCATTGCTACTCACCGCTACAAAATGCCGCAGCACATACATGAGTGTGCCCTCTTGGGCTTTCTCGGAGAGTGCATTATGAAAAGACATGAATTTCTTGGTTCCAATCTCAGCATAGAGGATCACAACTGGCACATCTGTTTTATTGAGTCCGGGATATGTGTGATCACTCTTGTACAAAAATGGCTTTGGCCTGAATACATTTAGAAATGGAAAAATATCAACACAGGTTAATTACAGTCAGTGAAATACGATTCATAACAAGTTCATTATGCAAGTTAAATGTTAAGATGTGTACAAAGCAAGACTTTATATGTTACCTGCCTGCAGCTGCCTTCAGGAGCTTCTTGATATCCTTGGTGCTGCAGCTAAGTTGTCCATGAATGGAGACAAAGGCAGGACAAGCCTCAGGTGGAGGTTCATCGCTGGCTATCTGTTCAGGGCAGGAGGGAGAGAAATTTGTTTTCTAACACACTGCCTACACACATGATGCTTATGCTGCCAGGACCTGGTGGTTTTGTTCTCATAAAGGGCTACACAAATTAAAATGCATGCGACCACAGAGATGAGATTCAGTTTGCATAAAAGACAAATGCATCATGGCAAGTCTTTAATTATAAAAGTCCAGCACTGCCACCCTCCCACTCTTTAACATGGGCCAAAGTTAATCAGTTAAATCCGAAACCTGATTGATTTATTCTCAGTACTCTCCAGCAATCATCACACCGATTTACATTGTGTGGCACAAAACTTAATTTCACCCGCAAAAAGGCCATAACTCACTCAAATATTTAACACATTTTGAAATGAGGGAAATTCATCATCGCAGTGCATCACTGTCACAAAAATGAGGTTTCTCCTTATCACCGCTGAAACCGACACAATCAAAAGACTCAGAAGTTGTGGACAGGAAGCACATAAATTATATGAAGCAACTAAACATAAAGTCAAATTTAGTCAAGAGCAAAAACATCGCATGTCAAATAAAAAGCTTAAATTCATTTTTAAAGGTTTCTCAGCATGTACTTGTATGTATTACCATTCTGAAATTATGCCTTTAACAGTAATATAAAATATACAGTAAAGATAAATGTCTCAGCACAATATATTAATGTACAGCAAATCAGGAAGTATTACAAAAATCAAGAAGGTAAGTAACTTCCACAACCATGCTTTTCCTAACAACACAGATTTTTACGTCTCATATTTGTCCTCTGTGGGAAACAGTGGGCCCCTGAGGTTATGGATTGAAAATAAGCATTGATTCTCTGTCCTCCTCTCCCGGCCTTAAAACCATCCTGCATTTTTAAGACCACTCTCTCCCTGGTATGAGCAGGATGTCGTCCTCTCCTATATTTACAGGGTCCATATTCTAGAATTGTGGTACCTAAAACTGCAGTATGAAGGATTTTGAGAAACCTGTAAGCTACATATGACAACTTGAAATAAGAAAAACTAAAAAGGCTGAAAGTCACATTCATTCGTTTTAAATAATGAGCATGTAAATGAAGGCATCTGAGAGTAATCCAAAGGGAACCATGGATGACTCTGCCTGTCACTGAATAAATTATAGATAATTATCATTACACATTCCGAAAGAAACCCGGAGACAAGAGCATTGTTGTGAGAAAATAAGTTATTGATGCGCCGCATTCAACACAGTGGTCCGACTATAATTATCGTCACTAACGGCTGTGCCCCAAAGTGGTCGAGAGAAAACCTAAAGTAAGGCCTGCGGAGCAACCTGGCTTGAGACAATATAATCATCCAAAACAAGAGATGGAGAATTGCTCGTCTCCTGTATTATGAAGCTGCTTGTAAGAAGAATTTGATCATAACATACCTGCTGGGATGCATGAACAGCTGGTGAGTGAGACCGTAGAGCCACGGCAAATTTAAGAAGATTCACTTGAAGGTCCGTGAGGAACTGGCCAGCCTTCTTTATGACCAAGTTATAGTAGGAGCGCACAGACTCTGCAAGGCACATCAACATTTGTAATAGTGAGGCTTTTTAGAAGAGAAGAACACCACTTGTGGTGCAAAATTATATATAATTTGTTAGCATACTTCTGAAGTCTTGGTTTCAGAAAACATACCTCCTTGCTTGTAGACGGTGAGTTCTTTCACAGTGTCGACAAACTGCCAGAATTTGTCATTCCCGTCTTCTGCAATAAATTCGCTGCAATTGAGAAAATGATGTGTTAGTCAGCATAACAAAGTAACTGACAGCCCGAACACATAATCATATTCGATTTTCTAGCAATTATTCTGCCCATCTTGTCTCCAGTGTTGTCGGCTCCATAGGGTCTATGTGAAGTACCACACTGACCTTACAACAGGGTTTCTGAAGGTTTCATCAAGAATAATTTAAGACTTTTTTTAAGACCATAATGAATGAAATTGAGGATGTGGGCCAAGTACAACAAGTTGGAAGGGAGATCAGAATCCCGTAATTACTTACAATTGCCCTTAATTGAAGTTATGCTGAAGTAGCCTACTAGAGAATAACCCTTAAAACGTCCACACTATCTCACACACTACAGACAGAGACAACAGGCATCCATCTATCCCACAGTCAAGCTGACTGTACCCGAGACAGATGCTGACCAAGGTGGTGGTAAATTATCAGTTCCATGTTAATCTTATTTGTAGTTGTATGATAATATCTGTTCCATTGAGAAAGAACAATAACTAAATGGAAACATTTCTTGTAAAAACAAAACTCGCTCTAAAGCACAACAGAAGAAATGGTAAATGAACTTTAACATTATTTTTACCTGAATGTATTGAAGACCTAGTAAAAAATATTTAATAATAATACAACTTTATCTACACTGCACTTTTCAAAAACAAGTTTATAAAGTGCTGCATCAACATAGAAACAGACACAATTACATAAACAAAGACACAAGAAATCTAGGTGAAATAAATTTAAACATATTTATGTACATTTTTAAAACCCGGCATAAACCCTGTGCATATCATATGTTGATGAGTTGAATTGTATAATACTAGAAACACGGATTAGTAAATTATGATATAATAACTTTTAACTGAAACAGCAGCACCTCTATCCAGAAACAATACCGTTATTTCTCTGGATATTCCCCATCCAATTACTAAGATCTAATGTTTCCATCGGAGCTAAATTGAACACGGGCCCCCACTCAGCCCTGTTCAGTGCGGATGTGTTTGAAGCGGGTCCAGGGGACGGGGATGTTACCTTGTCTCCAGGAGGAAAGGTGTCATGGTCCATTTGGCTCTCAGGCTGGCAGTGACTCCTTTGGGTGCCCCGGTGACATGATGTATGTTCAGCAGCAGCAGTGACAGCACAATAACAGTCCTCATGATGTCCGGGGCGACGTGTCATGAGCCTGCGGAGAGAAGCGGCACACTGTGGGGGTCAGCACGGTTCGTCTGAGCCCTTTGAGAGCCAATGCCACGTAGTTACTGGGACTTATTGTCAGAAAAACACAACACTGCTGCACAACGTCGCACGGGTCAAAACGTGTGTAAAGAAAACAACGTACAACTATTTAGAAACCTCATAAATTCAACGATGCAGAGGAAGCTGCGCGAGGAAAACACGTCGAGGTGACGAAACAGACGCGATTAACGTTGAGTAGCGTTCAGATCAAAGTTAACTTTATCCGTGAATCAAAACAATACGACAAGCTAGCGGGATTTAACCCGACCGAATACCGCTTGTGTTAAATAACAGTGTGAGTAGTAGCACATAGAAAGTTTCCAAGAATATCCCTCACCACAAATTGATGCTAGGCGCTTCCATACAAAGCAAAAGCTCCAGGTAGGTATTTTGGGAGAGCTAACGGGCTAACCGGTGCAGCTAGCAAGCTGCCAGGGTATCAGGGTGGCTGAGGCTGGCCATTATTCACATCTGAAAAAGCTCACGGTAATAAACAACGCATTATGTGTAATTGTTTTCATGCACAATTTTCAACATAACTTTTACGTTCAGAGTTACTATAAACGTGTGTCAAATTAAATAAAGCATGATGCTACAGTGGTATTTTAATCAGGCAAAGCGGCAGACAGCTAAAGAGACAGACGCTGAAGCTGTGGTGCCCTATGGTAGTGACTGTCTCAAAGAATGAAATGTTTAGTTGCTCAACTTTTTTAACAAACTGCAAATTAGTATTAACACAATTTTAGTCTTCACACATAATTTATCTGTAATATGGATCACATTATATTTAAAATAAAATCAGTGTCATTACTAATGGTTTTGGTTGTATTGGTTAATTCAGAATCCCTTCAAAAATTTGTTGTGCCACTAAAACACAAAAATAGTTAGATTTTTTCTTTTTTTGTTGGTTTCCACTAGTCGTCCTTATATAGTTAGGGATTGTTATTCCAGACAATTTTTTTTATCTCATGTGCATTAAAGTATGAGCCTCAGTAACAGACTGGTCAGCTATTGTGGGTGATATACAGGGTTTTCAGCATACATTTTATCAGGCGCCTTTTAATTCTGATTTATTTCAGGGGAAAAAGTGTATTATTTGTACTAAAATGAGAATGAATGTGTAGATTAGTTTTGCTGTGATGAATTTGTGCTGAGATTTCATACGTAGTCCCGTCTTTGATCATTGATGATGAATTTCGCATCCATGGATCTATAACGAAGTGGTTGAACCTCTGCTTTCATCATTTAATCTTTCTGATCTCAAACATTTCACCTTAAAGACTTCCAGTAGGCCTGTTTTGAATATTATGAAAGATTTAATATTAATGTTGTTGAATGGAGCTACTCACTCCACTAGCTTGTGAAAGTTTTGCCAGATTTTTACTCCACTCTTTGCTTGTTCTCAGGTATCATGTAGTCACAGATAAGGTAACATGAGTTTTACTATGAGCTAATGTCAAGACGTAGACCATTACGTCTGCATATGAGTTTTAAGAGTTTTATAAGACACTACATTTATTCTACATCTGCCATGGAGGGGGGATTCTTTTCATCAACGATGGGGAATTTTTTCCTTATTCCAACGTGAGAGTCAAGGATAAGGGAAGTCATGTGCTTTTGACTTGGAAACGTTCCTTATAGTAAATTGTATGATTTGTGATATTGGGCTTGACTTTCATAAAGTTGTTGAATTTATGCGAAACAATTTTGAAAAGCATTATCTAAATCAACTATTGCAGAAGATGCAGGAATAACAACTCTATTTTTTATAACTACCTGGCAATCGTAGCAAATATTCACTTCTTTGTGACTGCAAGCAACTGTCTTTAAAGCTTTTCTGTTAAAAGAAAAATGACAGTTTCAATAACTAAATAATCCTTGATGACATTCTCAGGTTATTTTTCTGCATAGTTCCTCCCATCTGCAGATGGCATTTCTGTGGCTTAAGCTGTTCTTCCCCCAGTGAACTAACACTCCTGCATAAAATGGGTGGGCTGTCCATTTAATCCCAATTTTGGCATAATTTCACAGGTTTGAGGTTCTGCTACCTTTCCACATTTCATGTTTTGGCAGTTGGCCACTGGTGACATTTTAAATACTAATGAACTCATAGCACATGCAGCATTTGCCGTAGTGCTTAATTAAATCCAAGATTAGGAGACTTAATGAAAGAAGAATACTAATTAGGATACTAAATTACACATAATTCAAATAAAAAACATTTGGATTGATGGATGGATAGATGATAGGTAGGTAGATAGATAGATAGATAGATAGATAGATAGATAGATAGATAGATAGATAGATAGATAGATTATTCTTTTATTGTGACTTCATGCTGCAGAAGTAGCGGCTGATTCACTTTTAATTGCTTTTCTTAACACTACTGCTTTTTCAGCAGATACTGGACATTATTGGACTATTAAATAAGTCTGTACTCTTAAAACTGGCAGCCGTGCCGGCTGTAATCAGTGGGCAGTGCTTTCTCTTTAATCACCAGAGGTCACACTCGAACGAATGCGCCTCAACGGGAAAAAAAAGAAAAGTTGCGGCCGGATTTAGTATTTATAAGTGCTTAAATCTCTGTGTTGTCTCAGTTCAGTGTCACTTGCTGGCTTTGCTGCGTGTTAAACGAGATTACGGGCTAGACGGGATACGGGATGTGTGGGGGGGCTTTTCGCATCCCCCCCAACCACCAGCAGCACGACGAGAGCATGTAACGCATACAGCCTGGTTGGTCGGATGGGATTCAGCATCCTCTCACAGTCCCTGCTTCAGTCTGCCCCGGCGGTCAGAGGATGCTGATGTGCAGGATGCTGCCGGATCCCGCCCGTCACTGCCAGACGAGCCGTTCGATGTCTCTGCAGGAATGAGCCGGAGTCCTGCGGCTGCCGCGATTTAAAACAAAACTATTCGTGAGAAAAACTCCTCTTTATTGCATCAATTTCAACTTGACACCGGAGCATGGGAGTCGTCTGCACGGACGCGCGTCCACACCGGCTGCAGAAGTTGGACAGACAAACATTGTCAATGCCATGAATGTGGACTTTGGACAAGCTTTACAGCGCAGTGCAGAAGAACAGAGCAAATAGGCGGACCCGTGGCTTTTATGCGCAGATTATGTGTCTCTGGATATTCCATGAACATGATGCACTTACATAAAATGCACCTTTAATGTGCCTTGAGGCATGGAGGGGTATTGATCCAGAGGAGAAATGCACGCTTCTGATTCACAGTAATGGAATGAAGACACTCTCCTCGATACAATGGATGATAGATCCAGTAAGCTCATGTTGGTGCCTATCCTGGCGGTGCTGTTTGTTATGATTGGTTACCAGTACATTTGTCCCGCAGGCAGCAATTCGTGCCACTTCAAGCCCGGGGAGAAGCTGAAGGGGGTGAGCCTGCTCTCCAGCCCGGACCAGGACACGGATGATTTCTACAGGGACCAGGACCTGGAGGACGACAGCCCCGCCAAGCTGCCCTCCAAATTCAACTTCACCGAGCGGGACCTGGACAGACACGTGGAGTTCAACATCAAAGGGGACGACGTGATCGCGTTCCTGCACATCCAGAAGACCGGGGGCACCACTTTCGGGAGGCACCTGGTGAGGAATATTCGCCTGGAGCAGCCGTGCGACTGCAAGCCGGGCCAGAAGAAGTGCACATGTCACCGGCCGGGCAGAGACGAGTCCTGGCTCTTCTCCCGCTTCTCCACGGGCTGGAGCTGCGGGCTGCACGCAGACTGGACCGAGCTGACGAACTGTGTGCCCGTCATTATGGACAAGAAGGAGGCCCAGAGGAACAAGAGGTACCGAGTGTGTGTCTGTGTGTGTGTGGTCCAGGTATTAGTCATGTTGAGTAAATCTGTTTAAACGATTAAATATTTAAATGAAGACACATTGACCCTAAGTTAAGGTTAGGTGAAGAGTTTTTGAAAAGACGTAAGGTTAGAGTAGGTGTCCAGGAAATCACTGTAAGTAAATATAACGTCCTTCAAAGTCATGGTGAGTCGGTATGTCTGTATGTGTGTGTGTTTGTGTGTCTGTGTGTGTCTGTGTGTGTCTGTTTGTGTGGTGTCCAGGTATGATTCATGTTGAGTAAATCTGTTTAAACAACAACATTGTGGGGACCTGTCTTCCCTATGGGAAAAAAAGAGAGTCCCCATAATGTAAACCATTAAATGCAAGGGTTTTAGGGGTAAATGAAGTTTACCGAGAAGAAAAGAGCAAGGATATGGGTAGGGTTAGGTTAGTGTTTAGACAAATAGTAACTATGGTTAAGTCTCCAGGAAATCAATGTAAGTAAATATAACATCCCACGAAGTAATGGATACACAATTGTGTGTGTGTGTGAATGTGTGTGTGTGTGTGATCCAAGTAGCTTCCCAGTCACATTATAGGGCCAAAAATAATGTGTTGGTTGAGGTTAGGCTTCCATAACTATAGTTAAGGTTTGAGTAGGTCTATAGGAATTCAATGCATGGTAATGTCCTCTAAAGTCACTGTGGTCCCCACACTGTACTCCCAGGTCACAGATCTGTAATACTCATGCTTTGTGGCCCCAAAACCACAGGGGCCCCTTAATTGATTCCGCACATAACTTTGACCCTGTTCACACCTGGTGTTAAAATGCGTCCGTAACCTCTAATCCAGACTTCTGTGAGCGGCGATAGAACATGGCCCAGGATGCAATGGGTGCTCACTCACAGTCTCCATCGGAAGAGATATATTGTAGTTAAGTCAGGAGGTGTGGAACAAGAGAGACGTTACTTTCCATCAGCAGTCTATATCAGTGACTACTGTAAGTTTCCATAAACAGATGCTGTAAAACATCACCAACCACCCAGCATCGGGCTCTTTACATTTGCATTGCACTGTGCATCACACAGTGTTAGAAAACACCAAAACAGAATTCCGGATAACCTTTTCCTTTGCTCGACAATCATGTTTGTCCTTTGTGCTCACATCAGCCCTTCACACACAGTGAACTTGTTCCTGCCCAGCTGCTGCTGTTATTCCCCCTGACTGTGTCATTTACCAATAGTTCAGAGCCGTCTACAGAACTCACCTTTCATGGAAGAAATTACACGGTTCAAATGTTCCACAACCCTGTGGTGATTTCATTGTCGCTGGATCAAAGCTCTGATTGTAGCTATTGAAAATGGCCAGAAAACATTTTAGTTACTACCATACCACCACATTCAGACTTGATATTTGATGCCGCATCATCTCAGGAGTTCGAATTATTGCAAGATGATGAAGTTATATGAGAGGAAAAGCAAAGAACCACTTCATATGTAATGCATTAGCTGTTTTTCAGCAGTAATTTCAGATGGAAATACATTTCATTGCATGCATTATATACAGTTCATGCATGTCCTCACTCAGCAGAGTGGATGTATGTACTTTTCAATACAGTGATTGTTTTTGGAGTCCCTAACTTTTAATAGCATCACATCTGTCCATGAATCCAAATGTTAAACACCTGTCAGTCGGTTATAAATCCTGAAAGATTCTCTCACAAGTAAACTGAATATCTTTCAGGGCACACGCTGCATTTTAGAACATCGAACAATTTCCTTCTCTGTTTGGAAAAATACAATCGTACACTGAAGTACAACAGCACATGATTTATTTCTGCTGTGCCAAGTATTTCCTTTCCTCTGGAAAGTGCTCACAGGATGTGACAGCTCTTCATTTCACAGCTGCAGCATCTATTCTGCACTTACCGTCCCCTCGCCCCTTGTTCTTTAGTGGGCTCCCGCTGCATCTATTCTGAGATGATTCTGCCTCGACCATAACTGTTGGCAGACGCACCCGTTGGACCCCTCGCTAAGCATCCACTGCACGCGGCACATTTCCTAAGAGGGATGACTAAAAGCATTATGCAAATTTCATCTTCATCATCATTTTGTGTATAAGCGCTTGCCTTAATTAAAATATACTAAATGATATAAGGCCAAAGTAATACAAAAATTACTACTTTGCACTGCAAAAAAAACATACTTTGTAATGACAGCTAAAATAATCCACTTCTAGAAAAATCGTTATGCCATCTAAGGGTGCAATGGGGAATACCATTCATACATCACTGCCAAATTCAGATGGCATGCCCTTGTTATCTGGTTGAAAGGCTCTCAGATTGAGTGGCTGTCTTTTCTGCAGTCTCAGCCATTCACCTTGCCAGCTCCTGAGGTGGCACCGAGAGGTGGAGGTGGGGCGTGGCGGGCTGCGAGGGCTCTGCCTGCCTGGCACTGTATGGCCTTTTCAGCCGGGCTAGGGAGTGCAGCACAGCGAACCAGCCACGCAGAAAGGTCAGCCGCGTCAGCCCGGATCAGTGTGTGTGTCCTGCAGTGCGCTGTCAGTCAGTGAGCGGCAGAAGAGGATCAGGTACAGGCTGGGTGTCTTCAGGGGTGTTTTCTGGAAAAACATACATCTAAGTGACGTCGTCTGAAGTTGCTCTCTGCATGGAGAGAGTGAATCTTGGTTTCAGCCATGTTCATCTGAATGAAGCAGGCTTGTTGAGTAGATTATCTTCCTACCATGTAATTTCAAAGACCGGCATTGTGGAGAGCTGAAATAATTTCTGATTGTTTCATGTTCATTATCCAAGTGCTCGGCTTGGAGTTACTCTGGAACTTACATTTCAAAGTATTCAGATCCATTCACTTTTTTCATATTGTTTTGTTGCTGCCCTAAAAATAATCCCTCACCAATTTACATTCATTACCCCATTGACGCAATCCTGTCTCTGAGCTCTGCAGCCATTCATTCAACATAATGGCCTCTCTGACCTGCATGATCATCTGTGAGATGTGAGACAGACATGTGGGACTATTTAAATCCTACCCAATCAATTTACCCTAACACAGGTAGACTCCAGTCAAGTGCTTGCCATAGCATAGGTTCTGAATACCAACTATACTACTATTACGTATACACCAATAATCCAACCATTGATCTTAGTTTGAATAGGACATTATTTTGGTCATGGTGTTTACATGATTTGGCAATGGAATATTCCATTCATATTCCTGTTAACATTTTACAAAGCATAGTCTGATTATGACTCATCCTATCATCATAACTTGCACTGTGTTATTACTTCCAGCGATATTCCGCCAGTTTTCAAACCCAAATTTTAAACGGTGTAATTTACCATGCTTATTTATTATTGGGTTAATATTGGAATATTGTGTCCATATAAAAAAAAGGTTTTCCTGTTTTAAATTACTAAATGTCAAAAAAATCTATTTATCTTTAAGGCTGGAATTAAAAAAAGAGTAAAGGACTCTGCATAGTTTCCAAATGCACTTTATTCAGTATAACACCAGATCACAAAACAAGGATTTTTTACCAATATATACCACTGCATAAAGCAAGGTCTGAGTAAACCATGTCTTCTGAAGAGTTTTTGCATGTGTAGTAAAAGGTTGCAGGTCAATATCAGAGAAACATTTGATGTTGTCTTCTATTGAATTGAGAGCATCCTTATTCAGTTACTGCAATATTTGACCCTCGGTTCCATCTTTGTACCGTCAGAATATGTCTTTGAGATTAGAAAAAAACAACAGCACCACACTTTTATTGTTACAGCTGCAGGTCTGAGGTGAGGAAATGTGATTATCAAACATACAGCCGGAAGTTTCCAGTGCAGCTTACAATATACACCTTGAATAAATCAGCTGTATAAGACTTAGGGCTGTCCAATCTTCCATGTATAAATATCTTTATTATCTTCTAAGTTTAATGTCCAGAGAATTGTAAATGAGCAAATATCAGCCACATTCATTTAAAATGTCCCCTGTTGATGATAGGCAATAATAGTTCAAATTGTTTATCTCACATTTCTGTCAAGCTCTCCGATCTGATCAGGATTTAGAAAAAACAAACAATTTA
The DNA here is from genome assembly GCF_947347685.1 of Pleuronectes platessa. Classification (NCBI taxonomy): domain Eukaryota; kingdom Metazoa; phylum Chordata; class Actinopteri; order Pleuronectiformes; family Pleuronectidae; genus Pleuronectes; species Pleuronectes platessa. The sequence goes on from NC_070639.1 coordinate 11,916,870, forward strand.
AGATATTTTTGCAGCAGTCATGCCATTAATGGTGGAAGAGACACATGAATCAGAGACACCGGGAAGAGGCAGCTTCTGCATAGTGCCGAGGTCATTGGACCAGAACACAAAAACATTCATGCATGACAACACCATTCATACAGAAGTCCCAGCGGGTGGTAGGAGCTCAGCCAAGGAGGAACCCAGCGCTGTCAAACAGGTCGTTCACAGATGCACTGAAGCTACTTTAATACAAATAAATGAAGAAGAACAGGTGTATAAGCAGACAAGTAACAGGTACCTTGAAGCAGGTAGCAGGTAAGGTAACAGGAACACGCGTCCTAACTACCAACCCCTACTCTACTATGTAGAGGACTAGTGAGATCATCAGGAAAAGAAAAAAAGGCACTGTGAATTTTCTTTGTGTCCATAATAATAAGACTGTCGCAGGATTACGACGTAAAACAACAACGTGGGCCGATGGAAAATCCTGGAATTAATTTCACAGTTTAATACTAAATATTTATTCTCCATTCAGTATCAATACTTTTAGGTCAAAAACACGACGAATAACCAAATTAAAATGTAGAAATAAACGTGTTTTCGGTAGCTTATGCTGTGATTCTCTTTCCTTCTCATATAAACATTTGTACAACAGGTTGCGCTGTTCCTGCTGCTCGCAATTAAAAGAGACTATTGTAAAACATTCATAGAAATTATAAAAATAAACAAAAACAAGTAATAGGTACAAAGGTAAGTAGACATTAAAGTAGATAAAGCTGTCACACTTAGACAGATGTATATGACTCATTCTTGTACATAGTATTCTCTCTCTGTGTCTTCATGCACAATTAGATGCTTATCAAACCATCCTGTATTATTATATTATTATAAATGTATTATAATTTTTTTTAATTTTGTCTGAATGGTATCAGAGAAACACAGCTACATACTCCCAATCACCCCCAGTAAGAGGCTCACATGGAAATTGAGGATATTGAGGAGGTATATTTTCTGTTACTAATATAATCAGTGGTGTGCAGCAGTGTTTGCACAGTGCACACCTTTTAATTGTCGAACTAGTAATTGAAAACAAGTAAATTATCTCCTGCCTACATTTCCATTCATAAAGACATTGCTGTCACTACGTGTCGTTGATAATGCTAGTTTGGTTTGAAAATACAATCAAGAGAAACTTCAATAAATGTAGAGACACCGAATTAACAATTGATTTGTTTTTATAGTTGTTTGCTTTTCAGAAGCAAACCGGTCTGTCTTATTTTATCCTGCTTCATCCATTTCCTACCTGTTTGGCAGGTGCATCAATTTATGATTTGTTTAGACCATAAACATCCACACGGAGGATGTGGACAATATTCATTGCAGCTGCATCAATATACAGTGCCTTGCATAAGTATTCACCCCCTTTGGACTTTTCTACATTTTGTCATGGTATAACCACAGATTAAAATTTATTTCATCGTGAGTTTATGTAATGGACCAACACAAAATAGTGCATCATTTGGAAGTGGGGGGAAATATTACATGGATTTCACAATTATTTACAAATAAAAATCTGAAAAGTCTTCAGTGCATATGTATTCACCCCCTTTACTGTGAAACCCCTAACAAAGATCTGGTGCGACCAATTGCATTCACAAGTCACATTTGCAAGTCACATAATTAGTAAATAGGGTCCACCTGTCTGCAATTTAATCTCAGTATAAATACACCTGTTCTGTGACGGACTCAGAGTTTGTTGGAGATCATTACTGAACAAACAGCATCATGAAGACCAAGGAGCTCACCAAACAGGTCAGGGATAAAGTTGTGGAGAAATATGAAGCAGGGTTAGGTTATAAAAAAATATCCAGAGCTTTGAACATCTCTCTGAGCACCATAAAATCCATCATAAGAAAATGGAAAGAATATGGCACAACCGCAAACCTACCAAGAGGAGGCCGTCCACCCAAACTGAAGAGTCGGACAAGGAGAAAATGAATCAGAGAAGCAACCAGGAGGCCCATGGTTACTCTGGAGGAGTTGCAGAGATCCACAGCTGAGGTGGGAGAATCTGTCCACAGGACAACTATTAGTAGTCTACTCCACAAATCTGGCCTTTATGGAAGAGTGGCAAGAAGAAAGCCATTGTTGAAAGGGATCCATAAAAAATCCCGTTTGGAGTTTGCCAGAAGCCATGTGGGAGACACAGCAAACATGTGGAAGAAGGTGCTCTGGTCAGATGAGACCAAAATTGAACTTTTTGGCCTCAATGCAAAACGCTATGTGTGGCGAAAACCCAACACTGCCCATCACCCTGAGCACACCATCCCAACAGTGAAACATGGTGGTGGTAGCATCATGCTGTGGGGATGCTTCTCTTCAGCAGGTACAGGGAAACTGGTCAGAATAGAGGGAAAGATGGATGGAGCCAAATACAGGGAAATCCTTGAAGAAAATCTGATGCAGTCTGCAAAAGACTTGAGACTGGGGCGGAGGTTCATCTTCCAGCAGGACAATGACCCTAAACATACAGCCAGAGCTACAAAGGAATGGTTTGGATTAAAGAATGTTAATGTCTTAAAATGGCCCAGTCAAAGCCCAGACCTCAATCCAATAGAGAATCTATGGCAAGACTTGAAGATTGCGGTTCACAGACGGTCTCCATCCAATCTGACTGAGCTTCATCTTTTTTGCCAAGAAGAATGGACAAACCTTTCCATCTCAGCTGTAATTGCAGCGAAAGGGGGTTCTACCAAGTATTGACACAGGGGGGTGAATACTTATGCACCCAACAGATGTCAACTTTTTTGTTCTCATTATTGTTTGTGTCACAATAACATTTATTTTGCACCTCCAAAGTACTATGCATGTTTTGTTGATCAAACGGGAAAAAGTTTATTTAAGTCTATTTGAATTCCAGTTAGTAACAGTACATAATGGGAAAAAGTCCAAGGGGGGTGAATACTTATGCAAGGCACTGTACATACGTTTGAGAGTCAACCCTCATTGGACAGTCTGCCTTTGTCCCCCTTTTCAGTTCGTCTAAGTTCCCTCCCTTTTAACTGTGGCCTCATGGTAATTCCATGCACATGCTGATGTTGCAGTTTTTATCAATTAAAAAAATCTTCATTAGCAACTTTCTTGTTGCTTATGCATAATGAATGCTCGGTTTAGAAGTACAAAGAGACCCAAGCTAGAACACGGGTAAAATACGGACACTCGATACCCCTCTCTGATTAAGCACAGAGAGCGAGAGATGTGCCTTTTAAGCAACGGCAGAGGAAGATGTCGTTCACTGTGATTCTGGATGTTTGCATCACAGTCTCCTCTAAGGTTTATGTTCCGTAGACTGGGAGAAAGGTGTTGCCAAGGGTGTCTGCACTGTGAATCAGAATAAAAAGACAGAAGAATGAGAAAATAGGACATATAGGTATCACTCTTTATTATGAAGATTACATTGATTCTGGTTTTGTTCTTATCTCAATTCCTTTTCAGATTTATAAAAATGCTTTTATCTGTTCTGATGGACTGTGCCATTGTGATATTGTGGCGGTCATTTCAAACAAATGGACGTTTGAACTGAAGCTTCTCAGAGACATCAGCTGAGTTTGTGTCAGTGTGTGTGCCTCTGTGTGTGTCTGTCTGCGGGTGAGACAACCCTTACTTTGACATGTATATGGAACATCTTTTCATCCTGAGTTATATTTATTTATTTATTTATTTTTTATTTTTTTCCTGTGTTGTGTATTAGAAACGTTTTCAACATGCCCATTCACTGCCTGTTAATTCTCAGCAATTCTCATTCTCAACATCCTGCTGTATTCGCCAGTCTTTACTGGGGAGCTGGCCGGAAAAATTCTGCATACAATTTCCTTGGCAGCTGACTCTCACATTTTTATTATCATATACGGCCCCTCCAGATAATTTCTGGAGAATATCCGGAGTTCAATGCAAGACTCTAAACAGCGTGTTAATAGTTACTCCAGCTTAGAGTTTGAATGATGGATAGCATTACTTTAAAGGAATTATCTGCTTGGCTGAGATCATGCTTTATTAATCATGTTTCTTTGCTTTAATTATGCAGCTTTATAAGTATGTGAAACTATGTGTATCTCATCTGCTTATTTCGTAGAACTGCAAATCTATGAATTAAGGTTCCCCCCCGCAGTCACCACAATAACCTATTCACATTCTCTATCTTTCCTCCAACGGTCCAGCAGGAGCAGTAATACATTGTTATTATTTACATGGCGCACTGATGACACGGCCTGATCCTTGGCTGAAAAACACTTCGCATCATATTTTATTCATAACAAGTGATGCAGAGAGAGCTGCAATTACTGTGTGGTCATTAATACTTACCGCTCTGAGCACTAAACCATGCTTCTCTCACTCTGTCTGCTACCTGTGCATGACATGTACCACTGCTGCGCTTCTCCCTGAACCAGCTTGTGGGAGGGACTCATTACCAAGCTGACCCAAATGAACTTGTATGCTGAGAGCTGTACATTTTGCCGACACCCAAATAGACTCGTTGGTAACTACACAGTCAATATCCTGTTTGTATATTTGACTTTATACAACTTATAAATCTCTTGTCTTGGAAATATCAGTTCTGAAAAATGTTCATTCTAACTGTTCTATAATTACATGGTGGGCTGCTCATCAGACTGAGTTTGCCTTGTTGTCATTCAACTCAACATTGTATTATTTCCATTTTCCTCTGAGTTCCTCAAGATATAAAGGTATAATAAGTATTAATTCATAGCTAACTTAAAATATCCAACCTGTATTGGGAACATAGACTGTATATTAAGTTGGATTGTACATCTCCCCTTCCGCCTGTAGAAAAATATCGACAGGCGGACAGACACCGAATATCGGTTGGATGTGTAAGGCAGGAAAGAAAAGCAAATATTTGACCATTTAATTAAAAACATTAAGATCAGTAAATTGATAGGTTCTCTCGTTACATTTTATGTTTTTTTGTTCTCTTCCTTCGTCTGAGAGTGACACTGAAAGACCTCAAAGAGATAGAGTGAAGCAGCAGGGTAATGGAAGCCCCCACAGACGCAGATGAACCCGAGGCAGGAAAGTTGAGCAGATTTACAGTTCTGGTCATATTCTTAGATGTGGGAGGCAAAGTGCTCACCACAATGATGGGATGTTTATTATGTGTGGAGGCTGAGAGTGCCCTTGCAGGCCTTGAACTTCCAGGGCGCAGATATTGCTTTTCATGTGTCATTAATTCAAGTCGTCATCGCTGGCAGGCCTGAGCGGTAGTCGCAGTTGGTTTGATAATTACTGTAAGTGTTACCTCTAGAGAGAGAGCGACAGCATATACCAGTCGTTTGTTCACCATTGTTAAACAGAAAATGAAGCTGTCAAGGAAGTCGAAGTGGTCCAAATTAGACAATGGCAGAGAAAAGGTGGAGTGCTATTTTTCATTTTTCAAGAGGAACAGAACTTGTTTGCAGAGAGAGTATAGTTTCAAGCAGATATCCAGCAGAGGGTAAGAAGAGCTCATGCTTAACTTAACCTTGTCAGACTGTTGGTTTGGGCTCAGACATTAATATTTGATAAGAGGTTTGATACTATATCAAACAGATGGACTCTCAGGGGTAAGAACAATGAAATGAAATTCCTAAAGTGGTTCCTCTATCTCTTTGCTTCAACCATCTTCCCTCCATCACATTGGCTGTTTAAACATACACTACTTACGTGTTTCACATTTAAAGTCAACTTTAAAAGAAAGGCTATAATGCCTGGTTATTTATGTTAAAAACGTATGGTAGAGCTGCTCTAATTCATATTTTTGACAATAATGAATGCGATGATCAAGTATAATGGAAACGGAACTGCTTGTGGTAATGAATACATGGATTTATCACCCAGCTTTGCAGCTCTCCTCAGTTCGGCTCAGCACAGAACTTGTGTTTTATTTCCCTCTGTGCTTCTTAACCTTGTTTCCAGACACAATCAAAAAAGGTCTAAAAAACCCAAGACCTGCCCAGCGCAGCCGTGCAGACATTGGAGCATTCAGAAGCTGGACGACTAGATTATTTAATTGAAGAGGTGGTAGAGACCAAAAACAGAGTGAATGTTTGAACAAAGTGAATATTGGATTTTCAATTATCAGGGGCACTCCAGATGAATCCTGACACGTGCAGGTTTCAATAAACATTGTCAGAGCACTAAAAAATAGGAAGTAATACAATAGTTTCATACTGCAGGAAAACTGGATGAGATTGTGCTCAGATGATGGAACAAACTTTAAGAGCTCCGAGTCAGAATAATCTTCTCCCCTTATTAAAATCTCCAGGGTAATCCTTGTTTTCTCTCACAATGCTTCGCTGAGTAAAGATGTGTATTACTTTATGTGAGTCTGTACCCAGTTTTCAGAAATTTAAATCAGGAAGATTTATTTTATTGCCATGTAATGTCTGTCTTCCGTTGCTGCCCCAGTTCCACACAGAAATCTGCTGCTTGATGAATGATGCACCAAACAGGGAGTCCTGAGTTGTCTTCACGCATTACTGCTCAGGGCACATTGATTGAATAACTGTAAGCCCTTAAAGGCCATTGCAGTATTACCATTTGGGAAAGATGAATAAGCTTTGCATGTGTATGAGCTATAACGAATATTTGTCTCTGACCATTTGGCTCGGGACTGTTTGAGATGTAGTATGGATGGAAGTTAGTGTCCTCCTCTAAAAGCCACTCTAGTTAATGAAAGCCGCGCAGCTCGCCAGAGCTTTCTTGTAGTTTTGCTGCCGCTGTCAAATACTTGCTGGTCTGGCAAATATGAGTCTCCAATTGCCTGATTCAGCTTTTATAGTGTGATTAAAGTATGACATTTGGTCAAGAGGTTAGCTCCGACCCTTGTGATCCACAGTTTTCTGGAAGCTGACTTTGGGAGACTTGAGTCTCGTTTTATACTTGAGATATGTTTACGGAAATGAACGGAGCTTTCTGTCCATACTCACTTTTATACTTTCATTTTGTCCATTCATACGGACAAAACGTTAATTTTGTTGGTATCTGTGCACATCTCGTGAAGTCTCCCGGGAACGGATGAAACTGACCAAATGGAGCAGTACCACCGGACATTCTGGGGGGCAGTGTATCTCATAGCTTAAGCAAGAAGACCATATTACATGGGAAATAAATGTCTACAATTGAAGATCTTTCAGGAGAGACTGTGGTTGGATCATTGTTTACAACGCGTCCACTCTTGCCTCTTTCCTAAGATATACATTATCCAAACCTCCTCCAATGCTCCCATGTTTTTTATGTCAGACACTCTTAACCGTACGCTACCCTCTAGTTTATGTATTGCTTCTCAACCATGCCAATGAAACAGATTAATTTATGTTCGAAAGTGACGTTACATTATTTCATCTTTTCATGCATAAAGGCAGCATAAATGAGCCTTTAGATCTCGTAAGAACTGGCATTGTCGTATCAGGAACCGTAATGTAGAGCAGTCTTTGTGCCTCAGTTTTCTCTTCTCAACCAGTGACACTGTGAAGACTCGCTGTTTTCTCATTTTGATCTTTATCATTACACATGATAAATACCCTGTGCTAATTCTGAACCGTGTGACATCCCGACGCTCGGATCCCAGATGTGCTGTCATGGATCCTAACTCCCACTTCCCAGTCAGCTTGTGATCAGGCTGTGATCACCCCCTAGACTGGAGTAAAAAAGAAGAGAAGCAAAGCACCTCATACTGATCTAGTTAAATGCAGTCATCAGTGTGATGAGAATGAGTCAGCTGGTGCAGCAATTCAAAGTTCCTGTGTTTAATGTCCCCATGAGGCCTGTTTGGTGGCTGTGCCGCGCAAGTGCTCCTGTTATCAGAGGGGCAATTAACTTTGGCTCTGTTTTCCCTTTAATTGAGAAAAGAACATTCTACTGCTGTGCTTTAAACAGTCCATAAAAAAGAAATTGTGAGAAACTTGAAGATTTTGTCTCCCATAAATTCTTAAGTGTTTGTTGATCAGGAGCTGCCTGATCAGCAAGTTCATGAAAATTGCTTTGAAGACAATTGGCTGGTGCTTCTTTTATGCTGTGCTCTACAAATATTTGGCCTCAGACTCAGTATTTTTTTCACCGGTCGTGCTTTCACTGTCACCACTTTTAGACTCAAGAGTCAAAGTAAAGAGGGAAACCTTATGTTTTAATTAGCGCTCAGGTTGTATTTTTGGTAAGATTAATTCCAAGGAGCACGGAAAAGAAGCAGAAAGAAGAGATAAAAGAAATATGTTCTGCAATCACATGAAGAAGGCAGACCTGGTGAACTTCCTTTTTAATTCACAGAGGAATTTTTTTCTCGCCTGTGTGTGGGCGACTGGACGTGTTTGTCGTTTACTTGACGCATTGACATACCAGTGAACAGGGACACGGGAGAACTCCAGCAGAGCGGTGTTGTTTCCTGACTGATACCTGTAAGAGCTGACGAGGGGGCAGTGCCAGAAATAACCACCTCTGTAGTTGATTTATTATAACAACCCGGGGAGAAGTCATCTGTCCTTATGTGGGCCAAGCTGGTGACAGGTAAGTTATACTGTGGGGAGGTTAGCTCAGGCCGCCTGCTTCGCTCTGACTGCTCCCCCAATTTGGATTCAGTGGTTGACTGAGCACCTAGCACATTCAAAGTGTGAGCACAGGTAGAGTCACCTTTACATTGTGCTGGCGAACCAGCGTCTTCTGGCACATATGCAATAAAATAGTAATCAATAAAAGATGTTGACTGTATAACATCTTTACCGCTGATGTCTCCTGCGTCTTCCTTGTGCTGCTGCATCAGTCAGACGTGCCGCGAGAGAGATTGGAATAATCTCACTGAACAGATTGCAGTCCAGATTGCCTCCTAAATTCCTGCATTTATAAATAGGTTCTTGTTCCTTGTTTGTTTTTGGAAAGTGATTATGGATATTTGAGCGGCGGTGCACATAGTTAAAGACACATACTTGTCGTCATTAATGTTCAATTTAGAATTTAATATAATGCCAGCACCTTTAAATCACATTAACCAAGGAGGTTATGTTTTCACCCCTGTCTATTTGTTTGTGGGTTGGTTTGTTAACAGATTTTAATCAAACTTTGGTGTGGATCTGGATCAGGGGGTGGATCCAGAAATTGTTTTTCACTTTCTTTATCATTAGGAGAGAGGGTGTTTTTCAGGATTTCCTGGATTTTGATAAAAAAAAATGCTGTTTATAGAACTGATATCTATGAGTGTGTTTGGTTCAGCTTGATTGAATTCGAGGGGTCTGTTAGGCGTTGGCTGAGGTAAGCGCTCTACTTGTCACATATTAAACAAGTTTTTATAATCTAGAAATTCCCAACTATCTGTAATTGTCTGATTTGAGATTAACGCAGGTGTAGTGTTTTCTATAGAGCACCTTCAGACTAATCAGTAGTTTATATCCCACAGGAGAAGAATTTCCACCTTTTTGATCAATTTCTTTTCAGACCCACCAACGATATTGCAGCTTAAATTGGATCCCAGGCCACAGTATAATAAGTATGGATTGAAAATCCGTCCTAACAACAGTACGGCACTGGAGATTCGAGGAACATCTTGCGGCATCGCAGAGTGCTGGTGTGGAACAAATAGCATTATGTCGCAGCACATGTTGTGATACAGCACATCAACCTCATCATAGGAATACGATGTGCCTCAATGTGAGGCGGTCCTCTCGAGGAGCCGGATGAGCGGCTACAGAACAGAGCTGTAAATCCCACCTCACAAATCCGGGGATCAGTTAACTTCTCATCAGGCCTCATTCTGCAACCGAGGGTGAACTTTGCTTCATTCATCATTCTGCACGAGCCTCCGTTCTCATGTTTGGAAACTGAGCTGTGAATTTATTTACTTTCTCTTCGAGTGTGGTGAAAGGAAATTGTCTTAACACTGGAGGCATTTGCTCCACTTGTGATGCCAGGCATGTCTGTGAATAATAATAACGTACAGAGGGAGGAACAGTATTAAGTGTCTTTGAGTGCCTCATTTCGAGCAATACACGTGAATTTTCAGCAAATGGCTCGTTCCTGCCCAGTGCCATAAAGAAGCTGATTACGCCTTTGTTAAATATTTCAAGATGGAGAACAAACCCATACATATTAATGCCTCATAACATAAATTAGCATTGATTCCAGTTCTCACACACCTATAAAAGTCAGTGCGTTATATTATATTGGAGCCTTCAGCAGCACCATTGTGCGGAGAAGTTGCAGGGTTGTATCAGGCCTGGGAATGCAATGCAGGGTGCCAACATGACTAATGGGCCAAACCTGGATCCCCTATCGACTCGCACAGAAATACTCAGGGATTGATTTGACTGCTTATGCCGCTGCCATAATCTCCCATCCAATGATGTGGTTTCTTGGCTATTTGTAAAACTGCAGCTGCAGCCTTTTTTTTAATGTCACTTGTAATCTCAAATTTGATCACGCTGGCTGCTCAGAGAGGAGCCATGTGGGGAGTTCCTCTATTCAATTCAACCCACCGTGTGTCACCTCTGCATTAAAAGAATGAGGATGTATCCATTATGTGGACGTTTACAGTATGTGGCACAAAGGGTTGTAAAATAATTTTTTTGTTGCAATTTACAAAGTATGCATTTAAAATATCATATATTGCAAAACATCTGTCTTATAATTTCAGAAGTATACGTATTGTTAAAGGCCCAACGAGGCGCTGTGTCGATTTAGGTGCGATTTGAACACATAATACATTCACTATAAATCATTTTTGAATAAACAGGTGACCAGCGCTCTGTATTATCTGTGACTCATAGATGCAAGTTACGACAAAGGCAACGATTCTCCAGGTCGGGGTTCTGCGTGCTGAATGAGCTTCACTGAAGTTTGAATAAACAGGTGAACGGCTCTTTGTGCAGCAGCGGTGGTGCAGCTTCAGGGTTCTGTGGACCGAGTCCCTCAGCCGGTCTTTACTTGCAGGGCACTTTTACAGTTTCAGAAAGAAAGAAGCCACCATCACCACAAACCACAGACACAGCCCATTCCAAACAAGCAGGGTGCTGCACTAGTTTAGATTAAAGCCAGGAAAAAAAATAAAGGCCAGAGAAAAGCAGATATGCAATGGTCCAAGCTGTTTCGCTGTGACAACATTAATTATTTTCTTTTTTAAATATCACAGGTTTATTCTGGAACTTCATAGGATTTCTTCATGACACACAGAATGAAAAGAGATTTAAAAGGCTTATCCAGGGCTTGGGTGCAAGTAAATCATGTGATTACAACAGGGCTCTGGTAAAAAAAAATACATTCAGCTGAACATAAACATCTTTATTCGTGATTATCGGACTATGGATTGAATGTGTCTTTAAAAATGCATGCAACACAAGCACGAGCAAACAGTCACCACCGCAAAACGGCTGCGTGTGCTTGATCTATCGGTATCTACTCCATCTCAGAGTGAGTCCTGCAGCCATCCCCGCTCGACCAAAGTGAGAGAGGGGAGAGCGGCGCTCCGAGCAGCTGTTCCCGCACAAGACCGGGGTCTTTCCATGTAGATGATTGATTCAGGTGCGGCGAGGAGGGAGAGGAGGGATCAGGCTTCGGGCTGTGTCCGTTAATCACACTGTATTACCACACAGGAGGCATTTATCACCAAACACCAAAGGCTTGAGTCCACGGGGAACACTGAAACCAATCTCATCGCTTGCATGCAATCCATCCAGGTCCGGGAAAAGGCAGCCGTGCAGAGCGCTACCACATTCATTTTCTGTGTAAGAGGGGGATGCTCCAGAGAAAAAGTAAGAAGCAAAGAACAGTGGTTTAAAGAGACTTTCGGATAAGTCCTTGGAATATCCTCAGTAGAATTTTTTTTTTTTTACCTGGACCAATGTCACGGCTCTCTGGTGGTGTTGTCCCCGGAGGAAGTGCTTTGATGTTAAGAACTACAGCTAGAAGTGCAACCCGCTCCTCAGCCACGACTGTAACCGCAATACAAATGACAGAAGACATGATAACAGAACCATGATACAGCAAAAAGTGTAGAGTTCACTTTACAACAAATTTTTTACAACTAGGATGCAATAAAAAAAACGACCAATTGAACCAAACAACATATTTGGAGAGTGTTTTCAACCTTCTGTTATTACACCTTAAGAGGATAGTTAACTGAAAAATTCAATTTCACTCATTATCTACTCCCCACTCTGCCGATGGAGGGGTGGGTGAAGTGTCTGAGTCCACAAATCACTTTTGGAGTCTCGGGATAAACGTATTGGAACCAAATCCAATACAATTGAAGTGAATGGGACCTCTTCTTCAGACATAAGAAACAACAGAAAATAAACGCCACATGCCTCCATGCTGCGCCTGTTGTGTCAACCAAGTGTCAGTAAGCCCCTCGGATGACACCACATGAGCAGTATGGAGGCATGTTGAGTTTTTTCTTTTCTGTGTCTGAAGAGAGGGTCACCTTGGCTGCAACGCTGTTTACCCCTGAGACTCCTAAAGTGTTTTCAGGACTCAAACACTCACCCGACCCTCCACTGGCACAGTGGGGAGCAGATAATGAGTGAATTTGAGTGAACTATCCCTTTAAAAGCTACAACTGCAGAGGTGATGTTAACTCCTCCATTGGGACACATGTTCTGTCTATAATTGTTGTTGTAAGGCCGAGCAAGTTTATTTATACTGTACATCTCATACACACAGGCAGTTAAAGTGCTTTACATAAAAAAAATGATTAAAAAAGAGCAGAGAATATAAAAAAAAGGTTATTATGATCATTCTTTTTATGGTCTGCAGCTTATGAGATTCATGTATTTGGCTGTAACAGTAAAAACACATTTAAAATGTTTTTTTTGGCTGTGGTTGACATTGACTTACAGCTTCATCCTTGATTGCACCTTTGTGTAATTTGGAATTGATGCATCCGTCTCCTCTCGGATGGACCCATTAGATAGTTAATCAATTATCTCTGTAGGCTATGAGTTACCATGACATCTCACCAACGCTCTTTGCGTGTAATCTGTTGCTATTGTGTTCAAAAGCTGAACCGGAGACAACAAGTTTGTCCCCGGGGGGGGGGGGGGAGTCTTATAGCACAAGATGTATCAGTCTGACATTTACACTGAAATGTAAAGTGTGACCGAGCGTGGCTACTTGTCCGACTCCTGGTGTAATTGTTTTAAAGTGAAGGCACAAGGCGCAGTCCTGTGGGACCCTCGCAGTGATGCTCGATGACTTAGAGCAAACAGATGCCCCCAGCTTTGTCGAGCGGCCATGTTTTGTCACGTTAGGAAGACAAACAACCTCGAAGCGAGGGCTCAACCACTGCTGTTTTTAATTAACGCACCGCACTCACAATCACAGCAATAAACGTGTCTGCCGTGTCGTGTGGTGGAAGTAGAACGTCAAAGACATCCCCGCACTGTGCAGTGAAGGTGAGCTTTTGGCTGTCTTAGATTTTCTCCTCTATATATATATATGAGAGCTGCTATTGGAATATGCAGCTTTTTTTAACGTCCGCCAACATTTTGAGGCCTCAGCTCAATGGAACAGGAGAAAGGAAAATCTCACTGTCTCCACAAGAGCGGTAGGTCATTCAGAAATTTGTATTCATGGCTGCAAATAGAAATGGAGCAAGCACACGGGGTGTCCTGCAGTACCACTCACTGATGTGCAGCGGTGGGGAGGAAGAGCCTCTGACTGGCTTGAATGCAGCAAACACCCTCGCACATATACAAGGTGCATGACCCTATAAAAACCAGCGCTACTTACAGTGTTCTGCTGGTCTTTACAGGGCGCTCAGGGGGGCTGAGAGGAATGGTCCACCGAGCTGAGGGAGTTATTTCAGCCAGCCACCACCTTGCCTCCAGTCAGGGGAGACAAACAGGAAAATCAATACTCCCACTCAGGACAGTTCACTACAAGGGCCTCCCTCAGCGCCCCTGTCTGTCAGAGTCAGTCCCTCGAGCGAGATGGGATGGAACTGCTGACACAGTAGGTGTCAGAGCGCACTGATCACACAAGTAAAGTCTTGTTCACGGACAGATCCGGAACACCGGAGACACAGGACACTGTTCGCCCCAAACCTTATCTGCCCCCTTTTTTGCATCACATATATTTTTCTCATTAGGTTTCTAGGAGCATGAAATTAGTGTGTGTGTGTGTGTGTGTGTGTGTGTGTGTGTGTGTGCGTGTACTCATTTAAGACCCTTTTCAGCATAAACTCTTACCTTGTCAGAACCAGCAGACCTCATGGGGACCGAAGCTGGATCCTAATGAGGCAAAATGTCATTTCTGAGCTCCTGGTTAAGGTTTGGAGTAAGATGTGAATTGTGGTTTAGGTAAAGTTAAGGGTTAGTCATGAATTTGTCATGGTTAAGGTTGGTGGATAAAGTTTAGGTTTGGCAATGCACGGAGTCGATGCAAATGTCAATGCGCCAACCTGTGTATATGTGTGTGTGTGTGTGTGGCAATTACTCATTTTAACACCACCATGAGCCAATATTGGACTTTAAGTTATTGCATTTTAGTTTAAACTACATCTACAGTATCAAGTGTACATATTTTTTTATAGTTAAAATTATTTAGCTAAATATTAAAATGTTTAAAAAGTCTTAATTTATTAATTTCAGAAAGAAAGATTTCCTTTCAGCCATAAACCTAATCGTCCTCCGTTCCTGTCTACGCAGAGACCTTGGTTTCACACATTATCATTCTCTCTATTCCTTTCCTTTCTTACTGACAACTGAAAACATAAAATATCCAGAAACAGAAAAAAATCGACATTTAAAAAACCTTGAAGCTCAGTATCAAAGATGGATATTGATGGCAGCCGGAGCTTCTCGAATCTTTAGCGCACAACTCGCCAAGCACGCCTCTTTCATTCCTCCATCCGTTTTTAGTAATAGCCCTGCAAATGGGGACTGGGTGGCAGAGGGACCAGCAGTCACGTTTATCCTGAGTATTTTCTCCGTGTGTGGCGAATGAGGGGGGCCATAAGTTAGCGCTGCCAATGGTAATGAAGCCACCACTATAAATGGGCTAGTCGCTCATGATTAACTGGCGTGTCATGCCTGAAGTAATTGCCTTAATTAGCTATTGAACAGGTTTCAGGGTTAATGGGACAACAGGTTGGCAGTGAACCTGATTTACCGTTGGAAGTTAATGATTTTACTCTCATCTTCCCCTCATTCCTCGAAATGATTTGATTAACAGCATAGGAGAAACAGATCCCCTTGTTTGTTAATACAAAATCAATTTCATGCCTGGCTGAGCTATCTCTGACAGTGTTTTTGTTGAGCGAGCAAGGTCCTCAGTCAGCCGCTGGAGACAGGACAAACACACAGAGGCCGGCAGTCGGTAAATCTGCCTCTCAGAGTGCAGAGCGGTGCGGTCGTGGCGTCGGAGGCTGGCAGCGCTCCCACCCTGCCCGCAAATTTACCTCCACTAAGCTTTTCTGTCATGACGAGCAGCCAATCCCCTGTGTTTGTCCCAGAGAATGTGTCGGAGGAATAAGCCTATGCAAGTAATTGGGAAGCAGGTACTGTAAAGTCTCCCCTGTGAGGCGAGATCAATGTGGTTGGAAGTGTGTTTCGTGCGATACGCCAACGGGGGAGAAACTGTAAGGACAATGTTCTCAAATCCTCATTTGCCAGGGCCACTTAATTGGCAAGACCTTTTTCCCTGTTTTGACTCGAGGTCAGAAAGTAACAGCTTTTTTCCTTTTTTTGTTAACCTCCATTTTTCCCTGAAATCCGTTTAGACAAACAATTTGGCGCTGCTTTATTCTGGCATATTGTCCCTGCAGCGTGGCTTCTGTATGTTGGCAGAGCTCATGTGCACCAATATTACAGAGTAATTTTTTTTCTCCTTCGAATGGTTCAAGCATATAAATATCTCTGATTAGAATAGCCCGCAGGATGTGTTGTGGTCAGCCAACAGTGATGCAGCAAATCAGTTCACTTAGTCTCACTTTTATACAATTAACAATGAAATTATCCAGTACATGGAAACACAGCTGTTTGTGCCAGCTGTGAGTTTTCACCGTTCTGTGAGAGGTTAGAGAATTGGCTTCGCTCGGAGCACGAGGTCAGACACAAACTCAGTTTTAGAGGATTGATTATAAAACTTGTAGCAGGAAATTGAACGTGAACAAGTAAGTGGAAGGGCAGGTTGCAGGGCAAGAGAGTTTTCCAATTGTCAGAGTTTCACATCCAAGCCCAAATCGATGGAGCAGATCGGTATCCAAACTAAAGGGCTTCCAATAGAGAGAGGCGGGTGGAGTGTAGCAGGTGTTGCAGCTTTGCAGGTGAACCTCTGGCACAGGAAACACAAACCAGACAAAGAAATATAACAGAATTTCAAAGCATTAGACCGAGAGGAGGGCCATAGCATTTTAAGATGATGATAGCATGCATGGATGCAGGTTCTTAGCTCTCTGATTCATTTTAATAAATGTGAACACACATAGGATAAGGCTGTGTGCAATATATTCTCAACCTATTATGAGTTTTTAATGAGTCGACTCCATCTAATGATTGTTTTCATTTAGAGCTACAATGATTGGTACATTTTTTTACTAGAGAATTACAAATCACCAAAGTAATCCAAACATATTTGGCGATCCATTGCTTATTTGTAATTTTTTGTCAAAAGATTCTGTTGTTCCAGGTGTCAAATGTTTGTTGTCTTATTCGTATGATCATATCTTACTTTCATCATAGTTTCCTGAATATCTCATATCTCATATCATTTTGGATCAGGTAAATTACGCTGTTTGGTAACATCATTTTAGGATTAAAGAAGTTGTGATGGGCATATTTCACTATTGACGAGTATCCGTCCAAAACCCAGATATATTCTGTTCATATGAAACAACAAGAGCAGTACAATCTCATATAGGAGATAATGGAATTGAAGAGTGTTTGCAGTTTTTGCTTGAAAAAATACAATAATGTGATGAGCTAAATTGTTGTGGATTTATTGTACTTTCCCCAATCTTTATAATCTTTTTTAAAAAACTGCTGCTTGAGTATAACCTGAGTGTATCAGTATTTCGCTGACACATCCCCGGTACCTATGGATTAAAGGCATATAGCGGGCAGTAAAACGTAGGAAAGTTTCTGCCGAGCTGCAAAACACAACTTCATACGACCCAATGGGAGCCATAAAGGTGCAGAGTCGATGATGTGTGAGTGTATTCCATAGCTTTTCTACAGTTGGAAGCCAAAGTTAATCAACCCCCGGAAAAGAGATCTCTCTATAGGAGACATAAACAAGGAGTAATGTGGAGGAAACAGCTCCTGACTTGTGGTTTCTCAAAGGAGCTCAACCTCTGAGTCACTTCTGTGGCGTGCAGCGTCACGAGAACAGCCACAAAGATTATTTCATGCACCCTTCACAGCGTTATATCTATCAGCCCGGCTGTTTGTTCAGCCCTCTTGAACCGTTACGACTCGGCACACAGCCGACTTCGAGCGGCTTCTGCTCCATGAGAACTGAAGGTTTTCAGAGGTGGCGCGTGCGACATCGTTGAGACGCTGGCGTGATGGAGGGGAGGGTTTTCCTCATAGGGCTATAACCAGACGTGTCAGTGTTCCCCTGTTGCTCCTAGTGCTGCAGTAACTTGTGTTGATGACGCCGACGAAGTTTCATCATCTGCGGAGCGGCGGCGACGGGATCAGAAGCCAAGAGAGCAACAAAGATATTACACAAACACGTCAGTCTCCTCTTTCTTTCTGTCCCTCACTCTCTCCCTCTTTTTGTCTCGTTCTCCCCGCGCCTCTGCCTGTCTTTTATTTCTCCCCGCAGCCCTTGATCAGCCTGTCAGCCCCGCCGAAGCCTTGTTCGCTGAGCGAGCCGTGGTACTCGGATTGTCAATGAAACTTTGTGTCTGCGAACCAGTTAAGCACTCAGAGTCCCACTCATCTGTCAGACACAGCAGTTACGCTCTGCCTTCTGATAATAGCGAGGCTGCAGAAGGATCCTCTTCAAGTCAAGAGTAATTCATTGAGAAATATTTGACGTCTATTTAGCAGGTGGAGCAATACATATTGCATTTTGACCTGGACTGTGATTGAACCAGCCATGTTGATAATATATGCTCAAGGATGAAGTTGTACTTTTTCTTTCGTCTGCGGCGGCGTTATTGAACTGGAAATGCAGCAGGGATTTGGTTATTACTATAACTGATATTGATGTAAGTAGAAAAAAGTGAAGCAGCACTGAAGTAGCAGATATCAAGGAATAGGATCAAATTAAAATGCAGGTTAAACTGCGGGCCGATGGGTATAAGAAGGTCTGAAATACACGTCAAAGAGAAAGGGTTCCACCACTTTATTTTGGATTGAAGTATCTCAACATCAAGTCAATGGTTTATTTAAATTTGGTTCAGATAGCAGTCATCCCCACAGGATGAATCCTACTGACACCATCAGCCTCAGCTAAGGGCTGTATTATGCCTCCTACATCTTAATGTTTGCATTGTCCCTATGTTAGGAGTGCAGAATGAGGCTTTTCTTTCAGCTACCCCTGCGGCAAGGACATTGTTGCACATCAGTCTAGAAGCACTTCTACGTCTCGGATCGGCATAAAACTCAAATGGTCAGCTAATACTTTAATATTTATAATATTAATAATGTCTGCGAAGATTTTGCATGTTCTCTTCCTGTGTGTTTTCTCTGGGTTCTCCAGCGTCCTTAAAAACATGCAGATTGGTGTTAGGTTTACTGGGGACTTTAAATTGTCTGTAGTTGGGAATGTAAGTGTGGATGTCTGTTTCTGTCTAACTTCTTTTACAACAAAGTTCATGGGTACAAGCATGTTTTTTCAAATGTGGGTAAACTCGTTAAAAAAGGCGATTAACTCCTTTCTCATTGCCACTAGAGGAGTTTGCCTCTCTGTTATTGCCCCATGTGCTTCATGCTCGACGTCACAAATGCACCAAAACTCGAGAAGTGCTCTCACCTCGCGGTTCTCCCGGGTATTTCCAGACGTTAAAATTAGATTCTACTGCAGTGTCATCTGACCGGGGAGTTAATGTTGATAGTATCCATTCCCACTCCAGACAAAAGCCAGATGTTTGAGGGTTTGGGTCAGCTCTGCGATACGCTAGTGACCTGTCGAGGGTGCACCCCCCTCCTCTGGTGCAAGCCTGCGTATTTCTCATTTTTTTCTTTCTCTCTGAGATTTAACTATGGATTGTTTCAGATTTATATGTAACTTCCCCCGATCATCACCCTTCCTGCAATCCTCTCTTTTTGACAGAAGGGTAGTTTAAGTTACATGTCTGGGATCCATTTTGAGGCTCTTCCTGTTATCTGAGCTGATCGGGCTGCAACAAAAGCCCAAGGAGCTGTGAGGCCTCTCAGCCCAGGGCCCGGCTGCTGTCTCCCACCAGACTGTGTTACAGCAGCAGGACATGAAGAAGATAAATCATGGATGTTATCAGGTTAAGATCCGGGGGCCACGCTCGTGCCCTTTTGCTCTGTAGGTGATCGGGGAAGTTGAATCGCTCTGCTCTTCAGAGATTTCCCAAGCTGATAGCTATTACTGCTATTGAGCACCAAGCGAGAGAAGCTCTCAAATCCCGCAATGCAAGACCGAGCGCTTGCTATATTTGTCTGATAATGATGGTCAGAAACTCCTATCTCTCCAGCAGTTCTCGGCGGATGCCAACTGTGCACAGCAGAGTGGGAGGCAGGAGCGGGTTCTGACACCAGCATCTCTCCAAACAGTACGAGCCGGAGTTTCACCTGACCTTGTCAGAGCCCCTGACATACTCCACAGCTCCACTACCCTAACAAGCATCTGAAGCATAGCCCTCAAAACAAAACGGGAATCCATTTGTTGCTGGCGGGTTCCGTGCCGGAGGTGTCAGACATCTGCTGAGTGTCCCAACACATTCTGCCTCTTTCCCCTTTCATTGTTTGTCTCCGTGATTTAAAGGCAAATGAAAATCTAATTCAGGGATTTGGACCCAGAAATATGATAGACCGAATTATGACGCGCTGGCTGCCGACTGAGCCGATGGAATAGAGCGTCGCTGTGTCCATCTGTGGGTCCATCTGGTGCGATGTGAAGGGAACGCAGCGCTGAGAGCGGCTGTCTAATTGAGGACGCCGAACCCAAAATCAAGATGATGCTCACGACATGACCCAACATGAGATAACGCAGAGAGGCACACGATTGAGTTGCCACACTGGAATATGTGACAGGAAGCATTTCGAGGGCGGAGGAAGCAAGTTAGTCTCTGGGCTGAACAGAGGGAAGGTCAGAGTCCGACTTTGAGATCGTGTGCGTCGAATTTGTGAGTGGGTGTCTTTGGACGGTGGTGGTTTCTGTATGTGTCTCAGCATGTGTCCAGTTAAAGGTTAAACGCCCGGCTAACTACAGTGTCCCACCGCAGCCAAACGTCTCCCAACTCTATTTCTGTGGATAAAATGTCAGTATTGATTGAACGATTGCGGAGAAGCCTCACTGTTTTTGAGGTATGACCTTTCCTATAGTGTTGCATGATGAGATCGATTATAGCTATACACATTATATCCATGAAGCACACCGTTTATTTTCCTCCTCCGGTATTGATCTTGTACCATTTTGAGGCAAAGCATGGAAATAAACCGCTGTAAGGATTTTTATCTGTGAGACATTACATGGATCGATAAAGACCCGCGTACAATATTATATTTCATTTTAAATCAGACGTTTCTGAATGTCCTTTTTTCATCTTTTGTGAAACGGCAGCCTAGCATTGCAGAGAGAAGTTTTTTTTTGTTGTCTGCCTCTGTTGAAAACATTAAAATGTGCCAATTAGAGCAGTCCCTGTGAGTCCTGGGAAAAGGTCATTTCGACAGTTTCATATTTTTACTGAATCCCCTTGCACAGTGTGGCGCAAGAGCCGGAGAACAAATTGTTGCGCAGCCAGGGCGAGAACATAATGACGATCTGGTTCAAGTCCGAGGCTAGGAACTGATGGTTGTGGGTATCACGCCGCAGTGATAACAACACAAGATGTTAAAGCAGCAGGTTTTATTGGTTGGATCTAAGCGTGAACAAGCACAAAATGAAAAGTGTTAAAGAAGCGAAGGTCACTTCACCTCTAACACAGACCTGAAGAACCAAACAGCAGGTGTCTAGAGACCAGGTGTGATCTGTCACGCTTTTCATGCAACAAAATTAACACTGTATTTGAAACCTTTATCAAAATTTCCCCATAATAGCTGGCGACCAGTAGATTGTCCTGATGTATTAACCAGTTCCCTGAAGATTTATTAGTTCATTGTAAATTAATATATTGTCAATTTAAATTTAAATATAAATAAACTGCAGTATGTCTGAGTTAGTTTACGTCTCTTTATGTACAGTCTATGGCTTTCACCAATGATGCTACAATACATGAATTGTCCACTATTTGTCATCCACACATTTATTTTTCAACTGTAAAATGTTCTACTCCTGACATATCTTTGTATTACAATCAAAATAAAAAAAGTGCTGGATTTAAATCACTCTCCGAAAGCAAATATGAACTATATTTCATAAAATACCATATGTACTTTTAGAAATAAACTAAAGAATATAGTTTTTCCTTTATGAATATCGAAAAAGTTCACTTTCCTCTTAAGTTGAAAAACATGTTTTTCTTAGCACATCAAATCTTAAAGTAAATAGTTTTTGTAATTTTGTCTTTATTTTTTGATAAAGACAGCACAGAGACACACGTTTAATGGTCTGCTTTTGGTGAAACTTTCCGACTTTAGAACTTTTTTGGTCTGATTTCTTTGTGGATCTTTTGTTTGAGTTGTTGTCTTTGTTTCTGGACTCTTGCCATGTCGTTTCCCTTGCGTTTGTTTTGTTTTGGGGGGGGGGGGGGATTTGTGTCTCTGTTATGTTGTTTGTACCTTGAGTTCGTTTTTTCCTGTTTCCTGTTTCCCTTCTTAGCTGATGACCTGCTCCGCCCTTATTAGTTTCACCTGTGTCTCGCTGGCTCGTGTTTTTAATCTTGTGTTTCTTTGACCTCATCGCCAGTTTGTCTTGTTAGTGTGAGAGTTCCAACGGTTTCCTTGTGTTATTCCTGGTTTGTTTATTACCAATCTATGTTTTTTGACCTTTTCGTCCTGCCTCTGTTCTCTGGATTCCTTTGCCTTTTTTTTTTGTCTCAAACCTGTTTTGTCTTATTACATTTGGGTCCTGGCTTGATGCTGGATTTTTTCACAGGACAGAGGCAGTTGGTATGTTGTGCTGGAGGAAAGATGCAGGAAACAATGTCCATTGCTCTTTAGGGGTTAATTTAGTTGGATTGCATTTAGTCTCACTCTTACCAATAAAACATGCCCTTTACATATATATATATATATATATATATATATGTATCATATGTGCAGAGATTTTAATATGACTGCCATATTTAGGTTTTGTGCAAACTCCACTAGGACGTTATAATGTAATATAAGACATAAACATGTCTTCGTAATGGGACTTAGGTTGGAATACTGCACGTGTCTTTATTTGATTAATGCTTATTCCGAGTAAGACCCTATCCATTCAGTTAATCTAAAAATACGGGTTAGGGTTAGGGTTAGGGTTAGGGTTAGGGTTAGTTCAAAAAAACAAAGTATGGTAAACTTCAGGAGATCCTTAATAATCTGTTGAGATATTTCAGTCTGGACCAAAGAGGTGGACCGACAGACTGATGCGAGGGTGATTAATAGGATCCGCAACATAACAGAACAAAACAACATTTATCTCCCACCAAATTTGAGTTATCATCATTTAGGATTGTACTCGATAAAATACGATTTTAAGTGTTTTTTAGTTCATTTTATTTAATTGCCTCTAAGGCCTTGACAGCACATTTATCAATCCCACATGTGACTTTTCTGAATAAAGCCGTCACCCATGACCAGTTTACCTGTGTGATAAAAAATCACATCTTACAGTCTCATTGCATCTAAGTATAAGTCTGTTGTGATGGCAGGAACTCTATTCACTGCCCCAAGGAAATTATTTTCCTATTCATCAGTGCTTTTCATTTCCCCTGATTCCATTCCATTTCATTTTCTCCCTTTTGTGTTTTTTTCATTATTAAACTTTTATTCATTCATCTCCTGGTGAAAAAAGACCTAATTTGCATAGACGTGAATGAAGAAATGAGAAAAATAGCTGCTACACAAAAGCAATATCCAATTCAAAGTGATTTCAACCCGAATCAAACCCTCCATGGAAGGTTCTCAGGAGATTGCTGGGGATGACTCAGCAGTCACGCTGTATGACTGTATTCATTTATTTTAACGCTTCTTTAAGACAAAATGGATTTAATTGGAGACCTGCAGACAAGAAGCATCCAGTGAATTTGAATTATAGTGAAAATCGATTATTTATTAGGTTCCAAAGCGTAAAAGAAACTTTATTTAATGGCCCTTTAATACCTACTTTAGACACCTATAGGTGTATAGTTGAATGTTAAGAATGTTAATCAAACAGTGTTTAGTGTGCTCCCTGAATAGCAAAGTGGAACCAAGACTTACTGGATCGAATGTAAAACGATTTAACAAAGACAGAAACCTTGGTTTAGACCATGGCCGTGTATACAGTCAAGTGTGACTTTGAGTCTATGTGAGTAATAATTCATCTCTTATCACAAGTTATAAATTATTATTGAACATCACGTTGCCAAGTACTTCACTTTGATAACTCTACCCATTTAGCATCAGAGGCCATAAGGAGTTATATCAGTAATGGTGCTTTCTGTTGCTGTAATGAAGGGGAAATTATCTTTTTATAAGGCTATAACACATTCATGATAGCTCATTGACTCCTTAAAGTGGAGTAAAGGTCTATTGATATCCAGCTATATAGACCTAACACCATTACACTGTTTGTTGATCCAGCTTCTCGCTCACCTCCCTCCACAGACCCAAACCCGATAACTCATGATGTTAATAAAAACACATCTGGTAAAACCACTCAACAGCAGCAAAATATAAAAACGCTGTGTTTTATAAATAGGCATTTAAAGCAGATAATGAGCTGTTATAAAGGTGTGACATGCTGCCAAGAACCATTGTGCTTATAATGGGGAAACTGCTAATAATTATGTTCATTTATAAAAGGTCAGAAATGGAATTAAACATAATTGCGCTGCCATAAAAAGTGTTCTCTCCGTGTTCTCTCAGTAATCAAATATGTGCGTGGTCCGCTGTGGTTTAGTACAATTAAATCGTTGCACTGTTAGCAGGCAAGGTCCCTGGAATTTTTTTAAGAATAAAAAACAGTAAAACCTTCACCATAACAATGTATTATGAATAAAAGTCAAGATATCACACAGAGAGTTATTGGGCGTTTCAGCTCATTGTTTTGACTTCTGACCAGACAACTTTATTGTGCTGGTCTTGTGCGTCTCGTAGCCTTTCAGGAGCAGCAGGAAGCAGTTTAGAGTGAAAAATAAGGAAAACTCAGTGTGGACCTGCTCTGGTCCGGACACCAGACAGATACGAGCTGTTGGAAAGTGGAGCATTTATCAGCTCAGGGTTGGTAGAGACCAAAAAAACGTAAAAAGACTAAATATTGACTGTCTGTCTTTAGGTTGATTGCCAGTAACATGTTACTGGCAGTCAATACTGTTACTGTATGTCAATAATCAATTCACAACTTGTTTCCACTAATCCCCAGTGGGCCGAAAACAAAAACATTTAGTCATTGTCTTTTAAATAATGTATCATTAAACCTTTATATGTTAGTGGAACGTCTGTATGTGTGTATTTCAAATAAATCCTTCAGTATTCCATTCCTTCCTCAAGTAATTTGATTTTTGACAATCATAAGTTCTTTTTTTCATTTTCACTACCTCTCTTTAAGAACATGACTTAAAATGACCTGTATTTATTTTCCATATTATTACTTGCATGGCTGAGTTTATCTTTGAAAAATATTTTTTCTCAGGCATTGTTTGGATATCTGGGAAGTGAATAGTTTGCATATTTTGTTAATAAATTTTAATAAAACCCCTGCACAGACACAAAACTCTTCCGGTGTAATTATGAACCCGATTGCAATGAAATATTAAAATAAATTAAATTTTAGGATGAGGGGAAAAAAAGACATTTCCATTTGCTACAAAAGATTATCTCAGCCAAGAAAAGAATGACAGTACCCTTCCCCTTTCTTCTGATCCCCTCTCTTACTCCAATAACTTCAATATACTCCCTTTTGTGTTGCGGGTAAAGAATGCAACTTTCTCCTGATGAGATTGGTGGTGAATGCCATTTTTGCAGCTCAGTGGTGCTTTAACGGCTACATTAGTTGCATCTTATGCATCACATAAGGACAGCGACGAGACTCTGAAGCCCAGCTGTGTCTGCGATTCTGAGTTTCAGTTCTATTCTGGGCTGAAACTGTTGAGTCAGAAAATACAAACACAAACGGGGACAAATCTCTGGGTTGTGATTATCCTGGCCATTAATCTGCCTTTTGTTTGTATTGTGTTTTGGTGCTTTGCACTGTTGCTCGCTCTGTTCCCATGCAGAGTGCATTTGGGCTCTGCGGAGGGACCATTGGACCACGTCCAGTCTGCTGAGCACCGGCGGGGGTTATATTCCTGCAGAAGTTCAACTCTTTCCCAGCATAGTTGTGATAGGGTCCCTGCGGGTCAACAGAAAGCAAGAATGATTTTTTTTTCAATTTCACTAACGTTGAACCACAACAGCAGGACACTTTGGGTTAAATAATAATAATATAACAACAGAGCCGCGGCAGCAGTGAATAATTCCACTGTAATACATAATGATCTCTTTGTGCTACATTTGGTGAATGTGTTTTATTTCGCTCAGATCCCTGACTCTACGGCCCAGTTTCTCTCTGTAATGTGCTGCAGAGCTTGTAGGCCAAGCTGCTAAAATCCTCTACACATCGCTCTCCCCAGACCCAATCAGCACTGGCCTCCTCCGCCGTGGAGGGGGTTCATGGCAGCAGCGTATCAGTGATGGGCATTCGATATCGCCTCTGCAGAAAAGAGTAGAATAATCCAGTTTGTGGCCAACAAAAAAAAAATGAATAAAAAATGTTAATTCAACTGCGGCCGAATAATCCCCTGAAATAACAAGCTTAAAAGCTAAAACCCCTCCATAATTTTTATCTGGGATCTTCCATACACTGACACCACAATGACATCAAAGCAGGACAGGAAATGCATGGCTAACAAATCAATAGACAGAGGAGCCGCATTAAGGCTTAATTCGTGGCAAAGTGGAGCTTTAGGAAAGCTGTGGGGTTCAGCTGATACAGAGAGAGACTGAATCAGAGATATCCGGCCTTCTGTGCCACTCATCCCACTGGGCTCTGGGGTTTTAGACTCTATGCCAGAGCAAAAAGTAGTTTCACACTTCGACAGTGTTACTGTTTCCCTTTATAGAGCAAATGTCGGTAAAAGAGACAGAATACTTCACAAAAAAGTGAAATTGATGTTCTGTCTCCTACAAATTATGTATCTATACAATTAAAGTGGCATTACCATCAGTCTCAACAGTCTCAGTTATACTTAATTACATATTTGTTGCTAATTATTAGTTAATTTTAACATGCATACAAAGTACAAGACATCCACTTGGAGAGGCGGTGGACTAGTGGCAGAAACTTGGACTATGTGCAGAAAAGGTCTCTGGTTCGTCTCTGGTTCGACTCCACGGAGAAACAACAAAAAGACAAACCTGGATTGATCTGTCCAAAAATCCAAGAGGATTCTCCCTACCCTGTCTAGTGCCCCTGAGCAAGGCACCTTACTCCCCCAACATCTGCTCCCCGGGCGCCGTACATGGTTGCTCACTGCTCTGTGTGTCCTTCACCAGATGGGTCAAAAGCAGAGGTTAAATTTCCCTACCTGCATGAGTGTGCCTGTGCATGTCTGTGCATGTGTTTGGGACTAGTAAATGCATCTTAATCTTAATCTTAATCTTAACAGCAGACAAGGGGTTTTGCTTCCTGATTCTCCAATGAGAGGAAATGTTTTTTTCTATACTACATTGTAAGTATATATTCTTGTGTTTTGTTCTTCCAGGATTTTCTGTTTATAGTGGTGTTCATGTGTCAGTGTTCATGTGGAGATCTCAGCATTGTGCATAGTGAGGTGTCAAACTAAGCAGCATGGTCTGTGTGGTAATTAGCGATGGAGGGCTACTAACCCAGCGTAGCTCAAGGACACTGCGCTCACAGTGCAACCCCTCTGCACCTTTTGCAAACCCCTCCTGTTGCTCTCCATGAACAATGCCTTGGAGGGACGGTGATGTGAAATGGAGCTTCATTCTTAGATTTTTATCTGAACGCTCCATCCAGTCCGCACTGGATCTGTCTCCACTGCAGCACGGAGGAAATAAGTGATACATTACAGTAGCCGAGGACATTTCATCCTTCACCACAGTCCTCCTTGGATCCCATTTTGCTCTATATACATATTCAAAGCACATGCTGAGATGGCTTTTGAGGCAGAACACAGAAAAACCAAGCGAGATAGTGTAAGATTAATGTGAAGAAATTCATGCATTTTAATGAATCCGGCGACAACTTCTTTCACCAGGAAAGATGTGTTGAGATACAGTGTGCAGCACATACATCAAATAGGGATCCAACTGAATTTGTCTCATTTTGCATCGGGTCCTTGGAGGATTGCTCTAATAGGACCGAGCATTCGCCTCTTTGAACCTGCACGTAGTCTGAGCGGAAGATGAGGCATGAGGAGATGGATTAGCTAGATGTTCGCTTATACAAGAAAACCTTGTCATCCTGCTGCTGGCTGGGGCCTCACATCCTAAAAGTGATGGCGGCGGCACAATTAGTAATTGGCTGAAGAGCCTATAGTCACAGCAGGGGCGGGCTGAGGTGAGGAGAGAGACGAACCTGGTAATAAGCCAGAGCTATCATTACAATCTCATTCTCATCCAGTCTTGTGACGTCAACATGTAAAAAGTCAAACTAAATAAATCAACATGTTAACATCTGAAAATATGACTGTCGACCGGAATTCATCGCTAATTGATTCCATAGTGCAGCAAAATTAAAACGTTACCTGTTTTAATACTAAAATCATGCTTTGCATTCTCTTAAGAGGAACTGTCTGCAGTTCTACTATAGAAAAGTTGTCTGGTGGCTGTGGAACTACTCTTTCAAGAATAAACTGTCAAGCTCAATTAAGAACTGCTTTTTAATTAGTAATGAATTCAAATATGTTCTCAGGGCAACTCTCCTTTAAACTGTAAAGCAGTGAATCTCTCCCTCCACTTTTAATGATTTCTGGTGTTCTGCACTTAATTTGGAAAACATTTACTGTACGACAGTTAAAGATTTCATCTGCTGTTCTTGCTCTTGTTCCTAATGAAGAGAAATCTGCTCCTGCTCGTTCACTGTGCAAAAATATGCAGGAGACTCTTTAATCAGGATGAAGTCACATGTGAACGGACACACGCGGCTGGCATCGCTGTATCATAAAATATAAGTGGAGAGAGAGAAGAGATGCAGCTGTGAAGTGGTGGCATGTGTGAATATGAGGTTGGGGAAATGTATGGAGGGCAACAGCTTCCAAATTAAGTTGTAGTGTTATATCTGGGGGGAAAGAATATGAGGTTTCAGTATACAATTGCGCAGCAGGTTCATGAGACACTCATCCAAGAAAATCTAATTTCTATCTTTCCATTCATATAAGTGGGGATGAAGAGAGGTGTAGAAACATGTCTAGGTCAAACTCACCGAGGACAAGAAGTGGCTGAATTTGTCAAACAAAGCTTTTTCTTTTATCTGGGATGTCTGACGAGATAGAGTATGTGGATATCACTAAAGATCCTGAGATATGACCGGCCTGCCTATTTCTTCAGTTAGGTTTATAACCACTTAATTATCTAAAGTAATGTAATATCTGATGAAAATCATTGATGGTCTGTGTACGATGCACCCCTTTTCCATTCACAAATATTAACGTAGACATATTAAGCTCACATTTTAATTTAGGATAACACCGTTTGCGTGGTCTAAATTTCGGAAAACTCATCACTTTCCTCATACTGTCCATTGCTGCAGCTCCTCTTCTCAGCCACTGTCTGAAACACTTGATTTTAGCTACTGTCTCTTTAAGACCCCCCTCCTGTTAAAGCCCCGATTGGTCTGCTGACCAGTTCTGTCGTGATTAGTCAACCAATTCCAGTGCTTGTAGGAAATGTCTCGTCCTCTGCTCTTTTTTTTCGTTGCTTTGTCAGGTGCGTCTTGGACCAGCTGGTAGTAGCAGTGTTTTCTGTAGGGGACAGGATCTCGTTTCACCACAGACCGAACGCTGCAGACTTTTTATATACAGACCAAACAACACACATGAGGAAAAAGAAAACAGAAAAATCTCCTTGAACAAGGTTTGGTAATTGTTGCCTTCGCAGATTTTCCCACCTCACATTCACACATGTACATCACAGCTGTATTTCTTGCTTCTAATTCAGCACATCGCAGGTTGCACTCCAGGTGTGTCTCTTCACGTGTGACTTCACATGTTTCAGAGTCAGATGTTTGCTACCTCTGTATATTTTCACACCTTCAATTAGCTGAAGGTGAGGTGTTTGTTTCTTTCATTTGGTTAAAGCTCTAGAGCATTTTCTACAGATCACTCAGTTTAAAAGAAGCCTAGTGTTTATGGTGTTTAAAATGTCTTGAAAAGCTATACTTCCTGACAAGGCTCAATCAATCAATCAATCAATCAATAACATTTTATTTGCGTAGCCCTTATTCACAAATCACAATTTGTCTCATAGGGCTTTAACAATGTGTGAAGTACACCAATAATGTGGTGCATAAGGTATTGTTTCACCACTGTCACTCTGTGTGTGCGTGTGCGTGTGCGTGTGTGTGTGCGTGTGTGCGCGCGTAAAATAACTCAAAAAGTTAATGACTTTTACCAAACTTGGTGCAATACTACTTGGGAGGGTATGCATAATTGATTGGTATGCCTAACTCTTGGAGGGGATCGGTTATAGGGGGAGGGACATTACATACACATTATACACTTTTAAAGAGCAGGGCTGTTAGGTTGTTAAGGCTGCCTGCTACTGAGTTTATGCTGAATCCTGCCTGTCTTTTGAAAACCACAGTCTAGGGGCAGGATATCTCCCAGTGCATTCTATGGTCGGATTGTTTGTGTGTGTGTGTGTGTGTGTGTGTGTGTGTGTGTGTGTGTGTGTGTGTGTGTGTGTGTGTGTGTGAGAGTGACAGTGAGAGTGTGAGAGAGTGTGAGAGTGTGAGAGAGAGAGAGAGAGAGAGAGAGAGAGAGAGAGAGAGAGAGAGAGAGAGAGAGAGAGAGAGAGAGAGAGAGAGAGAAAGCAACACCGCACACTCCTCTAAAATGAAGCAATGGTGCAAAACACTAGACCAAATACAAAACATACCCAGGGTATGTCTTCCACAAACACAATATCAAAGTGTGGCTGTGCTTTGCCCAGAAGTAGTTTTGTGCCTTGCTCAAGGATACTTTGCCACTCTTGGTGGCCAAGTTCTAAGAGCCACCTACCAGGAAACAAGTTCCCTGTCGGGTATATGAGCTGAGTAATAGTTTCCAAAGAGCATAAAATAATCTACCCATAATGCAGCTGTTTATTTAATGATGTATTCCATTATAGGGAGCAGAGGGGAGCATATCCTTGAACATGACTTAAGGTAAAAAGCTGGAATGGAAAATATTATCTACAGACATTAAATATGCATTCTGACATTCACCCAAGCTAATCAGTCTCACTGCAACGCAGTAATGACAGAACCGTCCTCATCTGGCCATGATGAGCATACATTATTGAAACAGTGGGGATATGTATCAATCTTCTGCTTTCCGAATTCAACTTTGGGAAATGTGCTGTGACAGATAGCTCACATCTCTTGTTAACTGACAGCATGGCAAGGCTATATTTGTAACATTAGTAATACGTCTGGAAACAGGTCCTTAAAGGCTTATTGAACTCATTAACTTTGATACAGGGATGTAATAGAAAATCTTGTACCAAGGCTGCTCCCTCTGTCTTATTTTTCCACAGCCGCTGTGATATATTTGGACGACATGCATGAAAGTTTTCAAAGTTTTAAAGTAATTTGATGGGATGCAACACAATTTACTGTGTTGGATACAGATTTTCTTTTCTTGCAGGAGTCGTTCTTCTTTGCTCTGCTATTCTGTTTAACAGAGCTTTAGATTGCATCTGCTGTCAAGACATCAAACACATCTATATTTCTCAATGCAGCAAGCATCTCTTTTGTGAATGCATAACATATAAAGTAGTGCTTTCGGTCCAAGACCACTGTGTCAAGATGTTGAAGGTCTCACAGACGGGGCAGTTTGATAGGTTTTTCCACTCCTGCGGCCTTGTCCCCCTTCATCCTGACCTGAGCTGGCAGCCTTGTAAAAAAAAAACAGCGAGACCAAGGGGTCGTAACCTTGGCTTTGCTTTGTTGATGTGACGCAGACTCAACACAAAGATGAGGAGAAAGACCAGATACAGGGGTTTAGAGTTGTATAGCCTGAATCAAAGACCAACTCCACCGACACAATTAAACATTTTTAACACAAAATACAAAATAGGATGAGTGAAAGCTTTTTACTAATTTCAGATTTACCTGTAGGCTGAGCGTACAAGTCCAAAACACTTGATGACGCTAAGGTGCACAGTTATGTCCCTAAAATCCGCATATGGCTATCTACTGGTAGTTGCTAAGCTAAATTGTACAAGGGATATTTAACATCTTGTCCTATACTAAATATATGTTCGCATATCTCGAGAATCGTTTTTGTTATCCACTTCCAACAATTTTGGCAATTGTTTACTAACATAAGTAAATTTGTTGCATAAAGAAATGTCTGGATCTGGACAAAACAATTTCCCACGGCCTATTTTTAATGTCTGTTTTCAGATTTTTTGCAGTTCCTGACCATTCAAATCTGCAGTTTGTCAAAAGCTACCTACCAAGGTTACAGATTGTGTAACTCTATGTGTGTATACGCACACACAATGTATGTGCTGAAACAGTCTCAAACATACACACATGCTGGCTCCATCTCATCCGCATTCAAAGCATCTGTTCACCCAAATGACAAAAACATATTTTCTCACTTATCTCTCCTGGTGTCTGTCTGGCCACGCAGACACTTGCCATTGTATTTGTCCAGGTTTGAAAATATGTCCTTGACTTCACTGCCTGCACCGTAACACAAGAGAGCTGTTGGAGAGAATTATTTTGTAATGCTCACAACATTATAAAACTACACATTTTCATTTTAACCAGAATAGCCCATATTATCACAAAAGAAATGCTCCTTTTAAAACTGTTGAAAGCATTTTCATTGAATTAGCAGAGGCCTCCTCTTTGGAAAAGACATTGCTTTAGTTATGTTTCCAATTATAGGTTTGAAAATAGGATTGGACTAATTTGGGGTTTGTCTGTCAAACTATTGCCTCACATCTTTATGATTCCTAGAAAAGAATGTTTATATTTACAAGTAGAGCTTGACCAATCAGCCTTTCACGGACCTTTTAGCATCAGAGTTTGTTTGTCGATATGAAAACTCTTAAACCCTTAAAATTCCTTATCGGTACTGCTCTTTTCACAAATCTGAAATAAAAGAATTCTGTGGCTGCAGATGAAGATTATGGGATGTCTTCTGAATGAGGCAACATCGATATGAGAGATATACTCTATTCCCTTTCATTTACTCTCATCTCCACGATGGGCGCTCGTATTTGTAGAGATCTTGAGTGTTAATGACGCCACTACAATGTGCCACTGCAGATATTGATTTCAGGGGCTTCGTCTCACAATTGCCGTTTCTTGCAGAGTGAGAAACAGACAAAGCCATTTAAAGCCCTGATGACGCTCTCCATACAATCAATAGAATTCCATTTACTAAACAAGACACCGGTGTCACAGTTAATTTCATCATGAAAATCCCATCGTAAGTTGACAGCCAACATTACTAAATCAACCTGTGTGCTTGTAATACCTGAAGAGGAAAACATGAGCTTTAGATCGACTTTCATGCACATTTGCATGCACATCACACATCCAATCCCCCGACCAAAAAAAATCCTCAATTATGCCTCTGTTTGAAAATAGTATTAGCAAGTTGGTAACACAGATCATTGAGACTGTGTTGATTCGTGCAATATTAATTATAAACCAAAGCCAGCAAACAGAAAGGAAGCAGAATGAAAGTGTGGAGAAGGGCGTGGTACAAAGTCGCAGATTACTGTTAGCAGGGAGCTGGAGCTGTTATTTATTTAAGAGCCGCTTTAACTGTCTGAAACTGTTCTTTTCATTTCTAACAATACACTCTTCCCACCATAAATGAAGCAAGCTGCACTGCAGGGGACAAGACTCATTAAAGATGCAGAAATGTCCCCAGGCCAAACTATTCTTCCCTTTGCTACAGTTTTAAAGACAAACACAGAAGCCAACTTTAACATTACTTTTATGTTTATGTAGTTTTCCCTCTGCAGCCTCAATGTCAGCGTGCATAAGAGCAACACTGACATGTTGATGGACAGTGGGCGTGATTACCATGTTCACCAAAAACCCTTTATTCGTAGTAAAAACTGTATTCATAGTGGAAGGCAAAGAAATAATTTCATTATACAGGACTGTATATAAGACAATAAAGGCTTGGAACTTTATTTAGTTATTCAAAGATCTACCATTCACAAACGCATTAAACACAAAGTAAAGCCAAGGCATATTGGTATCTGTGTCTATGCTGATATGATATGTTTTATTTTACAGAATAAACAATGCAGAAATGTAATCAATAATATTTATATTTTATGATAATTTTTTTCTTAATTTAGCGTTTTGGTCTTATTTTAGTTTTTTCCTTATTATAGTTATCTAAAATACAGTTTAGGGTTAAACTGTACAATATCAAGCCTCTATTACATTTCTTGCTCATAAGGGTTTGACGATGAGGTCTTTGGAATCATCTCCATATTTTTATTTCTGCAAATACTAATCGATTTGTCAGTATTGGAAACTTTTTGACTCCCTTGTATTAATATCAGCCCAAAAAAATCTGGCGGCCTTTGATTTTTATCCATAAACAAGTATTCTGCTAATTAACATGTTGACCTGATTGGTAGAAGTGAAGTCAGCTTATCTCCAAAGTGTTCAGAGTTCATCCTGAGGGGGACATGGAATTAAATACATTGAACATTTATTGAGACAATCAGCCAAAATGTCAACCTCATGGTGGCGCTATATAGGCGAAGTTAGTGAATCATCAAGCTCAGTAGGATTCATCCAATGTGA
Source organism: Pleuronectes platessa (assembly GCF_947347685.1). Classification (NCBI taxonomy): domain Eukaryota; kingdom Metazoa; phylum Chordata; class Actinopteri; order Pleuronectiformes; family Pleuronectidae; genus Pleuronectes; species Pleuronectes platessa. Next base: position 11,951,148 of record NC_070639.1, read on the forward strand.
CCAACGCAGTCGACAAACTGCACAACTTTTTGCTGTCATGAATAAATCAATATTGTTGATATTTGATGTTGTGTCCGTATCTTAAAGTAATCACTTTAAGAGTCCAGGTGGAGGCATGTACACTATACTTCTTTGGGTACATGCATACGGACCCTTAAAAAGTGGGGATATTTGCCTTTTTCCCATGTGATGAGGAAAATGAAGCATCAGAGCTCTGTAAGTGGACAAGATTTCAGCCTGCTGTCTGCAGAAAGATTGACAGGACTGAGCTGTGAACTCATACAGAGCGGTGGCCCGCTGAAGCTCTGTGGTTTCTCTTTTTTGGGGGCTGATGGAGTACGTGGAGCAAAGAGGAGCCTTTTCGTCTGCCCGGCTGTCAGTGTGATGCCGTACATCAGAGTCTGCATGAATAATTGCCCAATGTGGCAGAACCGTGTCTCTGACAAACACGTTGTCTTCCAGACAAGTTGAGCGCTTTGCCTTTACCAGCATCGCTTAAACAGATCATCGACCAAAGCAAAGTCCTGCCTCATGCACAAATGGACTGTTTTTATTTAACTCACAGTGCATAGAATACACTTTATTCTTCTTGGACCTCACTGAAATCAACCTGTTGAATATTTCATTAGAAAACAGGCAGGTATTTCCACTTGGGATCTTCTTACACTTTCATTTTATTCACTACTTTGCATATTGCAATGATCTGGTAGTCCTGGGGGTGTTCTCATCATATTTAATACTTTGTCATAAACTTTTTCCTACTGTTCTTTTATTGCTCTCTAAGAATAGACTGTTCCTGATATAACATTCCAAACTGAGACTATTTTACCCAGTGAAGCGACACACTGCATCTCACAGGCAGACACATGCACCACATCGCCAACTCCATCCCCAGCCCGTCTCCGAAAGTATGTAACTGTTGTGAATAATTTATTTTTCGAAATCTCGGATCCCCAAACTGTCTGTTGTTTGATTAACCTGCTGATCTGTCGGAGCCAGTGGGATTTTTTCTTTTTTTTTCTGTCTGCTGTCTCTAAATACAAGTGTTTGGTCGCTGCTTGGCAAAGCAGAGTCTCATCCTGCTCACAAAGTGCCCGACTCATTACAGACGGCAGTTGGGCACCGCGCCACATTCAAACTATTGTAGGTCTTTGCGTTTGTGTTACTGAGCTTTACATTTTTGGGGTTATTGTGTCGTATACAATCATGTTTGAATTCACTTCTGTTTGTTATGGGAAAGTGAAATGTGCCCAGGATTTTTTGATATTATTGATATAGTCTCCAAAATCGTAAATTTATGTAAAAAAGGTGTGTGATTATTGATTGTCTCTAAATTGAACGTATGTGGCGACCGGTCCAGGGTGCAGCCTACCTCTCGCTCAGTTTCAGCTAGGATTTGCTCCATGGATGGATGGATGGATGGTCTAATAATTTAGAAGAGGCATTTTGAGTGGTTTATCTTGAGGAAAGTGCCATTAAGCTCTACACATTAAGTAATACCTTATTTAATTACTTAAACGCAACTTGTGTTGTAAATACATAAATTCAGTCGTTACTAATCCCAGTAACAACAAAAAGTTCATCACAACATCTGAGACACCGAAGGGGAAGTGTGCAACTTTCTTGTTGACCAAAATGAATATTTAACATATCAACAGTTTTTATCATAGGCAAACACAAACTGAAGCTTTAAGTAGCTGGATCCATATACTATTTCTTTGTGCTTTAATGTTTAAATTATTTTCAGTTTTGTGTATTATTAGGTCCTTCTATGGATGGACATTGCACACAAGCTCATTGCCATTCATCATGTGCCATTGGTTACTGATCCCATTAAATTAAATCAATTTATAAGAATCTTAAGCATTTTAGTTTTAAGACATTTATTAACGTCTTAATGCATTCTCAAATTATTTTTAATATAATGGCCATTAACCAACTGACTAATCAACGGACTGTTTCAGCTCCACAAATATGTGCATGAATTAAAACAATGAACAATACATGTTTACTATATCTCCTTTTGTGTTTGTAATTTCTTTTTTTTTTCTTCTCTAGCCTCCTGCATACATCTACATGACTCTCTCTCAGCCACACTTATATTTTTTGAGGCACTGGTTTACTTTAAATCCTCAAGTCCCACCTGGTTGGACGACAATTAGTTCAAACGCTGAGAAGCCAAATTTGTGGTCCAAAAGAAGCTTGTGAGGTATCGATTGCAGCATATAGTAACTATCAAGCCAAAGTAAAGCTAATTCAGTATAAGTTCCTCTGTCTGTTTATCCAATGTGGCTGACAGCTGAATTGGCAGAGGAGTCAGTCCATTTAAATTAAAACTTATATATCATGACTACAGCTGCTACACACTTTGGAAAACCTAAACGAAGTAACTATTAAAAGAACAAGTTATGTCGACCATATAGTGTCATGATAAGTAGTGACAATAGCACAAAAATATTACAGTCTCCGTCTCACAGAGCTAATTTCAGCTCTCGGCCGATGCAGTTCAACTAAAGCCAAAGTAATGCGGACCACCCGGTCAGTTACGGTAAAATCATACGGCCATAAAATCAGCGTCAGCTCCAGTGTTCTTGATTAAATGTATTCATCATTACTTTGTCTGGCTCGATGGGCAGGAACCATAAAAGCACTTCAGACAGGAAGTTATTTGAATTATCTGGAGACTGTCCCCGTCCACTCTATGGGATTTAAAGATGATTAACTCTGAGTAGTGGACAGAGTACAGTTGACTTAGAGAAGCTTGAGTGTATTTGAGTTACTTAAAGTTAATTCACAATGTAATGTTCTTATTCTCTTATTATTAAAGACTCTCAACCCCAAAAAATAAGACATATGTGCAAATATAGAATGACGCCTGTCGTCTGAGGATTTCTTGGACGGGCAGGTTGACTTCCTGGAGGTTTCCAGTAAACTGGTGGAGGCTGTTCACCCTATCTACAATCCATAGGTTCATATCATCTTCTCATCTAACTCCTGGTAAGAACGCTAACAAGTAAATATCCCAACATGTCAAACTATTCCTTTGAAGCTGCACTTGTGTTTTTAATTAAAACTGTGAAACATTTGATTTAGCTGCTATCATCAATGAAAACCCTTAGATAAACCAACTGTATTCAACCTGCTTAGCACCAAACAACAGAAGGACCAAAGCAGAGACTGCAATATTAATCTAACTGAGTAGTTCACAGCTGTAGAGAATTTAAACAAGAGTTTAGAAAAGGAGCTACAATGGAGTCAATTTTTGACTTTTATCGATTGGCCAAAAACACAACTCCGCACGAATGCTAATGTTGCTCTGTGTCTGCTAGATGTGAAAATATGTGTTATTAACCAGAGCGATAACATGTGAGTGTTGCTCTGTGGCCACACATCGGACATTTTCCCGATTGTCTTTCTGAGAATGTTAATGTCTTAGTCAGTTACTTGTAAGTTTTCCTGCCAGCCCCACAAGTGAAATTTTCCCGAGTGAGCCCAAGTGGAAATACAGCAGAAAAAATGCTTGTAGTATTGTTGTCGATGTACCATAAGCAAGAACACACGCAAAACAAATTTCCAACGTCATGTCCTGCCACCCCTCGTCTGAATGTTCTGAATATTTCCCTATTGGCAAACTCAAAACTCAGGAACCCATTTCCCGAAGTTTGTGTCTCACAAGAGCATTTCGCTTGGAATCCACGCCAGCTCGCACATGGATTTCATGTTAACCGATCCTAAAGTTTCACCTGTTAACATTTCACTTAAATAAAAAAATGCCAACCTCATGGTGGCGCTAGAGAAGAAGTGCTCTGATAGGATTCATCTTCAGTGAGCCTGTAGCTTTAGACATCTGATAGTCGTTGCGATCTTTCTTTTGTGCTCAAAGTGGAGAACAGAAGGGTATTCTCACTTCTAATCCTTGTCTTGAACTGTGTATAGAGATACAGCAAAAGTAAGCTTCCAAAGAGGAGTATCACTAGACAGTATTTTTATGTCAGCGCCTGTGGATAGTTGCTGATATCATTAATATTTCCCGATCCCTCCTCAACGCCCAGAGATTGCCGCCTCAGCATTCACTGCATTACTCAAACCATCCCGGTGATGAGGATGGTCCTGAGATGATAATGAAACTCCATGATGAGTTTAATCACTGCTGCTGAGGTTGTGTTCTATTTTGGGACATTAAACTGTGTACGTTGAACCACTGAGAGGATTGAAATGCTGAAGTTGTGTGAGTATCTCACATGAGACTCTCATGTCAGCAGGCGCAGCTCTCAGTTTCCTCAGTGCTGCATTATGTGATGTGACACGTCCTGTGGTTCCCACTGCCAGTCGACTTGTGCCTCTTCTCCCGCTGTATTATTAATTCAGGGACCATGTGAGTACATGCCTCGTCTCCTCCCCCGCTGTCTCTTCAAGAGATCTTTGAAAGAGAAAGATTAAAAGCAGGGCACAATTAGACAGAGGGATTTCCACTATCATGGTAATTGAAGCCAAGCCGTCATATAACAGCGTCTAATTGGTTTCAAACACCGGTGAAGCAGTTAGCGCCAGTGAGCTTTCCAATGGAAAGGGACGGTCAGAGTTCCGGTCCAACCCGTATGTTTCATCTCATATCTTGTCCCCTTATTGTGTCGTCTTTTATGTATGACTCGTTGTCTCTTACTGTCCTTGTCAGACATGAAATCTGTGACATTTCCTTTATTCATAGGAGGACTTCAGGCGTGTTCACAACAACAGAAAAATGTCCGGCACATTCAGGCGAGGGCTGTTGTGTAGGAGGACAGAACATAAAGTCCAACGTGGTTGTTTGCCGCACATCGACGGCGGCTTCAGACCTAAAGCTCGTGAATCTCATTGTCTTTCCAAGTTGACGTCTTCCTTGGTATCTACAGAATTTGTGTTGAACAGTCATTGAAACCCCCCACCAGCTCGTGGATACCGTGGATGGCTGAGAATCTTCACAGATATCTTCATTGGTGCTTTCTACATGTATGACCCCTCTTTGTCTTCTGAAGATATTTACTCAAGTGTCTGGAATTGTCTCAAAGCCCCTAAAGGTCATTTTCCATGTAGAGTTCCCAACTTAGAGGTCCTTACATGGCAGTAAATGGGTCTATTTAAGCATTACAACAAGTCATCAGGAACTATTATAATAACACCGGTATCAGTGCTGCTTTGTTCCACTTCAACCTGTGTTATCTGCAGCCTGATGAGCACATGGGGTTCGTCCCGGGAGCTAAATTGAAATAACAGATCTCAGTGGAGATCCGCAGCCATTCAGGTTGTACAGAAGATGGTGAAATCTCTTAGCTGCGTCCTCAGGTGATCCCTCCAGAGGTCTATTCATTCGTCTTACAAGCCGAGTATACAGCTTCTAATTTAGGTCTTGCCCCTGGTAAAGATTCCCCCCCCCCCTGCAAGGTTACGTTTTGTGTGTGTGAATCAGGGCCCTTTGTGTCAGACTGCGGGGTGCAGGGACACCACAAAGAGCTTACAGCCAGGCAGGCGTGTGATTGCCCTGCTTGCAGTGTATTTCATGTCTGATTTCACCTACATCGACATTACATTCTGAGCCGCCGTGCCGTAAAACCGACTGTTTGAGACTCGGATGTAGGAATCTGCTGGTTAAAAGCAGGTGTTTAAAGTTTTAGAGCCTGGTGTTCTGTCCCGAGTCCACGCAGTGACACCCAGTGTCAACGGCAAATGAAGTTTAATACAACAGAGCAGCTATTTTGTCAATCATAAGAAGAGGAAGCTCTGTTAATAGCGCCGCCAAACAAACTCACGTTGTGTTAACGTCGCTCAAAAGTCTGTCAAAAATAATTGCGACTGTGATTTCGTGCTGCATACACTGCCTGGAGACTACTAAGGATACTGTCTTCTTTTGTAGATGAATTTTCATGAGGAATTAGAGAAACAGCCCCAAACAGAGGAAACCACGACAAGGGGGTAATGATAAAATAAATTCGGCTGCAAAAATAAATTAAGAATGTTATCAAAAGATTTGCAATTCTTGAAAATCTTTTTTCTTACAAACCATTACAAAGGTTCTGTTATAGTTATTAGTGCCGACAGTTGTTTGACGAATGAACCATGATTTCCTCCTTTAGATATGTCACATTTGTCCTTTGTTTCTTTATTTTACAATAAAGAATGACATGTTTCACCTTTGAAGGGCAATTCCCCCCCTTGTTGTTATCTGCCAGTCGTCGAACGAGCACGCCTCTGTATGCACACCATGTCAAGTGCCAGTTTCATGACAAGTAAATGAAGGGTCCCATCGTTCTTCTTGTTTCCTCCCCAGGTGACACCCACTGTCCCCATTCCGTCACCATCAAAAAGCCACGCAAGATGCCGAGATCCTCAAAAACGGTCCATTATAGGCTGCCAGGGGGGAGCGCAGACGCCATTAAGGAGTGGTATCGGTTACAAATAATGCATGTCTCGCTCTCATTCTCGTCTTGTCTGAGGGAAAAAACAGGACAGCGCGGGGATGTACAGCTGCACCGCAGAGACCTCGCATGCTGAATAACGCCCGCGCTCTTACAGACCAAGGACATCTCCTCACCAGAGAAGTGGCGAGGGAGACAGCCTCCCATATAAACCCTCTCAAAAGCCGTTTAACAACTCTATGAACAACTGCAACAAAGCTGCAGAAACACATTTGCGTCCTTCACTTGAAACGGCAGACTGTGAATATCTTTATTGTCCTGAGTCGGGAATATTCGTAATGGTACAGTTCCGAAAATGGACTGATAAAGTATGGAGTCCCCATCAGTCTCCGTCATCACCTCACTGCTGGTATTATCAATTCATGACTGCCAAAATTAAAGACCTCAGGGACGGAGGAAGTCATTACCTAGAGAAGTAATTTCTCTTTAAGCGTCTTTGCTCACAGTGCAGCGATGTGCCTGTTTTTTTTTCCGCCTCACAAGGTTGAGCACACATCACGAGATATAACATTTTTAAAGTGGTAAAAGATAGCACTAATCAAGATGAATCTTTCTCAAATGCATTTTTAAATTCTTGTTCTGCACCGTGCAAACAGAACACGTGAATGTAAAGTCTGAACTCCACTGCTTTGCTTGATCCCTCGTGTGAAAGCTCTCAGAAAGAAAGGTGCAGATAGGCAAAGGTAAAACGCCCCTTTTGCTTTTACTCGTTTTTCTATTCGTGGGACAATCCTTAAAAATGTAATCCCGTAACTCCAAAGAGTCACTCATTTACTGTGAGATGCCATTAAGCTCAGAGGCGGTTATGTCTTTTTAATGAGAGAGCGAAATTGACTTTTTACGCTATGATTTTTGTGCAAATGAAAGCTTTGCAGAGTATGTAAACCAGACAGCTAAATGTTCCTTGGCACATTGTGGGCCACGGGCAGCTGCGTCAGGATTCACACTGACGACCACGTGACGAAACGTGCCGAGCGAGTGGCGCTCTGCTCTCTGCTGGGAAAGGTTTCAGGAAAAGTGATGAACAAAATGCAGATTTCATACCAGAGCCACAGTTTCATTACAGTGCATGTCACAAACTGCCAGGCTCCCACGCAACAGCGCAACCCGCTGTATCCCTTTGATGGAGAGTGACTAGACCCTGGTTTTGTGCAGGAGATGATTCCTTTGGTGGAAGTAATATCTAAAACATCCTCAGAAGCAGCCAGGTCTGTGACAGCAGCAGCGCAGGGTATCACGTTTTTAATATCTTTTTCTCCTTAGAGCGAAGCACCTCTCCACTCTTTCCTCTTTCTGTGGTTTGACAGCTACAGCGGCACTGAAGCTTAAAAAAAACAGCAGCATAAAAAAGGTTCTCACCTTATCGTGTTAATGACGTTAAAGCAAGGTCCGCAGAATAGTGCGGTTGTCATGGAGATGGCTCACTTGTCATCATGTGATCTATACCAGCGCAAAATGGGTCACATGACAATTTGGTGGTCCTGTGTGGGAGGAGATCATAACTCCTGTCCATCACTGAGAACATGCAAATGTCCCACTTGACATTTCTCTGAACGTTCACTCCGACTCCCAGTTGATGACTCTTGACCTTTTCCCAGTTGACGCTCTGACAGATGTTCGCGGGCAGCTGCTGCTCACGCTCTGCGGCCTCACTCAGTCTCTTGTCCGAGCTCCTTTTTCACAGATGTGAAAGTCGTGTATCTGACATTTGGCTGAACATGAGTATGAGAATGTGATTTGTCAGCAGAATGAACTTCAAGTATCAGAAGTAAAAGAGTTGAATATGAAGAATCACCCTTTTTAAGAGGTTAAATCATTATACTGTGGCACAATATGTAAGGGTTTGTTCATGACCACATCATTTTTTTGGAACCAGATAAATTCTGTTTGTTTGTTGATCCAATTTCAATAACATGGCAAAATTGTTTGTTCTAGGTATTGGTTTATTTTTTTTTATCAGAAAACCAAAACCAGTGAGCCAGTGTTTGAGCATGTACAATTCCATGTGGATATAAAACCCTATAATAATGGTTACATTTTATTTCTCTTGACCAGATACATGTAGTAAAGAGTAAAATATTTGTTTGGTAGTTTTTTGAGGCCCTTCAGTCTCACACAAACAACAGCTCCAACAGGCTTCATAATGAGCTGCTAACTAGATTATAAACATCTTTCTGCTTAAGTGTTTTCTTTTCTCCTCTTCCTGTAAATTCCAGTGAGCCACTTCTGTCAATGTGTAACTGTTAAGTAACCAAGGTCAGTTTGGCAAAAGGTTTATTTTCGCTTTCAATTACATTCTGCCAAATGTACTATAATAAACTTCATGATGTGAGAGTTTTTTCACTACCTGTAGGGGCGGTCTGGCCTAGTGGTTAGAGTGGTGGCTCTCCAACAAGAAGGTTGCCGGTTCAAACCCCACTCTCTCCCATCTGCATGCCGAAGTGTCCTTGGCAAGATACTGAACCCCTAAATGGCCCCTCATAAAAATGTTGAGTGTACTAATTGTAAGTTGCCTTGGAGAAAAGCGTCAGCCAAATGACATGTAATGTAATACCTGATGAATAAGGAGCTCTAGGAGACCAGGAGACACCAGTCACTTTGTTGTCTTTTTTAAATAAGAGGAAAAGGAGAATCTAGTTTGGGGATTTACAGGCAAACAATTAGTTTGTGTTAATAGCCTAAATTAAAAAATTGTTAGGATGTCTCACAACAGAATAGTTACATTAGGCAATTACCTCGGGCCTCAGCTGAGAAGGGAGCCCCCCCGACAGCGGCTTATCCTCAGCAACAACAATTTTGTGAAAACCTCCTTTCTGCTGAAAGCTCGATAATTTTAGAGGTTTGGTTGAACACCAAAATGTGTATCATGTATCATGTGTTTCCTCTGGTAAATTGTAATGTAGGGTCCCTTAAGGTCCCTTTTGCCTGGGACCCCAAAAACTCCTGGGAACCGCTCCTGCTTATACAAAACACTGTATATTAGGATTTGCAGGTAAAATAAAGGTCTCTTTTTTTGCCAAGTGAAATCCTTTTTTAACACTGAACAAAAGAGATAAGCGGTTCAGGCTGACATTGTTCGTCCTTGAAACTACAGAGGGAAGACGCTGATAAAATGCAGTAAAGAAGAGCAGATTCTGGAAGGACACATCACTTTAAGGGTTCCATCTTTTGTCCCTTTCTTTTCTTTAGATCTCTGTTTCTTTCTAAGCTAAATTCAGACTTCTTTTGATGGCTGTAATCTGATCTCTCCGGTCTGACTGTTCTTGTCTTCCCTGTAGATTAATAGACACAGTACGGTGGATATTAGGATTTTGAGTCTATTTGAGTATGATTGGGGGTGTATTTACTAAAGCTATACCATAATGTTTTACCATTCGATCTACTCAACAGTACACTAGCTGGGATATCTTAAGAAATATTAGTCTCAGTATTGTTTTTTATCAACTACGATAAAGAAACAACGATTTATAATTGGCCGGGATTTTGTGAGTCACTGGTGATGTTCACATACGTTTTGTGGATATTTTGCAGCTGCACAGATTTCACGTGTGCGACGTGTAATTGGTTTCCATTTGACTTTGGGGTTTTGACGCCCTCTTCACTATCCACAAAATTCATTCTGGGCATCTGAGTCTTCACCGCATTTATGTGGAATTTCAAACGTAGACCGCATGTTTGATTCATCCCATTCATATTTGTGAGGTAGAAAAAAGTGTCTCATGTACACATCCACTCCTGGTAGAGAGGACAGGAAGCTCTGCAGCTGCAGCCGTGTTGCTAGCCTTTACCTTTTTGTTGTGTACTTCTAACACAAAGGTTCTATAGATGAGTCATACTGCAAAATCACGCAGTCACACCTGCCACTGAACAAATTTCTTTCTCATGATTCAAACTGCATTAAGGACACAAACACCTTTTTTAAAGCCTCTGCATGAAGCCAAGCTTTTCAGCAACTCTGCACCATCACACATACTAAAAGAGAGCCAGTGTATCCATGCATACCTGTGTGTGTTGGAAGTGCTCGTGTTGCAACCGTACTGCTGTTTGTTGGTTTTAGGGGGAATGCCGGGGCCATCTCACTGAGAGCTGAGGCTGTTTAGCTGAAGGCAGTGCCACAGGCGTACCCACAATCCCATTCAGTGCCGCTGCTGACTGATGACAACCGAGTGTGATCAGATGGGCTGTGGAACAACTCGACTAGATGTGACCTGTTGAGACGTCCTAGTCATCTTTTTAATGTTCAAAACTGATTATTGGAAGTTATATTTGAATAAAACAATGAACAGTTTTTGCAATTAAGTTAATTATGATAATTTTTGCTACATTCATCAGGTAAAATGTCATCAGTTTTTTATTGTAAATATAATCTGGGCTGCATTTTTCTCCCGGGGACATTATATTTCTTGGCATATAAATGTAGTTTCTCTAAAGCAGATTTTATAACCTTATATAAAAAGTCTGTGCACTCAGAAAACCTGTTTTATAACGCGATCCGTGGTCACCATGGTTTTTCATAAAATCTCATTTCCTCCGAAGCGGGTTGCAAGAGTTCTTACGTTCCACAGGTTGATTTCAAATCCTAAAATAAAATGAATGAACTAGCAGACTGAAGTCATTTGCTGAGATTGAATGTATCTAACTATCACCATGTTGCCTTCCTGTCTCATCAACTCTTATCATTACCATGATTTACCTGAGTGAAAGGGATGATAAAACAAAGCCTGAGGAGACGAGACGAGAGGAGAGGAGAGGAGAGGAGAGGAGAGGAGAGGTTTTTTTGGTTTTTCAAAGACCATTTATTTTCTATTCCCAGGAACAACTACACTTCTTACTTCAAACACCAGCTGTAAGACTCAACCAAGCAGGGTTATTAAATAATACATATAGTCTCTTTAAGATATATACACACACATATGTACACACGCATTTACATTCCCATTCACACATCCATAAAAACTGTAGCATCTCACATTACAGGTTAATATTTAGTTCCCCGTCCTCCCCAAGGGTGCATAAAATCCCCCCAACAGCCCATATACGACTGAATGTCATCACATTGTCCATCATTTTGTAGTAGGCATGTTCTACTTTTAGCCTGGCTTTCAACAATCCAACCAGCATTGGGGCCGGATGCACGCTACCAGTGTCCAGTGCCTTGTTCCTGCGTGTTAGCCAAATGGCTAGCTTTGCAGAACCAGAGACAAAGTTTAACAGGTTTTGTACAGCTTTTTCCTTTACAGAGTATTTCGGACCATAAATGAACAAACCAAATGAAAATACCTCTCCCAGGCCCTGAAACCACCCTTTCAACACATTAAAGAGTTCTTCCAGCCGTGGACACTGAACAAATAAATGCTCCAGTGTCTCAGCTTGGGAGCAGAACGTACACCCCTCCCCCAGCTCCGGATCAAGGTGCGCTCTGTATCTGTTTGTAGCTATCGCCCCGTGCACTACCCTCCACTGGAGGTCTGCTGTCCGTTTTTCAATGGGTAGCTTGTACAAGGACCGCCAGCTGCCTTTCGGGGAAGCACCTGGCTCCAACAGCCCAGTCCACCTCGACTCTCTCATCCCTTCCAGAGAGTGCAAATTACGAACCTTCACACAGGTCTGGTAGACAGCCTTTTTTCCTACAGTCTGAAAGCTGTCCAGGTGAGGAGTAGGGAAGGACAACAGCTGACCACCCCTCTCCTGCCACTCCCCTACAGCTGGGCTGATGGATAAGGAGGGGAAACTGTATTTTGAGCCCTCACTCCACTGGTCACAGAGAGCATTGTTTCTTGCAAAGACTGTCATGGTTTGCGGCAGTGCGGCACAGACCTCCTCTAACACTTTGTTGATCAGTCTTGTAGACCTGATGTTGCTTCTCTCTCTCAGGGTATCCACTGATGCTGCTGTCATCCTTATTAGGTGGCCCAGTTTGGTGCATCCAGCTCGTCTGAGGTTGTCTCTGAGGCTGGCAGACTGCAGTGTTTCCGACCTCATAAAGTCATTGAAGAACAGCGGTTCATCAAACAGCCACAAACCAGGTGTTATATTGTTTACTCGTCTGGCACGAAAAATCTGCCAAGCCTCTAACATTGATTTGTAAAACGGGGTCAGCCCGGTGAGATCCATGTCCTCCGATCTTAATAGGAAGAGATGTTTATCGTAGCCTAATCTTCCGGCTCTCCTCAGCAACAGACGTGCCGCATCAACCCATCTCGGACCACAATTGTAAAGAAGTCTTTGTGCTGCCCGAAGCCGGAAAGCGGCAATTTTGGACTGGATATCCACCAGTCCCTGCCCTCCTTCGACCACCGGCAGATAGAGGACTGCTGCCCTAACCCAGTGCTTTCCAGACCAGAAGAAATCCAGTATGGCTCTTTGTAGTTCCTCAATTAGTCCTCTTGGTGGCGTCAGAGCCGTAAGCCTGTGCCAGAGAGTCGAGGCAACCAGACTGCCAGCAACCAAAGCTCTTCCCCTATACGATAGCTGGGGTAGCAACCATTTCCACTTAGACAACCGAGCACACACCTTCTCCTTCACACCCTCCCATTTTTTTTTTTGAAACCCGTCGCTACCCAAAAATACACCCAAAACTCTTAACCCCTCTTTCCCCCACTCAAGACCACCAGGCAGGCCTGGTATTGCCTGACCTCTCCACTGACCCACCAACAAAGCCTCACTTTTTTCCCAGTTCACCCGTGCAGAGGAAGCCTTACAATACAATGAAAGTGCTTTTTGTACAGTAAGTACATCCTGTTGATTTGAGACAAACACATTTACATCATCCGCATACGCCGAGACTATGACGGAATTCCCAGGATCTTGGAAACCAGGCAGCGAGAGGCCACTGACCTTATCCCTCAACCTGCAAAGCAAGGGCTCGATGGCCAGACTGTATAGTTGCCCGGAGATTGGACAGCCTTGTCGTATCCCCCGCTGTACATTGATTGGTCTACTCAGCCCTGTCCCCATCTTGATCATGCATTTTGCACCATTATATAATAGGCTGAGCCACGCAATAAACCCATCACCTACACCAAAAGCTCTTAATGTGTCAAATAAATATGAGTGATCTACCCTATCAAAGGCTTTCTCCTGATCTAGCGACACAATTCCACAGTCCAACTCATACTTTTTACATAAATCAATAACATCTCTTAAAAGAAAAATATTATCCATAATTGTCCGATCTGGTATGCAGTAAGTTTGGTCTTTGTGGACAATCGTCTCCAAATTGTTTTTAAGTCTATTGGCTAGGGCTTTTGAAAGCACCTTGTAGTCCGCGCACAGGAGAGCAACGGGCCTCCAGTTTTTAAGTAAGGCCAAATCTCCTTTTTTTGGCAGTAGGGAAATTACCGCTCGCTGACACGAGACAGGAAGTGAACCTGTTCTCATGCATTCCAAAAAGACGCCATGCAGGTCCGGACCAATGATGCTCCAGAATCTCCTAAGCAGCTCATTGGAGAGACCATCAACTCCTGGCGCTCGTCCTGCTGCCATCTGGTTCACCGCTTCGGTCAGCTCCTGCAGAGTTAGCTCAGAGTCGAGGGCAGTTTTCTCGTTATGGCTGAGCTGCGGTAGTCCCTGCAGCAGCTCCTCACGGGACTCCATGCAGCAACTTTCCGCTCCAAACAGGTCGTTGTAAAAAGCTGACGCCTGGCTCCTCATCTGGCCTGGACAGGTGGTTATTCCGCCCCCCGGGAGTCTAATGCAAGTAAGCTGTCTTCTCTGGGCAGCTGATCTCTCAAGATCGAAAAAGAAAGCAGTTGGTGCATCCATGTCTGTTAGGTTAAGCATCCGGGACCTTACGAGAGCTCCCTTAACCCTCTCCTGCAGGTATGAGCTCAATTTCAATTTTTTTTCCTTCAGTGATGTTTGACCTGTGGTGGAATCTGCAACTAAGCCCTCCTCTATGTTTGTGATGCTAGCCTCTAGTTCCTGAATGACTGTTTTAGCTGTGGTAGTGGAGTACGATGTGTACTGCTGGCAAAACACGCGAATTTGTGCTTTACCTATCTCCCACCAGAGCTTTGAGGAAATGAAATCTGTTTTTTTGTTTTTCCACTGCTGCCAGAAGAACTCAAAAGCCTGACAGAACGCAGTGTCTTGCAGCAGTTTGTTATTAAAACACCAGTAGGATTTAACCCTCTCCCCTGGTGAAATTACTAACTCTATGCTAATGAGATGATGGTCTGTGAAACCAACCGGGCTAATGATGCTTTGACTTAGTCTGGCTCGAAGGTTTTGGGATATAAGCAACATGTCCAGTCTGGCTGCAGTCACCCTGTTTTCTCTGACCCTCATCCATGTATATTGCCTGGCTTGTGGATGCTTTATCCTCCAGGTGTCAACCAGATCTTGCTGATTAATGAGACTGTTAAGGGTCTGCGATGACTGGGGGTGAGGTTCCTCACTGGTCCGGTCCACAGTAAAGTCTATGGTACAATTGAAATCACCACCGACAATTATCTGATCCTGCTGATAGTTTTTAAGTTCGTTTTCTAGTAACTTAAAAAAGCGTACTCTCTCTGCACCTTGATTAGGGGCATAGACGTTCACAAAAACCAGCACTGTATTTTCTATTTCTGCCTTTACTAATAACAATCGCCCCTTCACTAATTCTGAAACAGATAAGATGGTTGCATTTATTGTTTTGGTGAACATTACAGCTACTCCTGCAATGAAGTTGGAGCCATGGCTTAAGGCATGAGGACCCCTCCACCATAAACCCCAGTCTACTTCATCACTCGATGTTGTGTGTGTCTCCTGCAGAAATAACACATCAATGTGTTTTTGAGCCGAGATCTCCGCTATTACAGCTCTTTTTTTACTTTCTCTTCCCCCGTTAATGTTGAGTGAACCTATTTTTAATTTCCTCATAGAAAAGTCAGAGCAGAAAATAAACAAGAAAGGTACAGAAAGCAGTGAAGGAGAAAACACCAAGTGATGCATGATTATCTTGACCTGCTCCTCGTCGTTCTCGTTGTTTGTCCTTTAGCCTCTTTCCTCAGGGTTGTCATATGTTTTTTCAGACGGAAGCGTTTCTTCTCGTCGAGCTGATCCATCCCATACTGTCTTTTCAGAACAGCCACAGTTCTAATAAATTTTTCTATATCGTCAAAATATTCTTCCACTTTAGCTACCCTCCCGTAGGTTTGGTCGAGAAAGATGTTTATATCTTCTAAAGTGTAGAGGGAGATATCTCTAGCTGGGGTCCCAAAAGATGCTACACTCTCTAGATCTGATTCCTCCTCCATCTCTCCACCTGCAGCCTGACTGACTGACAGACTCTGTCCCTCATCGTTGTTCACACAGTTCTCTGTGGCATCTGAGGAGCCTGCCTCATCAACATGTGACATTTCTGCCGCTGCAGACTGGGAGGGTTTCTCTACGTCCTCAGACACACGTAGTTTCTTTGACAGGCTCTGCCCCTCTGACTTCTCTGCTTCAGGCTGTGCAACGTCCCCCCCACTCCCGGCATCACCGCCACTCAAGGCTCTGCCGCGGGTGGCTTTTGCCGCTCCAGCGCGAGGAGCGTCCGCCGCTGCTTCAGCGCTCGGAGCTGCCTCGGCCCCTGAGCCGCTGTGTGCAGCCGCTGGTTCAGCGCTCGGAGCTGCCGCGGCCCCTGAGCCGCTGTGTGCCGCTGGTTCGGTGCTCGGAGCTGCCGCGGCCCCTGAGCCGCTGTGTGCCGCTGGTTCGGTGCTCGGAGCTGCCGCGGCCCCTGAGCCACTGTGTGCCGCTGGTTCGGTGCTCTGAGCTGCCGCGGCCCCTGAGCCACTGTGTGCCGCTGGTTCGGTGCTCGGAGCTGCCGCGGCCCCTGAGCCACTGTGTGCCGCTGGTTCGGCGCTACGCGCACCTGCCGCCTCTCCGGGCCGCTGATGATGCGGACACGAGGAGCGTTTGTGCCCCACGTCCCCGCATTCAAAGCACTTGAAGCTCCCGGAGCTGGCGTACACCATGTAGTACCCGTCCCCGTGCTTCACTCTGAAGGAGACCTCCAGAGTGTTCGTGGGGGATTTCAAGAACATAAATGCCTGCCGTCTCAGGGACTGTACATGTCTCAGTTTGGGATCCTTACAACCTAAATTAAGCGTTCTGAAACCGCTCGAAAATTTACCGAATCTGCTCAGTTCGGATTTTAAGATATCGTTTGAAATAAAAGGCGGAACTCCGGATACCGTGATCCGGGTTGCGGGGACCGACAGCGGGTTCACCTGCACGAAGCCGTCCCTAATAAACACTCCACTCGCAATCAGCTGGTGCACCTGTGGTTCCTCCTTGAGAAATACCACCACCGCTTTGCTCATTCTGGAGGCATAAACTACATTATCGTGTCCCACCTGTTCTCCAACAGCCAGCAGGACCTCCTCCACCCTAACGTTGTCCCCCGGCGGGACTATCCTAACTCCCTGCCGGAGTGACGGAGGTGGCGTCTCCGTGGACGCCATTCCTCCAGAGACCCCCGACAAACCCGCGGTCTCTCGGTTGTTACTTGAAAACGATATTAAAGAAAAAAAGCTTACCTCCTCATGCAGACATGAAAAGAGAAAGAACCCAGAGGAATACCGGTGAAACAGGCCAACCCAGTACAATTTCAAATTCTCCGCGCCACTCACGCTTCCACCACCACCACTCACTCACACCGGAAACGGAAAGAGAGGAGAGGAGAGGAGAGGAGAAGAGAAGAGAGGAGAGGTTTTTTGGTTTTTCAAAGACCATTTATTTTCTATTCCCAGGAACAACTACACTTCTTACTTCAAACACCAGCTGTAAGACTCAACCAAGCAGGGTTATTAAATAATACATATAGTCTCTTTAAGATATATACACACACATATGTGCACACGCATTTACATTCCCATTCACACATCCATAAAAACTGTAGCATCTCACATTACAGGTTAATATTTAGTTCCCCGTCCTCCCCAAGGGTGCATAAAATCCCCCCAACAGCCCATATACGACTGAATGTCATCACATTGTCCATCATTTTGTAGTAGGCATGTTCTACTTTTAGCCTGGCTTTCAACAATCCAACCAGCATTGGGGCCGGATGCACGCTACCAGTGTCCAGTGCCTTGTTCCTGCGTGTTAGCCAAATGGCTAGCTTTGCAGAACCAGAGACAAAGTTTAACAGGTTTTGTACAGCTTTTTCCTTTACAGAGTATTTCGGACCATAAATGAACAAACCAAATGAAAATACCTCTCCCAGGCCCTGAAACCACCCTTTCAACACATTAAAGAGTTCTTCCAGCCGTGGACACTGAACAAATAAATGCTCCAGTGTCTCAGCTTGGGAGCAGAACGTACACCCCTCCCCCAGCTCCGGATCAAGGTGCGCTCTGTATCTGTTTGTAGCTATCGCCCCGTGCACTACCCTCCACTGGAGGTCTGCTGTCCGTTTTTCAATGGGTAGCTTGTACAAGGACCGCCAGCTGCCTTTCGGGGAAGCACCTGGCTCCAACAGCCCAGTCCACCTCGACTCTCTCATCCCTTCCAGAGAGTGCAAATTACGAACCTTCACACAGGTATGGTAGACAGCCTTTTTTCCTACAGTCTGAAAGCTGTCCAGGTGAGGAGTAGGGAAGGACAACAGCTGACCACCCCTCTCCTGCCACTCCCCTACAGCTGGGCTGATGGATAAGGAGGGGAAACTGTATTTTGAGTCATCACTCCACTGGTCACAGAGAGCATTGTTTTTTGCAAAGACTGTCATGGTTTGCGGCAGTGCGGCACAGACCTCCTCTAACACTTTGTTGATCAGTCTTGTAGACCTGATGTTGCTTCTCTCTCTCAGGGTATCCACTGATGCTGCTGTCATCCTTATTAGGTGGCCCAGTTTGGTGCATCCAGCTCGTCTGAGGTTGTCTCTGAGGCTGGCAGACTGCAGTGTTTCCGACCTCATAAAGTCATTGAAGAACAGCGGTTCATCAAACAGCCACAAACCAGGTGTTATATTGTTTACTCGTCTGGCACGAAAAATCTGCCAAGCCTCTAACATTGATTTGTAAAACGGGGTCAGCCCGGTGAGATCCATGTCCTCCGATCTTAATAGGAAGAGATGTTTATCGTAGCCTAATCCTCCGGCTCTCCTCAGCAACAGACGTGCCGCATCAACCCATCTCGGGCCACAATTGTATAGAAGTCTTTGTGCTGCCCGAAGCCGGAAAGCGGCAATTTTGGACTGGATATCCACCAGTCCCTGCCCTCCTTCGACCACCGGCAGATAGAGGACTGCTGCCCTAACCCAGTGCTTTCCAGACCAGAAGAAATCCAGTATGGCTCTTTGTAGTTCCTCAATTAGTCCTCTTGGTGGCGTCAGAGCCGTAAGCCTGTGCCAGAGAGTCGAGGCAACCAGACTGCCAGCAACCAAAGCTCTTCCCCTATACGATAGCTGGGGTAGCAACCATTTCCACTTAGACAACCGAGCACACACCTTCTCCTTCACACCCTCCCAGTTGTTTTTTTGAAACCCGTCGCTACCCAAAAATACACCCAAAACTCTTAACCCCTCTTTCCCCCACTCAAGACCACCAGGCAGACCTGGTATTGCCTGACCTCTCCACTGACCCACCAATAAAGCCTCACTTTTTTCCCAGTTCACCCGTGCAGAGGAAGCCTTACAATACAATGAAAGTGCTTTTTGTACAGTAAGTACATCCTGTTGATTTGAGACAAACACATTTACATCATCCGCATACGCCGAGACTATGACGGAATTCCCAGGATTTTGGAAACCAGGCAGCGAGAGGCCACTGACCTTATCCCTCAACCTGCAAAGCAAGGGCTCGATGGCCAGACTGTATAGTTGCCCGGAGATTGGACAGCCTTGTCGTATCCCCCGCTGTACATTGATTGGTCTACTCAGCCCTGTCCCCATCTTGATCATGCATTTTGCACCATTATATAATAGGCTGAGCCACGCAATAAACCCATCACCTACACCAAAAGCTCTTAATGTGTCAAATAAATACGAGTGATCTACCCTATCAAAGGCTTTCTCCTGATCTAGCGACACAATTCCACAGTCCAACTCATACTTTTTACATAAATCAATAACATCTCTTAAAAGAAAAATATTATCCATAATTGTCCGTTCTGGTATGCAGTAAGTTTGGTCTTTGTGGACAATCGTCTCCAAATTGTTTTTAAGTCTATTGGCTAGGGCTTTAGAAAGCACCTTGTAGTCCGCACACAGGAGAGCAACGGGCCTCCAGTTTTTAAGTAAGGCCAAATCTCCTTTTTTTGGCAGTAGGGAAATTACCGCTCGCTGACACGAGACAGGAAGTGAACCTGTTCTCATGCATTCCAAAAAGACGCCATGCAGGTCCGGACCAATGATGCTCCAGAATCTCCTAAGCAGCTCATTGGAGAGACCATCAACTCCTGGCGCTCGTCCTGCTGCCATCTGGTTCACCGCTTCGGTCAGCTCCTGCAGGGTTAGCTCAGAGTCGAGGGCAGTTTTCTCGTTATGGCTGAGCTGCGGTAGTCCCTGCAGCAGCTCCTCACGGGACTCCATGCAGCAACTTTCCGCTCCAAACAGGTCGTTGTAAAAAGCTGACGCCTGGCTCCTCATCTGGCCTGGACAGGTGGTTATTCCGCCCCCCGGGAGTCTAATGCAAGTAAGCTGTCTTCTCTGGGCAGCTGATCTCTCAAGATCGAAAAAGAAAGCAGTTGGTGCATCCATGTCTGTTAGGTTAAGCATCCGGGACCTTACGAGAGCTCCCTTAACCCTCTCCTGCAGGTATGAGCTCAATTTCAATTTTTTTTCCTTCAGTGATGTTTGACCTGTGGTGGAATCTGCAACTAAGCCCTCCTCTATGTTTGTGATGCTAGCCTCTAGTTCCTGAATGACTGTTTTAGCTGTGGTAGTGGAGTACGATGTGTACTGCTGGCAAAACACGCGAATTTGTGCTTTACCTATCTCCCACCAGAGCTTTGAAGAAACGAAATCTGTTTTTTTGTTTTTCCACTGCTGCCAGAAGAACTCAAAAGCCTGACAGAACGCAGTGTCTTGCAGCAGTTTGTTATTAAAACACCAGTAGGATTTAACCCTCTCCCCTGGTGCAATTACTAACTCTATGCTAATGAGATGATGGTCTGTGAAACCAACCGGGCTAATGATGCTTTGACTTAGTCTGGCTCGAAGGTTTTGGGATATAAGCAACATGTCCAGTCTGGCTGCAGTCACCCTGTTTTCTCTGACCCTCATCCATGTATATTGCCTGGCTTGTGGATGCTTTATCCTCCAGGTGTCAACCAGATCTTGCTGATTAATGAGACTGTTAAGGGTCTGCGATGACTGGGGGTGAGGTTCCTCACTGGTCCGGTCCACAGTAAAGTCTATGGTACAATTGAAATCACCACCGACAATTATCTGATCCTGCTGATAGTTTTTAAGTTCGTTTTCTAGTAACTTAAAAAAGCGTACTCTCTCTGCACCTTGATTAGGGGCATAGACGTTCACAAAAACCAGCACTGTATTTTCTATTTCTGCCTTTACTAATAACAATCGCCCCTTCACTAATTCTGAAACGGATAAGATGGTTGCATTTATTGTTTTGGTGAACATTACAGCTACTCCTGCAATGAAGTTGGAGCCATGGCTTAAGGCATGAGGACCCCTCCACCATAAACCCCAATCTACTTCATCACTCGATGTTGTGTGTGTCTCCTGCAGAAATAACACATCAATGTGTTTTTGAGCCAAGATCTCCGCTATTACAGCTCTTTTTTTACTTTCTCTTCCCCCGTTAATGTTGAGTGAACCTATTTTTAATTTCCTCATAGAAAGGTCAGAGCAGAAAATAAACAAGAAAGGTACAGAAAGCAGTGAAGGAGAAAACACCAAGTGATGCATGATTATCTTGACCTGCTCCTCGTCGTTCTCGTTGTTTGTCCTTTAGCCTCTTTCCTCAGGGTTGTCATATGTTTTTTCAGACGGAAGCGTTTCTTCTCGTCGAGCTGATCCATCCCATACTGTCTTTTCAGAACAGCCACAGTTCTAATAAATTTTTCTATATCGTCAAAATATTCTTCCACTTTAGCTACCCTCCCGTAGGTTTGGTCGAGAAAGATGTTTATATCTTCTAAAGTGTAGAGGGAGATATCTCTAGCTGGGGTCCCAAAAGATGCTACACTCTCTAGATCTGATTCCTCCTCCATCTCTCCACCTGCAGCCTGACTGACTGACAGACTCTGTCCCTCATCGTTGTTCACACAGTTCTCTGTGGCATCTGAGGAGCCTGCCTCATCAACATGTGACATTTCTGCCGCTGCAGACTGGGAGGGTTTCTCTACGTCCTCAGACACACGTAGTTTCTTTGACAGGCTCTGCCCCTCTGACTTCTCTGCTTCAGGCTGTGCAACGTCCCCCCCACTCCCGGCATCACCGCCACTCAAGGCTCTGCCGCGGGTGGCTTTTGCCGCTCCAGCGCGAGGAGCGTCCGCCGCTGCTTCAGCGCTCGGAGCTGCCTCGGCCCCTGAGCCGCTGTGTGCAGCCGCTGGTTCAGCGCTCGGAGCTGCCGCGGCCCCTGAGCCGCTGTGTGCCGCTGGTTCGGTGCTCGGAGCTGCCGCGGCCCCTGAGCCGCTGTGTGCCGCTGGTTCGGTGCTCGGAGCTGCCGCGGCCCCTGAGCCACTGTGTGCCGCTGGTTCGGTGCTCTGAGCTGCCGCGGCCCCTGAGCCACTGTGTGCCGCTGGTTCGGTGCTCGGAGCTGCCGCGGCCCCTGAGCCACTGTGTGCCGCTGGTTCGGCGCTACGCGCACCTGCCGCCTCTCCGGGCCGCTGATGATGCGGACACGAGGAGCGTTTGTGCCCCACGTCCCCGCATTCAAAGCACTTGAAGCTCCCGGAGCTGGCGTACACCATGTAGTACCCGTCCCCGTGCTTCACTCTGAAGGAGACCTCCAGAGTGTTCGTGGGGGATTTCAAGAACATAAATGCCTGCCGTCTCAGGGACTGTACATGTCTCAGTTTGGGATCCTTACAACCTAAATTAAGCGTTCTGAAACCGCTCGAAAATTTACCGAATCTGCTCAGTTCGGATTTTAAGATATCGTTTGAAATAAAAGGCGGAACTCCGGATACCGTGATCCGGGTTGCGGGGACCGACAGCGGGTTCACCTGCACGAAGCCGTCCCTAATAAACACTCCACTCGCAATCAGCTGGTGCACCTGTGGTTCCTCCTTGAGAAATACCACCACCGCTTTGCTCATTCTGGAGGCATAAACTACATTATCGTGTCCCACCTGTTCTCCAACAGCCAGCAGGACCTCCTCCACCCTAACGTTGTCCCCCGGCGGGACTATCCTAACTCCCTGCCGGAGTGACGGAGGTGGCGTCTCCGTGGACGCCATTCCTCCAGAGACCCCCGACAAACCCGCGGTCTCTCGGTTGTTACTTGAAAACGATATTAAAGAAAAAAAGCTTACCTCCTCATGCAGACATGAAAAGAGAAAGAACCCAGAGGAATACCGGTGAAACAGGCCAACCCAGTACAATTTCAAATTCTCCGCGCCACTCACGCTTCCACCACCACCACTCACTCACACCGGAAACGGAAAGAGAGGAGAGGAGAGGAGAGGAGAAGAGAAGAGAGGAGAGGAGAGGAGAGGAGAGGAGAGGGATACTTGTTTTACATGCAGTGCCTCAAGTGGAGGGCAGCGGAGAGAGAAGATGCACGGCATAGCGAGAGATAAACACCAGAGATACACAGGGAGACTGACGGGTGAAATCAGTGGCGTGATTAATGTGACAACCTTTAAGAAAAGGTTATGGATCCGCGGGGAACGCTAATGTCTGTAGGACATGGAGGAGAAGCAGAGTGGATGAAAGGGCAGGAGTCAAGTGAGCTGCAAAGTTACAGGAATGCCCTGTTTTGGATGGGGAGCTTTACTGTAACCTGGCCTGTGTCACCAGGAAAGTGCTCAGGGAAGCATCCTCTCAATGATGTGGTGTGTTTTACATCAGGGGTAATGGCACTGAATGTAATAACTGACACACTGGCCTTCTCCAACATCATTTGGATAACACTGACTCAGTGTTGTGTTAAAGCAACAGAAAATATGCCTTCTGAACTAATCTTTGAAAGGGCAATACTGCAGAATAATGCTTACAGTAAAGTATATATATATATTTGTGTGTTTTTGTGTGTGTGTGTGTGCGTGTGTGTGTGTGTGTGTGTGTGTGTGTGTGTGTGTGTGTGTGTGTGTGTCTGTAGTATGTATTGTAGCATTGTGGATTGTCACTTATTCGGAGCAATGTGAAAAAATATATTTTATTTTATATTTTGCTGGATACCTGTGCAGGAAGACCGTCTCTCCATTCTTTTTTCTACCTGTTAAATTCAGATCCATTCACTCCAACCTGTAGACACTGTCAATGTTGTGTACAGCTCATCCATGTTAAAAATATTTGAGATGGACAAGATTCACCGATTTGAGTAAACGTTTTAAATTATCTAAACTGCTCTAGCATCAGCAGAAATGGTATTTGAAAGAAACAAAGAGCAACTATATATATAGAGTGGGACTCAGGCTGAAGGCATGATGTCCCCTTTATTTTAGCAGCCTGTAATCAGTTTGAGGCAGTGGGCTGAATGTCAGTGAGGCTAATAATGGGCAATTAAAAGCCAGTTGCCTGTTGCACTGATATAAAAATGTGGTGCGCCAACTGTTCACTTGAGCTTATTTATGTACTTCGCTCTCCAATCAGATCACAGCAAATGCCACATGGAGCTTTATTAGGCAACTGACGTGGCTTTGTAGGGATGGAAATGCTCCGGTCGCAGTGACAGTTCGTACAGAGGAGGATTTTGGTGATTCGCTGACTAGATTTTTAGATCTTAGTTTTTTGGGGAATGTCAATCATCAATCAGCTATGGTGTTTATCCTTTGAGGGTCATGGGGGAGCTGATATTGGGCGATAGGCAGGATTCACCTTTGACAGGTCGCCAAAACCCATCTGTTGCATGCTAACACTTTGTGTTAGCACGTTAGGATGCCGATTTCAGCTCCAAGCACCACAGCTGTGCCTCACAGAGCTGTTTGCATGGCTGGACATGACAGCTCCCCAAAAGTGAAGCCAAAGGGCCTGGTGGCTGGCTGCAGTATGTGTCATAAAAGCCGCCTCCTCTATGTTAGTGGATTGGACATGGGCCAAACTAAGTCAAAGTATACATCATATATATGTTGCTCAGAGATGTTTTTTTTTTTTTTTGTTAGTTATTATTTGTCCAAACACCACTTCTTGTGCTAAGTTTTGCTACTGAACAGAGACTGAAAGATGGCGGCATTCGTATCCGGGATTCCTCGCTTTCATTTCTGGATAATGGAGGACATGGAGACTTGTCATCCAGTCTATGCTAATTGTAGTAGCAACAATTGTATACAGTATATATACAAATACTGGACTATACTTTCCTTTAGGGTAGCGCAGGGTATCGACCAACTAAACTGCAAACAGTAAATGTGCAATTTGTAGGACGTGCAATGGTGATGGAAGGGAGCTTCTGCCTGTTAAACCTGCCAAAGACAGAAGGTGAACAGTTTTCTTTTGACACATCCATTGCCTTGTTGGAGGATAGTGTCAATCAACAGCGCACTTGAGAATTCAGTGCTTTTTGCTGCGAATGCTGAATGTACCTTTTTGGCAGTTTTGCAGTGTTATCACACTATAACCTGCGTAGAATAGGTGTGGATTGTGATCTGCCTGAGTATATCTTGTTTCCTTCATGCTCAAAGTAACTCTTTAATAATTCGTTACCAGCATTGAGCTTAAAATTGAAAAAAAAAAAAAGCAGTAGAACCAGAGATAGAACAGACAGCTTTCATGCATGTATTCATCAAACGCTTTCCACATCCATTAACCACATATATTTAAATTACACAATGCTTTAGTATTCCTGTCTGCAGCGGCTCCTTCATCTGCTCTCCTCATCATTCCATTTAATACATACTTTTGAATTCCTCCTCCATCTCTATTTAATGACCCCTATTTAGTTTGTGCTCCACTGAAGACTGGCTGCTGGCGCTGCTGTTGCTGCAGAGATGAGAATTTGGGGGCAGGATGAGTTGCGATGCGCCTCCTATCCATTATTGATCCATGATTACCAGGAGTTTAGCTGGGTTCTCGACTTCAACACACCGAAGGGGGCTGTTGAAGCGATGCGGCTGTGTCACAGCTTAGCCATACGAAATAGTACGATATTAAAATGTCGCATCAAAGCTACCTCCTGCGCTCTTTGCCAAAAACATCTACTGGAAAGCAGCGGCACAGTGTAAACTTCTCACAATGGTTTCGATAGTGAGTGTGAAATTATGGGAGGGGTGGTATTGATGATAACAGAGGCCAGGGGTAAGAGAAGCCTGAAAGCTCGCCCCCTCCCTCTTCAACAGCCATCTGCATCACTCAGGGAAAGCCTCCTCGAGACAGCTCCGCAGACCCGTTGATCCTGATGCATTGTGACACTGATGGTGCACACAACTGACCTTTGGGCTGTCGAGTGCACTCAAACAACACTTGCTGCATGTGTTTATGTCCCAGAGACAGTCTAATGAGGATGTATCTGCCAGCCAGCCAACTGCAGGAGCAAGTGCTAGGATACAGCTGCTGTCACCAGGGCTCTAATCACACGGCTTCTTGAGTGACTCATTTCGGGTAACGTTGTCACGGTGGAGGCATTCTAGCAGCAAAGTTAAGATAAATCTTTCCCGGATACTCTCAAGACGTTTTATTGGCAATCTTGTGGTGCGTTCAAAATGATGTCAAATAACGTTACTATTAGTGCACATGAATGCACCCGAATGGTATGATAGTGTGTGTGCTCATTAAAACCATGTCTGAGTGATATCAAAGAAAATACCCGTCAATGCTTCTTATATAAAAAACGCTTGACGAATCGCATCGTCAGTCTCTGCTGTCAATCATGACATTTCAACCTTTATTTAAACCATCAAATAACTAAACTAAACTAAACGTCCCTAGATAATGTACATCACTTTGATAAGAATAACCTAAACTGACTGACACCGTCTTTGAGAAAGCTTTATTTGACATGTACTTTGACTTTTTATTTTTGGTCCATGTCCCATCCATCAACATAGATGAGGCCTTGACTGCGGCCCGCCACCAGCTGGGGAATGATACACTTTATCCATGTTATTTAGTCTCAAAATCCAAAACCCTTACATATGGATGTGCAGACAAGGATATGGATATAGGCAAAAACAGCAAATCCTCCTATTGAAAATGCTTGAGACAGAGAATCTTAAAGGTTTTGCTTAGAAACTGGCAAAAATTATTAATCAGCGATCAAAATAATTGTATTTCTCTTTATCAAGGAGTTATTTAAATAGCTTTTTTAGGTCTAAAAATGATCTCATATCTAAAGATACCATAATATAATCTAGTTTTTATTATAAAGAACATTTAGATGATTTATCAAGTTATCGTTAAAAGAAAATTTACCGCTATCAACAGCCTGAATAAGGTTTGGTCAAAATATTCTACTGACTGCACAATTTCAGATTAGCTTTTAGCCTATCATCCGCAATGGCTCCAACTCTGTAGGACAAGCAAGTACAAACACAGGCGTCTTTTTTATTTTCCACTTCTGGGTGAGTCCTATTCAAGGCTTTCTGTGTGGAATCAACTGAAGCAGCATTGAGAGCAGCCCCGGTGTCGCTGTGAAAGCTCAGCGCCACATTCCACTTTATCTGCCCAGACCGTCCTCCAGAGAGGGGCTTGTGCCATTAAATATTCACACGGCACTCACAGGACTTCATCTTCGGAGAGGTTTACCTGGCCAACACCTGTCTGATTCTTTGTTTTCCATCAGAATGCGCTTTGACATATGAAGATGTGTCTCAGCAGAGGAGATGTCCTCGAAGGTCTTCAACCTTGGCATCAAGGACAGATAGTTTCACTCTCCAACAAAATGTCATCAATCATCCACTATTCCTACCCATTCGGTTTTATGTTTTTAAAAATGTATTATATATCATTTTATTGTCAGGGCTGTCGGCTTTCCTGGATGTCTAGGCCAAAGGGCTTTATCAGACTCCTCTGCAGAAAACAGATTTATCAAAGTTAAGCTTCCACTTTTGTCTTCATTGATGAGTTAATGTCGGACACCATGTACCAACAGTCCGATTTGCGGGTGTCTTGCGGTTCCTGTGGCCCTTGCTGCATATAAAGTAAAAATAAGCAACATGTCTGCCAGTAAGAGACCAGTGGCCTGTACTACGAAGCAAGTTCATCATACCCAGGAAATAATTTCATTATCTGAAGTCACTTAATCCACAAACTTAATCTGCTCCTAATCAGGTTATAGCCTTTCAGCATAAATTCCCATTGTGATTTACCCAGGTGAGAAGTGAATCAACTTCATCGCACTGACAAACCTGAACTAAACCTGAAGTCACCTCAATAACCTTAAATCCTGCTTTGTAGTACAAGTCTCACGTTACTCAAAAACACATATAATGGCTAAATTTATCATTTTTTATCCATCAAAATTTTCATTTGCAAAGGTGGACTAGAGTGGATGTGAAATAGCCAGCCTGGATTATTGTCTTCTCCCGTTGGCATATTCACTTTTAAAGAAATAATAGTGCTTGTTTACCGTTTTTTTTTTTTTCAAAGTAAAAATGCTCTGCTGACAAAGGATGGGTATATTACCCAGTTAAAGGTGATGCAGATTCGAGGTACTTCCTCATTATTTTGCAGCAGTGACATGTTTGGGATTCAGTTGCGTCAGTTTTATTCACTCTCACTATGTCCAATGGTTACTATCGTAGCTAAATTCCAATTTATTCTTAACGATGGCAGGTAGGACATCTGCAGAATGGAAACTCTAGTAGCCTAATATTTTTTCAAATAGTTGCTCTGATGCAAGGGTAATATGTAGAAACCCATAACAATATCATTAGGGAGAGTTTTAGTTTGCCAGTTAGCGTTCAACCTTGAAGTTTCATGCACAGACAAAAGTCACCATCTGTCAGTATATTGTGGGGCAGCCCTCTGTGGTGATGATGATGATGATGATGTGCTCACAGCTCTCTAACTGTTTGTTTTGGCTGCAGGAACTTCTACTACATCACCATGCTGCGCGACCCAGTCTCCCGCTACCTGAGCGAGTGGAAGCATGTTCAGCGTGGCGCCACATGGAAGACCGCCCTCCACATGTGTGATGGACGCTCCCCCACCCAGGATGAGCTGCCCACCTGCTACAGCGGGGATGACTGGTCCGGTGTCACCCTGACGGACTTCATGAACTGCCCGTCCAACCTGGCCAATAACCGGCAGGTCCGCATGCTGGCTGACCTGAGCCTGGTCGGCTGCTACAACCTGTCCTCGATGAACGAGAGCCAGCGGAACCACATCCTGTTGAGCAGCGCCATGAGCAACCTGAAGAACATGGCCTTCTACGGCCTGACGGAGTTTCAGCGCAAGACGCAGTACCTGTTTGAGCGGACGTTCAGCCTGCGTTTCATCTCCGCGTTCACGCAGATCAACAGCACGCGAGCCGCCAACGTGGACCTGAGCGAGTCCGTGCGCAGACACATCGAGGAGCTCAACTTCTTGGACGTGCAGTTGTACGAGTATGCAAAGGACTTGTTCCTGCAGCGATTCCAGTTCACCCGCCAGAGGGAGCACCAGGAGGTGCGCTTGAAGCGGCGCGAGGAGAGGCGTTGGCTGAGGGAGCAAAGGGAGCAGGGCAGGCCGTGGCAACCCAAGTACAGAGGAGGTGGAGACAGAGGCGAGAGAGCGGGAGGAGGTTTTGAGGAAGGGACTGATGGGGACTTTCCGACCACTACTGAGGACTACACAAGCCAAGTGGCCCGCTGGTGAAGCTTTGGTCCCACAAAGAGAGAGGGGCAAAAGAGAGAGAGTGGCCGATGGAGATTCCTCACAGACTACATCAAACATTTCCTTTGACGCTCTCTTGCACATCCTATGTCTCTCTCCTCCCGTCTCACCATTAATCTGTCTCCCGCATCTATCCGTCTCTCAGCTTCAGTGGGATCCAAGCGCTCTGCTGTTTCTTTACGAAAACTGCCAAGTCTGTGAGTCTCACAGCAGCTCTGCCTTGGACTGCCTTTTGGTGTCTTAAATCTTTAAATGCCGTTTATATATTTTTTTTGTCATTAATTTTTGCCTTTGTTGTTTATCATTTGTTGGGGGAAAAAAGACAGTAAACTGAGGTGAAGAGAAAAACACAATCTAAAGAGCCTGGCAGAGACTGCAATGCTTTCAATTTTGACATGAAGTGCAAAATGAAATAATGTCACTGAAGTCATTGTCTTTGTTGCAACTGGTAGAAAACTTTTTCCATTTGAAAGTTGTAGTTGTAGAACTGATGGTTGCATGTCACATGTTATACTTCTAATTGGGGATAATCATTTCCAAAAGATATACAGTACTGTAAACCAAAGGGAATAAACACAAAATACAGAATATATTTGCTTTTAATTTAATGCTGATGAAACCCTATCTGACGCTGGACTCACAAGTGTGCGTTTTGTGTACGCCTGGCGGTGTGTCCGACGTTTCGTTCCGGCAGGAATCGCCATAACGACAACAATCACATGTTTCATGCTTGGGACACACAACATAGCCGGTTTCCGTGCTAATGTGCCATGCTAGCTATCAACACAATAATAAAGCGAAGTACATGAAGAAATAATACCCACAATCAGATGAGCACGCACCAGCTTTGTGATTTGATTGGCTGCTGCTTGAGTATGTGTTTGAACCCAATTTGATTGGCTGGTACATGAAAAGTTGATCACTGAGCAAAGTGATGCTACTGAACCAGAATGCAGTTTGGCAACGCATGACGTCACTGCATTCAGTCAATGAGCAGCATTTTGGTTGACGCCTCCCAACACACACCTGTGAGTCCAGCGTTATGATGCATGCAGTACCTACTTTTTAAACCAAATTTTACAATACTGATGCTAATATTTTTGTTGCAGTGCAACATATACAGTATTATTTTCAAAGTGCAATACTTGGCAGGAGAACACTTCTCCTAAATACATCATGTTGTGCACATAAAGCTCACAATGGGGACATCGTGCTGAGAAAAACGTCTCTCCCAGTACCTTTGCAAGAACTTTGTTTTTTTTTTAATATCAGAAATGGAAACAAGTATCGTGCAATGAGACGAGCACACACGTTTTCTGACGTGGGGGGTTGCAGAGGAGAAGTTAGTCAATAGTACAGGTGATGAAATGTGTCAGCATGGCTGGTGTGTGGCCCGACTGTAAATGAGATGATCAGCATTCAGTGCTCATGCCCCTCCCCGTCACACTGTCTGCTTTTACATGTTTGTAGAGCTGACTGCAGCCGCACCGTGGGCAGCCAGGGCGCTCTAATGCCAGCATGAGTGCCAGCCTACAAAGACCAGCCTCAAAGCAGACAGTGGAGAAATTAAACACTCTGTCATTTCTCCTGCCCGATCATTTTCCAATCCCTCAAATCCAATCAGCGGAGCGACACACGAGGATGAGAGAGGTCCCTGCTTTCATATGGTTAAATAGGCCTCAGTCATGCGTTCGATGCCTCTTATCTCGGTCAAAATCCCTGCTTATCAAATTAAATGTTCACTAGATGTCAACACTGAAGTCATTCACCTGCTGCTGTTCATTTCTCATGTTTCTTCAAATACCTCAGATGACATGTTTTTCTTAAATTTTCAGGACTCATTCGTGTTTTGTCGTGTTCGGATGATTTACGCACTGATGCAGTGAATGAGCTGAATGAGCGCAGGTTTGATTGTTTGAGCTGTATTGGTGCACTTCAGTGTGGATAGATGGGGCGGAACGAAGGTGAGTCGTGTTCATCACATTGATGACACTCGATCAAGTGTTTCACACGTAGGTGCCAGCTACAGTTCTGAATACTGAATCAGTCTGCGAGGTTAAATCAGAATTACATCCATCATCATGCAGTTTGTGATGTAGTCATGAAATACCAACAAAATCAGATTTACTGTCATCTCAAATATAGGCACATTTGGGATATTTGCAATTTTACCTAGAAAACTCGTTGCAATAAAATTATGTTAACGCAATTTTATTATTCTCTATCCAATAGATTTCAAATGGAATTGGGATTTAAACTTCACTACAGTTATACAATAGTATTTTCTAGAGTACTAATGCCACTTAATGGGGGGATTATGACTATAATGGCATTTTCCTAATTAAATTATTACTATATCCTTGCCCTGAGTTTCTTATTGTGTGAAGATTTCATCCTCGTAAATTATGATTTTTCTCATTAAAACATGAGGGTATTCTCATACTCTTGAGGTTTTATTGAGTTAAATTAAAAAAGTTTTCTTCAATATGGCCATAATAATTTGTTGTAAGGTTCACATGCTATTCATGAAACATTAAAATAGATGTATCATCCACAATATCTAATAATTAATACGTTTGACAGAACCTTTATGATTGAAAATACAGCTTTAATTTCTGCTCAAGTCCCGACGTTATTGAATATTTCTCTAAAGGATCAAATGTTTCTGACTTAATACACAGCAATCATCTTTTAAGTTGGTTAAACTACATTCCTGTGCATTTTAATTAAGAATTTAACCTTAAAAAAACCTTCACATTATCAGGACTGTGTGGGTGTGGTTTAATCAGAGCTGTTCAGTGGTGCACAACGTGCTCAGATCCTTTAGTTAAGCAAAAGCACCAGAACAACAACTGTGGGGTTTGTAGTAATGGAGCCAGATTATAGCAGTGAAGAAATGTCATTAAATGTACTTACTTTTAGTGTTTCATAGCAGGGTGGGGGGAGATGGAAACCCAAAGAACAATCATCCAAACTCAGAGGGCAAATAACCGGAATGTGTAATAAACTGAAAGGTAAAGAAACTCCAGGGAACAACGACACGGAGCCACCGAGCTGAACAGGAAACAAATATACAAACCGACAAAGACGACTGAGGAGCTCTGCAGACACTTAATGCCCAATGATGGGGAAGATAATTAAACAAAGGTAGAACACATGAGGGCTGGGCACACAATCACACAGGAGGGAAACCAGACAAAGACAGGAAGTAAAGAAACAGATCAACACATAAGGAAAAAAAACTTCAGAGAAGAACAGGAACTGACAAATCCAAACTGAACTATAAATCCAAAGATCCAAACCCTCAAACTCAAGGAAATAACAAGTCCAACAAAATGAAATGAAAATTCAAAGCCCGTGAAATTACAAAAACAAGGACCGACAGTCAAATGATGTCCAGCATTGGAGCAAATCCTGACAGACATATATAAAGGCTAATGCTGTTATGGGTTAATGTTCTGTATTACCACTGTAGAGATAAGGAAGCATTGTAATTAACTAATATGAAAAAAAATTATATTGATAACAAGCCAAAACATATTGGGAACCACTGGTTGAATCTCACCAAAGTGTAAACGTAGTGGATTAGAAATTTAACGTAACCTACGTGATTAGATATATATGTAATGGTATTGGTGTGTCTTGGCCAAAAGGGGGTAGAACAGAGCCATCATTAATGTTATTTAGCAAAACTTTGATTTAATAACCAGTAAAATGTCAGCCTGTTGTTACACTGCTGCTTTTTCTCAGCCAAAGAATCTGAATAACGCTATAATCAGATATACAGTGTTTTGAATGTACTGCTAATTCGATTTCTATTTTAAAATGGCAGTCGCTTAAAGGCCACTTGTTTTTGGACAATTCTTTAAATAAACTGTGTGATAAGCTCCTCTGTGACAGAAGCCATGAGCACCGCATGAGCAGTACAAGAGCTGTATGGCTACTAATGAAACACTTCTTCTAGGGTTGTAAATGTGTTATACAGTAGAGTGTGTGTGTGTGTGTGTGTGCGTGCGTGTGTGTGTGTGTGTGTGTGTGTGAGTGTCGTGAGCACTAACCAAGTTTAAATGATGTGTAAATGAAGGGAAGAATAAAATGTTGCATGTTGGATCATTGTGTTATTAAAATCATTGACTTTGCATTAATTCATTGCCTTTGCATCAACAACGATGTGCAGATAGGAAACTCACATTTTAAGGGTGCTTGTGAATAAATAATTTGTAGAGGTCAGGATCTATTTCCCACCTTTGCTTTACCTGTCATCCCTTTCTGCTTCTTGCATATCTGAGAACAGAAAAATAAACTTAAACTGCTCCAAAAAATAAAAAAATAAAACAAGAGCATTATTTCAAAATCCAGGCTTTTTTATTTCTGAGATTTCAAAAATATTTGCTTCACCTAAAAGGCTTTCTACCAATTTTGAAGATTGAGAAGTAAAAACTCTCCGATTGTGGTGTAAATAATATAATGAATAAAAACAAACATGCATTCTCACGCGTACTTATACTGCCATTCCCATAAAACTATGGTAAAGGAGCATTTTAATAAATATCTACTGCCACTCCATGAAAGTGCGTCTCTCTGTGAAGCTGATTTATCTGTATTCATTTCTTTATTCCTATGATTTTAACTGTTGCTATAGAATGGCTTTGCCTGATGGAAACTACCAGTATTACCAACACCTCAGTGATAATAAGTGGAAGAGAGCTTTCTTGGTGTAAGAATTTCTATGTACATGTTAAAAGTCTTGTGATGAAATGAAAAAGGCCTTTTGGCCTGTAATATTTAATCTGCCATTTTTCTTGTTTGACCTGATAAAAAAAAAGAGTGAATTCTGCTTAAGATATCAGAAATAAAAGCATTGAATGGTCATGACATCCTGATGTGTGTTGCTTTTATTTTCTCAGTCAAGTTATTATCTGTAAAAAGACCGTTCCATTACAAAAAGAAGCAAATGCTCACATGCTGGACTAGATTCTGTTGACGGATAGTCAAGATAGATCTATCTGTTCTATCCGCTTATCTGGGAGGGGGAGGAAGGAATCTATCCCAGCATTCATTGGGAAAAACACAGGGGATGACATCAGTCTATCAGTACATCTGTAAATATTACACTAGGGTTATTTACAGCATATTCTATCGCTCCTTACTTATACAGTGTATATATATACGTATATATTTTTTTTTTTTTAACCAAATCTTCAAGGCGTATATATAGATTGAATTGGTCAGAATATTAATGCTGTATTGATCTTTGTTTTATTTGTTTAAAATATTTTGGTATATGGTTATTCTAATTAAAGAGCTCAGATCTGATTTCTAGGTGTCATGATCTATGGTGTTACAATGTAACAATGTTACAATGTAACACCATAGACAAGAATAATTAAAATAACTATAAACCAACATATTTAACACAACGTATGGTCAGTCAGAAATAGCCTTCTCTAGTGCATATTCATCTGATTATTATAACTTATTCTTGTGCTAGGAAGGTTAGATGGTAAATGGGGCTTTTATACAGATGATAATCTCTTGACATTTTCACTTATTTCAATTCATGTAAACGATAATAATCAGTAAACACAAATTTACTATGGACAAGTTGAAGGGATCTGATGCACTCAAGAAGGTGGTTGGTTAAAAAACCTTAGAAGCCTCATGTCCTCTGAATCATCATATGATCATTGTAAGCAGTCACATGATCAATGCAGACAGTCACATGACGGATCATATGCAAATAAATCAATACATGCACATCATCTTACATCTCATGATTACTAAGATACCTAATACATACTGATAAAAATAACGTTTTAAAACGGATCAGATTCCTTAATCACAATTACGTAAAAGGTGAGAAATCAAGTTCCCCTTGTAAACCAGGGTATTGTGTTGCTCCCTGTATACAACCAGATTGATTTCCTCTGCACCAGCTTTTTGCTTCTATGTCTGATATCTTTACCCGCACTAGTATTACCATGGTACGCATCTTTGTGATGACATTCAAGACATTCCCCCCAACGATTTCTTGAGAGAAACTAACGCCAGACTTTTACTGTCTATTAGCAAAACTTTTCATGTCACACATATTGTTCTTTTGCCCTGAAAAGCTATGGAATGTAGCAAACTAAATGTTATCGTTATGAGATCATTGATTTGGGCTTAAACAAGTGCCACAATAGTGCCAGAGAATAACATGAACACCCTGTCACCATTAAACCAAAGTGGTTCAGTGCTCATCATGAAGACAATTTGGTGTTTTGTGAGACACAGTTAACATTACAGCTCGGTATCTCCTGACACACAGAGCCGTCTGTTCCCCCCTCAGGTTGTACAGTATGGATGGCTGGCTCAGCATTTCAGTAAACGGCTGCAGAAAATCATTTCCAGATGGTACGCAGACTATTATCTGCGATGTTTAACCGCAGGATGTGTGTAATGACTTGATTTAAAGAAAATAAAGCAGCAGCATTGCTCGAAGACAGTGCTCCACTTGCTGAGCTTCTATTGTCAGCACAAGATCTGGGGCCTGATACCAAACACTGGTACACAAAAGGAAAATGTGATTTAAAACATTTAGTGCCAACGTCGTCTTAAACAGTGATTCTGGACTGCATTATTCGGATATGAAGGGATAAGAATTATGCTTTTTTAGTCTTCAATAAAATTACCCCCAAAAATGAAAGAGGTATAAAGACAATCACTAGATCAGATCTACTTATTTTTGGTTGACGATAAAGTTAGTACAACTCTGTTCTGCAAACAAATTTTTAATAGATAATAAAAAGCAACAGTAGGTTTGTTTTTGATTCTACTAAAGTTCACTGCATTCGATGAATCTGGCTTGGTCGAACATCTCCTCTGCCAGAGGTCAGATCAGAGAATATTAAAGCAGGACTCTGGAATCAATAATGAAGTGTATGGATTCTTATGCAGGTCGTCTACTTACCCACAATGCATGGCTGCAGTGAGGTCAGGACATGAAAGTGCTTGAATCAGAAAAGTTGCAGACAACTCCACATATTGGCGTTTGTGAGATTGTGAACGTATACTTTAGAGAACACTGACATCTAGTGGAGGTAAGATAGAGCTGCTACTTTTCGTGTCTCACCTGGTTAATCTGGTTCAATTGGTTCAACTGTTTCTTATTTAAACAGTTAGATTTTTGAGATGGTCTAAGAAAATCAGATCTCATTCAAATCTTTCGTAAGTTTTCACCACTTGATGTTGCCCTCAATAATCAATAATTAATCATGATAATAATTAATTGTGCTATTGGTGCTGTGTGTTTTATATATTGCGAGATACAGTTTTAGAATTCAAGTAAATCCAAAAAGGTTCCCAATTTTTGTTTTATAAATATGAATAGGAAAAGTTCAGGTCATTATTATTTGTTATTTATAGAGTGACAAGCTTTAAATTGAACTTAAAATGATTTCCCCAAACAAGTGACAAGGAAAAGCACAGCAGTTAATATTGAAAGCTTTTCCTCGGATATAAAATACTTAGTTTTGTCGGTTTTGAGACGGTTTTGAAGATTTAGATGATAGTGTGTGGCATAGTCATATAAAGAACGCAGACATTGACTAAAGATGCTCAGTTGGGGAGCGATGCCACTTAAATGGACAGTAAATAACAAACTGTGGGAACAACAAACAGCATGAAGGTCAAGAGAATGAAAGCCTTCTCTTTGTTCTTACATCTGACTCGGTCTGACAGTGACATTTCCCTCAAAGGGATTCAAATGGTGACCTTTCCATGTGGCCCTCGATGCCACGTCTCCGGTCTGACAGGTCAGATGAATCTCGTCTGTTGTTGGAAGAAACCACGAGAAACTTAAAAGAGGCACTGAATCAATTAGCCAAAACTGTGTGTGTGTCTGTGTTTTTGTTGTTTGTGTTGTTTGTTTATTTTTTTTTAAACTTCATTGACAATTTTAATTAATTGCCAGTTGCTGAACACAACAGTCACAGCGTTGTTTATTACTCAACTAAATGACTAATGTACTGCACATTTCCCGCTGAATAAAAATCCAAAGCACTCAAAGCATTGACATTTTTGAATGTGTGTGGACGCTTTCACTTTCCTCTGCTGGAGCTAGAAAGAGCTGCTGCCGCCATCCTCAGCACAAAGAAATCTTTGTATGACGTTTGTTTGCTATTTAGGTGGAGTGTGACCATCACAACAACAGAATTCATTGACAGGCTTCTTATCCCTTCTCTGCTTTGATGTGTGGTTTGGTGTTATATGTATGTTAATGCTGTCCCTGTACCAATTTGGCACAAAGTAATAATGATACAATATAATATGACAGTGGTAAGTGTATTCATACAGCACTTTCAAACAAAACAAGCTTGTACAAAAAGTGAAAAAAGACAGTAGAAATACATATAGAGTAGTAGTAGAAAAAAAGAGAGCCAAAATAGAGTAGAGTAGATAAAAGAGAGTAGATACAGACTAAAGTAGTAGTGGAAAAATTGAAAGTACAATCAGACAGCTTGTACACCAAACACTACACTGATACATGGATGTATAATATTGTTATATATTATATGATAAGATGTCAAATTAAATTAAATTAAACGTGGTTAACAAGATAGAAATGGGATATGCTGTTGCCACAGGGAAAATATTCTCCATCAGGGCAAATAAAGGACAAGAAAAAAAACTGCAAGCCATGCAACTGGCCAAGGATATAAGGTACTTTGACATTGTGTTATTTGTCATCTTTATTTCAGATTATTAAACATATCCCTCTTTTTTCCTCCTCCCTGTCCTTCCTCTCCGTCCTCTGCCTGACGCTACCTGGGTTAGCAGCATCCCTCTTACTTGACCTTGAGCAGCGATGACACTCGGCCATCGTTAGTCTATTTGATTCTTATATCACACCCGTCAAACATTTTTACCCTCACAAATTCTTCCACGATCGTTATGTCTCATGCAGACAGTTGCAGTTTTATGCCATTGTGGAATATTTCCTTATCCAAACTGCAAATGCCTGGTCTGAAAATGAACTTATCTGTGTCGAATCTATTTTAACACATTTGATTTATCTCATCTGATGTTTACATTTGTGTGTAAAAGCTTGTTGTCATTAAAATAATCCAGAAAATCTCACATGCTTTTATTGCTGTTCCCTTGGTAACAAGCAAACCCTTGCCCTCTTAGCCTACTGGCATTCGTGTGGATCGTACCACTTTGCGTCTGTCGGATGGGGGGTGGGAGTTAGGAGATACCATTATAAAACCTTGTTTTTTAGTCCCTGGGAGGTTCATCTCTATTTCATTAATCTAATAGTGAAGTCATGATCAATAAATCTTAGTATAATTGTGGTGTTTCTGATTATTGACAGTCTTACGGGGCTCGGTTGACCCGGGTTCACCCCCTCGTCGCATCCGACTGATGGAGGTACAGTAAGCTGTCAGAAGCTTGTTGCTTAAATCTGTGCAGTGACACAAAGTCCGCAGGAAACAACCAGCGTTAAATCTGTGAACGAGTGGAAACTAAAGTGCGGTTGAGTTCGTCTCTCCCGGGGACACTGGACATCTCGCTGTCCGCAGCTCCAGTCCGGTGCCGCCGCGTCGTCTCAGCCCGAGCTGCTGCTGCTGCTGCGTGATCACCGTCTCCTCCGGGATGATGAGGTAAGCAGGTGCACTCCTCGGCTAACAGTCGTGCTAAAACGAGCTAATAACCCTTACCATTCGCGTATCGTCAAATGTTAGCCCGTGACAGCTGCGTGCGTCCGGCCGCGCTAGCTAGCTGCGTGGTCGTGGGTTAGCCTAGCTGAGGTAGCCCGGCGATGAGAAGGCGAAATAAGGGACTGGAAACCTGAGCGACCGCACCAGCTATCATCAAGCTAAAGTGCCAGGTACACACACTGTCGTAGTTCATTAGCATTGGTGCAGCAAGTATCCATGATGCACCTACTTAGAACAGCTCGTGCTGCTCTGGGGAAATGCTCCATTACAAGTAAAAGTGCTGTGTCAAAAGTAAAAGTACTCCAAGCTAATAAAAGTATCCTGGGACTTGTGCATTTTAATGTCATTATTTTATTATTACTTTTCCATTAAAGCAGCATTTTACTGTTGCAATGGATTCAGGTGGGGATTTATACCCAGCTAGTTTATGTGTAATTACAACTAATGGTTATGCACGGGATGGATTATCTTCTAGATTCATTATCTGGTTCGTGAAAAGTTATTTAAAGCTGTCATCAAGGCATTTGTAATTTATATTTATTGTTTTTATTTAGTTAATATTGTCTTACAGAAGATTCAAATCTTTCTGTTTTTGTATGTACTGTTGGGTATTGTTATCTGAGTAGAACTATAAAGTGGAATTGAAAGAAAATACTCAAGTAAAGTGAAAGTACCTGATTTGTACTAAATAATTAAAGTACTAAATTAGTTTATCTTTACAAATGTTCCTGTATTTGTATATACTTTTGGGTATATGTATCGGTAATCAAGCTTTATAGTTAGTCTTTATCTGGTTTTAATGCAAAAGTAAAGTGACTAGATAAATGTCATGGAGTAAAGATAAAGAAAATACTCGAGTAAAGTAAAAGTATCTTAATTTTGTACTAAATAATCAAAGTGCTAAATTAGTTGTTTATCAAAAACATATAGAGTACAACAATAATGTTTTGTGGATATTGTATCTATTACCTGACATGCACAATTAAAATTTTTCCTTTCCACATCTCCTATCGTCCTTTAAAAGACTTCAGCATGTGCATGAGTCAATATTATGAAATAAACTGCTTTTAACTGTATTTCAAATACTATTCAATCTTTTCCACCTCAAGCAACATAAACTAAGCTGTGCAACAGGAGGCTATTATCTGAGCTGAATTTAGAAAACTGTATTACATGTTACTACAACAAATTTCTCCATTATACTATCCATTTCTGTTCACTGACACCAGCCATGACTTTCTCCAAGCAGTGCATTCACTGAGCACAACAGCCTCTGGTTTTCTATTGGCCAGTTTCTGACAGGGAGGGCCTTCCAGGAGGCCGGCACCCAGGCAGGAAGGGGGGGTGGCTGGAAAGGTTTCAGCCACAGTTGGACAGACTGTTTTTCACTGTTGTGAAGAGAAGATCTTTGCTAACTGAATCCTCAGGACAGATAGGAGGATACAGGCTGTTCTTGCTGTCAACGTCTTCCCAAACGAGCTTCCTTAAAGTTGTAGCTCTGTCGTAGATCCTCGGTGTGGAACAAAACTTCTTTAGTGCTGCATTTCGTGGGAGAGGTAGGTTTTCCTGCTCCGTTTCCTTGCTAGTGCCTAAAGGAATTTGCTGCAGTAATGCCACGGGATAGCATGCAGCAAGGCTCTGAGGCTGCTACAGTAGGCGATCTGGGTCAACAAAAGCGGAGTTTATTCTAAATCTGTGCCTTTTGGCTTCTTGTACATTCGTAGGCTTTGCTTATTGCTCTCATTTGGGACACATTTCAATTCACACACAGACACACACACAGGTTTATCCAGCTTATGGGTTTACTACCTTTTCTGCCTGCTCAGCAACTTCCTGTGTGTTTTCCCACTTAGTATACATGTCTGAGTATCCTGTCCTGTGGTAAACTCCCAGCACTGTGTGTTTAAACTTGGCTGTGCTTCACACAACCTTCATGTGTGTATTATGGTAGCACTCTACCACCAAGTCTGTTGCTGTTTGCAAACTGAGGGTCACAGTGTATTTGATAAATGATAGTAGTGAGAGGAAGTACATAATTAATAGAATAAAATATTAAGATTGAATATAGTTTTGCCTTGCAGTCTATTTTAGTGAATACTGAGCAGCCAATGTTGTTAGCATAACCCACATCTATGTGTTCTATGGATTTGAGCTGTGGAAATGTTAATTTCCTCTTATAGATTTAATTGATTACCATGACACCCCCCAGCCACACCTCCCCGACCAGCAGCACAGTTGCTTTGTTTGTATCAGGCATTTTTAATAGAAGCAAGGCTTGGGAAAAAAACAAATATTTTTATTTTGAATCAGAATAAATAAATCTAGGAATACACAACAATTACTTCCTTTTAATCAGCATGAAATATTGGCTGACCTTAGCTAGCTTTGGCTAACGCACTACCAACGAAAATCCCTTCTTCCTTGGCTCTTAAAAAAACAGTATGATACTTGCTCGTGGCAGTAAAGCACAACTCTTATTTTGAAAGTAGCGAAAAAGAAGGGATTTCCAGGAAAATAAATTTCTTTAATGAGATGTTAGATGTTTTGTTGCAACTTAAAGCCAGTGAGTTGGTAAATAGCTGATTTTATAAAGGCATATTTAAATTATACTTTTCATTTTGGTACAATCTTTGTAATATACATGTTTTTTGTCTTTCAGATCACCAATAGAAAGTGCCTTTGAGAAGATATCCCCAACTTGAAGTTGATCTGTGTAGATTGGGCTGTGTCTATGCTGTTTTTAAGACCAGACTCAAGCACCAGCACAGGATTTCTC
This sequence comes from Pleuronectes platessa, assembly GCF_947347685.1. Lineage (NCBI taxonomy): Eukaryota > Metazoa > Chordata > Actinopteri > Pleuronectiformes > Pleuronectidae > Pleuronectes > Pleuronectes platessa. Next base: position 11,992,932 of record NC_070639.1, read on the forward strand.
AGCTGCAAGCACTTCAACACCACTTTGCATATTTTGAGAACCTGATATTTAGCTAAAATAGAGCCGTAATTGTGAATTATGACCTGAGAATGACTAAAGGATCGAGTCTACATTAAATTTCACTCACTTGACTGATATTTATGGGCAATATACACTTGGAGTTGACGTAAACAAAAATAAAACACAACTACAATTATTTCCCATTGATGGGTGGTTTCTTAGCTATCTCATCTTTCTGTTCCAGCTGATGGAGGACTCACCAGGTTGTCTTAAAACAGGACTTTGTTCATACGGTCAACCTACAGCTTTCAGTGCATGAGGCGCACAACAACAAGATTGACTTTTAAAATTTAATGCACTAGAAAATCTTTGGACATGGCGTTGAACCTCTCTTCAGTAAGAGACACAAAATGGCTAACTCTGGAGGTGTGCCGGCAGTTTCAGCGGGGCAACTGTACTCGTAGGGATGACGAATGCAAATTTGCTCACCCGCCGAAGAGCTGCCAAGTTGAAAATGGTCGAATTATCGCCTGCTTTGACTCGCTGAAGGTAAGAAATATTGCACATGTGATTATCTATGACACATTAATGATCCTTTACTGAATGTATGAAAATGTTGCCCATATAAATATGAGTAGGGAACTTTACAAACCCTGTAAAATGAAGAACGTAATTTGACATGATAGGAACGGTTCTGTGACCCAAATTGCCCCTGAAGTGTGTGTGTGAGAGAGATAATGGAATGACTTCAGACATTGCTTTTCTACATGCTACTTGATGTGAAGAAAAAGGCAGACACTACACCCAGACAATTTACAGCACACACAAACCAGTGATTTAAAGAAGATGGCACTGAATTATGTCACTTCAGATGTATTACTCAGGACCAATTCAAGTTTTATGGAGATACTTGAGAAACCAGTGAGCAATCTGTTTGCACGGACAGGCACATTTTTAACTAGCTGGTAAAAGTAGATCCGGCTTTCAGCTGGATTTCAGCCAGTTTATTAGCCTGTTTGCTCAGTCGTCCTGTGTGAGGCCAGGGTTGACTTAATCCACTCTCACACATTCACCATCACAACACAATGCAGCTTTGCCCCCAGGATTGTTGTCATGTTGAGTCATTGTCTTGTCTCCTCACTGTGGGCAGTTAAAACACAGCTTGTCTGTGCCCCAGTGGTCAAGAGCCTGGAAGTATCAACACGAAGAGCATCCGTAATGTTATTACATTATGGATGAAAATGTTATCGAGAAACAACATTTATTATTCATCTTGCATGTTGTTCAGTAGATTATTGGGAAGAACCAATAAGTTTAAGGCTAAAGTGTTAGTACAAACTGGTGTATGAAAATATACATTACGTGCTGTATCTTGTGCAGTCACCAGATTCCGACCTAATTTAGCACCGATACCAAATCCCATGAAAGAATATCTTTCAGAACGGTGTTTATGCCTAAAGTAGAATCCAGAGAATCTATTTCAGGGTGCACTCGAGCTGGTAGCATGTGATAATTGTCACCTGTCTGCAGGTCCTTACAGAAATGAACTAGACCTGGAGCTCACAAACCTCTACCAAAAGCTAACACTCTGACTCTCCATGTTAAAGAAAGAGAAACAGTGTTTCACTACAGACATTTTTACTTCTGACATCGACAGTATTTGAATCCATAGTGGTACCATGCTTTGGTCATAAATGAAGCTCATACTGTACATTAGAAGGTTCCATTTATCAATCAGTAATCATGTTGAATTTTGTATAACTAATTAACTGAATCATTTTTTGCTGACTGCTATTAATTATCTTATTGTTTAGTCCATAAAATGCAAGAAAGCAGTGAAAACTGTGTGTCACAGTTTCCTAAAGGCCTAGGCTATTACTAAATAGCCTGTTCTGTTTAACCATTGGACCAAAACAGTTAAATTATTAAATGTTTGGCCACATATAACAAAAATAGCAGCAGATTTGCGTACGACTAGCCAATTTAACTCTTAAAGTCACTTTCATGATAAATCGATTAACAAAATAGTTTTGGATTATTTGATGTTGACTGACTAATCAATTAAACAACTACCTAGAATCACACACTGCGAGTGGAAAGAATAGGTCAGCAACCGAATGTGCAGCTGTTGTGTCCCAGGTCTTCTTTACAAAGAGTTTTTTGTCAAATCAACTTTTATCCTGTTAGCTTCAAACTCAGCATTATTCTTTAAAAGACAAATGGAGCTCTCTGACCTAATTGTGCATTCTAAACAATTGTTGTTTTCCTCTTACTTCGCTGTTTTGGCTTCTCCATTGATGACATTAGCTTTAGAGTTAACTTTATTATACCAAAGTATGTGCACATGCTGTTGTAACAAGTATCTCATGACTTAAGAAAAAAAATCCGCTGAGAAGGCACACGTGAAGTATGTTGACAGCTCTTCTTCTTTTTTTTAAGTGGAGCTGTTTCCTCTGCTTTCTTTTAAAGGGGTTACATTCTGGACATGTTGCCCTTTTAGCTCCACTTCACAAAACTAACTTTATTAAATACTGAGAAAACACAGTCTCCATACCATGTGACATATGAAGCCATTGCCAGTATGAACAATAGAAAAGGTTTCTGTTGACAGTGTATTTCTCATAAAGAGTAATGAGATGTTGATAACAGTCAAAGCCACATTGGCTGAAGATAATTAACGTGAATCTCTTGGGACAAATGCAAATGAGATCGAATGAAATGAGTTGACTTAAAGGATTGGAATATGTAGGCTGAAGGAAATTGACCACTCGTTAGGTTTATAGTGTAGGTATAAACATTTTAAAGTCTAAAAAGTGATCGAAAGAGTTAGGTTTAATCATCAGATTATTGAAATATCAAACAAACCAACAATGGATTCTCACAACTGACAACCTCAGGGATGTCATATATAGCCAGTCATTAACTTTTCGCATTACAGCCACAGTGCAGTCAAAAAAGCACAGGGAATCAATAAGTGACTGGGCCTCATCTCAGTCATGCTCTTTAAAGACCTAAACATTTGCTGCCAATATTTAAAACCATATAGTATATAACTACACTAAAATAACACCCTAAACATAATTTAACCCGAGTTACCTGTACTCTAATTTGCCATTAACATTATATTTTTCAGTCCTAAGTATTTTTTAATTTGTGCAGATATTGCTGGGGCACTTCAATATGTGGTCATATGCAATAATAATTATTCATAATATTAAAAGACTAAACGATTTCACCTATGGCAAAACAAATGCATTTGACAGTTTAGAAAAGCACCAAAAATCAAGCAATGAAGTCAGAGATACTCTCTGCAGACCTCTGCAATAAAAGTGTGGTTAGACACAGGTCAGGGTGAGGGTATAAAACCATCCCTTCGTCTTTGAGGAGCTCAGTGACCCCAATAATCAAATTAGTAGAAGTTTGGAACCGCCATGACATGACATGCAGAACTCAAAAGCACCGTCTGAAAACATTTGGCACTGTTTATGTGCTGGCTAATACCATCTCTGAAAGGAAACATTGTGGGGGTAGCATTATGCGGTGGGGGGCTTCTTGGTGGCAGGGACAGGTAAACTGAGGGCAAGATTAATGAAGCCAAATAGAAACTAGAAGGGCTGGGAGAGCACATATCTGCATATCTCACCATTAAAGTGAAAAACACATTCCCAAATCTGCCTTTTTATCGAGATTTGCTCCAAATTGAATGGGTTCTCTCTTCAGTCATGCACAAACCCCTCCACAATATTTCACAGAAGATCGCCTAGTAGTATTTGTGTAATCCTGCTTAATATAAACAAACATACAAATACTGACTAACCATAACAGGTCCATGTAGGAAACCTGCTCCAAAGTGCACACAACCTCCGATCTGTGCAATGGTTCACATTTTAGCACCAAAAATCGTGACGCTTACAGCCAAGACAGAGCTGGAGTGGCTTGGGGACAAATCTCCGACTGTCCTTGAACAACAGTGCCAAAGGCTTAATCCCCACAGAACATCTGAGGAGGGACCTGATTATGGCAGCTCAGAGACTCTTCGCTTCCAATCTGACAGAGCTTGAGACGATCTGCCAGAAAGAATGAGAGATAAACTGCTCAAATCCAGGTGTGCAAAGCTTGTAGAGACTTACCAAGAAGACTTAAAGCTGTCAGTGCAGCCAAAGAGTATCGATTTAATGGTCTTCTGTTAATTAAAGATTCCGGTTCTTGATTTCCATTAAATAGCTAAAACATTTTTGGAAATGTCCCTTTGCTTTGGCAATAAGGCGTATGAAAAGTAGAAAATGTCATTTATTTATTAAGTAAATTTATAAGAGATAGCATGTAAAAAAGCTGAAAAGAAATCCACTGGAGGTGTTTTTGGACAGGTCACACTATAGGCAAAGTTGTGTTCATGCTTGATGCAGCTTTTTTTAGCCGCAGCATTCAGTGCTGTGCGGAAGGATTTTACTCTAGCGCTATTGCATCATGTAGATAAGCAAAAAGATGACTCCACTGACACTGTATATGTGTGCGAGGAATCTGAGTGGGAGTGGAGTGCAGGGAAAAAAAAGACTATGATGATTAATACTGCAGGAGAAATTTCACCTTGAAGCTCTACTCCGTGTTCCTGGTGCTGGAGTAACCTTAAGCTCCCAACAGTTCTGTTGTCACATAAAAAAAATCCTTTTGAACCATGTAGCAAGACACTTTCCATATGACTCGGTGACTTTTTGGGTTAAGTTTATGAAAAGTTTTTTTCCCTCTGTTTCAAGGAGTCACTGTAACATTATGTCCGTCTCGTTCTTGAGTCTTCCTAATGTTTTTGTATTTGCTCTGAATCCAGGGCCGATGCTCAAGAGAGAACTGCAAGTACCTTCATCCACCTTCGCACTTAAAAACCCAATTAGAGATAAATGGGCGCAACAATTTAATCCAGCAGAAGACTGCAGCAGCTGTACTCGCCCAACAGATGCAGCTTGTGATGCCTGGACCTAGTCTGCAGCCCATGGTAAGGTCCTAATGCACCAATTTTACCAGGAATATGCAAATGTTATAAACATGGGTAAAACCCCTAAAAAAGGGCAATTGACTCCTTTCCCATTGCTAGTAGAGGAGTTTTCCTTTTAGTTTTTTATCACATCTGTGGCATCTGGCAGGATATGAAGAAAAAATAGCTCGTTCCAAAGATGTAAAAAACAATAAGTACACAGTAGTGGCTTTATAAGCCTTAACGCCCCGAAGGTCAATGCACATCTCACTTGTAATATATTAAATCTTCCCTAAAAGCCTGTTTTCTTTTCCTGTTACACAGGGACTTGGCACAAATACCGGTCTTGGTTATGGTTCATACATGACACCAATGAGCCATGGAATGAGTCTGATTCCCTCAGACATCCTCCAAAACACCTCAGTTCTTCTTCCCGGGAGTCAACCTATGACAGTCCACAGTTCCTCTTCTTCCTCCTCTTCCTCTCCCTCACAGAAGCTGCAGCGTTCAGACAAACTAGAGGTAAAATTAAGCACCATAAGAAGTTCCTAATTAAATATATCGGTACTTATCTGGCCTAATCTTGAGAGTTGAATTCCTCTCGCTGTCTTTATAACTGCTCCTCTCAGGTCTGTCGTGAGTTTCAGCGGGGGAACTGTGCGAGAGGGGAGACAGATTGCCGCTTTGCTCACCCCAGCGACAGTCCCATGATTGACACCACTGACAACACTGTCACTGTTTGCATGGACTATATCAAGAGCCGCTGCTCCCGGGAGAAGTGCAAGTATTTTCACCCGCCTGCACACTTGCAGGCCAAAATCAAGTCCAGTCAACAACAACAAGTCGGTCAGTCAGCCGTCGCAGCCCAGGCCGCAGCTGCAGCAGCCGCGGTAAGACACCGAATTATCCCTCTGAAAAGTCTTTTCATTTGAAAGAAATACTATGACCATTTTTCATAGCAGACATTATCTCTTGCCACGGTGATAACATTAGTATTGTGCCTTTCCTACTGTGATAAATTGTTTTTCTTGAAATGTTAACTACATTTGCTATCAGCAGTTAGATGCATATCTACTACTGTAATAATTTAATACTGAAGAAATCTGAAGACCAGATACATTTTAGGGTATATTTATATATTTCAGTAATAAATGGAAATCTTTATCTCTCTTTCATTGAATATTTAAGAACATACGGCTGTTTACAAACGTTACAAATGTAATTCATAACACATTAATATTAAGGATGGGATTAGTTGAAATTCAGATTAATGATGGGCTTTGTCCCTTTATTAAAAGACCTGTCAATCAAATTGAATCCAGTAGCAGGCTTGCATTGTTTAGTTTTGTAGTGGAGATGACATTTTGATTTACATTTCAATGATAGAGTCTCAACAGACCCATTGAAAGGAGTTCATTGTAGTTAATAGAGAAAAGTATCGAACATTTAGTATACTGTACAACAAAGTATTTATAATAGGTTTGGGATAACTGGACGGTTTCAGTGTTCAGTTTCAATTGCAACACTAACTTTACTTCAGTAAATATCAATTTAGGGCATTGAATGTTTCTAGATTAGCACAAATTCTAAATATATGTTTTGTAAAATGTAGCTATATTATCAGGCTTCGTTATTGAGCTTTTTTGCCAAAGACTAACTACATAATTTTCAACATACACCATCTTTTATGGTTACTTAGGTTATATATTTGTTGCCTGAACAAACAAGTAAAACATGATACTATACATACAAAATCTACCCGAAAATATTAGTTTTTTTTTCCATAGACATAGTGGAAGCATCTGCCAGTCAGATTATTGATCCTTGTGACTAACTCTCATAAAACCAGGTCATTTTTCATTTAAGAACAAATCCAATTATATAACATTATTCCTATAAGGTTTAAAAACCAATTTATGTATTTTGAAATCATGATTGTGTGCATTTTGACCTGATTGTATCTAGAGCCTGACCGATATGGATTTTTATGACAGAGACATTTTTATTGAGGCTTGATATCTCACAGTTTAACCAATTACAAAAAGAAAGAAAACCCAAATTCAACCAAATATATAGAACTTGAATTAAGAAACAGAACATGTTGAACAGATTTCAACATCCAACCGATAAATCAGTCAGGCTTGAATTGCATCATGGTTATGGTAGTGTTTCTATTATAATCTAAAGTCCTGATCAAGTATAGCAAGTTGATCAATATACATTGTAAACAGTGTACAGGACTGTACCATATCATTGTAAGTGTTGGTTGCCATAGCTGCCAATTCTGCTCTACTACTAATTCAGAAATCTTAAGTTAGTGTTTCCTTTAATTGATTATTTTGTTTACTGTGCATGCATATTGTGTTTTATGTGGTATACTACATTCAGATTATTTTGTTTTGTTTTCCCCTTCTCACCTATCCACAATGCTGTCCCCCATGATGCACCTCTGCTTGCTGTTACCTGTATGTTAATACGCTTGAATCCCATTGGCCCACTGCCATCATGTGCTCGCTGCCTGCTATTAAAAGACTCAGTCGACTGCCAAAGCAATGAAGCGACCCCTCGAGGCAACTGTAGACCTGGTATTTTCACCTTTTGCTTTGCATGTAGCTGTTAATTGTACTGTAAAAAAACTTTTAATTTTTGTCACTGTGGCCTCTTCAAGTTTCATGTAGTCTTTGTGTAGACAGTCAACATCAGTATCTTTAAGTGCTTAAGTTGTTAAATCTTGGTGAATACATTATTCCATTCATATTCTGTATTCTACAACTATGCCTTATTATTTTTTCCATCTTGTAATAACAGCCACCTTTATTGTTTATTCATGTAGTTGTATTTGTGAATACTAAATATTAAGGGTGTGTAAAATGTAGCTGAATAGAGAGTGACTGGAATTGTGGGAGGTTTTAGTGTTTGAAGTCTTCTCTTGTCCCTTTACAGGCCTTTCCCCACAGTGTCCTGCAATCCCTACCAAAGAGACAAGCCCTAGAGAAGAGCGGCTGGGTCAGCTCTCTCCTTAGCCCCAGTTTTTTGCACTACCATCAGGCTCTGGCCAATGCGCAGATGCAGCAGCAAACAGCATTTTACGCCCCAGGTAATTGTTACACCAGTCATGGATTCATACAACCTTCCATTTTGAATTACATGTATTTCCATGCTACAGAAGGACACTGCTCATAAAGAGGTGGAACACATCATTATCCAGAGATATTTGTAATTATATAAGTCAGATCATTTTATTTTATTTCACTTCAGGTTGCCTTTTAAAACTGGCAAAGGACAACAGATCAAAATAGCTTATAAAGCTAAATGTACAGTATATATTACACTATTTCATCTGTTGATCAACCGGCACTTTATCTATCAAATAAATAAACCAGAGCCATATCCAAAAATCAGCCTAATGCTATAGAACTTTTTCACAACAGACATTTTGGCTTGTCATAGCATAAAAAGAAGAGGTGTAACTTACATTGAGAAATGGCTCTGACCCAGTAAGATTTAACCGTGCATGCAGCACTCACACCACAAAGTCACTCGTCCATGTGAAATAGTTGAGACCAGATGCTTGGTGATTTTGCGAGTACTTGCAAGGTACTGGTGAACGGCTCTGGCTGAAGGGCCAACTGTTAACACGCTAGCCCAGCTAGTCTGAGAGAATTTCTTTAGTATTTCTCTCTCAGGTTGTTTAATTTTCCTCCTCCACTTTTTCACCACTGTACACCTATGTCATTACTAAACTTTGATTGAAGAGGGTAATAAAAGCTCTCTGAACAAGCAGTCTCCAAATCATTTTTCCACTGTGGAAAAGGTAAATGTCACTGCTGCAACACCGCCAATAAGATCTGATAGCTTACTCTACTTGGACCCTCAGTCTGCTTTAGGTCAGCAGTGTCAAGATAGCTTGCCATTGATCGATTGCACAAATTTGCATGTCAAAGATCACTAAATGTTCCTGAGGATTAATTTCCGCGTTCGTCATGCAAATACTGTCTGTTCGACTTAACCTGCAACTTTCTGAAAACATTATTGTCCTTCACTAAACTAAGATGTTTTTGTATGTGGACTATGTGGCTTTCTATCATATTGATATGTGTTCACTAAAGTAAATCTTCTCTCTCCATTTCATTTCTCACACAGGGTCTGTCTTTTGCATGACTCCACATAACAGCATGGGTAGGTGCCTTCCCTCATTTCAATAAACTATGTCTCACAGTCAATGGGAAACATGCACAGTTATTGTTTGTGAATGATGTTCTTGTTGTTGTATTATAGGAAAAGAAAAAGATTAAATCAGGATTCAACTATCAGGAGCCCACATTTAAAAATTTGACTTTCTCTCTGTAAATATTTCTAATAAATGTTTGCTTGTAAAATGAATCTCAGTTATTCCAAATTTTTAAGCAGTTTGCAAATTTAAGCATTTCAGTGGATTTTGGGGGGGAGGATTTCCACTCACTACAGATTAGGAAAATTGATCAGCATCCCAGAGATTCAATTTAATGATTTTTTTCATACACTATAATGTTTTTCATAATTTAAACCTTTTAAATGTTTATAAAACCCATTTTGATCCAGTCTGGTGGCATAGCAGTACACGCTTTCTTCCGGGATGTATTAGTAGGGACAGATTTCCTAATTGTATCTTTTATCGGCCCTCCTTTTGTGTTCTCCCCTGCTGTCTTGCTTTTTATGTTTGATCGTATGCCATCTGCTGGTCTAACCCAATGATGGCTTGCTGCTAATTTCATTTTATATATGCTTGGCAAGAGAGACTGAAAAACATTGCTATGGTTACCATAATGCTCCACCTCCCTTTTCATTGCTTTCATGGTTCCCTTCCTGAAAAAGTCCCCATGATGTACAGTGCTGCGCCTGCTACTGTCTCTGCAGCAACTACTCCCGCCACAGGTGTCCCCTACGCAGCAACAGCAACAGCCAATCAGGTTTGCTCCTTTTAAAGCTTTCTTTCACAAAACCTTGAGCTCTGAATAAGCGCTTCATCTTTGAATCGAGGGAGCTGCTTCGTCGCCATAGCGCCGCCCTGCTTGCATCGCCTATCATTAAGCTTCATTTACCTGTTGACCTTCAGTAGAACTACTAGGCTGCATCTCACCCTCTCCCCTCACGACAAACAGCTCTTATATAATGGTCTTCCATGTGTTTTTGCACATCTTCTTTACTGCATGTTTTTTGCTTTGTTGGTTATTGGTTTCTTTGTCATTGCTGTGATAAAATTAAGTTAACGGCAAATGCTTACAATACAATTGATGTATGGTCCTGTTACACTAGCAATATCAATTAGTTTTATCCGATTTTTCTTTTTGGACCCTGAGTTTCACAATGAGAAACCTTTTCAGTATTGTGGTGCGACATTATTTAGATTATATGTTTTGGTCTCGGCTGCTCAGATTAAAGTATTTGATGGTTTTGATGGATGAGTTTGTAGCTGAGTCAGATACTTTACATGGAAACCAATATTCCAACTATTGACTTCTTTCTAAATAAGAGGTTATTTAGAAAGAACTTATATTTTTGTTATTGTGCATGTAGTTTCGTAACAACATGTACAAAACTTAATGTTTGAACTATGTCTGACCAATGGTTGGTCCATTTATAAAAATGTATGTTGAGGAGCTGAGCGTAACTCAAGAAGAAAAAAAACGATATAGTCACAATGGTACGAATATTTTTTTTTTTTGAATTAATAATGCAGCCATAAAATAAATAAAGTCAAAAAGGTTTCAATTTAAAGTCAAGTGGTTTAGGAGAAATACCACAAGTTTAAGGTGTTTAGGTTTTAATTTCATGTAATCTTATCATTTTCTATCCATTCTGACAGTAAATTATGATGAAAACTGTATGATCCTTGTCTTGTAACCATGTAGCCATTTGGCCCAGGCCTATGTTTATTGTGTGAAACTGCTAATGTTTGTCTGTTTCCCTTGAAATAGATCATCCTCAAGTAACCACCAGAAACAGGAGTCAGTGCCATGTTGCTGCTGTTAAAGGTTCCAAACAGCCGATCTGTAAATACTCTGTGAACGCCACGCACCACACACAACAAGCTGCATGCTGATAAACATCACTGGTGGAAAACTTGTAGACTCAACTTAAATCTATGGTAATAAATGACGTAAGGATTACTAGGATTATACTCTGCTAGATAAATGTCACAGAAGATTATTGTATGTGCATGCCTTTGCACCTGAATTAACATGCATCCTCAGTAATGTGCAGAACAACCTGGTTCCTATTTCCCAAACCATTTCTGACCTGGTCAGAGGGCGTTCAGCCTCTTAATGAGCTGAAATCCACCGTGTCTCAAATTCTCTTATCACAGCCTCATGAATAAAAATGAGCTTTTCTTGACAAAGTCAAACAGGAAACAGATGGAAACCAGACCAAAATTTATTTCACTCACAATAGAAGTTACACTAAGAGTGTACGAGTTGAGCCTTGCACATCCAATCTGAGATCAGTTCTCAATGTGTCCACAGAACATGTTAATGCCGGGTGTAATGGGGACCTATATTGGAGCTTGTTTAAATTCTATCAACATATATTTCTCTTATTTGAATGTCTCATATAACCTAAGTTTTTTCACATAAATGATTGTTTATCTAGTGCCAGATTTTATTATTCTAAGCTTACTCATAAAAAGCACTTATTTTAACTTTAAACTCAAATGTACAAATTTCATTGGACAGCAGGCTGTGGGGGTAGTAGTCTTTTTCCCTAGTTATCCCCAGAAAGCAGGATCAGTGCTCCACCTCCTGGTGTGCCTTTGCATTGCATATACTGTACATACTATTTGTTGGTAGGAAGTAAAGCAGCAGTAATTCAAACTGTTAATTTCCCCCACCTTTGTTATCCCCCAAAAAAGAAAAACCTTTGTGTTTTATTGGGCAACGTGATGGTCGACTCATTGATGTTCCCGAGTGGTGGTTTTCTCCTCTGGGGCAGGTCTCACAAAGATAGTCTTTGACTCTGTCTTAATTAGGTCAAACTTATAACTTAATATATTCAGTCTGTGTCTTAGTGACATTAAGTGTACAAAGACACGTATAATAGCATAACATGTCAATGCAGCGCAGCAGAGATGAGCTACTATGGCTCCTTAACAGACTCAGAACCTCTGGTAACTTATTACTCGGGTTTAGAAAAGCTTCCATGTGCAAAACCCTTCTTATTACTCCACAACATTATAAGAAAACCTCAACCCTCACCCTAACCCTAACCCCCCTTAGTCCTGACAAAGGTTTCAGTGTAATAAAGCTCATGTGGGCTGGGACCTTGTATGTGCGTGACACAAAATAGAACTCATGGGCCTCATGCTGCAACCCAGTCTAAAAGATCTTTGTGAAACCAGCCCCTGGCTTGAAGACGAGCCTCCACAGCCATTATAGTTAACTCAGTAACGGGGTGTGTGAGTACTGTGTGACTCCTGTGATCCTATAATGTTCGAGTGGTGTGCGAGCAGTTAGTCTTAATACGACAGTCAGCTGTCAGTACTGTATTATTTGAAATTTACAAGTGCCTAATGAATTCTGCATGCAACTACATCGAAGCATATTTAAAAAGGGTTTGTGTGGAAAAACTGTTCAATTAAATCTACTCAACGTAACTCACAGTTAGGAAGAAATATTTAGCGATGCCATGTCAGTGCATTAGTATGTTGTGTGTGCACCTGTTTAGATTTAGTCCTTCAAATCATTTTCACTTTTGTGAAACTCACTTCAATGTGTATGTACTGTATGTACAATGTATACGAATGGATATTCAGCTTACCTTTTATTTAGTTTCACATTTAAGATGATACTGTTGAACTAGTTAAATGCACACAGTAAAATACTTTATGTAGTAAAGTAGAATTTAAGTGAGTAGACATTTTGTCAACGCGTAGTTGCGTATGAGTGGAACCACAATATGCAATTGGCTGTCTTTGTTTAAAACTCAGAGCAAACAGAGGTGGCGTCATCTCTGGTTAAGTGAAAAAACAAAACTGATGTTAAAAATAGTTTTCACTCATATATGTATGTTCTCTTGAACATCTTTTATATAAGTTTTAGTTCCCTCTTTTGCCGTGTGTGAAAATATCAACCTTTATTTGAATGCTGTCCGACGTCTTTTCAAGTTTAAATGTGTGTGTACACGTGTGATTAACTCAGACGATCCACCGAGAGAAACTGCATTTGTTGACACTTTCATTATGTATTTTCATTGTGAAAATGTACACATTATTGGATATGAATATATGGAGTATACTTGCATACAGTATTTTACTAGTTTAACCTTAGCTAAGAACACATTTAAAATGTATTCACTTCTATTTTACGATGAATGTAATTTATTAAAGTGACGTTAGTTCTGCCGCAGGTTCCTCAAAGGGCCATGATCTGTTGTTTTAGCCTTTGAAAAGTCGTCTCTGTTGAGGGATGAGACGTTGGAGCAAAGAGTAGCTTCAGACGTTTCATCCTTTTCACTGCCTTGTCAACTGTGAGGGAAAACAAACCTTTGTACGATCGAGGCAATGGAATAGTTATTATGTATAAGAGTGTATCGTTCGTACCACATTTGACAAACTTGTTCTCTGTTTGTTGACTCCTCACAATAACACATTAGATTGTACTGTCAGTTGTTTGACTTTATTAAGTCATGGTGAAACACTGTAAGTGAGCCAGTGCATAAAGAAATAATCAGAATTTATTTGTTTGACATAGTTTCCTCTGTATGTGTACATCCCCAAAAAATATCCACCGCAGATTGAACTACACTGTTTTAAACTTTTTTCTACATACATACATATATATATATATATATATATATGATTACTTTTAAATTTCGGTTGTCATTAGACAGATTAATTTCCATAATTTATTATATAAAAGGCATATTTCTGAATGTTTGTTTCATGTTTTGGCAAAAAGCTTGAATGTCACTATACGCCTGCATATGGAGGTTGTTATGATATTTTGATCACCTAGTCTAAATTAAATGGACAGTAAGAATGTTTGGTCTCACTGACTGACGGAAACATTTGTCTTAAGCACTTTGTCGACAGTCAGACGACTGAGAAGACATGCTTTTGTGAACTTTGCCTTATCTTAGAACCTATTCCTAAGTTTGCATTTGTTCAGTAATTGTGAGTTCAATATTGTTGAGTAACTAAAACCGATTTGTGAAATTGTCGCTTCGTGTTTTTTTATTTTTTTTATTTAAGGCCACAATGAAAGATTGTAAAACAAACGTTAACACTAGCCTGAAGCTTGATATTATAAGGCTACATTTCTTTAAGGTTATTTTCAAATTTAACAGATTTCTGATGAAGCCAATGCTATTGGATTATGTTCTGGCCTGAATAAAGACCTTCACTCTTTTTTTATGCTTTTTTAAAATTATTGTGAAAATAATTTTACTTGTGCATAATAAAGCATTTCATGTGGATAGTTTGGTTCATGTAAATTCAAAATTGTGTAAAACCTAATATTGCAAACAAATAAATAAATGTCATGTACATTCAATGCTGTCAGTTATGTTCTTTGATTTTTGTGTTGTGTATTTATTTTGAATACATTTAATGCTAGACTCATTCTCAGACCCCAAAAAGAGATTTGCATATTATATGATTGTTTTTTGTTTGAAAAAAAAATCTTAAAAAAGGGGCTACAAATTCAATCTGAATCTATCCTTGTACAAATAAACTCTATTTAGCTTAGTATAACTTTAGCACTTGTTTGTAGAGAAAAATGAAACCCATAATAGTCAAAAGAAATGCTGTTTTGATCTTGGCTATTGTAAAGTTTTGGAAATAATAAAAAGGAGAAGAAAACAAAGAAAAACGCTGGCAGATCATATTTATCTTTTATAAATTGCTTCATAAATTTAGACAAGTGATCACATTCAGGTCCTTTGTCACTCTAATTATAAGTGAAGGTATTTTTAAACATTATCCAGACGACAAACACACGTTCTGTCTGTGTCATCAATAAATAATACCCCAGACAGATCTCTTGGACTCGTCTGAACAGCAGCAGCAGCAACACACACAGAAAATGCTGCGTTACCATGGCAACATCATCCGGCGCATTATCCTCTTCTTGGATGTGCATCCTGGAGGCGCCGCTGTGATTGGACGAGCTCTCTTTGGATGTCACTGGGGCAACAGAATGATGGGAATTTTAACACATGAACGGAAACGCAGCCGCTGAACAGTCAGCGTCTCTGCTCCCATTCAAGGCAGCGGGGAGCGCGGAGCTGCCATTGGACAGCTCGCACATCCGTCCGCCCGAGGAGGGAGGGGGGTGGTGTTTTCTTTTTTTTCCCAGCCTCAGTACGGGAGCCGAGTGGGGACCGGCTGGTTACGCAGCGGCCGTGGGTCTCCGCCCGAGAGTATGGCGGCTGGGATCGCGCAGGAGAGCGGGGGAGAGACGGAGACATGCCCGCGATGGTGAAAGGAGAAACAAAGAGATCCGCAGGTTGCTCCGAGCAGGTGTCCAGAGACTTGGACTTGTTGTTGCCGCGGAGGCCCCAGCGGCTGTGGTTCGTTGTCAGGTCGAAGCCCAGCGTCCTTTTCTCCCCCTCGATGGAGCAAGTTTGTGATATTTTCTCTCCTGACGCACAGAGAGGAGTGAGGCCAAGCAGATGAGAACCGGTCCGGTCCACATCACCGGCCGATATTCTCCTCCGCCTACCCCGGTGCACGTTCGGGACGATCGCGGTGCTCGGACGCTCGTACAGCGGTCAGTGTCTGGCCTGCGAGGGGTAAATTCTACAATGAGATCCGTGCTGGGGGCACCGAGTCTTTGTGCTCTGCCGTAGCCGAGCAGCAAGGCGAGCGGGACCGTGCGCGCGTTTCTTGACAGCCCGTCCGACATGGCCCACGAGCGGTGACTGTTTTGGGTTCATTTCAATGACGCGCGGACTCTTGGCACCATAACGACTCGATTTCCAAATCCACGATGCGCGAGTACAAAGTGGTGGTCCTGGGCAGCGGCGGGGTCGGGAAGTCCGCCCTCACCGTGCAGTTCGTCACCGGGACGTTCATCGAGAAGTACGACCCGACCATAGAGGATTTCTACCGCAAGGAGATCGAGGTGGACTCCTCGCCGTCGGTGCTGGAGATCCTGGACACCGCCGGCACCGAGCAGTTCGCCTCCATGCGGGACCTCTACATCAAAAACGGCCAGGGGTTCATACTGGTCTACAGCCTTGTCAACCAGCAGAGCTTCCAGGACATAAAGCCGATGAGGGATCAGATCATAAGAGTGAAAAGGTTGGTTTAAAAAATCAGCAGGAAAAACCTATTGTGGCCAAGTAGTGCAGTGTATAGGATGCTGGAGCTTGTTCTTCCGGGCCCTGTAGTGGAGAGATGGGCCTCGGCCCTGCTGTGAGGACTGTGCTTGGATGGAGATGCTGTGTGTCTTCAGGGCAACACCACACGCCTGTTCTATTTTGGTGTGCCAGGTCTCAGCCTCAGTGGTTGTTGGTAGGCAAATCTGCAGCCCCGGCATCATTAGAAGTCATGCGTGATCTCCAGAGCGTCCTCAAGTCTCCTACAGACTTTCTAATGTCCTAGTCCAGACGGTCACATCCTAGGGAGGATAGACACCAGTGTGTCCCCCGGCCACAGCGTGCTAGACGCTGCCTGTGATCTGTCAGTGTCTTCCTATAGCCAGATGTTGCAACCTCAGTGAAACACCAGACCAGGGGGATACCCGGGATTCACTGCAGCGAGAGCTTCAAGGAGGCACAGCTCAAAAACACTGTAGGGGCTGGAGGCAGGGTGAGAGGCAGCTCACTTCCACGAGCCTGGCTTCTGCTGAACGGGAGGCCCTGTTTTTAATTAACAAGCTGCCCAAGCTCTTTAGGAAGAGCGGCCCAACTGAAAGTGTGAAATCATCTGATGTCTGCTCCACGGATGATCCCGATGTGGGGACACGGTGTCATGGTGGTTGGATAATCATCGGCGATCGGTTAGTTCCTGTTTGTAATGTGCAGGCAGCGTGCACTGAGCTGTGACTGTGTGGGTCCATCAGTCATGGTAGGCGTCAGTCGATGTGTTGCGGTCAATTCAGGGAGTCCAGTGGGCTCCGGAGACACAAAGCAGTGTGATGATAAAGCATGTTAAAGTCAGTTTATACACACACACACTGTTTACAGGCGCAGGTAGCGACTTCAGGTGAAGCCCAGCATACAGTGTGATCAAGTTGTAACACGTTTTGCTGTTTTCGCCGCTTTCCGTCGTCTAAAAATACAATTTCAGGTTTTCTCTTTTCCACATGAACCTCAAAAACAATCCTATAAACAGTGTTTCCCCCAGTAAATGTCTCAGTCAAGGTGGTAAGCAGGTGGCGGTGCTGTTGGCGCGGCGCGTAGCGGCGAAAATTTTTGGGGGTATTTTGCTCAAAGATGCCAGTACGCATGAATGAAATAAACAACTGTTGATGAGACTATACAACTATGAGAGAGAAAGAAAGAAAGAAAGGGAGGAACTTATTTGAAATCGGCCGTGCGTGCCTGTTTGTTGTTTATTGTTTTTGATTAGGGATGTCCAATATTGACTTTTTTCCGATATCCGATAGCCGATATTCTCCAAATTCTTAATTTCCGATACCGATTTCAACCGATATGGTATACCGATATACATATGCAGGCGTTTTTTCCCCCAGACTAATTTTAGGTCCCATCACATTATTTTCTGCCATACATTGTCTATAAAAAAATAAGGAAACTACTTCAACTTATGGAAAAGTTCCATATTTATTAACATTTTGTCAACAGATTGGATCATCATTCTTTTCCTGAGATCATCCTGACAATGCCCATTACAACTAGGACAAATCTGATTTCTTCACAAATTGTAAAAAAACAAAACAACAACATTGTTGTCCTGTACAACTTCATACAGCATTTAAAGTAAACATGTGTAGTGTAGGACAGCCTACTGAAAACAAATTTCTATGAGGTACAACAAACAACACTTTTGGAATGAGGTAAAGTGCACACAAAGGAAATAAAAGTGCAAAGATATAGCCTAGAGACAGACTCAGTCCTTAGCCCATTACTTGGACTAATACAGTATTTGTCAATTTAAAATATAAACTGGGCTCAATCAGCCCTGCTAAACATGAGCAAAAACACAACCTGTAATATTAATGTGGTGTGCAATAAAAACAAGAAAGGCACACAGTTCAGTTCAAACCTTCCAGAGTAGTAAACAAAGTTCTCCTTTTGTCCAGAAAATGATGCTGAAAGATTGATGGGCCATATGTAACTGTCCATAACTTGGCTAAAACAATCATTACAAATATAAACCGTTTCTTTCTGCCCTCAAACAACATATTTTCAAAGGCACATGTGATCGCTTGTGCCGTGTGAGACCCACGGCACTCTTGAGAATGAAGCACAGTCTTGACGAGCTTAAAGTCCGGGTCCAGCCATTGAGCCGTCAAGCTCAGCATGCTAACCTGGCTAACGCTTGAAGACCAGATATCTGTCGTGAAGCTAATGGCTACAGCATCAGAAATTAGCTTCTCGACGTGTTCATAAACAACACTGTACAACTCGGGGAGGCAAACATCAGAGAAATACTTGCGACTGGGCATGGCAAAGCGCGGCTCGAGGAACTCCACAAGTTTGCTGAATCCGGCGTCTTGCGCGATTGAAAACGGCTGATTATCCAGTGCAATGCACTCCATGATTTTTTGGCTGATAGCTTTCGCTCTCGGGTGTTCCTTGTTGTATTTCATTTTTTTTTCTGCTGACTGTTTGAGCGACAGTTGCGTTGTTTTCTGCAGGGAGTCCTTTCCTCGTTGTTGTTTTGCCTTACTTTGCTGCAAAAACGCTTCGTGTGCCTCGGGGTGGTTCTTCTTAATGTGACAGATTAAATTCGAAGTGTTGAATGACGAAGCCTTGCTCCCCCCTCGCATGACATGCGCCTCACAATCTTTACAAACCGCAAATCTGCTATCCGCAGGTGAAACGTTAAAAAAATTCCAGACCGCAGACATTTTGTGAAGCAACTAGCGGGCAACCTGTTAGCCACACTAACCACACTCTTCTGTTGTTGTTTTGGTTCCAGGTGCGGTTTGTTGATGTCATCAATTGCGCGCCGGTAAATGTCAGGACCCAACAAGCAGCACGGCAGCACAACCCAGGCATTATAATCGGTTTTCATTATCGGTGGAAAATCCGATAACGATATGAACAGATATTAAAAAAATAGGCTAATATCGGCCGATATTATCGGCCGACCGATATTATCGGACATCCCTATTTTTGATTTAACAATATATAGGTTTAGAGAAATCTGGCTTTCAGAACTCAGTGCCTACCCACTCACTGACCTCACCGCACGTCACTGGCGGTAGATTGACAGGTGACTATGATAGACTATGCAACAATATATTCAACCACCAGATGTCGCCGTCTCAATTACACTCAAAAAACTTTATTGGCACGACTAATGTTGTAAACAGTATTACCTGAGTATTATCAATGCCATTTTTTTTTTTTTTTTTTCAACTTTTTTTTTTTTTTTTTTTTTTTTTTCAATACATTGGTAGTCAAGGCGGGGCCCTAGTCTTGTTAAGGCGGCCGCCTTAACAAGATAGTGCTGGGGGAAACCCTGTATAAATCTGCGGATGAAAGAATGAGGTCAACATGTTTACCCCGTATGGGTTGAGAATGTGGAGAGGTACTTCCAGTCTACAGTGTGTGTGTTGTGTGTGTTTATGTGTCCGTGTGTGTGTTGATTGAAGTCCCAATGGGGCCTTCAACCTTAAAACGCACAAACCCGCAGGGATGAAAATTGAGGTCCCAACGGGTTCAGTTCTTTGACGATAAAGATTTTGTTTTCGTACGGGGTAGGGATGAATTGAGTTGGATGTGATGGTTAGGGTTAGGGGACAAGGGACTGCCCCGTATAGAGCGCCCCCCCCCCCCCCCCCCGGGGATAGTGTGTGTCAAAGTAGACATGTTTTTATATGTGTACATGTGTACATGTGTGCTCACACAGCAGATGCAGGCTGTTATGTAACTTCACACTGAACACTGTGTCTCCTGCTGCTGTATTACATTTTCAAAGAGGAGACAAATCAAAGTGTTGCTAAGAGCTGATGTGTAAAATACCCCCAGCATCCTCCATCGTACATCAGTTGACCTACCAGCCTGACATCAGAAACATTTTAGTGATCCTTTTTGTTTCAAGAAAGGAAGTAGTTTGCATTATTCTGTTGTTTGTTTTAGCCTTTTCATACATACGTGTAATTTGTCAGTGACTAAAAGCTTCTGTTGACTGCAGGGGACGTCCTGAGAGGCTTTAAATAGGAAACGCAACTCACACGGCGACAAGAATGTATACAAGGACTGACTAGAAATGGGAAAAAGTCCCTCACGCCGACAAAGAAGTGGGAAGCTGAAAATGGGACAACAAATCTCACACAGGGCGAAAGATTTTAGGTCAAAAGACAATTTACAGACCACGTATTGTAAATCTATTCTCTATTTTCTATTACCATCAGAGATCAACACAGGAGACAATACATTTGCCAGACCATCACCATGACAAGCCCTGATTTAATTTATTGCTAAAGGTAAGAATAGCCACAAAATCACACAAACGATCACTTGAACATCACAGACTGATAATGACCCTTGAAACACTGTGGAATTGTCCTTTAATACGTTTGAACAGCAGCTCTGGCAGTTACAAATGGTTGAGTTCAGTCACTTTATTTTTACTCTGCAGTCAGACTGTTCGTTTACCTTAATCCACTGTTATTGCTTGTCTTGACTGTTCGTCTGTCCTCGCGGCAAAAACACTGGTGACCCATCACGTCCGTATCGGCATGCGCCCCGGTCAAAGGCACTGCGGTGCGTCACTCTCACTCCGACTCCTGTCAGCATCTATCAGGGCCTGCTGTGAGTGGACGGGCCTCAGCACAGAGGCCGGGGGTGCACATGGTTACACCCTGGCCCGCCTGTTGTCTGCCGGCGACCTCGTCACTCCTCAGTTCAGCTGCCGGTAACTGTACGCCAGGGATACGTTGTGATTGGTGAATTCAGAAGCCTTTTCAATACAAGCACCAGGGTGGGAGGTTAGAGACGGAGAAGGAGGTGAAACGATACCAAGATTTAACAATTGATGTTGTCAGCGTCTCTTATGTACTGATGTCAATGTTGTGCCAAACTGGGGAGATTTCATTCAGGGCTTTTTCATGAGCCAAATGGCTGAAGAGATTAAGATCACTAACTGGAGGAGCAGCACTCACCCAAGCAGATCCTCTTTCATCGGTTTCTTTGTCTGTTGTGAAAACAGAAGAACTGAGCTGAAGTTCAGTGACTGCTGTAGATGCTGCGACTCAAATCAGATACCTCAGTTAGTACACTTATATGTCTTATAGCATGTACACAGTGTCCCCACTGATGTAGTGTGTTGATTTAGCACTGTGCGTCTCTAGCTTCATAACTTCTAGCTTCTTATAGTAAGGAGTTTGGCTGTAGCTGTGTCTCAAGTCCCTCTTCAGGGAGTAAACTTACATGTAGTTCACTGTGTAGCCAGTATAGTCATTGGAGAAGTCTGTGAATTTTGACAGTGTGTTCTTATGCTGATTTCAAATTGAACCCTTTTTAGCCTGTTTACGAGAAGTGCCCATATGAACACCCCCCCTGAAGTGGTAATTACAAACTCAGGTCTCACTATTCACGAGTTGCCGATGTTTTCAGAAACTTTTGCTCACTTGTTTTAATAATGACAATTTTACTTTCTCGTTTGAGCCCTTGTGTCCTTCCTTGACAGGTTTGAAAATAAAAATATGTTGAACTATTCCTTACGTGGAAAGTGGCTACATTCAGCTTGTGAAAGCCACAAACCAAGAGTTCTGTGAACTTATGTGTCCTCCCCAGTCACCAGATCTGAGTACAATTTAAAAAAGAGGGATGTGGTAGAATGGGAAATTCCCAGTATGAATGTGCAGCTGACAAATCGGTAGAAAATTACAATCGAGTCAACATGAAGCAAAATCTCAAAAGAATGACTCAAACATCTTGTGAAATCCATGGGGGGGACTACCCAGTAGAACTGTGGTGTTCCTAATAAAGTGATCACTGAGTGTAAATGCTGAAGCCAACAAACTGAAACATTGTCTCTCTGATATTAGGCTGGTGGTAAGACTCGTGTCAATACTGGAATAAGATCCTCAGTGTAAAGTTTGATTTTCAGTGGAGGATGTGGAACGAGTCACGCGGGCCACATCTCTCTATTGAACGTGTGAATGAGTCTGTGAACTGTTCAAAGCTTATTCCGCTCCTTTCTCCCCCCCGTCTTATGGAGAGGGAGTCTGAACACATTTTTTGATGCAGTGTGCACATTGAATTTCAGATTTTCAGCCTTGGACTTTGTTCAGTAAGGGGAGGAATATGTATCAGACGGCATAATTTCCCCCAGGGAGATGGTAGCCGGCTGTATTGTTGCTGTAATACATTTGATCCAAGGATGACTGTTCAGTGTGCCGGGTTCAGTTCTCATCTATCTCGTCCATTTTGACATTTCATGGCCGGTGTCTCCGTGAATAGCTTCACGGTTTGAGGGTAACGTGAAGTAAGGAATCAGTTCTTATAACCTTCAGAGAATCTAATAGTGTCTTGAAGTTTAATTCTAAATAGCAGAAATCTTTATGTGGTTGTCGTAGCATGTTGATAAAAGACTACCCAGAAGTCCTTTTATGATCTTTCTGAGTTTTTTTTCTGCTCTCTGACTCAGCTGAATTCTTTCCTCTGGCTGAACTGAAGACCTCCCTCAAAGGGGCCGCTGGGAAAAGGCCCATTCGCTCTCCCCCTTGTCCTGACGACGTTGGCTGGATTCAAATTCAGAGACTCAAGGGCCGCCGGGCTCGGCCGTCCGTCAGCAAGGCCTCTGTGAGTTGATGCATCATGCATTATAGATAAGGCGTATCTGGGTGAGCTCAGATGGGTGTTAGCACTCAGAGTGCTCCAGCGCGGTCCCCGTCAGGCTCACGAGCCGAGGGCTAAAGAGTGACAGGTTGCTTGAGCTGTTTGTGTCACGGCACAAACGCGACCGACTCGGTTATTCATTTTGTCGTTTTGCGGCTGGTGTCTAGAACCACAGAACCTGCTCTGTGTGTGTCCTGTGTTACGGACGAGCCTGGCCCGCTTGCATCAGCCACCGTTGGGTCCAGACACTGTGTGGCCGACACCCTCTATCACCGAGGCCAGGGCAGCCTCGGTATCTGTGGCAGCCACCATCTCACACCTCGTGGGACTGCCGGTCTCCTCCTCTGTTATTATGACTATATATAGAACCTCTCCTTTGCTACCAGATGTCTTTGTGCATCTTCTCCTGCTATGATGAGACTTAAATGAGCAGCTTAACTTAACTACAGCAGACCAAACCACACGGGTGTGTGGACTGACTTTACTGGAATTCCTCCTGCTCTGAGAACATTAGTCAATTAATCGATTAGTCAGTAGAGAGACAATTAGTAAGTATTTTGATGATTTGTTAATTCACAGGTTCCAGCTTCAAAAATGGAATTTAACATCTATGAATTATTCCCTAGTCAAATTATGTAAATGTTTAAAGTCTCGAATTATAAAAGGAAGTGATTTCTTTGGAACTGCTCAACAATTTGAACCATACCACGTCCTCCAACCAAGTTTTGTGAATATCTTTTTTTGCGTAATCTTGCTCAGAAATAAAAACCAAATCATCCAAAACACCAATTAAAATGGTTGGGGTTAATAGAAAGTTAATGATCACCGACAGGTATTTTGATGACTAGTTAATCATTAGGATGATTTTCCTAGTTAAAAATTTCAAAAATCCACTGGTTTGAGCTTCACAAACTGAATGTACTTGCATTTTTTGACTGTTACTTTGTACTAAACTAATTGGTTCTACAAATTCTACGGACCAAACTAATGATCGAGATGAAGATGGAAGATTCATTAATAAAGAAAATCTTGTTTGGTGTCAGCCCTTGTTAAATTTGTGATAATAATGATGATTTACTTTTTAACCCCAGCTCCATACACAGAGTTCAGGTACTAACCATCTTGAACTGCTTTTTTTTTTTTTCTACAACAAGAGACATTTGGGGCAGGAAAGTGAAAGCTGCTTTGAAACAGCATGTAATGGTAGATAATACATGAGGTAGTTAGGTGACCACCGGCCTCCGCAAGAGATTTAAAGTGGGAGATTTGAGTCGCAACCACTTTGTGGGGCAGCAAAGACAGAAACCAAATGGTACCATTACCCCACCTAAACCCAGACCCTCCTGTGGCGTCTCCTAAATGGGCACAGCTATAAAAGTGAAGGTTCTGGCTTGCAATCTGCTCCCCGACATCTATGTTTAAGTTTTTTTCAGTGACGGTGGAAAGGGAATATAAAGCTCTGGGCGAGAGCCGCCCACCACCAGCTAGAAGTGGTCCAGAAATAGTCGGGAAAATCAAGTCCTCACTGTTCTTTATTGACCCCAGGAATGCAGTGAATGAGACTTTGGCTGCTGTAGTTTCTCATACAAGTTATCTTTGAAGCTCAAGGGCAACACACAGAGGAACCTCTGAGATCATCTCCTAAATCCTGGTTGCTCCTTCTCGGCTGGTGAGCCAATCCTAGGAGCAGGACGGGATTGTGATTAAAGTTCCCTCTGTATAATATATTCATGAATAGATCAAAGTTGGCTCATATTCTCGGCAAGTTTAAGCTTATTTAATGCTGAGACCTGCAGCCCCTGGCCTGTAAGGAGGGCTCAGGTGGCCCGACCTGTAAGAAGTCCTTCCCCATGTATACCTGTTACCATAGCGATCAAGGATGAGGATGATGTTTTCCCCCCCCTTCTATAAATATTTTAGAAGTTTGTATATATCAAAGAGTAAGGACAGTGTTTTAAAACCCCTGGTTATGTTGGTGGGTGTTCGGGGGGGTAATATCCGGTTAGATGTGACAATGTGGCTCGGTGTCGTGGTCAGAGACATTTAGACTCAAACGATGGCTCCAGCAGATGGAACACGCTCCCTCGCTCGCCTCATTCAGATAAGGATGAAAGAAATAACCTGTTGTTCACCAGAGGATGTGAACACGCACAATGTGTTATCTCTGCGATTTGTTCGATCTTTGTATCTAACGGCCTCGGAGGCTAACCATGTTCCCTGATATCAAAACCGATGTCGCGATTATATCAGTGAAACAACATCACAGTTGTTCCTCTAAATAATTAGAGTCTAGAATTCTATTTAGATCATCTGACCTGACCGTCAGTTGTGGCTGCAGTTCCTCAGTGATATGTTGTGACTCAGGTCCACAGCACGGAGCTCAAAGCTCAAAAGATTATAGTCACTTCCTGCGCTCTGACCCTCCAGGGCCTCAAGGTTATATTATACTACTCATTTCCTGTTGTCTGCGAGGGCAAGGGTCAGACTTAAGCCGTTTTCAGACGAAGACTCAGGAAAATGTCCGGAGACATGAGTCTGGGCATTTGCCTTTCACCGATGAAGGACTCGGCAGGAGTTTCTGCACAACAGGAAAATCTTCAGACCACTCAGACCGAGTCTTTTGTCGTCCCTGCAACTTGTTGGTACTTTGTCACCAAAGCTCTTGAATCTTTTTACAAGTTGACATCTTTGTCTGCGTTTTCTACGTGTATAACTGACATATTTAATATTCCTCCAATTTCGCATCCGACATCGTCCCGCTGTATTCTCACTGTGGGCTCACTCAGACGTTTTACTAAGGGGGCTGGCAGGAAAGGTTCTGGGAAATATCCAGAGGAAAAAAACTTGAACATATACGATCTCACATACTGCCCCTGCAGAAGATTGCAGGACTTCAGTGCATATCTAAAAACAGCTCTGGTGTATACATGAGGCAGGGTGGGTGGTTTGAAGGCTCAGCACTAAGTGCCTCGCAGTAAGAAGGTGCCGTCCTGGTTCTTTATGTGGAAAGCTGCCTCCCACAGTCGGAGACCAGTCAAAATAGTAACATTTCTTCCCGTTTTGGCCATGGATCCATCCACAGGGAGCCCACATTTTGCACCCGGCTGAGTTTTTTGGAAATACTTAACCAAGCGGGGGATTTTTGAAACAGCCAGGGCTGATTTCATGGTGTGAAACAGCAGAGGAAACGACGCTGAGATGTGATTGTCAAACTTTGCTAAGAACAGCAATTTCACTGCCAGTCCTCTCTGTGGCTGCTTACTTTTTTATTCTCAACACTTTGAGTTTTTGCAAATAAGGGGGGGCGGGGGGCTTCCTCCTGCAGTCCAAAGACATTTAGATTGAGGTTGGGTTAGTCGGTGATTCTAAACTGACCATAGTTGTTTGTCTCTGTGCGTTTATCCTGTCTTACGCTGGCTACCTGTCCAGGGTGCACCGCTCCTCTCACCCAATGTTAGCTGGGATTGGCTCTAGCCCCTCTGGGATCCACAGAGGATAAGCTGTTCTCAATAGATGATGGATGGATGCTCAGATTAAGGGAATTAATGTCTAACCTGTTGTGATCAGGGAACTGGTCAGGTGGCCTCCCTGCCTTCTAGCCCCAAAATGCTTGGCTCACCTAAGCAAAGAAAAGCCGGTCAAGAAAATTCTGAAATGAGGTAATGCGCAGTGTTGTCCTTTTTCAGAAGGTTTTAATACAAAATGATATCAATAACTAAAGGGTTTCCTCATGCAAATGGTAAAGGTTCATGCAGCAGTGCAATTAAAACCTTCTGAAGCATGAAGCAAGTGTCATTGTTGCCGTGTTTTGAAAGAGCAATTGCCTGTTTAACTGTGAAGGCACAAAAAGAAACTCGCTGATTGATTCCATTCCTGCTCCTCAGACATCAGCTTTAGTTCTGTCGTATTCACGCTTGTGTTTCTGCCCTCAGGTACGAGAAGGTCCCCGTCATCCTGGTGGGGAACAAGGTGGACCTGGAGAGCGAGAGGGAGGTCTCGGCCAGCGAGGGCCAGGCGCTGGCCGAGGAGTGGGGCTGCCCGTTCATGGAGACGTCGGCCAAGAGCAAAACCATGGTGGACGAACTGTTCGCTGAGATTGTTCGGCAGATGGACTTCGCCGCCCAGCCGGACAAGGATGACCCCTGCTGCTCCTCTTGCAATATACAATAGCCCCGGGGGCCTTGAGGGAAAACGGGCCAGGGAAAAGAGGTCTTCTTAGAGGAAGCTTCCACGACAACGCAGCAGAGAGAGACACACGCTCAGACATGCACACGCCAATTAAACGGAAGTTGAATCCATGGTTGAACGCAATGGATGTTAACTCTACGGAGCATACAATCTGCAGTGACATGATTAATAATGACGACATGTGAGTAATGAATATGTTTTGAATGAGGAATGCTGCAAGAGAAATTGACAACAACAACAAAGGAACATGCCCTCGCCTTATTGACTCTCTTTAGTTGTTTGTTTGTATCCTTTCATCAGCAAAGAATCCCCTGTCAGGATCTCTACACTTAAACAATGTGATAAGAATGAGTGGGTTTTTGTTTTTTTCCCAGGTTTCCCTAACCATAACCACAAAACCATGTTACCATGAGTAGCTACTGTAAACTGACCCCTTAACAGATTTCTGGGATGTTTCAAGGAAGAGTGATTTTAATTTGCAGTATGTCAAATATGAGTTTCTATTCATCATAGGGCTGTACCAAAGAGGTGAAATGAAAGCACCTCCACTGTCTTATATATATTTTTTCTTCCTCAGCCGTTAAACAAAAAAAACGAATGGAGAGAAAAAGGCGGACGGGTCAGTGTCTTTCTTGAAACATTAAATTCTTCCCTTTTTCTTCTCACTTTTGAGATTTAATAGTAGGACTCTAGGACGTCTCTTACAGCAGACTGCAACAAAGAAGTCAACTTGTCAGTGTTTGATTCTCTCTACGGACGACCGCTCCAAACTCCTCTCACAGCATTTAAAGTGAAGCTGCCAACACTTGCCATACGTAACATGTCTCTTTTTATTTCTCCTCCAGTGTCAGTCTGAACTGAGCTGCTCAGGAGTTTCATTCCTTACGTGCCCAGTGTTCAAATCCATAGTAAGAACTAGTGACGACAAGAGGCCGTGATCCTGAGAATAATAAATGGTAGTGTAAATATTTTGTATTGAAAGTGCCAGCTCCTGTGAAGACACTGACTCAACACGTGGAATTGTCAACTGTATGCATGGCTAGTAAACAAAAACAAAAAAAGGACTCTAATCGTTTGAGATTAACATAGGCTGTGGAAACGTGCAAACCGAACACACACACGTCTGGATCCGGACATTGTCTCAACTGTACATCCACGATGCCGCGGGAACCTGACTCTCCCAGTGTGACCATTTTTATTGTTGATTTTATATTTTTTTATGTGACCATTTACTCTTTATTCCCTCTCTGAATGGTGACACTGTTACATTTGACACCTAAACAATAAAAGTGCGTTAAACACTCAACCAAGGCTGCCAGGCTTAAAGTGAAGGATGGACATGTTCATCTCTTTGTTCTGTGACTCAAACTGATTATTTTCCGCTGCTCTTTCTCAACACCTCACCCTGATCATGTGGAGATTTCCTTTATATTTCACAGAGGCTTTACCAGATTTGTTTGTAGCTTTTTCAGTGAAAATAAATTTACATTTGGACAAAATGTAACGAAAAGGCAACAGCAACAACAATTACAAAGTAAGAATACAATTTAATTAAAAGGAATTTCCTATGGTTGTCTGTTCTATTAGTTTTTATTACAGTGAGAATCCAGAGGGGTTTCTATTCTTGCTTTTCAGATTTTGCACCCAGATGTTACAAACGTCTCAGGAAACGATTAATCATCTGTGCTAAAGATAACTCATCTGTTTTCAGCTAATAGACCACAGCTCCTGTGGGGCTCTTAAAGCGACTAAAACTCATGGGAGAGGCCATGGAAATCCAGATTTACTGTCCACTAGAATATGAACAAACATCCTGGTTCTTTTCTCCTTTTTTAGAAAATACACTTAAACACAAAAATCCTCGGAGGGAATAGATTGTGGATGTCACAGGAACAGCTTGGAAAGGGGGGGATGGGAATACCTTTACACAGCAACATGACTATAATTAGAATATTATTTGATATACTTTCTGTGTGGATATCTAGTTGAACAATGTTTTCAACCAAGAAATCAGGAACAGCTTCACCAATGTACTTTAAATGAATCCTGTCCAGTTCAATTGGACAGGATTGTCTGTTGTTGTGTATTCACTGTTTTAACCCATGTCCAGATTAAAATATTAGAGCAGGGAATATGGTAACACTTGACTTTAAGGCTCCTGTTTAGAAACACTAATGTGTTATAAATCCTCTTTCAAATATTTTATGCTACTTATCCATATCATTAGACATAATGGCATAAAACTAAATGTCGTACTTGAGAGTTTGTTAATTTAGGTCCAGTACAGCCTTCTATCTTGTTTCTTAGCACGGTGCTTTTAAACTTAAGAGCTTAATGTTTGGTAGATACATTTTGGTGATGCACCGGAATATACTACTAAATGAAAACTATTGAGACCACAGTTTTATGACCAGGAGAGAAACAAATGAATCGATGCATCATGAATTATCGCAATAAACTAAATGTTTATGTAATGGATGTTCTAGATACAGATTGTTGAGGATAAATAGAGTTCCCCGGAGTTGTTTGCCTGAATTTGGCAAGTGCTTTTGAGCTATTTTTAAATGTTATAAACGCATAAACAGAATAATTCAATCAAGTGCTGGTAAAGTGCGGGCGATGTCACAAACATTAAAAATAAAGAAGGGGCTTAAACACTCATAAAATAACTCTAAATCAACTCAAGCTTATCATTTATTGATGCGTTTTAGGTTAAGTGCAAACTGCATTTGCAAATGTGTATTTTTTTATCAGCCTCACCCTACGAGCTTTTAAAGACAGAATATTTTTTACCAATCTTTTACCCCTTTCAGTCTGTAATTTAAAGTTAGATCGCTGAATCTGATGAAACACAGAACACATTAACTCTGTGCTATCCAGAAATGGGAGAACATAAAGCATATTTAGTGAATACATCATGGATATGGAGTTCGTCCCTCATGTCAGGGAGGGAGAGGAACCAGAAATTAGTTACAAAGACTAAATTATTTTCAGGGATTACTTAAAAAAAAGTCTGTTATGCTTTGTTTCTTTCTCTCTGGTTTGCCTTTGGACTAGTTTTAGAGATAGTTTTGAATCGCTGATGCAGAGTGGAAATTGCCTGATTGGGGGTAAATAAAAGTCAGTTAATAGATCCGGAGATGTGTGTGCCATCTTCTCCTCTGAGGCGCCTGTCAACATCAACCTCCAGCCACCTGATGAGAGCCGACTGGTGAAGAGCGTGTGTGTGTGGTGTGTGTATGTGTGTATGTGGTGTGTTTATGCTCTCCTGCTCACTGAGGTGCTTTATCGACCCTGATGAGACAGAACCCTATGGTGAGGGGTCTCAGTGGGGTTCATTAGGAGCCAGCATCCCTGTGGCATCACTCAGTCTTCTGCATAATGTGCCTGTGGTAAATGTGGCACCTTGTTGACCAGTGAGAGAGATTTAATGAGAATGGATTACCAGATGCTTTACAGGAATCAGCCTAATAGCTGTGCAGCCTTATCTCCTGGGCTGTTTCTCCTTTTTTTTATGTGCTCTTAACCCTCGTGTTGTCCCTGCTTCCCCATGCTGTTGGCTGTGAGCGTTTGGGTAGCGATTTGACTAACGCTTGTTTGCAATACCCTGCTTCAAACACACAGACGCACGCGCACACGCACACGCACAGCCCACCACACATCAGCTCGTGCACGAAGGGCAATAGAAAAGCGAACAGCCCTTGCAGATGTATTTGTCACATCCGCTCCAAGTTGCGTGCCGGTGTGACGTAGGACCCCTGGGATGCCCGCGTTGGTGAGTCTCATCGACCTGGGTCTCTGAGACCCGAAGGCTCGCGCTGAGGGGCTTGCGCGGCCGCTCGCGTTGAGGACCGTCTCTCCCATCGGCGTCCCCGTGACCCTGAGACTCGCGGACGCGGTTTCCCGCGTCGTGTCCTCGAGCCTGTTCTTGCTCCGTGATGAGAAGAAGAAGAAGAAGAAGAAGAAGAAGAAGAAGAAGAAGAAGAAGAAGAAGAAGACTCGTGCGCAGTAATAATAATAAAAAAGAAACACATTTTTATTATTTCTCTTATAGCTGCAAGACACACGCAAAGACGTAGGGCCGGTGTGACATGAGGCCGGTCGCTTGTCGGTCGGGGTCCCTATGACCCTTAGACTCGCGACGCTGGACCGACCCGGCTGCCAGTGTCGTGCACTCGAGACTGTTCTTGCTCGGTGATGAGAAGGAGAAGAAGGAGAAGGAGAAGGAGAAGGAGAAGAAAAAGAAGACTCGTGCGCAGTAATAATAATAAAAAAGAAACACATTTTTATTATTTCTCTTATAGCTGCAAGACACACGCAAAGACGTAGGGCCGGTGTGACATGAGGCCGGTCGCTTGTCGGTCGGGGTCCCTGTGACCCTTAGACTCGCGACGCTGGACCGACCCGGCTGCCAGTGTCGTGCACTCGAGACTGTTCTTGCTCGGTGATGAGAAGGAGAAGAAGGAGAAGGAGAAGGAGAAGGAGAAGAAAAAGAAGACTCGTGCGCAGTAATAATAATAAAAAAGAAACACATTTTTATTATTTCTCTTATAGCTGCAAGACACACGCAAAGACGTAGGGCCGGTGTGACATGAGGCCGGTCGCTTGTCGGTCGGGGTCCCTGTGACCCTTAGACTCGCGACGTTGGACCGACCCGGCTCCCTCCGTTGCGTAATGGAACCTGTCCCTGCTTTCAAACGCACGCGCACACGTGCACACGCACAGCCCACCACACATCAGCACGCGCAAGAAGGGCAATAGAAAAGGGAACAGCCCTTGCAGATGTATTTGTCACACCCGCTGCACTTTGTGTGAGTTTTACAGTCCTTGTTCCTGGGGCATATCTGACACCTCTTCCTCTTGCTCGCGGCGAGCGGGGCCGCGGCGGCCGCGACGGCCAGGGCTAGACTGGAGGCCGGACCCTGGGATTGTTGCTGTTGCTGTCGTTGTTGCTGTCTTTGTTCTTGTCGCTGCGGGACTAGGGCCGGAGGGGCAGCCGGAGGGGCAGCCGGACGCTCGGTCCGAGCGTCGTCTCGGTCGCTGTCATCGTCTCTCTGCTCGGCGGCGGCTGCGGCTGCGGCTGCGGCGGCCGCGGCCACTTTCACGGCCTTCACGACCGCGGCGGACGCCTCGGTGCGTGGAACGCGCTCCCGCCGCGCGATGTAAGGCGCCACGAGAGCCTTTCCTAGCCGCTCGAGGAACACCCTGCGCTTGTTCCGCTTGCCCGGCATCCAGTCGGGGTTGACCTCTCGCCATATCACAAAGGCGTTGTAGGAAGAGACGTCGAGGATGTTGTGGAAGACGACCAGGGGCCAGCGCGCGGTCATCCTCCTGCAGCTGTATGTTCCGATCACCTTGTCCAGGTTGTCCACGCCTCCTTTGTTGCGGTTGTAGTCCAGGACGACGACCGGTTTGCCGTCCGCGCGGTCGCTGACGTCGGCCTCCGAGTGCCGCGTACTCAGGAGCACCACGTTCCTGTTTTTCTTCCTCGGGACGTACGACACCAGAGTGGCGGCGGGCGTGAAGGCGAACACGGAGGAGAACGCCGCTCGTCCCTTGATGGCGAGCAGCCGGGGCGGGAGCTCGGGCTTGTTCTTCTGCTCCAGGAGCTGCCGCGCGAGTTCGTAGGAGGTAAAGTAATTGTCGCACGTGACGTTGCGCCCGCTCAGTCCCTCCGTGAGGTCGAGCACGACCCGCAGCCCCAGGTTCCTCTCCGGACGCCCGCCGCTCGACTTTCCGGTGTAGACTTGCATCTTCCAAGCGTAGCTTGATCTGGCGTCGCACGCCACCCACGACTTGATCCCGTATTTCGCCGGCTTGCTGGGCATGTACTGTCGGAAAGGACAGCGGCCTGGCGCGAGTGAGCGCGTGTGTGTGAGCGCGTGTGTGTGAGCGCGTGTGTGTGAGTGCGTGTGTGCGTGTGTGTGTGTGGGGGGGGGGGCGGGCAAACATGAATATCGACAATATCTTCGGCGGCGCGTACTCGAGCCTGTTGTTGCTCGGTGATGCGAACGACAAGAAGAAGAAGAAGAAGAAGAAGAAGAAGACTTTGACTTTTAAATAACTTTATTTAAGAGACATTATCAAAATAGCTCTTAATTACTCAAAAATTACTTTTTTTTTTTTTTTTTGGGGAAAAGACAAGGGATGAAAACATTATATACACGCACACATCATAAACCAACCCTAAAAAGTTAAAACCAGAGACTGGTTCTCCCCCAGTGAGCATAGGACCTGTCCCACCCCCCACACAGCCCTGAAACCCTCCAAATTGCTAGTAAGTGTAAAATACGCATGTTCAATGCTCAGCCGAGCTGCCACAAACCCCCTCAAACAGCGCAGTGGATCTGTCCATCCTCCCCCAGCCATTTTGTTTTTTCTACTAATCCAGGTTGCCATCTTTGCATTAGAAAAAAGAAAATTCATTTAAACCATAGTATGTTTTTTTCTTGCTGTGTACTTGGGTCCAAACACAAAAAGTGGCAACGAGAAAACCTCTCCTAACCCCCCCACCCACTCCTGCAGCTGTTTAAACATTTCAGCTAACCTGGGACAGGACACCACTAAGTGCTCCAGGGTCTCAGGCAGTGAACAGAATGGACACCCCCCCCTCAGTGCTTGGGTCCAGGTGAGCTCTGTATCTGTTTGTAGCTAGAGCTCCATGTATAATTCTCCACTGGATGTCTGCCATCCGTCTCTCCACCGGAGGTTTATACAGGACCCGCCAGCTGCCACTAGGGGAATAGTCTGAGCCAAAAACCTCAATCCATTTCGACTCCCTGACTCCTTCAAGAGAGCGACAGTTCAGGACCTTCACGCAGCTATGGTAGAGCTGTTTCCCTCCAGAGTTGTTGAAGGTGCCCAGTGCTGGAGTCCTGAGGGCTAGCAGTTGGCCGCTCTCTTCTGTCCACTCCCCCACTGCAGGACTCACCTTCAGGATAGGGAACACGTATTCCTGTGTTTTGGTCCACTGGTCCGCCTGACTTTTGTTCTGGGCGAAGGTCCGCAGAGCCTGGGGCAGTGCCTGCCACACCTAATCCACGAGGCTCCGCAGCATTCTGGTGGATCGAATTCCCGTCACCTCTGCCAGCCTCTCAAGTGACGTCCGGGTCAGGTGGCCCAGCTTCACTATTCCTGCCTCCCTGAACTTGTTTTTTACTGTTGTTGAAGTGGATGTGGATGTCAGGACTGAAGTGACCAGGAAACCATTATCAAACAGTGGCTCCTCAAATAGCCACATCCCAGGCGCGGGGTCAGGAGGTCTCGTGAAGTTGAGTGTCCTCCAGGCATCTATCACAGAGGTGTAAAACTGCGTGAGTCCAGTTAGTTTGTGCTGCGGAGAGTTCAACAGGAACAGCTGTTTGTCATAACCAAGGCCCCCGGCTCTCCAGAGCAGCAGGCGTGCCACAGCCGACCAGCACAGTGTGGGGCCGTACAGGAGCCTCTGGGCTGCCTGCAGTCTGAAGGCAGCAGTCCTGGCGATGATGTCGGTTAGTCCATGGCCCCCCTCTGCCACAGGGAGGTACAGCACGGACGCCCGCACCCAGTGGTGACCCGACCAGAAGAAGTCGACCAGGAGCCTTTGTAGTTGCTCCATGAGTCCCGGTGGAGGAGTGAGCACATAGAGTCTGTGCCACAGGGATGCTGCAACCAGGTTATTGACTATCAGACTTCTTCCCCTGTAGGACAACTGGGGTAGCAACCATTTCCATTTAGACAACTTGACCTGCACCTTTCCCAGCACTCCCTCCCAGTTCTGCCTCTCTATCTCTTCACTGCCGATATGCAAGCCGAGGACTTTTAACCCTTTAATTCCCCATGTCAGGTTCCCAGGGAGACGGGGTACTCTCCCTGCGTCCCACTGACCAATCACACAGGCTTCACTCTTACCCCAGTTAACTTTTGCCGATGAAGCCTTCGCATACAATGACAGACTGCCCTCTAATTCTTGTATGTCTGCCTGATCCTTGACAACGATGTTCACATCGTCCGCATAAGCTGATATTACTATTGGGGGGCTGTGAGCCAGCTTAGGCAGACACAGGCCTTTCAGCCGAGTCCTGAGCCGACACAGGAGCGGTTCGATTGCCACACTGTAAAGTTGGCCTGAGATGGGGCATCCCTGCCTTATCCCTCTTTCAACTGGTACAGGTCTGCTCAGCCCTCCCCCCACCTTCAAAACACAACACGTATCATTATATAATAGTTTCACCCAGGACAGAAAATGCTCCCCAACACCGAAAGCCTGCAGTGTGGAAAACAGGAATGAACGATCGACACGATCAAATGCTTTTTCCTGGTCAATGGAAATAATGCCAATATTAATATTACACGTTGTACACAGATCAAAAATGTCTCTCATTAAAAACAAATTGTCTTGCATTGACCTACCTGGTACACAATAAGATTGGTCAGCACCAATAAACACTTCCATAAAAACCTTGAATCTATTTGCTAAAACCTTAGATAAAACTTTATAGTCACTACATAAAAGAGAGACGGGTCTCCAGTTTTTCAGCAGGGTCAGATCCCCTTTCTTCGGCAGGAGTGATATTACAGCTCGTCTGCAGGAGGCTGGAAGAAGCCCCTTCCCAAACGACTCCTTCAAGACATCCAGCAGATCCTGTCCCATAATGTTCCAGAAATGTTTTAAAAAATCTGCCGGTAATCCATCCAAACCTGGTGACTTGCCTGCAGCCATCTGCGAAACTGCAGTGGTCAGCTCCTCCAGAGTGATGTCCGAGCTCAGGATGTCCCTCTCACCTGGACTCAGCTGTGGGAGGTCCTGCAGCAACTCGGCCACAGCTTCAGCATCACACTCCTCTGCCCCAAACAGGTCGGAATAAAACTCCACTGCGTGTCTCCTCATCTCGGCTGGTTCTGCTGTTATATTCCCATCCGGCAGCCGGAGACCCACCATCTGCTTCCCCTGGGCCACGGATCTCTCCAGATTAAAAAAGAAAGAAGTGGGTGCGTCTATGTCTTTTAATTTCTGGAACCGAGCTCGAACCAGAGCTCCTTTGGCCTTCTCCTGGAGAAAGGAGTTTAGTTGTTGTTTTTTAGTTTTTAATGTCTCCGTGTTGGTAGGTACACTTTCCAGCTCCTTTATGTCGGCCTCTAGCTGCTCCATTGCTCTTTTAATGTTCCCTGAAGAGTACGCAGTGTATTGCTGGCAGAACACCTTAATTTGACCCTTGCCAACCTCCCACCACTGACACAGGGAGGGAAACAACTCTTTCTTTGATTCCCAGTTGGCCCAGAACAGCTTAAAATTCCCACAGAAATTTAAATCCTTTAAAAGCTTAACATTAAAATGCCAGAAGGATCCAGGCTTTCTAGCAGGAGATAAAAGTAGATCTACTAGAACTAAATGATGTTCTGTGAAGCCAACCGGGTGAATTTGACAGTTTGTCACACGGGTAATAAAAGGAGCGGATATGTAAAATCTGTCCAGCCGGGCACCATGGATCCTGCCGTCTGTTATCTTTATCCAGGTGTACTGCCTGGCCGAAGGATGTTGCCTCCTCCACGGGTCCACTAGATCTGCCTCCTTGACTGTCTGGCCCAGGAAAGAGGAGGACTGAGGATGGAGCTCCTGTCCTGTTCGGTCCAGATTGACATCCGTGCAGCAGTTCCAATCCCCCCCCATTACAATACATTCCCCTTGACCAACACTACCCAACATGTTTTTTAATAATTTAAAAAGAGTAACCCGTTCAGGACCTTGGTTGTGTGCATACACGTTGATTAAAATAAAAATAATACTGTGTATTTCTACTCTTATAGTCAGAAACCTGCCTGCCATGCTCTCTGTGCTGGATAGAATTGTCATGTTTAAAGAGGGAGAAAATAACACAGCGACTCCTGCGCTCAGGTTAGAGCCATGGCTGAGTATGTGCTGCCCCCCCCCACCATACTCCCCAGTCTGTCTCATTCAGGCAATCACTGTGTGTCTCCTGTAAAAAAAGGACATCCAGCTTTTTTACTTTAAAAAGTTCTGATACTAAAAACCTTTTCTGAGCACTTCTACCCCCGTTAATGTTTAATGAGGCTACCCGTAATGCCATGAGAGGATAAAAAATGCAGCTTAAAAAGACAAACAGGTACACACAGCAGAAAAAAAAAAACACCCAGTGATGAATGGTCATGGTCAATTTTTTTTACAACTTTTTCTTCTCTTGGACCGTATATTACATGGTAGACCTTTTTTAGCCGCAGTGACATGCTTCCTGAGCCTATACCTTCTTTTCTCATCCAGGACATCCGTCCCCACCACCTTCTGCAGTGTACTGACTGTCTGAATGAACTTTTTTACGTCTGGGAAGTACTCCCCTACTTCCACTGCTTTGCCAAATGATTCATCCAGAAACTCATTGACCTCTTTTAATGAATATAAATCTGCGCTTAGTGAGATGCTGTCAGCTAGAGACACGTTATCAGATTCATAATCTTCCTCCACATCCATCTCACTAACCTGACTGTTGTTTACTTCAGCCTGTGGTTCTGCCTGCTGTGCAGGACCACACTGCATCTCCTGTTGTTGCTCGGCAACAACCACCTTTTCTATTTCAACCTGTTTCTCACATCTCTTCTTCGACCTCACCGCAGCCACCGGCACTACCGGTACCACCGGAGCCGACCCGGGAGCCGCAGCCACCGGAACCGCATCCGCGGCACCGGGAGCCGCCGCCCCCGGAACCGCATCCGCGGCACCGGGAGCCACCGGAACCGCATCCGCGGCACCGGGAGCCTCAGCCCCCGTAACCGCATCCGCGGCACCGGGAGCCACAGCCACCGGAACCGCATCCGCGGCACCGGGAGCCGCCGCCCCCGGAACCGCATCCGCGGCACCGGGAGCCGCAGCAGCAGAACCAGTAGCCGCAGAGGACGCAGCAGCACCGGCCGACCGGCCCCACGCAGGCCGAGTCACCCCAGCGCTGCCCTCCCCTCCTTCCGCTCCAGCGCCCCCCCCCGCCCGTCTCCCGTTCGGGCACGTCACTTTCTTGTGTCCCACTTCTCCACACTGAAAACACTTCATGCTCCCCGAGCTCGCATAAACCATGTAGAACTGGTCCTCGTAGCGAACCCGGAAAGACACGTCTAGTGTCTGAGACTCATTCTCCAGAAACATGAAGGCTTGTCTCCTCAGAGACTGGACGTGCTTCAGCTTCGTGTCTCTGCACCCCAGAGCCACCGCGCGGAACCCACTCGCGAACTTCCCGAACCTCCTCAGCTCTCTCTCCAGAGCTTCATTGGGGATGAACGGGGGGACACCGGACACGGTGATCCGGGTGGAAGCTACCGCTAGCGGGGACACTTGAATGAACTCCTCCTCTAAAGTTAAACCGCTCTCAATTAGCTTAGTGACCGAGTCTGGATCTTGAAAAAAGATCACCAGCGCCTTGTTCATCCTGGAAGCGTAAGAGATGTTCTCATGTCCCACCTGCTCCCCCACAGCCAACAGCACCTGCTCCACCGTGGAGCTAAGCTGAGGCACCAGCCTGACGCCATGTCTCAGGGACATCGGCGGCGTCCCTGCGGACGCCATCCCCCCCACAGACACGGCAAACACACAGACAAACTACACTAAACGTACACAAACACTACACAACAATGAACATACAATAAACATACAGAAATCTGAATAAGTTTGAACGCGCTTTCCTTCACCTCCTCTGTCTTCACAACTACACCTCCACCAACGAAGAAGAAGAAGAAGAAGAAGAAGAAGAAGAAGAAGAAGAAGAAGAAGAAGAAAAAGACTCTTGCTCAGTGGTAATATCAATAAAGGAAGAAGGAAATTCATTTGTATTCTTTTTTATAGCTGCACAGGACCGACGCGAAGACGTAGGGCCTGTAGCACGTCGGCCGGGGTCCCGGTGACCCGAGGGCACGCGCCGCGAGCATCCCCGGCTGCCAGCGGCGCGTACTCGAGCCTGTTGTTGCTCGGTGATGCGAACGACAAGAAGAAGAGGAAGAAGAAGAAGAAGAAGAAGAAGAAGAAGAAGAAGAAGATGAAGAAGAAGAAGAAAATGAGGTGGCACACGTTTTTTCTAAAAATTATTTGTATTGCTGCACGCCACGCACAAAGACGGGAGACTGTCACACACACACAAACACATGCTGGGTCAACCAGACCCTGGGACAACACAAGGGTTAAGAAGACCTTCGTAAGGCTCAGCAAGCAGTCTGTGACCAACATCCTCTCTGACAAATAGTATACGGCTAAGAGCATCAGCTACAATGTTCTGCCGACCCGGGACGTACTTAATATCAAATTCATAACTAGCCAGCTTTGCTACCCAGCGTTGCTCACAACAGTCTAGTTTCGGCTTAGTCAGGATGTGAGTCAGCGGGTTGTTGTCTGTCCAAACTGTGAATTTGTGGCCTTTTAGCCAGTGACTGAATTTGTCACAAACTGACCATTTCAAAGCGAGAAACTCTAACCGGTGGGCTGGATAGTTCTTTTGGGACTGAGACAATGACTTACTGGCAAAAGCAATAGGTCTGGCACGCGTATCGCCTTCCTGGATTTGGGACAACACAGCTCCCAAGCCATCCAGTGATGCATCAGTTGACAGCATGAAGGGTCGGGTGAAGTCAGGGTGGGCCAAGGCAACACTTCCAACTAGCAAGTCCTTCAGGTCTTCAAAAGCTCGGTCCTGCTCTCTAGTCCAGTCAGTTTCATGTAGCTTCCTACTTGACAATTTGATCTTGAGCTGTTTGCCTTTCCTTTTTCCACCTTTCAGCAGATCAAAAAGCGGCTTGGCGATGGCGGAGAACCTGGGCACAAAGTGTTGGTAGTAATTCACCATCCCTAAAAAGGACCTAATTCTCTTCTGAGAAGGTGTCTTGCCATCAGGCTCCATCAAGTCTTTGCTCGTCATGCTTGTGATGCTGTCAACCTTAGATGGGTCTGTTGAAACGCCATTCTCGTCTATAATGTGACCAAGAAATTTTACGGATCTCCTGAGGAAGAAGCATTTCTTAGGGGACAACTTTAGGTTATGACCACGCAACCTACTAAACACCAGCTCCAGCCGTTGCAAGGCAGTCTTCTCGTCGGGTGCAAACACCAGCAGATCATCCAAGTAGCACAGCAGACTCAGATAATTTTGGTCACCAAAGATGCTGGTCATCATGCGCATGAAGCTCTCTGGGCTGTTACAGAGACCTTGTGGCAAACGGTTGTATTCGAACAGGCCCATGGGTGTGGTGAAGGCAGAATACTTCCTATCATCCTTGTGAAGGGGCATGTTGTAAAAGCCGGAGGTCAGATCCATTGTACTGAACAGGCAGTTGCCTCCAAGCGCTGCCAAACAGTCCCCTTGATGAGGAAGAGGGTGGGCGTCCTTCAGGGTTCTCCTATTCAACCACCGAAAATGTCTGTACAGATGCGGAGATCTCCGTTCTTCTTCCACACAAGCACCAGAGGCGATGCATATTCACTGGATGACTTTCTAATGATTTCTTTCTCCTCCATCTCGTTCAACACTTGGCGAAGTTTCTGGTATTGACCAGGGGGCACTCTTATGTATGGGAGTCTAAATGGTCTGTTGTCGGACAGGTATATACGGTGAACAAAACCTTTCGCCTCACCACAGTCTAGGTGGTGTTTTGAAAATATGTCCTCATACTGCAAGACAAGATCGGTAATTTTTCTCTTGCAATCCGCTGACACCTCACATGACTCAATGTCAACATTACTGAGTCTAACTGACATGAGCCGGTCTTTGACAGAATCTGCTTCAGGAGCAAGTGGCACAGTTGACTGAGTGTAACTGGGGAGGGCAACCTCAGGGCTATCAGCAACATCCATATCCTCAAGTGCTACACAGGAGAAGATGTCAGCCAGTTTTGCGTTGCGCCTCATCACTATAGACTTGCTTGTTGTGTTGACTAGCTTGAGTGGGACCCATCTGTCTCCCCAGAGTGTAGTTACAAGGCTCGCAACCATAATGCCTCTCGGAATTGATCGTGATGACGTAGGCTCTGACATGACAGCACTGCCAGGTGAAACAACAGTGTTTTTCTGCAATTTTCCCCAGATGAGATATTCCCGACCAGGCTCGAGACATGTGGCTGAGTTACACCTCACCGTTCCAACTTTGTCAGGAACTGCATCCCCTTTCCAAGGGTTCACACCAGAGAGCATGACGTGTTTTATGACATTAGTTCCTATGATCAACTCATCATGCTGTCCTGGAACAACTAGTGTGGGAACCAACATCCTACAGCCATACACTTCCATCTCCACATCAAAAGCACATTTGGGTTTAACACGAAGCCCGCCGCAACCAACAAGGACTACATTCACGTCAACACACGTCTGATCTGTAATTGACCCAGCATTTCTCAGTTTCATCTCAGCCTTTTCATTAATACTGCAGGCCATAGAACCACTGTCCAACATACCACCTATCACTAATCCATTCACCACTGCAGGTGTGTTGAAAAGACTGTCACTATTGCCAATTCTGTGAATATTTTGATAAACAACTGTAGAGTTATTACCTGAGTCTTTCGCAGATATGTAAACAGTCTCAGCATCAGACATATCTTCAGTTTGGAAGTTTTTGGTGAAACCTGTACTGCCTCCCTCCAAATACAGGCCAGTTAGTTTCCCTCAGCGTGAGGAGGGGAGGAGCTTTTGACAGGACAATTTGGTCGGGTGTGGCCAGGGGCGTAGCAGCCAAAACACAGTCTCTCGGCCATGCAGTGCGAAGTGGTGGTGTGGCTAGAGTCGTTACACACTCTGCAAAACGCCTCTCTGGAACGTCTGTCGCGAGGGTTATATTGAAACTTACTTCCTCGAGTCGGGTGGTTAATACTGCGCTGCTGCATTCTCTCCATCATCTCCTGAAACATGTCCGCTACGCGAGTGAGGAGCCTATCTTCTGACTGTTGTAGATTTTGTGCCACAGCTGGCACAGGGGCATAATTCTGAGCCGGACGGGATT
The DNA here is from genome assembly GCF_947347685.1 of Pleuronectes platessa. NCBI lineage: Eukaryota > Metazoa > Chordata > Actinopteri > Pleuronectiformes > Pleuronectidae > Pleuronectes > Pleuronectes platessa. The sequence goes on from NC_070639.1 coordinate 12,035,007, forward strand.
CACCTTGAATTGTTTCCGACGCTGAAGAGGGGCAAAGGGTGTGATGCTGCTCGGACACTGCTGATGTGGATTGCTCAGGAGCTACAGAGGCAGTGTGGCTTTTTAGCTGACTAGCACTGGTGGTTCTGCTACTAGCTCTCAACTCCCTCTGATAGTCATCAATCCTCAGCTGAACATCACGCGAGTTCCACTCGTGGACTGGTTTACACTTTAGGATGCTCGTGAGCTCTGGGTCTGGACAATGCTTGACAAACATCAGGGCCACTTCATCAGCCATGTCCTCCGTCTGCTTCCCTTGCCTGCGCAGGCCCTCATTGGCTTGATCTGCTGCTTTATTCAGTCTTATCCAGTAATCGACTGGGTTCTCTTTGTGCTTTGGTAGAGTGGCGTAAAAGTCTGCCAGAGGAAGACATGACGAAGCATCACTAAAATACTGGAGAAGAATGTCATACACCAGTTCTGGTTTCTGTCGTACGTCAAGAGCTGGGTTACTGCGTAGGGCGATTTTCACAACATCCCTGGCCTTGCCCATTAAGTGACTTATAATTTCCTCTGCCTGGTCTTGTATAGGAACATCTTGCTTTCTGAGGTAAGTCTTAGTCATGTCAATCCAGTCCTGGACTGAGTTTTTGTCAGTGCTGTCACCTCTGAAAGTCTGTGGTTCTCTGTCAGGCTTAACACGTACAGTCACTTGTGGAACATCATGTCTGGTAGTGTCACTAGGTCTGTTCTCAGTCATAGGAGCAGTATGATTACCACTATTTAAGCTTACAACACCAGCCGACATCAGCTTTGCTACAATAGACTCACCAATCTGAGCTCCTAACTGTCCTACCATGTCTGTGAGATGGTGAATGGCATCAACATCACTGCCAGGAGTGGAAGTATGTGGACCCCCCCCTGTAGGCACATTAGTGGGAGTATAACTTGTGTTGGGCCAGAGCCCAGCGGGGGGGCCACCAGACACTGAAGCCGAGAGGAACAAAGGGTTGTTAAACTTTGGGCGGGAAACATCCTCCTGCAGGCTCAAGAATCTCCCCCTGGTGGTGGAGAAATGTCCTGGGGTTTTCCCAGAAACCCCCGCTCAGTTCCAAGCCCCGCCCACTCAGATCCATTTCTGACACTCAATTGGCTTAAAGCCAGCATCATCCTATGACCAACTCCTCAAGGAGGAGGACCTCTCAGGTAGAACAAAACCACTGAGACCCCAAACATCGCTGCCATTTTTACCCTGCTCTGAAGACAACACCAGGCTCCCTTCGGGGCCTCTCAGCTGATTCAGTTGCTAACGGGGGCAACCTTAACTTTTAGTTTATCAACCAGAGTTATTTTATTTCATTTCTTTTATTTCTTTATTCAGTCGACGTTTTTATTTTCAAAAGGACTTTTGTTATTTTAACTTGAAGAGGCCGCGCACAGGAACTCGCTCGCCGGTCGAGCATCACAGACTTTCTTTCCAAATCCACAGCGGCGTTACCGCTGTTCATCCCCTGCAGAAGCGCGAGATTCATTCCGCTGAGGAGCACGAGCTCCACATCCCTGAAGAAGAAGGACGACGCTCATCCCATCGAAGCAGCACGAGCAAATCCGCTGTTTGTCCGGTCCAGCGGCCGAAGACCGCTTGAGAGACCACGTGATTCACTGGCCCGACGCGCACGCACACCGCGAGGGTGGTACAGTAAGAGGCTTTATTGTCTGGGCAGATGTTAATCTAATACGTAGCGTATTGTTTTAATACTTGAATGTATTTGTTTTGTATGAGACCGCCGAGTCTCTAGTGTTAGCGGCGATTCGCCACTTCCGGTTTCCGGTTACGGCCTTGTGCCACAGTTTTTAAGCGCCGTGAGCAGCGTCTCCAGCTCATTGTGACCGTTTGAACAACTTTAAAGAGACTTTACCGTTCAAACCTCAGCACACAACGCCACTTGGGTGCTGAGTGGTAAAGTAAATGTAACTTGTCTCTGACGGTGCTTTTAAGAGCTTTGCTCTCTCCTTGTATGTATGCTCTCTCTCTCTCTCTCTCCTTCTAAACCGACCTATACACACATCCGATCTGTATTTAGAATACAGTTCATGTAACATAGTTAAATCTATATTCAGAGAGGCTGGACACATCTGGAAGCCATGCGGCCGAACGCCGAAGCAGAGACAAAGAATTCTCTTTGTCTGAAAATCCCTTGGTGTAATTCATGTGACGACCACCAGTGTGAGCTCCGGCCACATGGTGTCATTAACATAGACTCCATTTTGAATAACGCAAGTTAAACCCACCATTTTGAGTCTATTATTGCCACGCCTCCTCTCTCCCTCTCCTCCCATTCTGGCTCTAAATTCATAACGGCTCCGCCATCTTGTTTTGTAGTCAATCCGCCATTTTGAGAGTTTTTAGGCCTTGATTCCACGAATCATGATCGGCCGCCATCTTAGATGTGACGTCACCAAGTGACTGCGTCATCGCCACGCCCCCTTTCTTTTTCTCTCTCTCTCTCGCTCTCTCACACACCCACACACACACACACACAGACACACCCACACAGACACAGAGACACATTGATAGACACAGACAGATACACACACACAGATACACATAGATGAATACATGTGTTTTTTCTAAGTTGTGATAAGCGGCTGCTGTTGTTATCTTTGAAATATGGGAGTTTGTTAAAATGATGAATCATTAAATAACACTAACTTTATTTCACATGCATACACATAGACACACACACACAGAGAGACACTTTGACACAGACACACACACACACACCGAGACAGACATACATAGGTAGACCGCCGGTTTTACATGTATTGTCTGAATTGTGATAAGTGCTGCTGCTGTGTTTATCTTTGAAATATCGGAGCTTGTTAAAATGATGAATCATTGAATAACATTATAACTTTATTTCCCCTTTTTAATAAATGCTTTTGTAATTAAAGTATCTGTAGTCTGTGATTATTTGTACATATGTATGTGATTGCAGCTGGATTATGATTGCCTGTGCTCGAACTTAGTAGCCTTCACTGTTAATTAAATAATTATTAATATTAAATATTGAGATTATTGATTTGACATTTATCATTATGAGACTGATATTTATAGATTGTATCGTTGGTCCCTGTAACCAGGGTGGTGCCCCGCAACAATAAGCAATGATTACAGATTTGTATTATTCTTAATTGATAATTTTATTGTTTTCATTAATTATTTTAACTATTATTAATGGGTAACCGTATCATTTCTAATTAAATGTGTTACATTTCTTAATTAATAGCTTTATCATTTTTGATTATTTTTAAGAAATAATTGTTATTTTAATAATCATATTTCATGATTATTAATAATTAGCCAACGTCAATTCTACTCCTACTATTGCACAACATAAATGGTGCCCCGTGTGAGGCATTCTAACTCCAGCTGTATCATAATACTGTACAATAATCCAGATTCATTTTCCCCCAGAAATTAATTTTTGAAGAAAAAGATATTAATTAAATTTTTTTTTTTTCCTTCCAAAATTTTTTTTTATCCCTCACAACAACATAAATGGTGCCCCCGTGTGAGGCATTCTAACTCCAGCTGTATCATAATACTGTACAATAATCCAGATTCATTTTCCCCCAGAAATTAATTTTTGAAGAAAAAGATATTAATTAATTTTTTTTTCCTTCCAAAACTTTTTTTTATCCCTCACAACATAAATGGATCCCCCTGTGAGGGCGGAACGCTTCACGCATGCAACATAAATGGTGCCCCTGCGTGAGGCTATCTAACTCCAGCTGTATCATAATACTGTGTACAATGATCCAGAAATAATTTTGAAAGTTATTTCTCTGCAAATAATTTTCTTTTAATTTCTAAATTCCCCTGCACCTTTGCAACACAGGTATACTCGTGCCTTGCGTATCTGTGGTTGGCTGCAGAGTGCAATCGGTGGTTGTGTATTCGCGATGCACAATATTTATGATTAATTTCTTAAAGAGAAAAATAATTTTGGAAATTTATTTCTCTTTGAATTTTTTATTTGTAATCCCTTTGCACCTGTGCCAAACAGGTATACTATTGCCTTGTGTATCCGTGGTTGGCTGCTTATTGCATATTAGTGGTTGTGTCATATCAATGCACAATAATTATAATTAATTTTCTTAAGAGAAAAATAATTTTGGAAATTTATTTCTCTTTTTGAATTTTCTTTATTCTTAATTCCCTTTGCTAAGCAGGCGTTGTGTATAGCTATGGTTGGTTGCTGACTACGTTTCAGTAGGTTAGTAATATTTTTATTGGAGAATTTCTGCATGCTTTGAATTTCAAGGAGACTAACTAGATTTGAGAGACTAGTTACGAGTAGACTAGTTGTTAACCAACTAGGTCTAAAGGATTGAGCCATCGAGCTATCCTACATAGCGCTACTATATAGACACAGAGTGAAGCTCACCTGTGCATCTTGTGTAGTGTTTATTAAATTTTTATCCGCTTTTAACCTAAGCAAGCTTGAGCGGCCCACCAGGTTCTTTTCGCACTCAGAAGATGAGTAGCCTGGACCATCCTGGGGCAAGGGCTCCCTCAAGGCCAGACGACCTGTCAGAGACAGTCGCCAGTCAGAGCAATTTTTATAGAAATGCTATAATTGAGTTTTTGTCCGCTTTTATCTAAGCAAGCTTGAGCAGCCCACCAGGTGTTTGCGCACTCAGAAGATGAGTAGCATGGACCACACTGGGGCAGGGCTCCCTCAAGACCAGACGACCTGTCAGAGACAGTCGCCAGTCTGATCAATTTTTCTAGTGATGAAGTGAGTGAGTTGAGTGAGTATGATTTAAGTACCTGCGATCGTAAGATTAAAGAACTGTCCATTCACCTGATCAACCCCACTGGCCCGCATCCAAAAATACCCCATGCTCTGGGTCAACTGACACTCCCCTACCAGCAGAGAGCCGAGCTGCAGGCCCAAGAACATGCGAAGGAGCTCCAGGCCATGCAAGCAGCATGTCGAGCGGAGCAGGAGAAAAACTCCCACCTGCGGCATATCATCGAGACCCGCACAGAACAGGACCAGGCGGTGCAGGAGCACGAAGCTCTGCACGCAAAAGGTCAAAGGTCAGCAGAAAGGGGGGCACAGTCAAACAGAGCTGCCCCCCCTCGAGCTGATATCCCTGATGACAAGGCCAGGAGCTGACGTCATTCCCGGTGGAGCCAGCGGAACAGAGACACTGGGAGAAAAGCTGTGAGCACAGCTACGCAACCCTCTTGCAGAGGAAGCTTTGCTCTGGAGAGCCAGACACACCCAGCAGTCGACCGCTCCAACCCCCTCAACACCAAAGGGGGGGCCGGACTCAACCCCTAGACGTGCAGTGACCTGGGACCGCTATGAGGCACTCCAAATGCCTTTCCAGCGGACACACAGCATCCACTCCAGCCAGAAGGAACACACCCTGCACGGAGCCATGCTGATCCACACCACAACGACGGAAGGAATCCGTCCTGGAGGGCTGAAGGAGATTTCCCAGTCTGCCACTCAGGCAGGGGCGCACCATGACTCACGGTCGCGTCCTGGATGGTCCTCCACTCCCGGTGCAAGAGATGGTGGCCACAAAGATGAATACAGTGGCACACACAATTCAGAAGACCCTGATGACTCAGCACCCCCTCAAAGAGAGGAAATCTGCACCCGGCAGCTAGAGCCCCTTAAAAAAAAGACATTTATCGCTTCGACCCAGACAACCGAGGGTTCAACGAAGACGACACCGTGGTTCTGGCAGTTCAAATCCAACTAAATGTGGACCCGGCGCTGGAAGATGACAACTTTCCCCACCCCAAGATGAACCCCAGCAAAGAGAACCAGGAACAGCGACCCTTCCAACAGGGCGCCCCACAAAACCAAGGGGGTGAGGATTTCAACCAGCCCCACAAACAGTTTCGACCTCAGCACCTGAATCCCTCTCAACAGAGGAGTAGGGGCTGGAACAGACGGAAACCCTATCAGTACCAGGAGTATAGATGTGGTGACCGAAATCCAACACATGGGATGCATCCTGGGACAGAGGAGTAAATACGGAGATGTGTGGATGAAGCAATGAGAGACATTGTGCCACGTGTCCCTCCAGGCTCCACTGAGAGACCAGACACTTAACCCCGTTGGCGAAACTAGGAGCAGACGCCCTCCTTCTCCACTCCCAAAGATGACTTCAATGACGGGGAAGGACCAAGGCGCTGCCAGAAACCCCCTCTCACCTCCACATCTGAAAAGGGGGGGAAGAAATCCCAACTTTAAAACAAAAAAACGCTCAAACCACTCACTCCATCAATAGCTGCATGCTTTAGACCCTCTGTCAGTAAATTGTATAACGTAGTTCAGGTAGTGAACCTCCTTAGACCTCGTTGAGGATTTTGAAGTCGTTACCACTACGGTTGTGCAGCCCTCACGGGTACACTTGGCAATTCAGTCTTGGCAGTGAAATTCCAATATCTGTAGATCTGAAAACCTAGAAATAGGATTTATCATAAATTCACAGATTAGCGAACAACAGAACGTGACTCTCCGTTCTAAATGTTTTGGTTTGACAGGATAACACACATGTTTACCTCAAAACACCAGCACCTACTCAAACATTTTCTTCTGTTCGTGTTTCCACTTTTCTTTCATTTCACTCTTCACCGAAATTCATTGGTATTTTAACAATAACTGCCGATACGCATTATGTGAAATTGAAAGTGTGTGCCGTGTTTTAGAATATATGTTATTTAGCCTGTCTGCCCAGACAATTACCTCTCTCTGTTTAGACTCATGCCTCGAAGACATTTATGCCTCTGCCTCATAATGAACTAACTTTCACTGCTTCAACTCCACTCAAGGATTACCTCTCATGGATTATCACTGGACTCTCGACCATAGTTTGCCCTGGAGACCGGGGTCACAGCCCACTCTCCAGACCAAAAGGGGGACTGTTGGGCCAGAGCCCAGCGGGGGGGCCACCAGACACTGAAGCCGAGAGGAACAAAGGGTTGTTAAACTTTGGGCGGGAAACATCCTCCTGCAGGCTCAAGAATCTCCCCCTGGTGGTGGAGAAATGTCCTGGGGTTTTCCCAGAAACCCCCGCTCAGTTCCAAGCCCCGCCCACTCAGATCCATTTCTGACACTCAATTGGCTTAAAGCCAGCATCATCCTATGACCAACTCCTCAAGGAGGAGGACCTCTCAGGTAGAACAAAACCACTGAGACCCCAAACATCGCTGCCATTTTTACCCTGCTCTGAAGACAACACCAGGCTCCCTTCGGGGCCTCTCAGCTGATTCAGTTGCTAACGGGGGCAACCTTAACTTTTAGTTTATCAACCAGAGTTATTTTATTTCATTTCTTTTATTTCTTTATTCAGTCGACGTTTTTATTTTCAAAAGGACTTTTGTTATTTTAACTTGAAGAGGCCGCGCACAGGAACTCGCTCGCCGGTCGAGCATCACAGACTTTCTTTCCAAATCCACAGCGGCATTACCGCTGTTCATCCCCTGCAGAAGCGCGAGATTCATTCCGCTGAGGAGCACGAGCTCCACATCCCTGAAGAAGAAGGACGACGCTCATCCCATCGAAGCAGCACGAGCAAATCCGCTGTTTGTCCGGTCCAGCGGCCGAAGACCGCTTGAGAGACCACGTGATTCACTGGCCCGACGCGCACGCACACCGCGAGGGTGGTACAGTAAGAGGCTTTATTGTCTGGGCAGATGTTAATCTAATACGTAGCGTATTGTTTTAATACTTGAATGTATTTGTTTTGTATGAGACCGCCGAGTCTCTAGTGTTAGCGGCGATTCGCCACTTCCGGTTTCCGGTTACGGCCTTGTGCCACAGTTTTTAAGCGCCGTGAGCAGCGTCTCCAGCTCATTGTGACCGTTTGAACAACTTTAAAGAGACTTTACCGTTCAAACCTCAGCACACAACGCCACTTGGGTGCTGAGTGGTAAAGTAAATGTAACTTGTCTCTGACGGTGCTTTTAAGAGCTTTGCTCTCTCCTTGTATGTATGCTCTCTCTCTCTCTCTCTCCTTCTAAACCGACCTATACACACATCCGATCTGTATTTAGAATACAGTTCATGTAACATAGTTAAATCTATATTCAGAGAGGCTGGACACATCTGGAAGCCATGCGGCCGAACGCCGAAGCAGAGACAAAGAATTCTCTTTGTCTGAAAATCCCTTGGTGTAATTCATGTGACGACCACCAGTGTGAGCTCCGGCCACATGGTGTCATTAACATAGACTCCATTTTGAATAACGCAAGTTAAACCCACCATTTTGAGTCTATTATTGCCACGCCTCCTCTCTCCCTCTCCTCCCATTCTGGCTCTAAATTCATAACGGCTCCGCCATCTTGTTTTGTAGTCAATCCGCCATTTTGAGAGTTTTTAGGCCTTGATTCCACGAATCATGATCGGCCGCCATCTTAGATGTGACGTCACCAAGTGACTGCGTCATCGCCACGCCCCCTTTCTTTTTCTCTCTCTCTCTCGCTCTCTCACACACCCACACACACACACACACAGACACACCCACACAGACACAGAGACACATTGATAGACACAGACAGATACACACACACAGATACACATAGATGAATACATGTGTTTTTTCTAAGTTGTGATAAGCGGCTGCTGTTGTTATCTTTGAAATATGGGAGTTTGTTAAAATGATGAATCATTAAATAACACTAACTTTATTTCACATGCATACACATAGACACACACACACAGAGAGACACTTTGACACAGACACACACACACACACCGAGACAGACATACATAGGTAGACCGCCGGTTTTACATGTATTGTCTGAATTGTGATAAGTGCTGCTGCTGTGTTTATCTTTGAAATATCGGAGCTTGTTAAAATGATGAATCATTGAATAACATTATAACTTTATTTCCCCTTTTTAATAAATGCTTTTGTAATTAAAGTATCTGTAGTCTGTGATTATTTGTACATATGTATGTGATTGCAGCTGGATTATGATTGCCTGTGCTCGAACTTAGTAGCCTTCACTGTTAATTAAATAATTATTAATATTAAATATTGAGATTATTGATTTGACATTTATCATTATGAGACTGATATTTATAGATTGTATCGTTGGTCCCTGTAACCAGGGTGGTGCCCCGCAACAATAAGCAATGATTACAGATTTGTATTATTCTTAATTGATAATTTTATTGTTTTCATTAATTATTTTAACTATTATTAATGGGTAACCGTATCATTTCTAATTAAATGTGTTACATTTCTTAATTAATAGCTTTATCATTTTTGATTATTTTTAAGAAATAATTGTTATTTTAATAATCATATTTCATGATTATTAATAATTAGCCAACGTCAATTCTACTCCTACTATTGCACAACATAAATGGTGCCCCGTGTGAGGCATTCTAACTCCAGCTGTATCATAATACTGTACAATAATCCAGATTCATTTTCCCCCAGAAATTAATTTTTGAAGAAAAAGATATTAATTAAATTTTTTTTTTTTCCTTCCAAAATTTTTTTTTATCCCTCACAACAACATAAATGGTGCCCCCGTGTGAGGCATTCTAACTCCAGCTGTATCATAATACTGTACAATAATCCAGATTCATTTTCCCCCAGAAATTAATTTTTGAAGAAAAAGATATTAATTAATTTTTTTTTCCTTCCAAAACTTTTTTTTATCCCTCACAACATAAATGGATCCCCCTGTGAGGGCGGAACGCTTCACGCATGCAACATAAATGGTGCCCCTGCGTGAGGCTATCTAACTCCAGCTGTATCATAATACTGTGTACAATGATCCAGAAATAATTTTGAAAGTTATTTCTCTGCAAATAATTTTCTTTTAATTTCTAAATTCCCCTGCACCTTTGCAACACAGGTATACTCGTGCCTTGCGTATCTGTGGTTGGCTGCAGAGTGCAATCGGTGGTTGTGTATTCGCGATGCACAATATTTATGATTAATTTCTTAAAGAGAAAAATAATTTTGGAAATTTATTTCTCTTTGAATTTTTTATTTGTAATCCCTTTGCACCTGTGCCAAACAGGTATACTATTGCCTTGTGTATCCGTGGTTGGCTGCTTATTGCATATTAGTGGTTGTGTCATATCAATGCACAATAATTATAATTAATTTTCTTAAGAGAAAAATAATTTTGGAAATTTATTTCTCTTTTTGAATTTTCTTTATTCTTAATTCCCTTTGCTAAGCAGGCGTTGTGTATAGCTATGGTTGGTTGCTGACTACGTTTCAGTAGGTTAGTAATATTTTTATTGGAGAATTTCTGCATGCTTTGAATTTCAAGGAGACTAACTAGATTTGAGAGACTAGTTACGAGTAGACTAGTTGTTAACCAACTAGGTCTAAAGGATTGAGCCATCGAGCTATCCTACATAGCGCTACTATATAGACACAGAGTGAAGCTCACCTGTGCATCTTGTGTAGTGTTTATTAAATTTTTATCCGCTTTTAACCTAAGCAAGCTTGAGCGGCCCACCAGGTTCTTTTCGCACTCAGAAGATGAGTAGCCTGGACCATCCTGGGGCAAGGGCTCCCTCAAGGCCAGACGACCTGTCAGAGACAGTCGCCAGTCAGAGCAATTTTTATAGAAATGCTATAATTGAGTTTTTGTCCGCTTTTATCTAAGCAAGCTTGAGCAGCCCACCAGGTGTTTGCGCACTCAGAAGATGAGTAGCATGGACCACACTGGGGCAGGGCTCCCTCAAGACCAGACGACCTGTCAGAGACAGTCGCCAGTCTGATCAATTTTTCTAGTGATGAAGTGAGTGAGTTGAGTGAGTATGATTTAAGTACCTGCGATCGTAAGATTAAAGAACTGTCCATTCACCTGATCAACCCCACTGGCCCGCATCCAAAAATACCCCATGCTCTGGGTCAACTGACACTCCCCTACCAGCAGAGAGCCGAGCTGCAGGCCCAAGAACATGCGAAGGAGCTCCAGGCCATGCAAGCAGCATGTCGAGCGGAGCAGGAGAAAAACTCCCACCTGCGGCATATCATCGAGACCCGCACAGAACAGGACCAGGCGGTGCAGGAGCACGAAGCTCTGCACGCAAAAGGTCAAAGGTCAGCAGAAAGGGGGGCACAGTCAAACAGAGCTGCCCCCCCTCGAGCTGATATCCCTGATGACAAGGCCAGGAGCTGACGTCATTCCCGGTGGAGCCAGCGGAACAGAGACACTGGGAGAAAAGCTGTGAGCACAGCTACGCAACCCTCTTGCAGAGGAAGCTTTGCTCTGGAGAGCCAGACACACCCAGCAGTCGACCGCTCCAACCCCCTCAACACCAAAGGGGGGGCCGGACTCAACCCCTAGACGTGCAGTGACCTGGGACCGCTATGAGGCACTCCAAATGCCTTTCCAGCGGACACACAGCATCCACTCCAGCCAGAAGGAACACACCCTGCACGGAGCCATGCTGATCCACACCACAACGACGGAAGGAATCCGTCCTGGAGGGCTGAAGGAGATTTCCCAGTCTGCCACTCAGGCAGGGGCGCACCATGACTCACGGTCGCGTCCTGGATGGTCCTCCACTCCCGGTGCAAGAGATGGTGGCCACAAAGATGAATACAGTGGCACACACAATTCAGAAGACCCTGATGACTCAGCACCCCCTCAAAGAGAGGAAATCTGCACCCGGCAGCTAGAGCCCCTTAAAAAAAAGACATTTATCGCTTCGACCCAGACAACCGAGGGTTCAACGAAGACGACACCGTGGTTCTGGCAGTTCAAATCCAACTAAATGTGGACCCGGCGCTGGAAGATGACAACTTTCCCCACCCCAAGATGAACCCCAGCAAAGAGAACCAGGAACAGCGACCCTTCCAACAGGGCGCCCCACAAAACCAAGGGGGTGAGGATTTCAACCAGCCCCACAAACAGTTTCGACCTCAGCACCTGAATCCCTCTCAACAGAGGAGTAGGGGCTGGAACAGACGGAAACCCTATCAGTACCAGGAGTATAGATGTGGTGACCGAAATCCAACACATGGGATGCATCCTGGGACAGAGGAGTAAATACGGAGATGTGTGGATGAAGCAATGAGAGACATTGTGCCACGTGTCCCTCCAGGCTCCACTGAGAGACCAGACACTTAACCCCGTTGGCGAAACTAGGAGCAGACGCCCTCCTTCTCCACTCCCAAAGATGACTTCAATGACGGGGAAGGACCAAGGCGCTGCCAGAAACCCCCTCTCACCTCCACATCTGAAAAGGGGGGGAAGAAATCCCAACTTTAAAACAAAAAAACGCTCAAACCACTCACTCCATCAATAGCTGCATGCTTTAGACCCTCTGTCAGTAAATTGTATAACGTAGTTCAGGTAGTGAACCTCCTTAGACCTCGTTGAGGATTTTGAAGTCGTTACCACTACGGTTGTGCAGCCCTCACGGGTACACTTGGCAATTCAGTCTTGGCAGTGAAATTCCAATATCTGTAGATCTGAAAACCTAGAAATAGGATTTATCATAAATTCACAGATTAGCGAACAACAGAACGTGACTCTCCGTTCTAAATGTTTTGGTTTGACAGGATAACACACATGTTTACCTCAAAACACCAGCACCTACTCAAACATTTTCTTCTGTTCGTGTTTCCACTTTTCTTTCATTTCACTCTTCACCGAAATTCATTGGTATTTTAACAATAACTGCCGATACGCATTATGTGAAATTGAAAGTGTGTGCCGTGTTTTAGAATATATGTTATTTAGCCTGTCTGCCCAGACAATTACCTCTCTCTGTTTAGACTCATGCCTCGAAGACATTTATGCCTCTGCCTCATAATGAACTAACTTTCACTGCTTCAACTCCACTCAAGGATTACCTCTCATGGATTATCACTGGACTCTCGACCATAGTTTGCCCTGGAGACCGGGGTCACAGCCCACTCTCCAGACCAAAAGGGGGACTGTTGGGCCAGAGCCCAGCGGGGGGGCCACCAGACACTGAAGCCGAGAGGAACAAAGGGTTGTTAAACTTTGGGCGGGAAACATCCTCCTGCAGGCTCAAGAATCTCCCCCTGGTGGTGGAGAAATGTCCTGGGGTTTTCCCAGAAACCCCCGCTCAGTTCCAAGCCCCGCCCACTCAGATCCATTTCTGACACTCAATTGGCTTAAAGCCAGCATCATCCTATGACCAACTCCTCAAGGAGGAGGACCTCTCAGGTAGAACAAAACCACTGAGACCCCAAACATCGCTGCCATTTTTACCCTGCTCTGAAGACAACACCAGGCTCCCTTCGGGGCCTCTCAGCTGATTCAGTTGCTAACGGGGGCAACCTTAACTTTTAGTTTATCAACCAGAGTTATTTTATTTCATTTCTTTTATTTCTTTATTCAGTCGACGTTTTTATTTTCAAAAGGACTTTTGTTATTTTAACTTGAAGAGGCCGCGCACAGGAACTCGCTCGCCGGTCGAGCATCACAGACTTTCTTTCCAAATCCACAGCGGCATTACCGCTGTTCATCCCCTGCAGAAGCGCGAGATTCATTCCGCTGAGGAGCACGAGCTCCACATCCCTGAAGAAGAAGGACGACGCTCATCCCATCGAAGCAGCACGAGCAAATCCGCTGTTTGTCCGGTCCAGCGGCCGAAGACCGCTTGAGAGACCACGTGATTCACTGGCCCGACGCGCACGCACACCGCGAGGGTGGTACAGTAAGAGGCTTTATTGTCTGGGCAGATGTTAATCTAATACGTAGCGTATTGTTTTAATACTTGAATGTATTTGTTTTGTATGAGACCGCCGAGTCTCTAGTGTTAGCGGCGATTCGCCACTTCCGGTTTCCGGTTACGGCCTTGTGCCACAGTTTTTAAGCGCCGTGAGCAGCGTCTCCAGCTCATTGTGACCGTTTGAACAACTTTAAAGAGACTTTACCGTTCAAACCTCAGCACACAACGCCACTTGGGTGCTGAGTGGTAAAGTAAATGTAACTTGTCTCTGACGGTGCTTTTAAGAGCTTTGCTCTCTCCTTGTATGTATGCTCTCTCTCTCTCTCTCTCCTTCTAAACCGACCTATACACACATCCGATCTGTATTTAGAATACAGTTCATGTAACATAGTTAAATCTATATTCAGAGAGGCTGGACACATCTGGAAGCCATGCGGCCGAACGCCGAAGCAGAGACAAAGAATTCTCTTTGTCTGAAAATCCCTTGGTGTAATTCATGTGACGACCACCAGTGTGAGCTCCGGCCACATGGTGTCATTAACATAGACTCCATTTTGAATAACGCAAGTTAAACCCACCATTTTGAGTCTATTATTGCCACGCCTCCTCTCTCCCTCTCCTCCCATTCTGGCTCTAAATTCATAACGGCTCCGCCATCTTGTTTTGTAGTCAATCCGCCATTTTGAGAGTTTTTAGGCCTTGATTCCACGAATCATGATCGGCCGCCATCTTAGATGTGACGTCACCAAGTGACTGCGTCATCGCCACGCCCCCTTTCTTTTTCTCTCTCTCTCTCGCTCTCTCACACACCCACACACACACACACACAGACACACCCACACAGACACAGAGACACATTGATAGACACAGACAGATACACACACACAGATACACATAGATGAATACATGTGTTTTTTCTAAGTTGTGATAAGCGGCTGCTGTTGTTATCTTTGAAATATGGGAGTTTGTTAAAATGATGAATCATTAAATAACACTAACTTTATTTCACATGCATACACATAGACACACACACACAGAGAGACACTTTGACACAGACACACACACACACACCGAGACAGACATACATAGGTAGACCGCCGGTTTTACATGTATTGTCTGAATTGTGATAAGTGCTGCTGCTGTGTTTATCTTTGAAATATCGGAGCTTGTTAAAATGATGAATCATTGAATAACATTATAACTTTATTTCCCCTTTTTAATAAATGCTTTTGTAATTAAAGTATCTGTAGTCTGTGATTATTTGTACATATGTATGTGATTGCAGCTGGATTATGATTGCCTGTGCTCGAACTTAGTAGCCTTCACTGTTAATTAAATAATTATTAATATTAAATATTGAGATTATTGATTTGACATTTATCATTATGAGACTGATATTTATAGATTGTATCGTTGGTCCCTGTAACCAGGGTGGTGCCCCGCAACAATAAGCAATGATTACAGATTTGTATTATTCTTAATTGATAATTTTATTGTTTTCATTAATTATTTTAACTATTATTAATGGGTAACCGTATCATTTCTAATTAAATGTGTTACATTTCTTAATTAATAGCTTTATCATTTTTGATTATTTTTAAGAAATAATTGTTATTTTAATAATCATATTTCATGATTATTAATAATTAGCCAACGTCAATTCTACTCCTACTATTGCACAACACTTGGGATCTGACCTAACCCAGTATCTGCATAGCCATCCGGCATTGCTGTTGAGCGTCCCACATCCCTACTGTTATTAATAGCACTTATCCATGCACCTCTACCTTTTGGCAGAATAGGACTAGAAAAATCATCCATTGTTAATTAAAACAACTCTTGACCATGAAATGTACTTGCGTTGTGTATAAAAAAATAAAAAAATAATCATATATATATATGTATATAAAAAAAAATGTAAAAAGAAAGGTTAATAAGAAGTACACAGATATTTAGAAATGAAAACAGTTGTCAACACACTGGAGGGGAAGAGAAAAAAATAATAATATATGTATAAATCGCTATGCCCCAATCAACGGTCTTCTACAGGTCTGACCGCACTATAATCTTGAGACGTGGATCAGGATGGCAGCACAGCATCCACGGCGACGAGCATCAAGCTGGTCTGATGATCCGAAAGGTCACGGCACCAGTGTAACGGATGTAGAAATGTGACTCAGGACTTGGTTTTTGGGTATTTATTCACCTACAAAAACTGCAGACACCTGCAGACAACAACATAGGTTTGCTGTTAAAACCTCCTTTTTCTCCAACGAACGACACCGCGGGACGAACTCTCCTCAGTGATGAAAAACTAAACTGCTCAGTAACACATTATTGGTGAAACAGTTATTAGATCCAAAAAGAAACTCACATACCTGCAGACAACAACATAGGTTTGCTGTTAAAACCTCCTTTTTCTCCATACAAAAGTCTACAAAACAGAACAAATTGACATCAAAGGCTGCCGAAATCCGCGGAGCGAAAACAAAATGGCGGCCGCATTATGTAAATAACATCTCCGTGGATTTCAAACCACAACATTGTCAAAACATATAAACATTCAAAACAACAGCACACTGTACTCATACACGCAACATACAATCCACAACGGTCATTCCTTCAAGGAAAACTACAAAACAGCACAGAGCTTCTACACAGGTGACTCACCCTCAGTGATGAAAAACTAAACTGAGGGAGGGAAGGGCTAACAGGAAGTAACAAACTTTTGGGGAGCACAAAAGGTAGTGCACAACGACATCACCTCCACAAGTAAATTCACAAATACAAATTATAAATAAAATAAATACAGTGCATTCTTAACTCTGTTACACAAGGACTCCAGCGTTAGCATTAGCCAAACGGATAAAAGATAAAATTTATTTCACTTTGCCCGGAGTAGGGGGGTGGGGGGGGGGGGGGAGAGAGGAGCGGACACCCAGCGGCCCCTGCGTGTTCTCCGGTACCGGCTCCGTGTATCTATGAGCCCGGCGAACAACGAACGACACCGCGGGACGAACTCACCTCAAGAGTCGGAAGAAAAGTGAAAGAGTTTGTAGTTTGAATCCTGCACGATGTTTTATTTAGATTCCTGCTTAGCGGCCCCGCCCCATTACGACCAGGTGTCCCATAGTCGTGGCGCCGGCCGGCCGCCGGGGGGCGCTGTTTCCCCTCCAAAGTTTAAAATGTATTCAAAAACATGGTGCAAGTGTGAGGAGCCATGTTCAATATAATACTGATATTTATGCGTTTTTAATTCAACTCACAGTGTATGTGTCATTCAACAGATGCTTATTTAAACCACCTGATTAAACATATAGATACATATACGAGGAATCTTATTCTATGTGCAGCTTTGTGTCGATTAACTGATTCGACAAATGTCATCTTGGTTTTAAGTTATTCCTCATTTCTGGAACAAATGCGTCTAAAGAATAATCTGATCTTGGATTTGTGGGCTGCTATGATTGTATTTATGTTTGTTTATATTTTATTTCATTTATAGATATTGAAACTTAAAAAAAATGGAGACTAATAATACAATTGAATCTAATAAAAAAATTAATCATCTAATTAATAAAAAATATAGGTATATATTTTAAAAGAAAATAAAAATCTAAAAATGTGAAATTTTATAAAAATATATTAATTGAACTATTAAAACCTAGGTTTAAAATAATTAAACAAATCTAATAATACAATTGAATCTAATAAAAAAATTAACCATCTAATTAATAAAAAATATAGGTATATATTTTAATAGAAAATAAAAATCTAAAAATGTGAAATTTTATAAAAATATATTAATTGAACTATTAAAACCTAGGTTTAAAATAATTAAAACAAATCTAATGAAATATAGCCATATCATAATTACAAAACATGTATGAATATGAATTTTTTTTAATAATATTTCTATACATCTTTACATGTATATATACAGTGCCTTGCATAAGTATTCACCCCCCTTGGACTTTTTCCCATTATGTACTGTTACTAACTGGAATTCAATAGACTTAAATAAACTTTTTCCCATTTGATCAACAAAACATGCATAGTACTTTAGAGGTGCAAAATAAATTTTATTGTGACACAAACAATAATGAGAACAAAAAAGTTGACATCTGTTGGGTGCATAAGTATTCACCCCCCTGTGTCAATACTTGGTAGAACCCCCTTTCGCTGCAATTACAGCTGCAATTAGAGCTGCAAGTCTTTTGGGGTATGTCTCTACCAGCTTTGCACATCTAGAGATGGAAAGGTTTGTCCATTCTTCTTGGCAAAAAAGATGAAGCTCAGTCAGATTGGATGGAGACCGTCTGTGAACCGCAATCTTCAAGTCTTGCTATAGATTCTCTATTGGATTGAGGTCTGGGCTTTGACTGGGCCATTTTAAGACATTAACATTCTTTAATCCAAACCATTCCTTTGTAGCTCTGGCTGTATGTTTAGGGTCATTGTCCTGCTGGAAGATGAACCTCCGCCCCAGTCTCAAGTCTTTTGCAGACTGCATCAGATTTTCTTCAAGGATTTCCCTGTATTTGGCTCCATCCATCTTTCCCTCTATTCTGACCAGTTTCCCTGTACCTGCTGAAGAGAAGCATCCCCACAGCATGATGCTACCACCACCATGTTTCACTGTTGGGATGGTGTGCTCAGGGTGATGGGCAGTGTTGGGTTTTCGCCACACATAGCGTTTTGCATTGAGGCCAAAAAGTTCAATTTTGGTCTCATCTGACCAGAGCACCTTCTTCCATATGTTTGCTGTGTCTCCCACATGGCTTCTGGCAAACTCCAAACGGGATTTGTGATGGATCCCTTTCAACAATGGCTTTCTTCTTGCCACTCTTCCATAAAGGCCAGATTTGTGGAGTAGACAACTAATAGTTGTCCTGTGGACAGATTCTCCCACCTCAGCTGTGGATCTCTGCAACTCCTCCAGAGTAACCATGGGCCTCCTGGTTGCTTCTCTGATTCATTTTCTCCTTGTCCGACTCTTCAGTTTGGGTGGACGGCCTCCTCTTGGTAGGTTTGCGGTTGTGCCATATTCTTTCCATTTTCTTATGATGGATTTTATGGTGCTCAGAGAGATGTTCAAAGCACTGGATATTTTTTTATAATCTAACCCTGCTTCATATTTCTCCACAACTTTATCCCTGACCTGTTTGGTGAGCTCCTTGGTCTTCATGATGCTGTTTGTTCAGTAATGATCTCCAACAAACTCTGAGTCCGTCACAGAACAGGTGTATTTATACTGAGATTAAATTGCAGACAGGTGGACCCTATTTACTAATTATGTGACTTGCAAATGTGACTTGTGAATGCAATTGGTCGTTAAAATGTAGAAAAGTCCAAAGGGGGTGAATACTTATGCAAGGCACTGTAGATATCTTGGAGAGAGAAGCATCCTTCAGGTTCATTGTAATTGAATATGAAGATAATGAAAACCTTTGAACCCTGAAACTATCTACCTCTGATACATTTATATAGGATGCCTGTCTGCTAAGACTCATGTGAGCTGGAGTTCTTCACCAAAACTATACAAGCTAATTTACCTTGGTGAAGTCTGAGAGGCCTCATCTGTTACAATAGAAGAATCATTAACTGATTTCCTCAGACACACAGAAACCTACCAGCTCCCTGATTAGATGATGAATCAATTCGTAGACAATGATCAGTGAATAAAGGTCTTTGTTAAAAGGAAAGAATCCGTTGTTTCTTCAATCTGATTATTTGCTGGTTTCTCAGTTTTCTTGGATTTTGTTTTTTGACAGCTTGTTGACAAGTTTAAATTATTTAACTAACTAACTATAACTAACTGAAACTGGCTGGTTACTAATACAACTGTGCCTGAGGTTCCGTGAGTGCTTAACTTCTTGTCACAGAGAAACAATTGAAGCAATTTGATAAAATAAAATCAACACAAACATTAACTGAAACAATATTAGTCTTAAAACTAGTTTAAAAACATATCACCATTAAATGGTTAATGGAAGATCCTACATAGATGATATTCTTCTTCACTGGTGCAAACTGGAAAGAAACCTTCAATGAATTAAATTATGTAGTGATGCCATGGAGGGAAAACCTTTGGCTTTTGGGATCCTTGTGTTAGTTTCCCACTTTGCTCAGTTGGTAATCCAGCCATGGGTAGACCAACATATTGAACTTAATAAACTGTGAATATAGACTTACAACTCCAGTAAAAACCGATAAAAGAAAACCTTCATGGGAAATAAAGTGGAACAAACATCTGGTTACCTCTGTCTAATGATGACACAACAAAACAACTTCTTGTGATCAGCAGTGGTAGACAACCGTTTTGTATCTGCCAACATAAGTCACTTGTTTCAAGAGTAAAAAAAACAAACCCCTTAAGAACACACACACACTGAACAGAGAACTCATATCCTGAAACATGAGCCTTTAACCTTCACTGAGAAAAAGCAACAGTGATAATATAAAACATTTGTACAATATTTTCATATTTCAGCCTTTTACCACTTTTGTCGTATTTAACTGTAAAGTGAATATTTCAGGGTTTTGTGTCTAATCTTCAGTTCTTGAAAATACCTGTGAAACAATTATATACAGTCATATTTAACAGTGCAAGATTATTGCTTGGACATTACCTAAATAATTGCCAATAAATTGAATCATCAGTTAACCAATACGTCTCCGGTATCCATGTTCACAGTGGGTGTGTTTTGGGCGACCTGGTGGTCACGTGACCACATTATGACGGACAACACTCAAACATGTCATGGCTTCATAAACACACAATCTAGATACACACATACAAAAGATGGTACAAATAAGAAATATATGAGGCGACAAGCTGCTGAGACACTTTCAACGACACGGTGCTGTTTGATTGTTTGGGCTGCGATGACTAAACAGACCAAACGAGTGGAACCTGTGTCGTTGATCCTGAGGAGCCGGCAGCTCATCGCTCAGCTGCTCCTCCTGGTCTGATCACACAGGTCATCTGACGATGCTATGGCAACTTCCAACACAACACAACACAACTGTCTCAGTTCATCACACACAGACACACACACACACACTGAGTCGTATGCCCTTTAAGCACCAAAACATGGAAAGAACTAATCATGAGAACGAGCATTTTTAACTACCTTTTATTATTAATAAATTAAAAAGTGCGGAACGTTGCAAAAGTTTGGAATCCAAACTCGTCAATTGTCTTCCGACTCCGCCTCCTGCAGCCATGTGAAGAAGGCTGTGACGGTCTTCAGGGCCACGCCCTTATCCAGCTGATTGGCCGGGTCTTTTCTGGTCCCCGACTTGCAGAATGCGTCCTCGTCGTACATACACTCGAAGAATATCTTGAGGAGGTCTGGAGAACAAATACATGTCAGTCATCGTTTCAGCTGTGACGAAATTGAAATAAATCTAATTTTTCCGTGAGGTGAGACCAATTCCTAATGTTATCAATTCAAGTAATGGGATTTGTATCTAGATAAGAAACCAAAAATTGATGTATTAGAAATAACTGAAGACGGCATTGTGTTTAGCAAAAGTTATTTGGAGTGATGTTTCTCAAATGAACGAATCAAGTTAATGTCAGTGGAGAAAAAATTTGAGATTCAAAGTTTTAATCCAAACTTTTCAAATGTCCTTAAAAAATAGACGGAAATATGAAAATCTCCAATTCCATATAACAAGGCGAAGTTCTTCTGCTGATGAGAATCATGTGACAAGAACTAAAGCTCCAGAAAAGCTACTAAATGGACCTTGTAGTGAGATTGAACTGTTCCACTGGTTGGATCACAACTGAGAACTTGTTACACAGTTTATTCTTAAGAAACAAAGAAAAGGGATGATCTGTGAGTTTCATTTGGAGTGAACTCTGATGCAGAACTTACTTGGAGGATGATCGAGGGCGACGATCAGCGACTGAAGTTCCTGAAGAGCATGCAGCTGTCGCTCACTCTCTGAGTTCCGGTACTGGAGCAATACAGGTAATCTCTTTTGAATGAGGGCCGTGTGCACTCGACAGTTGGTGTTATCTGCACAGTGAAGAAGGAGGCAGATTAAATTCATACGCTCGGCAGAGAATAAATATTGTAATCAGCGGTGCGATTTGAGCAGAGGAGTCTTTGCTCCGGCTGGTGGAGAGCTTACTTTTCACTGCTGCCTTACACACAGCCGTCATCAACGCCCTCAGGTAGGGAGACGAGCTCAGGTGAGATTCAGTCAGGTTCTCCTGAGAAACAGAGAGATCAGAGGAGGAGGAGGAGTAAAAACACAGCGTCTGTCAAATTCACAAGAATCAGCTCAGAAGTGATGACACTGAAGAGCAGTAAACACAGAGTTCAAAGTATGTAGATGTGTAACTAACGTATTTCTGGTCTAGAACTGGAGCTTATGTTTTCATTTGTTTAGTCAGTTTGTCAGCAGGATTCATCAAAAGCTACTGAAATGATTCCCATGAATATTTGTGGACCCAGGGAGGAAACCTAACATTTTGGAGCACAGGTGGATCCAGGAATTGTATTGATGAGATCTTACCAACAGTCGTGGACCAACATTAGCTTCAAGGTCCGAAATATAATTATATTCAGTTACTTTACAACAAGGTGTAACTTAGCCCCACTCTGTCTGCCCTTCAGGATTTTTACTACTAACTCGCAGAGACTGGTTGATTTCACTTTTCGTACCTTCACACATTTGGCTTCGAAGTCTTGGTCCTGTTGAGGAGTGGTGTCAGAAGGCAAAGTTTCAGAGGCGGCCTCTCTGTAAACAGGACTAGAGACACTGCTGCCCTCTGGCTCAGGTTTGTGCTCTGAGACATTCGGTCTCCTAGGCACAGCTCCCTCTGGCTCGCTGTCTCTTGGCGGCTCCTCCGGGGTTGGCTCCTTTGAGCTACTTCCCCTGGTGTACAGATCAGGCTGAGACGGTGCAGAGCTGAGCGGCTTTGCGCTGCGCTTTCTGTTCTTCCTGCGCTTCCTGCCTGTACGGCTACGAGTGATGGGGGACCAATAAACGAAGAGTCAGGAAGGATGTCAGTGTAAATGAGAAACTCTGAATATCAAGCTTTTCAACCAATTTGGAAAATACTACAAATTATTATCAGTGACCTAAACAGAAGCGAAATAAACAAAAGATTTTTTAAGTCAATGGAAACTAGTTAATCAGAGTTATAAATATCCTGCTAGCAGGAGAGATAAATATCAGAATCACAGACACTCTCCTCATGCTTCAGAGAAACCTAACACCAACAGGATCTTTCAAATCAGACAGCGTTGTCATCTCATACCTTCCCAGAGTTGTCCTGGCTTCGACGTCTGGGTTCTGTTGAGGAGTGGTGTCAGAAGGCAAAGTTTCAGAGGAGGCCTCTCTGTAAGCAGGACTAGAGGCTTGGGGCTGGAGTGCAGCAGGGGGCATGAGAGAAGGCTCAACGGCGGCTGTCTCCAGCTCAGTCTCTGACTCTGCAAGGCTGTTCAAAGCCGTGGGGGCTGCTCCAGACAAGGCAGCCAGAGTTCCAGGGGCGTCTAAGAGAGGCTTGTCTGTGTTCAGAGTCTGAGGTGGCACCAAAGAGGGTTTCAGCTCCTCGACTGAGGACAAGTGAGAAGAAGCTGGTTCCTTGGCTGAGGGACGCTCACTTGAGTTGGCCGCTTCAGGTGGGTTGGCCTGCCGGTTTGGCGCATCCTCTGGAAGAAGGAAAAGTACAGATGAATACATGTCTTCAGAATTCAATCAGCAAAAGGTAATATTTACACATAACAGTTCTTCACATATAAGTAATGTGAAATGGGCCAAACAGTTACAGATCTTAATTAAATTGAATGTGCTGATTTGGTCACATGAGAAACACATGGAACTGAAATTTGTCATATCACAGATCTTAATTAATGGAGATATGGGCTTTCCAAGATGATTATTTAGGGGTAATCGGACTTTGACTGGTCATATCTCCTTTAACATGAGAAATAAACAACCACAGTCACAACAGTGTGATTAATGGCAGAGAGTGAATGTGTCAGTATTATCGTCCTGTCTGTCCGGTGTTGGACAGTGACGTGCGTCTCACCAGGCTCTCGGACACTGCTGCCCTCTGGCTCAGGTTTGTGCTCTGAGACGTTCGGTCTCCTAGGCACGGCTCCCTCTGGCTCGCTGTCTCTTGGCGGCTCCTCCGGGGTTGGACTCTCCAGCAGCTCCTTTGAGCTGCTTCCCCTGGTGTACAGATCAGGCTGAGACGGTGCAGAGCTCAGCGGCTTTGCGCTGCGCTTTCTGTTCTTCCTGCGCTTCCTGCCTGTACGGCTACGAGTGGTGGGGGACGAATAAACAAAGAGTCAGGAAGGATGTCAATGTAAATGAGAAACTCTGAATATCAAGCTTTTCAACCAATTTGTAAAATACTACAAATTATTATCAGTGACTTAAACAGAAGCGAAATAAAACCCTAATAACAAAACAGATTTTTTAGGTCAATGGAAACTAGTTAATCAGAGTTATAAATATCCTGCTAGCAGGAGAGATAAATATCAGAATCACAGACACTCTCCTCATGTTTCAGAGAAACCTAACACCAACAGGATCTTTCAAATCAGACAGCGTTGTCATCTCATACCTTCCCAGAGTTGTCCTGGCTTCGATGTCTGGGTTCTGTTGAGGAGTGGTGTCAGCAGGTAAAGTTTCAGAGGAGGCCTCTCTGTAAGCAGGACTAGAGGCTTGGGCCTGTAGTGAAGCGGGGGGCATGAGAGAAGGCTCAACAGCGGCTGTCTCCAGCTCAGTCTCTGACTCTGCAAGGCTGTTCAAAGCCTGCATGTTTGGCGCATCATCTGGAAGAAGGAAAAGTACAGATGAATACATGTCTTCAGAATTCAATCAGCAAAAGGTAATATTTACACTTAACAGTTCTTCACATATAAGTAATGTGAAATTGGCCAAACAGTTACAGATCTTAATTAAATTGAATGTGCTGATTTGGTCACATGAGAAACACATGGAACTGAAATTTGTCATATCACAGATCTTAATTAATGGAGATATGGGCTTTCCAAGATAATTATTTAGGGGTAATCTGACTTTGACTGGTCATATCTCCTTTAACATGAGAAATAAACAACCACAGTCACAACAGTGTGATTAATGGCAGAGAGTGAATGTGTCAGTATTATCGTCCTGTCTGTCCGGTGTTGGACAGTGAAGTGCGTCTCACCAGGCTCTCGGACACTGCTGCCCTCTGGCTCAGGTTTGTGCTCTGAGACACTCGGACTCTGTGGCTGAAGAAACTGGAGTTTCTGTTCGAGTGGAGACAACATTGATATGGTGAGGAAGTATAGAAGAGAAGGACGGCGTGGAAACAATACAAAAAACATTAGAAAGTTCTTATTTGTCTCAATTAGTTAAAAAGTCTTCAAACAGCTGATAGATGGTAACAGAGGGTTTCCCTCCATTGATATTTCTTGAGTCTTGATGAGTGTTGACCTTCATCACTGACCTGTTGTGAGATGAAAGCCTGGACATCCTCTTTCTCCGGCAGAAGGTCAGTCCAGTTGAGGCCTGATTCTTCCCACAGAGAAGCCACAGTACGATGGCCCTGTGGACACGAGACGGGACAACGTCACAAACCTATGCTCTGAAATGTCTTTTCTATTACGTCTAATTTACAGCAGGGAGAAATATTTCATTCATAAACTTACTTAATGAATTAGAAAATATTTGCTTCAAATCAAAAGATCAAATCAGCCTAGTTGATTTCAGTGAGATTTTTCATTTAACTGGTTTATAATAATTATAGCAGAATCACAATAATAACACTGAATGAATAATACAAAAAAAAAAATGCTACAGTGAACTCCAGTGCAGTGTAACAGTAAAAATATTTCAATATAGATTGTATACAAGTCAATAATCTATGTGTATTTAAATTATATCTACAGCTGAGTCACTGGTTATAATCCACCTGCTTCATAATGAGAACAGGTAACAGGAAAAAAGAGTGAAGAACCGACTGAAGTGTTTCTTACCATTTGTTTGCATAGTATGAGCAGTATTTCAGAGATCAAGATCCCAGCTCTTCCCACAGGAAGCAAATGTTTGCTTAATTCACTGTGAACAAACAGAACATGACAGAAATTTAAATAAATCTTAAAAGTCTGAGCAGATCTTTACTTCATACACAGCTTAGTTTAGAGCAGAGTTCATCACAGTCAACACGTTTGTGGTCTCGTACCTAAAGAGCTCTCTCATAGAGAAGCCCCCCTCCTTCAGCACAGGGCTGAGCAGCTCAGCCAGGTACAGCCAGATGTGGGGAACGTCGATGGCCATGTCGTCCGCTTGCTCCAGCGTGTCTGCAAACCTGGGAAAAGAAACAAGGACGTTGTGGTTAGGAAAAAGAGCCGCTCCGAAAAACATAGTCAATATAAATTCAGTAAGTTAAGAAGCAGAAAATGTTTACATGTTCCCCAAATAAATAAATGAACGACAACATGGTCTTTTAGAAAACCAAAAACCACTGAAAATTGACGGTCATTCTCGCTTATTCTGGTATCGACAGGTTTTGAAAAATAATTAGCAGGAAGATAAATGGCTGGACAACATCAAATAAATCTTTTTATTTCACCCCAGCCAATGTAGAAGCAAAGGCTGTGTACATTTGCAAATACTGTGCAAAGACCTCTGTTAAGAATGACACAAAGATGCAGAAGCAAATAGTCAAGTGCCCAAAGTTTCCTCAGGGCTCAAATCAGCCTATGACAAAACAAAATGTTTATATTTATGTCTGTATATGACAAGGTAAATACAGTTAGTATAAATTAGCCACACAATGTCCAGTTTATTCCTGTATATTCCCGTATATTCCCGTTTATTCCTATGGAAAGTTTCCAACTTTTAATATTCCCGGAATTTTGCAACCCTAAGTAGAACTGAGCAGGGGAACTGACCCTTTGTAGAACTGGGGTTTGGGCAGGATTCCCTTCTGCGCCAGCTGGAAGAAGAGCTGGCCCAAGTGGTCCCGTGTGATCTGACTGCGCTCCAGAGTCGACTCCACCCCCACGCGTATGAAGATGTGCGACTGAGAGCCCAGATCAAGCTCCACCACACACTGGACAGCCTCCTGCAGCAAAACAAAGACGCATGTTCAAGACTTATACTTTAATTCTTCCCTTTAAGAAGGTTTATTCTATGAAATCGAAAAGAAAAAAAATCAGTTATCAGTTGAGTGGATCTCAGCACCTTGAAATCTTTAAGGTGCAGGAACTCGTCGATGATGGACTTGCACTTCCTCTCGATCTCCTCCTCAGACCGAGCAGGTTTCTCTCTCGTCTGAACATGCTCAGGTTTCACTGTCGATGCAAATAAACAACCAGAGTCACAACAGTGTGATTAATGGCACAGAGTGAATGTGTCAGTGTTATTGTCCTGTCACTCCGGTGTTGGGCAGCAACGTGTGTCTCACCAGGCTCTCGGACTCTGCTGCGCTCTGGCTCAGATTCGACCTCAGTGACTTTCGGTGCAGAGATCAGCGGCTTGTTGCTGCACTTTTTTTCTGTACGGCTACGACTGGTGGGGAACGGATAAACAAAGAGTCAGGAAGGATGTCAATGTAAATGAACATAAAGCTTTCTAACCAATTTGGAAACTACTACAAATTATTATCACTGCCCTAAACAGAGAGGAAACAAAACCCTAATAACAAAACTGATTTATTTTTTAAGTCAATGGAAACTAGTTAATCAGAGTTATAAATATCCTGATAGCAGGAAAGATAAATATCAGGATCACAGAGACACTCTCCTCATGTTTCAGAGAAACCTAACACCAACAGGATCTTTCAAATCAGACAGTGTTGTCATCTCATACCTTCCGTGAGGGCCCAGCTGGATCTTCTCGTCCATCTGCAGAAAGAGAAACAGACCATCAGGCACAAAAAAATGAGCCTTACAACTTTTCACGTTGTCTGTGATCAGTTTCTACTCAGAGGTCACTGCTGATTTCACAAAATATACTATATTCAGCTTCTCTTGTTTTGAAATTGTTTTACATTATTAAACTCATTATACAAATCATTATGTATATTGTTGAATTGATTTACTCTGAGTTGAGGGCGTGAAATCGTGGGCGTGAGGAAGAAGCAGGAACAAATCGACACAAATGCCCCTGTTATGAGTCTTTTATCAGTAATAAGTAGAAAATCTAAGAAACTTGTTTACCAATGTCTGTATGAATCATAAAATATTACATATTTCTGATTATACAAGAGAAACTTAACAAGTCCTGACTCTGCTTTAGGTTCCAGCTTTAATTCAAATTCAAATTTCAAATCTCTCAGATCAAACTATCATTAAATCAAAATTAGTTAAGTTATTTAAATGTTTAAAGTCTGTAGCCAATTCTCCAGATTTTACCCGGAGGTCACGCCTGACAACGGCTTAAGTTTCCATGGAACACGACCAGTTAACACATGGTAATTGTTTGTCATTGTTTTTGTGATTCCAATGTAGAGATATGAGCAAATCAACTATGAGGGACAGAAAGTAAATAGCAGCTTCATGTCTCCTGTAGCAGTGCATTTGTACAAACCTCACAGTAGAAGGTAAGAAAAAGGTAAAATGGTAAGATCTGTGTCGAAGCCTCGGAAAGCTCGTCTCACCTCGGAGATCTTTGGGATCTTGTTGGGGTCGATGGTCCTGCCATTCTTCCTCATGGGCACAGTTTTCCAGGTCTCCTCTCCCTGTACTTGCGGATCTCTCTGCTCCCTCTGCTCCCTCTGATCCCTCTGCTCCCTCTGCTCTCTCTGATCCCTCTGATCCCTCTGCTGTCTCTGCTCTCTCTGCTCTCTCTGCTGTCTCTGCTCTCTCTGCTGTCTCTGCTCTCTCTGCTCCCTCTGCTCCCTTGGATCTGTGGAGACACACCCACACAAAAAAACAAGAAACAAACAGGGAAATACAGGTTTAAGATAAGTTCACAGGAAAAACAGTGGAGTCAAACAGCTGTGAAAGTGGCAGACAGAGTGACATTTCTGACTGTTTTAGTGGCATGCTGCGTTACAGGATGAAATATTATAGGTCAGCTAGCAGATGGGAGGGAGCTAGGGGGCTTTCTGTCTGCTGTTGGGCACAATAGCATCTCTGCAGGCTATAGGGACAGGAAGTCTACAGCCTGTCTTCCTGAGTTACTATAGCTGTGCCAATGTAATTCTAAACCTTAAAGAGGATTTAGACTGCAGGCCTGACCTGGCCGTCTCCTGGTGTCCTTGAAGTACAGTTGCTGCTGCACTTTTCTCTGCTCCTCTTCCTCTTCAAGCTTTGCCTCCTTGTGGATCTGATCAATTGTCTTTGGACCCTGGTTGGCTCTTCTTGACACCCATTTGTGCTGAAGAAAAACAAATGTACAGAACAACAATGACTTCAAACCTGAATCAGACAGATTCTGTAGTGTTAAACAGATGTCTTAGCTCAGCTTCAATCACAGAGGAATATTCTAATGACTGGGGACACACTGATGAATTCATTAAAGATCAATAGTTATCACGTATTCCTCAGGTTTCAACCATTTTTCCCTGTTCGTTGTTTCTATGGAATTTTCTTACATTTCTTCGCCATTATCTATGTATCTATCTATATCAGTCCTTCTAAAAAGCATCAGATCTCCTTAACAACAGCAGTGTAGATATTCATTAAACAGAATAGGACCAGAAAATATAGTATCATGTTCCTGGTCATCAGAGAGATCGATGAAATAAATCTCTCTGGTAAAATCCATCTTACGGTTAAGAATTTGATTCTTGGACTCTTTACAATTGTGCAAATGAAAGAAAAATCACAAAGACCCACTCACCAATCTTAGGTCTATGGTATCCTGCAACATGAACCTTGTGCGTGAAGACGTCTTCCCCTCTCTGATGATTTTTTCCATCTGCTTAAAATAGTGATCCATCCGAGGCTGGTGAGACACAGAGGGAGAGAGACGGTTAATTTGAGACACGAAAGTCATGTTCAGCATGTCTCCATTCAATCTACCAGACAGCAGGTTGCAGATACTATTATTTTCAGAGTTGACCAATTGTCCAGTTTATCACTTGGAACAGTCCTGACCGCCTGAGATGAAACCGGAACATTTCATCAACAGCCGTAAAAGCCGTAAAGCTTCCGTGCTGAGGAAACGACCACAACCTACTTGTAAGCAGCTGCTGTGGGATTGTAAATCAGAATCACCTTCTAAATCACTTATTTGACATTTCCAGAAGAAAACATCTTAGTGGGATGAAAGCAGAGACATGAACTGATCTTTGGCTGCCCTAATGTCAAAAACACTGCTGACAAAAAGTTCTCATCACATCTTCATCCCTGCAAACAATGCATTTCTCTTAATATTTAATTTGAAAGGGAAACCAGCCGCATATTATCCTGTAGATTATATTCAAAGTTTTCAATCTGTAGCCCCTCAGACCTTTCTAAGACCGTAATAAAAGAAATTTAAGATTTATGTAAAATGTACAACCACCAGCTCACCTTGGCCTCCACTAAATCAAAGTCCTTGCCGATGGTGGTGAGCAGCCTGCAGAGACACTCCAGGGAAGCTTCGTCGTGGTTCCCCAGCAGCTTCACCACGCAGTCATGCATGATGGCCTCTGTTAGCATCTTTAGCTTGAACAGTTCACCAATGAACTTTATGTTGCTGATGGATCGCCGCCGGGCAATGTCCTTGGCCTCCTGCAGCTCTACCTGAAGTCGGTCACGCTCCGTCTAATGGGACCAAGGAAACAAACCTCTTGAACAGAGTTGAAACAGAAACTAAATGTTGTTTTGGTAAAGATCCGGTGTCACACTTACCGATGCAGCAGAGTCCAGCTCCTTCTGCTTCCTCTCAAACACCACATCATCCACCTTGTCTTTCTCAAATTCTTTCTGGCAGCGGCTTAGCAGCAGCTTTTGAAAGTTCACTGTGTTGTTGGGAGCGTCAGTGATGGGCACTTTGAGCTGCACATGAAAAGTAAGTGGAATGAATTCAGTAGAGAACATAAGCATTAGAATAAAATAAGTAATGAACTAACCGGGAAAAAAGTTTTCAGCGGTTTAACATTTCTTTTTATATTTCGCAAATTAATATTTTCGTATCTGGATTATTTAGATTTTAATGACTGATATATTTTTAAGGTTATGTTATCAAATGATGGAAGACAGAAAATGTAATAGTTTCTCTAGAACTCTTGTTAATAGTGTCTATAATTAAGGATATGCACGTTTAATAAATTGTGTTTTAAAGGATTATTTGTGACTGATTTTCAAACTCCTTAATAAATAGTGTCGTCTGGTGTACACTCTAGAGGCATCAAAACAATAAAACCTCATCATCACATTGTACTGAATTGTGTTGCTTTTCACAGCATTATTCTGCATCAAGGCAGAGCTGAATATGAACCAATTGATCCATTTGCTGCATAAACATTTAGCAAATTGTTGACTATATATTGAGACACAGTGTGCACACCCCTCCAATAGATGGTTTAAAGATTACACTTAATTCCTCCATCGTGTTTTTGCATCTGATGAATGCGGCAGTTTACGAAAAAGCTATATTTAAGTACTTCTCCAAATCCAATTCAAACAATTACATTGCAAACACAAGACTCTCTCGTTCCAAAGTCGACACACTTCTCTGCTCAACTAAGCGACCAGCTTACCGTGGCGAGGCAGCGGCACATTTTCCCGTAGGCCACCGAGAAGCTGGGCTCGTCGATGGCCTTTTCAAACACCAGGTCGATGACTCCTTTGAGCCGCTCCTCAGTGTCGATGGTCAGGTCCCAGACCTGCTTCACCAGCTGGCTGAACTTCTCCGGCGTCAGCTTGTTCAAGATGCTGCGGACCTTCTTGAACAGGTCCTGAGGGAGTAGGTCATAACAGGTACTTAAACTCTGAGGTCATCGATCACAAACACCAATCTCTCACTCCACATGAAAAACTACTCCTGTTGTAAAGCTACTAGTAATACGGAAATTAAATACTCACAATGATTTCCTATATTTACAGATTTAAACAACATTTTTACTGGAATTTCCAATACTTTGAAAATCTTCAATCACGTAGACTAACATTTATTATCAGAAAATTCTGTATATGTAATTTCTATATATGCCCACTGCTTTGTGGATTTCAGATTGTGTATATTTGGTTGTACCTGTGTTTTGTTGGACTCTGGTTCCGCTGGGAGGCTTTCCCTCTTCATGCCTGGTTTCCAGGCATTCTCTGATTTCTTCAGCTGAACATCGTCGTGCAAAGACAGGCCCATGATGATCTTCCTGGGTGGTGGTCGCCGGGCCCCAAGGTTTTTAAGCTTAACACAGGAAAAAAGGGAAAAACAGTATTATTACCATGACAATATCTTTTAAAGAAAAAGACAGGGGGGAGCCAGAGAGAATGAAGACCAAGGTCGGAAGAATGGGTAGATACAAAAATAAAAGGGTCGAAAATAGATAGAAAAAGAGAGAAAGGCTAGGGTGATATGTGATCAATATTTAGCATGGCCCTTGAAGGAGATTCTAAATATTGAAATGGCCCTTGATAGAAAAAAAGGTTCCCCTACCCCTGAATGAGAGCAACCATCAACTGTAAACAGGTCAGTGTGTTTCTTTCACCTGTGCAGCCCGCAGGGAAGGGAAAGGCGTGGGTGCCATGGGCTTCATGATTGGCTGATTAGTTGGGTAGACGGCTAGAGGAGTCTGTGAGACAGGCTGTTTGGAAGACGTGTTTGTCGGGATGGTGGGCCTAGCAGTCTGTATCTGAGTCCTCTGGAAAAACTGTAGGTAAGATGGGAGAGAAACACAGAAGACATTAAGAACGATCCCAGAGACAGCTGACTCATTTCTGCAGGCTGCCATGCTTTGATCTAAAGTACAAACAAGTTCAGTTTTTTAGACGACTATTCTTCTTATGTTTAAGTCAAAGTTCAGATGGACATCTATTAAATAACATTATATACAATTCCAAAAAGTTTTACGAATAACCAGGGAATAATTACCTGATGATGTGTCTGTCACGTCTCAGTAGCAATCTGTTGGGTTTCTGATATATCACCTAGCCCTTGATCTTTAGTGGACAAAGTCAAAAGCCAAAGTTTAGCAAATAGTACAGGGAGCTAGGCACAAAAACCATATCAATAATTATCGTAATATAATTCTCATCATTAATTGAATAACTACATTCACATTCGACATTCCCTTATATCTTTGTCTTCTGACACTGGGAAAAGATATGGTTATGATGATGATGGTGGAAGAAGAGAAGCAGGAGGGAACTTACAGTTGGGTAAATTACCAGATGATGCGTCTGTCGTGACTGTAGCAAACTGGTGGGTTGTGAGGAGATGTCCAGCAATGAGGGAGAGAAGGAATGATGTCAAATAAACGTCAAAGGAATAACAGAGCACATTATAGAACAGAGAGCATCACTCTGGAGAGAAAAAATATCTGCCTATAAACTTACAAAAAAAAAATGAATTGTGTCATTTATCATGATAATTCCTGATATATCACCTAGCCCTTGATCTTTAGTGGGCAAAGTCAAAAGCCAAAGTTGGCAAATAGTACAGGGAGCTAGATACAAAAATGATATCAATAATTAACGTAATATAATTCTCATCAATAACTGAATAACTAAAGACATTCCCTTATATCTTTGTCTTCTGACACTGGGAAAAGATACGGTTTTGATGATGATGGTGGAAGAAGAGAAGCAGGAGGGAACTTACAGTTGGGTAAATTACCAGATGATGCGTCTGTCGTGACTCTGTAACAAACTTGTGGTTTGTGAGTAGATGTCCAGCAATGAGGGAGAGAAGGAATGACTACAAATAAACATCAAAGGAATAACATAGGACATTATAGGACAAAGAAAAATCTTCCTTTAAGCCGAGGCGCATCATGGACAAAGAAAAATCTGCCTTTAAGCCGAGGCGCATCTTGGACAAGCTGCAGTTCACTGGGTGGCCACTAGTGGCGGGCTCCAAGAAGGGGTCAATTCCCATGTTAATGAAAAGAAACTCACTGTAAAATAATGTTATGTGTTGTGTATGTTCCATCTGGTTCTTATAGTTTATTCTGTGTTCAGCAGGTGGAAGCACCACAGATTTTCAAACAGAACCGATGTACTGGGCTCTGGGTTTGTATCCTCATGGTTAAATGCACATATTGTAAGACGCTTTGGATAAACGTATTGAAAGAAATAAAACATTGTACAAATAGATAAAATGTCTTTCTACCTCATCTGTAATATTCAAGGTGATAATCTCCCACAGAGTTCTAGTCTTGATGACCTCTCAAAGTGCTTTAGTACTGTTCTTGCCATTCAACAATTCACACATCAACATGTATTCATACACGCAACATACAATCCACAGGTGACTCACCCTCAGTGATGAAAAACTAAACTGAGGGAGGGAAGGGCTAACAGGAAGTAACAAACTTTTGGGGAGCACAAAAGGTGGTGCACAACGACATCATCTCCACAAGTAGCACTATCAAAATAAAATAGTAACTTAATAAAATTCACAAATACAAATATACAATACAAAAATACAAAATATCTATACAAAGTAACATTTATTTCGACATAAACATTACTGAATAAAAATATATAAAAGATAAAAAATGTAAAAAGTGATATGCAAAATGCAAAACAGTAAACAGTGTCCGATTGCAATATGCAATGTGATGCAGTATAGTATAATATGATGTAATGTGTTAATTTAACACATCCTAAAGGTGAGGGGGCGGAATAAAAGTCTGAGTCAGGTGGGGGTCCCGGGCCTTGTTTATGAGGCCAACTGCAGCCGGTAAGAAGCTGGTCTTGTGGCGGGAGGTTTTGGTCCTGATGGCCCGCAGCCTCCTGCCCGAGGGAAGAACCTCAAATAGTTTGTGACCCGGGTGGGAGGGATCAGCCACAATCTTACCTGCCCGCCTCAGGGTCCTAGAGGCAAACAGGTCCTGAAGAGATGGCAGATTGCAGCCGATCACCTTCTCAGCAGAACGGATGATCCGCTGCAGCCTCCTTTTGTCGTTGGCAGTGGCAGCAGCGAACCAGATGGAGATGGAGGAGGTGAGGATGGACTCGATGATGCAGGTGTAGAAGTGCACCATCATTGTCTTTGGCAGGTCCATCAACTGGCAACGGGGTGCCTTGTACACCCCACAAGACCCTAACACATTGTGTAATGCAACTTGTGCATAGCAGAAAACAAAAACAATGGAGTATTAAACCAAAACAAAACATTCAGACTTATTAAGGCGTAGACTAGCTGAATACAACCCTAATCATTGAACGCTTGGAACATAGACTACACACCAAACTTGTCCTGAACAACATCCTGCCTAGACATGGTTTGTAGGAACCTGTTAACAGGTTTAACCAGCCGACCAAATCTAGATCTAACCTGAGTTTGTGCAAAAGAGTGGTCACAGGGTATTTGTGAAGTCTGGTCTACAGTATGTTCCACGTCAGTATGAGAAGTCTTTGTCACAGTATCACAGTCCGACTCCCTCACATGTGTTGAATTGTCCACAGCAGTCCCAGGGCTGACATTACAAATAACTGAGTCAGCTAGCAGATTGTCCTCTTGTAAAACCGAGGATTGTTGGGAACCAAAGGTCACGCTCTGGTGGTCAGAAATAGCCACTACTGATGGACATGGCGTCGACAGTTGAGTGATCCAATCTATGGTCCTCCTCTCAGAATCTACAGGTTCTAGTTCAGTCGATACACCCTGACTAAGTACATCAGATGCAGGTGAATCTTTGTCA
Organism: Pleuronectes platessa; assembly: GCF_947347685.1. NCBI lineage: Eukaryota > Metazoa > Chordata > Actinopteri > Pleuronectiformes > Pleuronectidae > Pleuronectes > Pleuronectes platessa. Next base: position 12,070,476 of record NC_070639.1, read on the forward strand.
TCGTCAGCATCAAGACTGCCACTGGCAATAAAAGACACACTGTCACTCTCAAACTGGGTCTCTCCGGCTCCTTCCACATTAACAGTTCCTGACACTGACGATCCCATAACAGACTCAGACGAGGTAGGTTCAGAGGTTTCACTTGTGTCCCCAACAGGGAGGAAATTGACTGGCATCAGTAAGTTCCTATGGATAACCTTCTCTTGACCACTGATCGTGTCACGGATCCTGTACGTGTGTGTCCCTTCATTCATGTCCACTACAGTATAAATGGTTGAGTCCCATCTATCAGCAAGCTTCTTTTTACCCCTGTCTTTCTTGTTGGCCATGAGCACTCTGTCACCGATGTTAATGTCGGAACCTTTCACTTTCCTGTTGTACAACTGTGCATGCCTGTACTGCTCTCTACCAGCATGGTCTTTGGCAATCTCCATCGCTTCCTTCAGATCTTCAGTGAGACATGTAACGTACTTTTCATAGCTTGTCACTGCAGAGTCATGGAGCACACTACGAAAAAGAACATCAACAGGCAGACGGGGGACACGTCCGAACATTAGGTAAAAGGGTGCATAACCCGTTGTTTCGTGGGCAGTGCAGTTGTACATGAACGTCAGAGTCTGCAAGCGCCTTGGCCAATCACTTTTTTCATCAGGGGACAATGCACGGATCATGCCACCCAAGGTACGGTTCTACACTCCCATTTCCCATAGGATGGTAGGGGCTAGTGTGTGATTTCCGGATGCCTGAGACTCTGAGAAGCTCACTAATCAGGTGACTCTCGAAGTTAGCACCCTGGTCACTGTGGATCCTTTCGGGAAAAATCACAAAAGTAACGATCCCAGAGAACTCTTCCGACCTGTTTGGCTGTCTGATCCCTACATGGAAATGCCTGAGCCATTTTTGTGAAATGGTCCGTAACCACTAAGACGTCAATGGACCTGTTCTTGGAATCCTCGGCTGACCAAAAGTCAATACAAACTAATTCTAATGGCCTTGTAGATGTGATGCTCTCTAACTGGGCTCTACCCTCAGGCTCAACCTTCTTGCTAACAATGCATCGCTGACAATGACGAACATAATCTCTCACGTCTCTATCAAGATTTGTCCAGAAAAACCTATGTCTAGTCAGACTTAGAGTCCTGAACTGAGCCTGGTGACCTGCTCTGTCATGAACACCTTGCAGGACCACAGACCTCAGTGAATCAGGGACAATGTACTGAAAACGCTTTGCCTTAGTTTTGTGGTCCTTAGAAACCCTGTACAACACACCGTTAATGACACTCAGCCTATCCCAATGCTTCAAGTACCTTGTAACAGAGACAGACTCTTTAAACCTTTCTCTTCTGGAAGGCTTCCGATGCCTCTCAACATAGAAGAAAACACGGGAGAGGGCCTCATCCTCCAACTGTTTATCGCGAAGTTCTTTCTCGGTGTAAGCAGGTAAGGCGTCCAGCCCAGGCGGAATCAACTGAGGTAGATGCTGCAACACTTCAGCTGCACGGACCCTTGAACATGTGTCCCACTCAATGTGTGACTGCAGCACGGCAGACACGTCCTACATCACAACAGACTGAACTTGCATATGAACTGGAGTGCACGTGGACTGAATGTCATTCCTATCCAAATGGGATGTATGGTGACCACTGGAAGATTTGAAGGCTTTCTGAACAGAAGCACTAGACACATTTGAGACCTCGTTAAGAAGACCTTCGTAAGGCTCAGCAAGCAGTCTGTGACCAACATCCTCTCTGACAAATAGTATACGGCTAAGAGCATCAGCTACAATGTTCTGCCGACCCGGGACGTACTTAATATCAAATTCATAACTAGCCAGCTTTGCTACCCAGCGTTGCTCACAACAGTCTAGTTTCGGCTTAGTCAGGATGTGAGTCAGCGGGTTGTTGTCTGTCCAAACTGTGAATTTGTGGCCTTTTAGCCAGTGACTGAATTTGTCACAAACTGACCATTTCAAAGCGAGAAACTCTAACCGGTGGGCTGGATAGTTCTTTTGGGACTGAGACAATGACTTACTGGCAAAAGCAATAGGTCTGGCACGCGTATCGCCTTCCTGGATTTGGGACAACACAGCTCCCAAGCCATCCAGTGATGCATCAGTTGACAGCATGAAGGGTCGGGTGAAGTCAGGGTGGGCCAAGGCAACACTTCCAACTAGCAAGTCCTTCAGGTCTTCAAAAGCTCGGTCCTGCTCTCTAGTCCAGTCAGTTTCATGTAGCTTCCTACTTGACAATTTGATCTTGAGCTGTTTGCCTTTCCTTTTTCCACCTTTCAGCAGATCAAAAAGCGGCTTGGCGATGGCGGAGAACCTGGGCACAAAGTGTTGGTAGTAATTCACCATCCCTAAAAAGGACCTAATTCTCTTCTGAGAAGGTGTCTTGCCATCAGGCTCCATCAAGTCTTTGCTCGTCATGCTTGTGATGCTGTCAACCTTAGATGGGTCTGTTGAAACGCCATTCTCGTCTATAATGTGACCAAGAAATTTTACGGATCTCCTGAGGAAGAAGCATTTCTTAGGGGACAACTTTAGGTTATGACCACGCAACCTACTAAACACCAGCTCCAGCCGTTGCAAGGCAGTCTTCTCGTCGGGTGCAAACACCAGCAGATCATCCAAGTAGCACAGCAGACTCAGATAATTTTGGTCACCAAAGATGCTGGTCATCATGCGCATGAAGCTCTCTGGGCTGTTACAGAGACCTTGTGGCAAACGGTTGTATTCGAACAGGCCCATGGGTGTGGTGAAGGCAGAATACTTCCTATCATCCTTGTGAAGGGGCATGTTGTAAAAGCCGGAGGTCAGATCCATTGTACTGAACAGGCAGTTGCCTCCAAGCGCTGCCAAACAGTCCCCTTGATGAGGAAGAGGGTGGGCGTCCTTCAGGGTTCTCCTATTCAACCACCGAAAATGTCTGTACAGATGCGGAGATCTCCGTTCTTCTTCCACACAAGCACCAGAGGCGATGCATATTCACTGGATGACTTTCTAATGATTTCTTTCTCCTCCATCTCGTTCAACACTTGGCGAAGTTTCTGGTATTGACCAGGGGGCACTCTTATGTATGGGAGTCTAAATGGTCTGTTGTCGGACAGGTATATACGGTGAACAAAACCTTTCGCCTCACCACAGTCTAGGTGGTGTTTTGAAAATATGTCCTCATACTGCAAGACAAGATCGGTAATTTTTCTCTTGCAATCCGCTGACACCTCACATGACTCAATGTCAACATTACTGAGTCTAACTGACATGAGCCGGTCTTTGACAGAATCTGCTTCAGGAGCAAGTGGCACAGTTGACTGAGTGTAACTGGGGAGGGCAACCTCAGGGCTATCAGCAACATCCATATCCTCAAGTGCTACACAGGAGAAGATGTCAGCCAGTTTTGCGTTGCGCCTCATCACTATAGACTTGCTTGTTGTGTTGACTAGCTTGAGTGGGACCCATCTGTCTCCCCAGAGTGTAGTTACAAGGCTCGCAACCATAATGCCTCTCGGAATTGATCGTGATGACGTAGGCTCTGACATGACAGCACTGCCAGGTGAAACAACAGTGTTTTTCTGCAATTTTCCCCAGATGAGATATTCCCGACCAGGCTCGAGACATGTGGCTGAGTTACACCTCACCGTTCCAACTTTGTCAGGAACTGCATCCCCTTTCCAAGGGTTCACACCAGAGAGCATAGACAGGAAATTTACCGTTTCTGAGTCAACGGTTGAGCAGGGACCAGACACTGTGTCCCAATATAATTCACGCTGCTTAGACTGATGCATGACGTGTTTTATGACATTAGTTCCTATGATCAACTCATCATGCTGTCCTGGAACAACTAGTGTGGGAACCAACATCCTACAGCCATACACTTCCATCTCCACATCAAAAGCACATTTGGGTTTAACACGAAGCCCGCCGCAACCAACAAGGACTACATTCACGTCAACACACGTCTGATCTGTAATTGACCCAGCATTTCTCAGTTTCATCTCAGCCTTTTCATTAATACTGCAGGCCATAGAACCACTGTCCAACATACCACCTATCACTAATCCATTCACCACTGCAGGTGTGTTGAAAAGACTGTCACTATTGCCAATTCTGTGAATATTTTGATAAACAACTGTAGAGTTATTACCTGAGTCTTTCGCAGATATGTAAACAGTCTCAGCATCAGACATATCTTCAGTTTGGAAGTTTTTGGTGAAACCTGTACTGCCTCCCTCCAAATACAGGCCAGTTAGTTTCCCTCAGCGTGAGGAGGGGAGGAGCTTTTGACAGGACAATTTGGTCGGGTGTGGCCAGGGGCGTAGCAGCCAAAACACAGTCTCTCGGCCATGCAGTGCGAAGTGGTGGTGTGGCTAGAGTCGTTACACACTCTGCAAAACGCCTCTCTGGAACGTCTGTCGCGAGGGTTATATTGAAACTTACTTCCTCGAGTCGGGTGGTTAATACTGCGCTGCTGCATTCTCTCCATCATCTCCTGAAACATGTCCGCTACGCGAGTGAGGAGCCTATCTTCTGACTGTTGTAGATTTTGTGCCACAGCTGGCACAGGGGCATAATTCTGAGCCGGACGGGATTCACCTTGAATTGTTTCCGACGCTGAAGAGGGGCAAAGGGTGTGATGCTGCTCGGACACTGCTGATGTGGATTGCTCAGGAGCTACAGAGGCAGTGTGGCTTTTTAGCTGACTAGCACTGGTGGTTCTGCTACTAGCTCTCAACTCCCTCTGATAGTCATCAATCCTCAGCTGAACATCACGCGAGTTCCACTCGTGGACTGGTTTACACTTTAGGATGCTCGTGAGCTCTGGGTCTGGACAATGCTTGACAAACATCAGGGCCACTTCATCAGCCATGTCCTCCGTCTGCTTCCCTTGCCTGCGCAGGCCCTCATTGGCTTGATCTGCTGCTTTATTCAGTCTTATCCAGTAATCGACTGGGTTCTCTTTGTGCTTTGGTAGAGTGGCGTAAAAGTCTGCCAGAGGAAGACATGACGAAGCATCACTAAAATACTGGAGAAGAATGTCATACACCAGTTCTGGTTTCTGTCGTACGTCAAGAGCTGGGTTACTGCGTAGGGCGATTTTCACAACATCCCTGGCCTTGCCCATTAAGTGACTTATAATTTCCTCTGCCTGGTCTTGTATAGGAACATCTTGCTTTCTGAGGTAAGTCTTAGTCATGTCAATCCAGTCCTGGACTGAGTTTTTGTCAGTGCTGTCACCTCTGAAAGTCTGTGGTTCTCTGTCAGGCTTAACACGTACAGTCACTTGTGGAACATCATGTCTGGTAGTGTCACTAGGTCTGTTCTCAGTCATAGGAGCAGTATGATTACCACTATTTAAGCTTACAACACCAGCCGACATCAGCTTTGCTACAATAGACTCACCAATCTGAGCTCCTAACTGTCCTACCATGTCTGTGAGATGGTGAATGGCATCAACATCACTGCCAGGAGTGGAAGTATGTGGACCCCCCCCTGTAGGCACATTAGTGGGAGTATAACTTGGGATCTGACCTAACCCAGTATCTGCATAGCCATCCGGCATTGCTGTTGAGCGTCCCACATCCCTACTGTTATTAATAGCACTTATCCATGCACCTCTACCTTTTGGCAGAATAGGACTAGAAAAATCATCCATTGTTAATTAAAACAACTCTTGACCATGAAATGTACTTGCGTTGTGTATAAAAAAATAAAAAAATAATCATATATATATATGTATATAAAAAAAAATGTAAAAAGAAAGGTTAATAAGAAGTACACAGATATTTAGAAATGAAAACAGTTGTCAACACACTGGAGGGGAAGAGAAAAAAATAATAATATATGTATAAATCGCTATGCCCCAATCAAGGGTCTTCTACAGGTCTGACCGCACTATAATCTTGAGACGTGGATCAGGATGGCAGCACAGCATCCACGGCGACGAGCATCAAGCTGGTCTGATGATCCGAAAGGTCACGGCACCAGTGTAACGGATGTAGAAATGTGACTCAGGACTTGGTTTTTGGGTATTTATTCACCTACAAAAACTGCAGACACCTGCAGACAACAACATAGGTTTGCTGTTAAAACCTCCTTTTTCTCCAACGAACGACACCGCGGGACGAACTCTCCTCAGTGATGAAAAACTAAACTGCTCAGTAACACATTATTGGTGAAACAGTTATTAGATCCAAAAAGAAACTCACATACCTGCAGACAACAACATAGGTTTGCTGTTAAAACCTCCTTTTTCTCCATACAAAAGTCTACAAAACAGAACAAATTGACATCAAAGGCTGCCGAAATCCGCGGAGCGAAAACAAAATGGCGGCCGCATTATGTAAATAACATCTCCGTGGATTTCAAACCACAACATTGTCAAAACATATAAACATTCAAAACAACAGCACACTGTACTCATACACGCAACATACAATCCACAACGGTCATTCCTTCAAGGAAAACTACAAAACAGCACAGAGCTTCTACACAGGTGACTCACCCTCAGTGATGAAAAACTAAACTGAGGGAGGGAAGGGCTAACAGGAAGTAACAAACTTTTGGGGAGCACAAAAGGTAGTGCACAACGACATCACCTCCACAAGTAAATTCACAAATACAAATTATAAATAAAATAAATACAGTGCATTCTTAACTCTGTTACACAAGGACTCCAGCGTTAGCATTAGCCAAACGGATAAAAGATAAAATTTATTTCACTTTGCCCGGAGTAGGGGGGTGGGGGGGGGGGGGGGAGAGAGGAGCGGACACCCAGCGGCCCCTGCGTGTTCTCCGGTACCGGCTCCGTGTATCTATGAGCCCGGCGAACAACGAACGACACCGCGGGACGAACTCACCTCAAGAGTCGGAAGAAAAGTGAAAGAGTTTGTAGTTTGAATCCTGCACGATGTTTTATTTAGATTCCTGCTTAGCGGCCCCGCCCCATTACGACCAGGTGTCCCATAGTCGTGGCGCCGGCCGGCCGCCGGGGGGCGCTGTTTCCCCTCCAAAGTTTAAAATGTATTCAAAAACATGGTGCAAGTGTGAGGAGCCATGTTCAATATAATACTGATATTTATGCGTTTTTAATTCAACTCACAGTGTATGTGTCATTCAACAGATGCTTATTTAAACCACCTGATTAAACATATAGATACATATACGAGGAATCTTATTCTATGTGCAGCTTTGTGTCGATTAACTGATTCGACAAATGTCATCTTGGTTTTAAGTTATTCCTCATTTCTGGAACAAATGCGTCTAAAGAATAATCTGATCTTGGATTTGTGGGCTGCTATGATTGTATTTATGTTTGTTTATATTTTATTTCATTTATAGATATTGAAACTTAAAAAAAATGGAGACTAATAATACAATTGAATCTAATAAAAAAATTAATCATCTAATTAATAAAAAATATAGGTATATATTTTAAAAGAAAATAAAAATCTAAAAATGTGAAATTTTATAAAAATATATTAATTGAACTATTAAAACCTAGGTTTAAAATAATTAAACAAATCTAATAATACAATTGAATCTAATAAAAAAATTAACCATCTAATTAATAAAAAATATAGGTATATATTTTAATAGAAAATAAAAATCTAAAAATGTGAAATTTTATAAAAATATATTAATTGAACTATTAAAACCTAGGTTTAAAATAATTAAAACAAATCTAATGAAATATAGCCATATCATAATTACAAGAATATTTGTAAAATTTACATGTATATATACAGTGCCTTGCATAAGTATTCACCCCCCTTGGACTTTTTCCCATTATGTACTGTTACTAACTGGAATTCAATAGACTTAAATAAACTTTTTCCCATTTGATCAACAAAACATGCATAGTACTTTGGAGGTGCAAAATAAATTTTATTGTGACACAAACAATAATGAGAACAAAAAAGTTGACATCTGTTGGGTGCATAAGTATTCACCCCCCTGTGTCAATACTTGGTAGAACCCCCTTTCGCTGCAATTACAGCTGCAATTAGAGCTGCAAGTCTTTTGGGGTATGTCTCTACCAGCTTTGCACATCTAGAGATGGAAAGGTTTGTCCATTCTTCTTGGCAAAAAAGATGAAGCTCAGTCAGATTGGATGGAGACCGTCTGTGAACCGCAATCTTCAAGTCTTGCTGTAGATTCTCTATTGGATTGAGGTCTGGGCTTTGACTGGGCCATTTTAAGACATTAACATTCTTTAATCCAAACCATTCCTTTGTAGCTCTGGCTGTATGTTTAGGGTCATTGTCCTGCTGGAAGATGAACCTCCGCCCCAGTCTCAAGTCTTTTGCAGACTGCATCAGATTTTCTTCAAGGATTTCCCTGTATTTGGCTCCATCCATCTTTCCCTCTATTCTGACCAGTTTCCCTGTACCTGCTGAAGAAAAGCATCCCCACAGCATGATGCTACCACCACCATGTTTCACTGTTGGGATGGTGTGCTCAGGGTGATGGGCAGTGTTGGGTTTTCGCCACACATAGCGTTTTGCATTGAGGCCAAAAAGTTCAATTTTGGTCTCATCTGACCAGAGCACCTTCTTCCATATGTTTGCTGTGTCTCCCACATGGCTTCTGGCAAACTCCAAACGGGATTTGTGATGGATCCCTTTCAACAATGGCTTTCTTCTTGCCACTCTTCCATAAAGGCCAGATTTGTGGAGTAGACAACTAATAGTTGTCCTGTGGACAGATTCTCCCACCTCAGCTGTGGATCTCTGCAACTCCTCCAGAGTAACCATGGGCCTCCTGGTTGCTTCTCTGATTCATTTTCTCCTTGTCCAACTCTTCAGTTTGGGTGGACGGCCTCCTCTTGGTAGGTTTGCGGTTGTGCCATATTCTTTCCATTTTCTTATGATGGATTTTATGGTGCTCAGAGAGATGTTCAAAGCACTGGATATTTTTTTATAATCTAACCCTGCTTCATATTTCTCCACAACTTTATCCCTGACCTGTTTGGTGAGCTCCTTGGTCTTCATGATGCTGTTTGTTCAGTAATGATCTCCAACAAACTCTGAGTCCGTCACAGAACAGGTGTATTTATACTGAGATTAAATTGCAGACAGGTGGACCCTATTTACTAATTATGTGACTTGCAAATGTGACTTGTGAATGCAATTGGTCGTTAAAATGTAGAAAAGTCCAAAGGGGGTGAATACTTATGCAAGGCACTGTAGATATCTTGGAGAGAGAAGCATCCTTCAGGTTCATTGTAATTGAATATGAAGATAATGAAAACCTTTGAACCCTGAAACTATCTACCTCTGATACATTTATATAGGATGCCTGTCTGCTAAGACTCATGTGAGCTGGAGTTCTTCACCAAAACTATACAAGCTAATTTACCTTGGTGAAGTCTGAGAGGCCTCATCTGTTACAATAGAAGAATCATTAACTGATTTCCTCAGACACACAGAAACCAACCAGCTCCCTGATTAGATGATGAATCAATTCGTAGACAATGATCAGTGAATAAAGGTCTTTGTTAAAAGGAAAGAATCCGTTGTTTCTTCAATCTGATTATTTGCTGGTTTCTCAGTTTTCTTGGATTTTGTTTTTTGACAGCTTGTTGACAAGTTTAAATTATTTAACTAACTAACTATAACTAACTGAAACTGGCTGGTTACTAATACAACTGTGCCTGAGGTTCCGTGAGTGCTTAACTTCTTGTCACAGAGAAACAATTGAAGCAATTTGATAAAATAAAATCAACACAAACATTAACTGAAACAATATTAGTCTTAAAACTAGTTTAAAAACATATCACCATTAAATGGTTAATGGAAGATCCTACATAGATGATATTCTTCTTCACTGGTGCAAACTGGAAAGAAACCTTCAATGAATTAAATTATGTAGTGATGCCATGGAGGGAAAACCTTTGGCTTTTGGGATCCTTGTGTTAGTTTCCCACTTTGCTCAGTTGGTAATCCAGCCATGGGTAGACCAACATATTGAACTTAATAAACTGTGAATATAGACTTACAACTCCAGTAAAAACCGATAAAAGAAAACCTTCATGGGAAATAAAGTGGAACAAACATCTGGTTACCTCTGTCTAATGATGACACAACAAAACAACTTCTTGTGATCAGCAGTGGTAGACAACCGTTTTGTATCTGCCAACATAAGTCACTTGTTTCAAGAGTAAAAAAAACAAACCCCTTAAGAACACACACACACTGAACAGAGAACTCATATCCTGAAACATGAGCCTTTAACCTTCACTGAGAAAAAGCAACAGTGATAATATAAAACATTTGTACAATATTTTCATATTTCAGCCTTTTACCACTTTTGTCGTATTTAACTGTAAAGTGAATATTTCAGGGTTTTGTGTCTAATCTTCAGTTCTTGAAAATACCTGTGAAACAATTATATACAGTCATATTTAACAGTGCAAGATTATTGCTTAGACATTACCTAAATAATTGCCAATAAATTGAATCATCAGTTAACCAATACGTCTCCGGTATCCATGTTCACAGTGGGTGTGTTTTGGGCGACCTGGTGGTCACGTGACCACATTATGACGGGCAACACTCAAACATGTCATGGCTTCATAAACACACAATCTAGATACACACATACAAAAGATGGTACAAATAAGAAATATATGAGGCGACAAGCTGCTGAGACACTTTCAACGACACGGTGCTGTTTGATTGTTTGGGCTGCGATGACTAAACAGACCAAACGAGTGGAACCTGTGTCGTTGATCCTGAGGAGCCGGCAGCTCATCGCTCAGCTGCTCCTCCTGGTCTGATCACACAGGTCATCTGACGATGCTATGGCAACTTCCAACACAACACAACTGTCTCAGTTCATCACACACAGACACACACACACACACTGAGTCGTATGCCCTTTAAGCACCAAAACATGGAAAGAACTAATCATGAGAACGAGCATTTTTAACTACCTTTTATTATTAATAAATTAAAAAGTGCGGAACGTTGCAAAAGTTTGGAATCCAAACTCGTCAATTGTCTTCCGACTCCGCCTCCTGCAGCCATGTGAAGAAGGCTGTGACGGTCTTCAGGGCCACGCCCTTATCCAGCTGATTGGCCGGGTCTTTTCTGGTCCCCGACTTGCAGAATGCGTTCTCGTCGTACATACACTCGAAGAATATCTTGAGGAGGTCTGGAGAACAAATACATGTCAGTCATCGTTTCAGCTGTGACGAAATTGAAATAAATCTCATTTTTCCGTGAGGTGAGACCAATTCCTAATGTTATCAATTCAAGTAATGGGATTTGTATCTAGATAAGAAACCAAAAATTGATGTATTAGAAATAACTGAAGACGGCATTGTGTTTAGCAAAAGTTATTTTGAGTGATGTTTCTCAAATGAACGAATCAAGATAATGTCAGTGGAGAAAAAATTTGAGATTCAAAGTTTTAATCCAAACTTTTCAAATGTCCTTAAAAAATAGACGGAAATATGAAAATCTCCAATTCCATATAACAAGGCGAAGTTCTTCTGCTGATGAGAATCATGTGACAAGAACTAAAGCTCCAGAAAAGCTACTAAATGGACCTTGTAGTGAGATTGAACTGTTCCACTGGTTGGATCACAACTGAGAACTTGTTACACAGTTTATTCTTAAGAAACAAAGAAAAGGGATGATCTGTGAGTTTCATTTGGAGTGAACTCTGATGCAGAACTTACTTGGAGGATGATCGAGGGCGACGATCAGCGACTGAAGTTCCTGAAGAGCATGCAGCTGTCGCTCACTCTCTGAGTTCCGGTACTGGAGCAATACAGGTAATCTCTTTTGAATGAGGGCCGTGTGCACTCGACAGTTGGTGTTATCTGCACAGTGAAGAAGGAGGCAGATTAAATTCATACGCTCGGCAGAGAATAAATATTGTAATCAGCGGTGCGATTTGAGCAGAGGAGTCTTTGCTCCGGCTGGTGGAGAGCTTACTTTTCACTGCTGCCTTACACACAGCCGTCATCAACGCCCTCAGGTAGGGAGACGAGCTCAGGTGAGATTCAGTCAGGTTCTCCTGAGAAACAGAGAGATCAGAGGAGGAGGAGGAGTAAAAACACAGCGTCTGTCAAATTCACAAGAATCAGCTCAGAAGTGATGACACTGAAGAGCAGTAAACACAGAGTTCAAAGTATGTAGATGTGTAACTAACGTATTTCTGGTCTAGAACTGGAGCTTATGTTTTCATTTGTTTAGTCAGTTTGTCAGCAGGATTCATCAAAAGCTACTGAAATGATTCCCATGAATATTTGTGGACCCAGGGAGGAAACCTAACATTTTGGAGCACAGGTGGATCCAGGAATTGTATTGATGAGATCTTACCAACAGTCGTGGACCAACATTAGCTTCAAGGTCCGAAATATAATTATATTCAGTTACTTTACAACAAGGTGTAACTTAGCCCCACTCTGTCTGCCCTTCAGGATTTTTACTACTAACTCGCAGAGACTGGTTGATTTCACTTTTCGTACCTTCACACATTTGGCTTCGAAGTCTTGGTCCTGTTGAGGAGTGGTGTCAGAAGGCAAAGTTTCAGAGGCGGCCTCTCTGTAAACAGGACTAGAGACACTGCTGCCCTCTGGCTCAGGTTTGTGCTCTGAGACATTCGGTCTCCTAGGCACAGCTCCCTCTGGCTCGCTGTCTCTTGGCGGCTCCTCCGGGGTTGGCTCCTTTGAGCTGCTTCCCCTGGTGTACAGATCAGGCTGAGACGGTGCAGAGCTGAGCGGCTTTGCGCTGCGCTTTCTGTTCTTCCTGCGCTTCCTGCCTGTACGGCTACGAGTGATGGGGGACCAATAAACGAAGAGTCAGGAAGGATGTCAGTGTAAATGAGAAACTCTGAATATCAAGCTTTTCAACCAATTTGGAAAATACTACAAATTATTATCAGTGACCTAAACAGAAGCGAAATAAACAAAAGATTTTTTAAGTCAATGGAAACTAGTTAATCAGAGTTATAAATATCCTGCTAGCAGGAGAGATAAATATCAGAATCACAGACACTCTCCTCATGCTTCAGAGAAACCTAACACCAACAGGATCTTTCAAATCAGACAGCGTTGTCATCTCATACCTTCCCAGAGTTGTCCTGGCTTCGACGTCTGGGTTCTGTTGAGGAGTGGTGTCAGAAGGCAAAGTTTCAGAGGAGGCCTCTCTGTAAGCAGGACTAGAGGCTTGGGGCTGGAGTGCAGCAGGGGGCATGAGAGAAGGCTCAACGGCGGCTGTCTCCAGCTCAGTCTCTGACTCTGCAAGGCTGTTCAAAGCCGTGGGGGCTGCTCCAGACAAGGCAGCCAGAGTTCCAGGGGCGTCTAAGAGAGGCTTGTCTGTGTTCAGAGTCTGAGGTGGCACCAAAGAGGGTTTCAGCTCCTCGACTGAGGACAAGTGAGAAGAAGCTGGTTCCTTGGCTGAGGGACGCTCACTTGAGTTGGCCGCTTCAGGTGGGTTGGCCTGCCGGTTTGGCGCATCCTCTGGAAGAAGGAAAAGTACAGATGAATACATGTCTTCAGAATTCAATCAGCAAAAGGTAATATTTACACATAACAGTTCTTCACATATAAGTAATGTGAAATGGGCCAAACAGTTACAGATCTTAATTAAATTGAATGTGCTGATTTGGTCACATGAGAAACACATGGAACTGAAATTTGTCATATCACAGATCTTAATTAATGGAGATATGGGCTTTCCAAGATGATTATTTAGGGGTAATCGGACTTTGACTGGTCATATCTCCTTTAACATGAGAAATAAACAACCACAGTCACAACAGTGTGATTAATGGCAGAGAGTGAATGTGTCAGTATTATCGTCCTGTCTGTCCGGTGTTGGACAGTGACGTGCGTCTCACCAGGCTCTCGGACACTGCTGCCCTCTGGCTCAGGTTTGTGCTCTGAGACATTCGGTCTCCTAGGCACGGCTCCCTCTGGCTCGCTGTCTCTTGGCGGCCCCTCCGGGGTTGGACTCTCCAGCAGCTCCTTTGAGCTGCTTCCCCTGGTGTACAGATCAGGCTGAGACGGTGCAGAGCTCAGCGGCTTTGCGCTGCGCTTTCTGTTCTTCCTGCGCTTCCTGCCTGTACGGCTACGAGTGGTGGGGGACGAATAAACAAAGAGTCAGGAAGGATGTCAATGTAAATGAGAAACTCTGAATATCAAGCTTTTCAACCAATTTGTAAAATACTACAAATTATTATCAGTGACTTAAACAGAAGCGAAATAAAACCCTAATAACAAAACAGATTTTTTAGGTCAATGGAAACTAGTTAATCAGAGTTATAAATATCCTGCTAGCAGGAGAGATAAATATCAGAATCACAGACACTCTCCTCATGTTTCAGAGAAACCTAACACCAACAGGATCTTTCAATTCAGACAGCGTTGTCATCTCATACCTTCCCAGAGTTGTCCTGGCTTCGATGTCTGGGTTCTGTTGAGGAGTGGTGTCAGCAGGTAAAGTTTCAGAGGAGGCCTCTCTGTAAGCAGGACTAGAGGCTTGGGCCTGTAGTGAAGCGGGGGGCATGAGAGAAGGCTCAACAGCGGCTGTCTCCAGCTCAGTCTCTGACTCTGCAAGGCTGTTCAAAGCCTGCATGTTTGGCGCATCATCTGGAAGAAGGAAAAGTACAGATGAATACATGTCTTCAGAATTCAATCAGCAAAAGGTAATATTTACACTTAACAGTTCTTCACATATAAGTAATGTGAAATTGGCCAAACAGTTACAGATCTTAATTAAATTGAATGTGCTGATTTGGTCACATGAGAAACACATGGAACTGAAATTTGTCATATCACAGATCTTAATTAATGGAGATATGGGCTTTCCAAGATAATTATTTAGGGGTAATCTGACTTTGACTGGTCATATCTCCTTTAACATGAGAAATAAACAACCACAGTCACAACAGTGTGATTAATGGCAGAGAGTGAATGTGTCAGTATTATCGTCCTGTCTGTCCGGTGTTGGACAGTGAAGTGCGTCACACCAGGCTCTCGGACACTGCTGCCCTCTGGCTCAGGTTTGTGCTCTGAGACACTCGGACTCTGTGGCTGAAGAAACTGGAGTTTCTGTTCGAGTGGAGACAACATTGATATGGTGAGGAAGTATAGAAGAGAAGGACGGCGTGGAAACACTACAAAAAACATTAGAAAGTTCTTATTTGTCTCAATTAGTTAAAAAGTCTTCAAACAGCTGATAGATGGTAACAGAGGGTTTCCCTCCATTGATATTTCTTGAGTCTTGATGAGTGTTGACCTTCATCACTGACCTGTTGTGAGATGAAAGCCTGGACATCCTCTTTCTCCGGCAGAAGGTCAGTCCAGTTGAGGCCTGATTCTTCCCACAGAGAAGCCACAGTACGATGGCCCTGTGGACACGAGACGGGACAACGTCACAAACCTATGCTCTGAAATGTCTTTTCTATTACGTCTAATTTACAGCAGGGAGAAATATTTCATTCATAAACTTACTTAATGAATTAGAAAATATTTGCTTCAAATCAAAAGATCAAATCAGCCTAGTTGATTTCAGTGAGATTTTTCATTTAACTGGTTTATAATAATTATAGCAGAATCAGAATAATACAAAAAAAAAAATGCTACAGTGAACTCCAGTGCAGTGTAACAGTAAAAATATTTCAATATAGATTGTATACAAGTCAATAATCTATGTGTATTTAAATTATATCTACAGCTGAGTCACTGGTTATAATCCACCTGCTTCATAATGAGAACAGGTAACAGGAAAAAAGAGTGAAGAACAGACTGAAGTGTTTCTTACCATTTGTTTGCATAGTATGAGCAGTATTTCAGAGATCAAGATCCCAGCTCTTCCCACAGGAAGCAAATGTTTGCTTAATTCACTGTGAACAAACAGAACATGGCAGAAATTTAAATAAATCTTAAAAGTCTGAGCAGATCTTTACTTCAGACACAGCTTAGTTTAGAGCAGAGTTCATCACAGTCAACACGTTTGTGGTCTCGTACCTAAAGAGCTCTCTCATAGAGAAGCCCCCCTCCTTCAGCACAGGGCTGAGCAGCTCGGCCAGGTACAGCCAGATGTGGGGAACGTCGATGGCCATGTCGTCCGCTTGCTCCAGCGTGTCTGCAAACCTGGGAAAAGAAACAAGGACGTTGTGGTTAGGAAAAAGAGCCGCTCCGAAAAACATAGTCAATATAAATTCAGTAAGTTAAGAAGCAGAAAATGTTTACATGTTCCCCAAATAAATAAATGAACGACAACATGGTCTTTTAGAAAACCAAAAACCACTGAAAATTGACGGTCATTCTCGCTTATTCTGGTATCGACAGGTTTTGAAAAATAATTAGCAGGAAGATAAATGGCTGGACAACATCAAATAAATCTTTTTATTTCACCCCAGCCAATGTAGAAGCAAAGGCTGTGTACATTTGCAAATACTGTGCAAAGACCTCTGTTAAGAATGACACAAAGATGCAGAAGCAAATAGTCAAGTGCCCAAAGTTTCCTCAGGGCTCAAATCAGCCTATGACAAAACAAAATGTTTATATTTATGTCTGTATATGACAAGGTAAATACAGTTAGTATAAATTAGCCACACAATGTCCAGTTTATTCCTGTATATTCCCGTATATTCCCGTTTATTCCTATGGAAAGTTTCCAACTTTTAATATTCCCGGAATTTTGCAACCCTAAGTAGAACTGAGCAGGGGAACTGACCCTTTGTAGAACTGGGGTTTGGGCAGGATTCCCTTCTGCGCCAGCTGGAAGAGGAGCTGGCCCAAGTGGTCCCGTGTGATCTGACTGCGCTCCAGAGTCGACTCCACCCCCACGCGTATGAAGATGTGCGACTGAGAGCCCAGATCAAGCTCCACCACACACTGGACAGCCTCCTGCAACAAAACAAAGACGCATGTTCAAGACTTATACTTTAATTCTTCCCTTTAAGAAGGTTTATTCTATGAAATCGAAAAGAAAAAAAATCAGTTATCAGTTGAGTGGATCTCAGCACCTTGAAATCTTTAAGGTGCAGGAACTCGTCGATGATGGACTTGCACTTCCTCTCGATCTCCTCCTCAGACCGAGCAGGTTTCTCTCTCGTCTGAACAGGCTCAGGTTTCACTGTCGATGCAAATAAACAACCAGAGTCACAACAGTGTGATTAATGGCACAGAGTGAATGTGTCAGTGTTATTGTCCTGTCACTCCGGTGTTGGGCAGCAACGTGTGTCTCACCAGGCTCTCGGACTCTGCTGCGCTCTGGCTCAGATTCGACCTCAGTGACTTTCGGTGCAGAGATCAGCGGCTTGTTGCTGCACTTTTTTTCTGTACGGCTACGACTGGTGGGGAACGGATAAACAAAGAGTCAGGAAGGATGTCAGTGTAAATGAACATAAAGCTTTCTAACCAATTTGGAAACTACTACAAATTATTATCACTGCCCTAAACAGAGAGGAAACAAAACCCTAATAACAAAACTGATTTATTTTTTAAGTCAATGGAAACTAGTTAATCAGAGTTATAAATATCCTGATAGCAGGAAAGATAAATATCAGGATCACAGAGACACTCTCCTCATGTTTCAGAGAAACCTAACACCAACAGGATCTTTCAAATCAGACAGTGTTGTCATCTCATACCTTCCGTGAGGGCCCAGCTGGATCTTCTCGTCCATCTGCAGAAAGAGAAACAGACCATCAGGCACAAAAAAATGAGCCTTACAACTTTTCACGTTGTCTGTGATCAGTTTCTACTCAGAGGTCACTGCTGATTTCACAAAATATACTATATTCAGCTTCTCTTGTTTTGAAATTGTTTTACATTATTAAACTCATTATACAAATCATTATGTATATTGTTGAATTGATTTACTCTGAGTTGAGGGCGTGAAATCGTGGGCGTGAGGAAGAAGCAGGAACAAATCGACACAAATGCCCCTGTTATGAGTCTTTTATCAGTAATAAGTAGAAAATCTAAGAAACTTGTTTACCAATGTCTGTATGAATCATAAAATATTACATATTTCTGATTATACAAGAGAAACTTAACAAGTCCTGACTCTGCTTTAGGTTCCAGCTTTAATTCAAATTCAAATTTCAAATCTCTCAGATCAAACTATCATTAAATCAAAATTAGTTAAGTTATTTAAATGTTTAAAGTCTGTAGCCAATTCTCCAGATTTTACCCGGAGGTCACGCCTGACAACGGCTTAAGTTTCCATGGAACACGACCAGTTAACACATGGTAATTGTTTGTCATTGTTTTTGTGATTCCAATGTAGAGATATGAGCAAATCAACTATGAGGGACAGAAAGTAAATAGCAGCTTCATGTCTCCTGTAGCAGTGCATTTGTACAAACCTCACAGTAGAAGGTAAGAAAAAGGTAAAATGGTAAGATCTGTGTCGAAGCCTCGGAAAGCTCGTCTCACCTCGGAGATCTTTGGGATCTTGTTGGGGTCGATGGTCCTGCCATTCTTCCTCATGGGCACAGTTTTCCAGGTCTCCTCTCCCTGTACTTGCGGATCTCTCTGCTCCCTCTGCTCCCTCTGATCCCTCTGCTCCCTCTGCTCTCTCTGCTCTCTCTGATCCCTCTGATCCCTCTGCTGTCTCTGCTCTCTCTGCTCTCTCTGCTGTCTCTGCTCTCTCTGCTGTCTCTGCTCTCTCTGCTCCCTCTGCTCCCTTGGATCTGTGGAGACACACCCACACAAAAAAACAAGAAACAAACAGGGAAATACAGGTTTAAGATAAGTTCACAGGAAAAACAGTGGAGTCAAACAGCTGTGAAAGTGGCAGACAGAGTGACATTTCTGACTGTTTTAGTGGCATGCTGCGTTACAGGATGAAATATTATAGGTCAGCTAGCAGATGGGAGGGAGCTAGGGGGCTTTCTGTCTGCTGTTGGGCACAATAGCATCTCTGCAGGCTATAGGGACAGGAAGTCTACAGCCTGTCTTCCTGAGTTACTATAGCTGTGCCAATGTAATTCTAAACCTTAAAGAGGATTTAGACTGCAGGCCTGACCTGGCCGTCTCCTGGTGTCCTTGAAGTACAGTTGCTGCTGCACTTTTCTCTGCTCCTCTTCCTCTTCAAGCTTTGCCTCCTTGTGGATCTGATCAATTGTCTTTGGACCCTGGTTGGCTCTTCTTGACACCCATTTGTGCTGAAGAAAAACAAATGTACAGAACAACAATGACTTCAAACCTGAATCAGACAGATTCTGTAGTGTTAAACAGATGTCTTAGCTCAGCTTCAATCACAGAGGAATATTCTAATGACTGGGGACACACTGATGAATTCATTAAAGATCAATAGTTATCACGTATTCCTCAGGTTTCAACCATTTTTCCCTGTTCGTTGTTTCTATGGAATTTTCTTACATTTCTTCGCCATTATCTATGTATCTATCTATATCAGTCCTTCTAAAAAGCATCAGATCTCCTTAACAACAGCAGTGTAGATATTCATTAAACAGAATAGGACCAGAAAATATAGTATCATGTTCCTGGTCATCAGAGAGATCGATGAAATAAATCTCTCTGGTAAAATCCATCTTACGGTTAAGAATTTGATTCTTGGACTCTTTACAATTGTGCAAATGAAAGAAAAATCACAAAGACCCACTCACCAATCTTAGGTCTATGGTATCCTGCAACATGAACCTTGTGCGTGAAGACGTCTTCCCCTCTCTGATGATTTTTTCCATCTGCTTAAAATAGTGATCCATCCGAGGCTGGTGAGACACAGAGGGAGAGAGACGGTTAATTTGAGACACGAAAGTCATGTTCAGCATGTCTCCATTCAATCTACCAGACAGCAGGTTGCAGATACTATTATTTTCAGAGTTGACCAATTGTCCAGTTTATCACTTGGAACAGTCCTGACCGCCTGAGATGAAACCGGAACATTTCATCAACAGCCGTAAAAGCCGTAAAGCTTCCGTGCTGAGGAAACGACCACAACCTACTTGTAAGCAGCTGCTGTGGGATTGTAAATCAGAATCACCTTCTAAATCACTTATTTGACATTTCCAGAAGAAAACATCTTAGTGGGATGAAAGCAGAGACATGAACTGATCTTTGGCTGCCCTAATGTCAAAAACACTGCTGACAAAAAGTTCTCATCACATCTTCATCCCTGCAAACAATGCATTTCTCTTAATATTTAATTTGAAAGGGAAACCAGCCGCATATTATCCTGTAGATTATATTCAAAGTTTTCAATCTGTAGCCCCTCAGACCTTTCTAAGACCGTAATAAAAGAAATTTAAGATTTATGTAAAATGTACAACCACCAGCTCACCTTGGCCTCCACTAAATCAAAGTCCTTGCCGATGGTGGTGAGCAGCCTGCAGAGACACTCCAGGGAAGCTTCGTCGTGGTTCCCCAGCAGCTTCACCACGCAGTCATGCATGATGGCCTCTGTTAGCATCTTTAGCTTGAACAGTTCACCAATGAACTTTATGTTGCTGATGGATCGCCGCCGGGCAATGTCCTTGGCCTCCTGCAGCTCTACCTGAAGTCGGTCACGCTCCGTCTAATGGGACCAAGGAAACAAACCTCTTGAACAGAGTTGAAACAGAAACTAAATGTTGTTTTGGTAAAGATCCGGTGTCACACTTACCGATGCAGCAGAGTCCAGCTCCTTCTGCTTCCTCTCAAACACCACATCATCCACCTTGTCTTTCTCAAATTCTTTCTGGCAGCGGCTTAGCAGCAGCTTTTGAAAGTTCACTGTGTTGTTGGGAGCGTCAGTGATGGGCACTTTGAGCTGCACATGAAAAGTAAGTGGAATGAATTCAGTAGAGAACATAAGCATTAGAATAAAATAAGTAATGAACTAACCGGGAAAAAAGTTTTCAGCGGTTTAACATTTCTTTTTATATTTCGCAAATTAATATTTTCGTATCTGGATTATTTAGATTTTAATGACTGATATATTTTTAAGGTTATGTTATCAAATGATGGAAGACAGAAAATGTAATAGTTTCTCTAGAACTCTTGTTAATAGTGTCTATAATTAAGGATATGCACGTTTAATAAATTGTGTTTTAAAGGATTATTTGTGACTGATTTTCAAACTCCTTAATAAATAGTGTCGTCTGGTGTACACTCTAGAGGCATCAAAACAATAAAACCTCATCATCACATTGTACTGAATTGTGTTGCTTTTCACAGCATTATTCTGCATCAAGGCAGAGCTGAATATGAACCAATTGATCCATTTGCTGCATAAACATTTAGCAAATTGTTGACTATATATTGAGACACAGTGTGCACACCCCTCCAATAGATGGTTTAAAGATTACACTTAATTCCTCCATCGTGTTTTTGCATCTGATGAATGCGGCAGTTTACGAAAAAGCTATATTTAAGTACTTCTCCAAATCCAATTCAAACAATTACATTGCAAACACAAGACTCTCTCGTTCCAAAGTCGACACACTTCTCTGCTCAACTAAGCGACCAGCTTACCGTGGCGAGGCAGCGGCACATTTTCCCGTAGGCCACCGAGAAGCTGGGCTCGTCGATGGCCTTTTCAAACACCAGGTCGATGACTCCTTTGAGCCGCTCCTCAGTGTCGATGGTCAGGTCCCAGACCTGCTTCACCAGCTGGCTGAACTTCTCCGGCGTCAGCTTGTTCAAGATGCTGCGGACCTTCTTGAACAGGTCCTGAGGGAGTAGGTCATAACAGGTACTTAAACTCTGAGGTCATCGATCACAAACACCAATCTCTCACTCCACATGAAAAACTACTCCTGTTGTAAAGCTACTAGTAATACGGAAATTAAATACTCACAATGATTTCCTATATTTACAGATTTAAACAACATTTTTACTGGAATTTCCAATACTTTGAAAATCTTCAATCACGTAGACTAACATTTATTATCAGAAAATTCTGTATATGTAATTTCTATATATGCCCACTGCTTTGTGGATTTCAGATTGTGTATATTTGGTTGTACCTGTGTTTTGTTGGACTCTGGTTCCGCTGGGAGGCTTTCCCTCTTCATGCCTGGTTTCCAGGCATTCTCTGATTTCTTCAGCTGAACATCGTCGTGCAAAGACAGGCCCATGATGATCTTCCTGGGTGGTGGTCGCCGGGCCCCAAGGTTTTTAAGCTTAACACAGGAAAAAAGGGAAAAACAGTATTATTACCATGACAATATCTTTTAAAGAAAAAGACAGGGGGGAGCCAGAGAGAATGAAGACCAAGGTCGGAAGAATGGGTAGATACAAAAATAAAAGGGTCGAAAATAGATAGAAAAAGAGAGAAAGGCTAGGGTGATATGTGATCAATATTTAGCATGGCCCTTGAAGGAGATTCTAAATATTGAAATGGCCCTTGATAGAAAAAAAGGTTCCCCTACCCCTGAATGAGAGCAACCATCAACTGTAAACAGGTCAGTGTGTTTCTTTCACCTGTGCAGCCCGCAGGGAAGGGAAAGGCGTGGGTGCCATGGGCTTCATGATTGGCTGATTAGTTGGGTAGACGGCTAGAGGAGTCTGTGAGACAGGCTGTTTGGAAGACGTGTTTGTCGGGATGGTGGGCCTAGCAGTCTGTATCTGAGTCCTCTGGAAAAACTGTAGGTAAGATGGGAGAGAAACACAGAAGACATTAAGAACGATCCCAGAGACAGCTGACTCATTTCTGCAGGCTGCCATGCTTTGATCTAAAGTACAAACAAGTTCAGTTTTTTAGACGACTATTCTTCTTATGTTTAAGTCAAAGTTCAGATGGACATCTATTAAATAACATTATATACAATTCCAAAAAGTTTTACGAATAACCAGGGAATAATTACCTGATGATGTGTCTGTCACGTCTCAGTAGCAATCTGTTGGGTTTCTGATATATCACCTAGCCCTTGATCTTTAGTGGACAAAGTCAAAAGCCAAAGTTTAGCAAATAGTACAGGGAGCTAGGCACAAAAACCATATCAATAATTATCGTAATATAATTCTCATCATTAATTGAATAACTACATTCACATTCGACATTCCCTTATATCTTTGTCTTCTGACACTGGGAAAAGATATGGTTATGATGATGATGGTGGAAGAAGAGAAGCAGGAGGGAACTTACAGTTGGGTAAATTACCAGATGATGCGTCTGTCGTGACTGTAGCAAACTGGTGGGTTGTGAGGAGATGTCCAGCAATGAGGGAGAGAAGGAATGATGTCAAATAAACGTCAAAGGAATAACAGAGCACATTATAGAACAGAGAGCATCACTCTGGAGAGAAAAAATATCTGCCTATAAACTTACAAAAAAAAAATGAATTGTGTCATTTATCATGATAATTCCTGATATATCACCTAGCCCTTGATCTTTAGTGGGCAAAGTCAAAAGCCAAAGTTGGCAAATAGTACAGGGAGCTAGATACAAAAATGATATCAATAATTAACGTAATATAATTCTCATCAATAACTGAATAACTAAAGACATTCCCTTATATCTTTGTCTTCTGACACTGGGAAAAGATACGGTTTTGATGATGATGGTGGAAGAAGAGAAGCAGGAGGGAACTTACAGTTGGGTAAATTACCAGATGATGCGTCTGTCGTGACTCTGTAACAAACTTGTGGTTTGTGAGTAGATGTCCAGCAATGAGGGAGAGAAGGAATGACTACAAATAAACATCAAAGGAATAACATAGGACATTATAGGACAAAGAAAAATCTTCCTTTAAGCCGAGGCGCATCATGGACAAAGAAAAATCTGCCTTTAAGCCGAGGCGCATCTTGGACAAGCTGCAGTTCACTGGGTGGCCACTAGTGGCGGGCTCCAAGAAGGGGTCAATTCCCATGTTAATGAAAAGAAACTCACTGTAAAATAATGTTATGTGTTGTGTATGTTCCATCTGGTTCTTATAGTTTATTCTGTGTTCAGCAGGTGGAAGCACCACAGATTTTCAAACAGAACCGATGTACTGGGCTCTGGGTTTGTATCCTCATGGTTAAATGCACATATTGTAAGACGCTTTGGATAAACGTATTGAAAGAAATAAAACATTGTACAAATAGATAAAATGTCTTTCTACCTCATCTGTAATATTCAAGGTGATAATCTCCCACAGAGCTGTTGATAACAGTCCACATCAAGTCTCTCCACTTCTCTCTGAAGACATAATTATACACTTAATATTAGAACGGTTTACAACACCGGTGTGTGCAGATTATAATCATATCTAAACTGTAACCAAAAAGAGGGGGATGAGTGTGGCGTGACAGGTCACATGTCAAAATCACGACTGTTTGCTGTCCTGGCTCCTAAATGGTGGAATGAGGTCCCCATCGACATCCGGACACCAGAAAGTTCACACATCTGCCGCAAACTAAAAACTTACCTCTTCCGACTATACCTTGAATAAAAATTTGAAACTAACAATTTAGTAGCACTTAAAATGCACTTACTTATAGCACTTTGTAGTTTTGCTTTATTTTTGAAGAAATTGTACTTTCTTGATTCTTGTTGTTCTAGGTTTGTACCCTCAGGGTTGAATGCACTTATTGTAAGTCTGTTTGGATAATAGCGTCAGCTAAATGTAATGTAATGTAATCTTGTGGAAATGCAACGCTGCGACCATGAGGAGCAGTCTGCAGTTATCCAGCAAAGGTAAGGATCATATAAACATATAAAAGTGATATCAAAGTGAAATATCGCAGTGTTCAGAGTTGACAAACTCGTTCTCTGGTTGAGACTCACTCTTTCTTCTCTGTGCCCTTTCCTTCCTTCTCCTCCCCGGCTTCGTCATCGGCCTTCTGCTCTCCGTTCTCTGTGGGCCCTGCATCGCCTGCCCCCGCCTTGCTGTCACCCTCCTTAGTCTCAGCCTCCTTGGTTGAAGATGCTGCCGGCTCCTCCTCCGTGGCTTCGGGCTCTGAGGGGGAGACAAGAATGAGCTGCCCTCTTTTTTTAAACTTAAATTATAGTTAATAGTGAACAGAGGACCCTTTAAGTATTTTTGTATCCACTGGTAGAGATGTTCAGCATCTCCTTCAGTTGTGACAAAACTAGATAATTAAAGACACCATCCATGTTTTCACCGCTGTCAAATTACAACTGCAAAGGGGGAGCAGCACACTAAGTGGAAAGAAGCAGATTGGGTCAGAGAAGAACCAATTACATTTGGAGCAAATTAACTTTTAATTGAACCCTAACAATGGAAAAAACAGATTTATTATCATTTTCTTTATGGTCTATATCTGTATAGTTGTTTTCTAGTCTTGATGACCTCTCAAAGTGCTTTAGTACTGTTCTTGCCATTCAACAATTCACACATCAACATGTATTCATACACGCAACATACAATCCACAGGTGACTCACCCTCAGTGATGAAAAACTAAACTGAGGGAGGGAAGGGCTAACAGGAAGTAACAAACTTTTGGGGAGCACAAAAGGTGGTGCACAACGACATCATCTCCACAAGTAGCACTATCAAAATAAAATAGTAACTTAATAAAATTCACAAATACAAATATACAATACAAAAATACAAAATATCTATACAAAGTAACATTTATTTCGACATAAACATTACTGAATAAAAATATATAAAAGATAAAAAATGTAAAAAGTGATATGCAAAATGCAAAACAGTAAACAGTGTCCGATTGCAATATGCAATGTGATGCAGTATAGTATAATATGATGTAATGTGTTAATTTAACACATCCTAAAGGTGAGGGGGCGGAATAAAAGTCTGAGTCAGGTGGGGGTCCCGGGCCTTGTTTATGAGGCCAACTGCAGCCGGTAAGAAGCTGGTCTTGTGGCGGGAGGTTTTGGTCCTGATGGCCCGCAGCCTCCTGCCCGAGGGAAGAACCTCAAATAGTTTGTGACCCGGGTGGGAGGGATCAGCCACAATCTTACCTGCCCGCCTCAGGGTCCTAGAGGCAAACAGGTCCTGAAGAGATGGCAGATTGCAGCCGATCACCTTCTCAGCAGAACGGATGATCCGCTGCAGCCTCCTTTTGTCGTTGGCAGTGGCAGCAGCGAACCAGATGGAGATGGAGGAGGTGAGGATGGACTCGATGATGCAGGTGTAGAAGTGCACCATCATTGTCTTTGGCAGGTCCATCAACTGGCAACGGGGTGCCTTGTACACCCCACAAGACCCTAACACATTGTGTAATGCAACTTGTGCATAGCAGAAAACAAAAACAATGGAGTATTAAACCAAAACAAAACATTCAGACTTATTAAGGCGTAGACTAGCTGAATACAACCCTAATCATTGAACGCTTGGAACATAGACTACACACCAAACTTGTCCTGAACAACATCCTGCCTAGACATGGTTTGTAGGAACCTGTTAACAGGTTTAACCAGCCGACCAAATCTAGATCTAACCTGAGTTTGTGCAAAAGAGTGGTCACAGGGTATTTGTGAAGTCTGGTCTACAGTATGTTCCACGTCAGTATGAGAAGTCTTTGTCACAGTATCACAGTCCGACTCCCTCACATGTGTTGAATTGTCCACAGCAGTCCCAGGGCTGACATTACAAATAACTGAGTCAGCTAGCAGATTGTCCTCTTGTAAAACCGAGGATTGTTGGGAACCAAAGGTCACGCTCTGGTGGTCAGAAATAGCCACTACTGATGGACATGGCGTCGACAGTTGAGTGATCCAATCTATGGTCCTCCTCTCAGAATCTACAGGTTCTAGTTCAGTCGATACACCCTGACTAAGTACATCAGATGCAGGTGAATCTTTGTCATCGTCAGCATCAAGACTGCCACTGGCAATAAAAGACACACTGTCACTCTCAAACTGGGTCTCTCCGGCTCCTTCCACATTAACAGTTCCTGACACTGACGATCCCATAACAGACTCAGACGAGGTAGGTTCAGAGGTTTCACTTGTGTCCCCAACAGGGAGGAAATTGACTGGCATCAGTAAGTTCCTATGGATAACCTTCTCTTGACCACTGATCGTGTCACGGATCCTGTACGTGTGTGTCCCTTCATTCATGTCCACTACAGTATAAATGGTTGAGTCCCATCTATCAGCAAGCTTCTTTTTACCCCTGTCTTTCTTGTTGGCCATGAGCACTCTGTCACCGATGTTAATGTCGGAACCTTTCACTTTCCTGTTGTACAACTGTGCATGCCTGTACTGCTCTCTACCAGCATGGTCTTTGGCAATCTCCATCGCTTCCTTCAGATCTTCAGTGAGACATGTAACGTACTTTTCATAGCTTGTCACTGCAGAGTCATGGAGCACACTACGAAAAAGAACATCAACAGGCAGACGGGGGACACGTCCGAACATTAGGTAAAAGGGTGCATAACCCGTTGTTTCGTGGGCAGTGCAGTTGTACATGAACGTCAGAGTCTGCAAGCGCCTTGGCCAATCACTTTTTTCATCAGGGGACAATGCACGGATCATGCCACCCAAGGTACGGTTCTACACTCCCATTTCCCATAGGATGGTAGGGGCTAGTGTGTGATTTCCGGATGCCTGAGACTCTGAGAAGCTCACTAATCAGGTGACTCTCGAAGTTAGCACCCTGGTCACTGTGGATCCTTTCGGGAAAAATCACAAAAGTAACGATCCCAGAGAACTCTTCCGACCTGTTTGGCTGTCTGATCCCTACATGGAAATGCCTGAGCCATTTTTGTGAAATGGTCCGTAACCACTAAGACGTCAATGGACCTGTTCTTGGAATCCTCGGCTGACCAAAAGTCAATACAAACTAATTCTAATGGCCTTGTAGATGTGATGCTCTCTAACTGGGCTCTACCCTCAGGCTCAACCTTCTTGCTAACAATGCATCGCTGACAATGACGAACATAATCTCTCACGTCTCTATCAAGATTTGTCCAGAAAAACCTATGTCTAGTCAGACTTAGAGTCCTGAACTGAGCCTGGTGACCTGCTCTGTCATGAACACCTTGCAGGACCACAGACCTCAGTGAATCAGGGACAATGTACTGAAAACGCTTTGCCTTAGTTTTGTGGTCCTTAGAAACCCTGTACAACACACCGTTAATGACACTCAGCCTATCCCAATGCTTCAAGTACCTTGTAACAGAGACAGACTCTTTAAACCTTTCTCTTCTGGAAGGCTTCCGATGCCTCTCAACATAGAAGAAAACACGGGAGAGGGCCTCATCCTCCAACTGTTTATCGCGAAGTTCTTTCTCGGTGTAAGCAGGTAAGGCGTCCAGCCCAGGCGGAATCAACTGAGGTAGATGCTGCAACACTTCAGCTGCACGGACCCTTGAACATGTGTCCCACTCAATGTGTGACTGCAGCACGGCAGACACGTCCTACATCACAACAGACTGAACTTGCATATGAACTGGAGTGCACGTGGACTGAATGTCATTCCTATCCAAATGGGATGTATGGTGACCACTGGAAGATTTGAAGGCTTTCTGAACAGAAGCACTAGACACATTTGAGACCTCGTTAAGAAGACCTTCGTAAGGCTCAGCAAGCAGTCTGTGACCAACATCCTCTCTGACAAATAGTATACGGCTAAGAGCATCAGCTACAATGTTCTGCCGACCCGGGACGTACTTAATATCAAATTCATAACTAGCCAGCTTTGCTACCCAGCGTTGCTCACAACAGTCTAGTTTCGGCTTAGTCAGGATGTGAGTCAGCGGGTTGTTGTCTGGGTTAGGGTTAGGGTTAGGGAGAGGGTGGGCGTCCTTCAGGGTTCTCCTATTCAACCACCGAAAATGTCTGTACAGATGCGGAGATCTCCGTTCTTCTTCCACACAAGCACCAGAGGCGATGCATATTCACTGGATGACTTTCTAATGATTTCTTTCTCCTCCATCTCGTTCAACACTTGGCGAAGTTTCTGGTATTGACCAGGGGGCACTCTTATGTATGGGAGTCTAAATGGTCTGTTGTCGGACAGGTATATACGGTGAACAAAACCTTTCGCCTCACCACAGTCTAGGTGGTGTTTTGAAAATATGTCCTCATACTGCAAGACAAGATCGGTAATTTTTCTCTTGCAATCCGCTGACACCTCACATGACTCAATGTCAACATTACTGAGTCTAACTGACATGAGCCGGTCTTTGACAGAATCTGCTTCAGGAGCAAGTGGCACAGTTGACTGAGTGTAACTGGGGAGGGCAACCTCAGGGCTATCAGCAACATCCATATCCTCAAGTGCTACACAGGAGAAGATGTCAGCCAGTTTTGCGTTGCGCCTCATCACTATAGACTTGCTTGTTGTGTTGACTAGCTTGAGTGGGACCCATCTGTCTCCCCAGAGTGTAGTTACAAGGCTCGCAACCATAATGCCTCTCGGAATTGATCGTGATGACGTAGGCTCTGACATGACAGCACTGCCAGGTGAAACAACAGTGTTTTTCTGCAATTTTCCCCAGATGAGATATTCCCGACCAGGCTCGAGACATGTGGCTGAGTTACACCTCACCGTTCCAACTTTGTCAGGAACTGCATCCCCTTTCCAAGGGTTCACACCAGAGAGCATAGACAGGAAATTTACCGTTTCTGAGTCAACGGTTGAGCAGGGACCAGACACTGTGTCCCAATATAATTCACGCTGCTTAGACTGATGCATGACGTGTTTTATGACATTAGTTCCTATGATCAACTCATCATGCTGTCCTGGAACAACTAGTGTGGGAACCAACATCCTACAGCCATACACTTCCATCTCCACATCAAAAGCACATTTGGGTTTAACACGAAGCCCGCCGCAACCAACAAGGACTACATTCACGTCAACACACGTCTGATCTGTAATTGACCCAGCATTTCTCAGTTTCATCTCAGCCTTTTCATTAATACTGCAGGCCATAGAACCACTGTCCAACATACCACCTATCACTAATCCATTCACCACTGCAGGTGTGTTGAAAAGACTGTCACTATTGCCAATTCTGTGAATATTTTGATAAACAACTGTAGAGTTATTACCTGAGTCTTTCGCAGATATGTAAACAGTCTCAGCATCAGACATATCTTCAGTTTGGAAGTTTTTGGTGAAACCTGTACTGCCTCCCTCCAAATACAGGCCAGTTAGTTTCCCTCAGCGTGAGGAGGGGAGGAGCTTTTGACAGGACAATTTGGTCGGGTGTGGCCAGGGGCGTAGCAGCCAAAACACAGTCTCTCGGCCATGCAGTGCGAAGTGGTGGTGTGGCTAGAGTCGTTACACACTCTGCAAAACGCCTCTCTGGAACGTCTGTCGCGAGGGTTATATTGAAACTTACTTCCTCGAGTCGGGTGGTTAATACTGCGCTGCTGCATTCTCTCCATCATCTCCTGAAACATGTCCGCTACGCGAGTGAGGAGCCTATCTTCTGACTGTTGTAGATTTTGTGCCACAGCTGGCACAGGGGCATAATTCTGAGCCGGACGGGATTCACCTTGAATTGTTTCCGACGCTGAAGAGGGGCAAAGGGTGTGATGCTGCTCGGACACTGCTGATGTGGATTGCTCAGGAGCTACAGAGGCAGTGTGGCTTTTTAGCTGACTAGCACTGGTGGTTCTGCTACTAGCTCTCAACTCCCTCTGATAGTCATCAATCCTCAGCTGAACATCACGCAAGTTCCACTCGTGGACTGGTTTACACTTTAGGATGCTCGTGAGCTCTGGGTCTGGACAATGCTTGACAAACATCAGGGCCACTTCATCAGCCATGTCCTCCGTCTGCTTCCCTTGCCTGCGCAGGCCCTCATTGGCTTGATCTGCTGCTTTATTCAGTCTTATCCAGTAATCGACTGGGTTCTCTTTGTGCTTTGGTAGAGTGGCGTAAAAGTCTGCCAGAGGAAGACATGACGAAGCATCACTAAAATACTGGAGAAGAATGTCATACACCAGTTCTGGTTTCTGTCGTACGTCAAGAGCTGGGTTACTGCGTAGGGCGATTTTCACAACATCCCTGGCCTTGCCCATTAAGTGACTTATAATTTCCTCTGCCTGGTCTTGTATAGGAACATCTTGCTTTCTGAGGTAAGTCTTAGTCATGTCAATCCAGTCCTGGACTGAGTTTTTGTCAGTGCTGTCACCTCTGAAAGTCTGTGGTTCTCTGTCAGGCTTAACACGTACAGTCACTTGTGGAACATCATGTCTGGTAGTGTCACTAGGTCTGTTCTCAGTCATAGGAGCAGTATGATTACCACTATTTAAGCTTACAACACCAGCCGACATCAGCTTTGCTACAATAGACTCACCAATCTGAGCTCCTAACTGTCCTACCATGTCTGTGAGATGGTGAATGGCATCAACATCACTGCCAGGAGTGGAAGTATGTGGACCCCCCCCTGTAGGCACATTAGTGGGAGTATAACTTGGGATCTGACCTAACCCAGTATCTGCATAGCCATCCGGCATTGCTGTTGAGCGTCCCACATCCCTACTGTTATTAATAGCACTTATCCATGCACCTCTACCTTTTGGCAGAATAGGACTAGAAAAATCATCCATTGTTAATTAAAACAACTCTTGACCATGAAATGTACTTGCGTTGTGTATAAAAAAATAAAAAAATAATCATATATATATATGTATATAAAAAAAAATGTAAAAAGAAAGGTTAATAAGAAGTACACAGATATTTAGAAATGAAAACAGTTGTCAACACACTGGAGGGGAAGAGAAAAAAATAATAATATATGTATAAATCGCTATGCCCCAATCAAGGGTCTTCTACAGGTCTGACCGCACTATAATCTTGAGACGTGGATCAGGATGGCAGCACAGCATCCACGGCGACGAGCATCAAGCTGGTCTGATGATCCGAAAGGTCACGGCACCAGTGTAACGGATGTAGAAATGTGACTCAGGACTTGGTTTTTGGGTATTTATTCACCTACAAAAACTGCAGACACCTGCAGACAACAACATAGGTTTGCTGTTAAAACCTCCTTTTTCTCCAACGAACGACACCGCGGGACGAACTCTCCTCAGTGATGAAAAACTAAACTGCTCAGTAACACATTATTGGTGAAACAGTTATTAGATCCAAAAAGAAACTCACATACCTGCAGACAACAACATAGGTTTGCTGTTAAAACCTCCTTTTTCTCCATACAAAAGTCTACAAAACAGAACAAATTGACATCAAAGGCTGCCGAAATCCGCGGAGCGAAAACAAAATGGCGGCCGCATTATGTAAATAACATCTCCGTGGATTTCAAACCACAACATTGTCAAAACATATAAACATTCAAAACAACAGCACACTGTACTCATACACGCAACATACAATCCACAACGGTCATTCCTTCAAGGAAAACTACAAAACAGCACAGAGCTTCTACACAGGTGACTCACCCTCAGTGATGAAAAACTAAACTGAGGGAGGGAAGGGCTAACAGGAAGTAACAAACTTTTGGGGAGCACAAAAGGTAGTGCACAACGACATCACCTCCACAAGTAAATTCACAAATACAAATTATAAATAAAATAAATACAGTGCATTCTTAACTCTGTTACACAAGGACTCCAGCGTTAGCATTAGCCAAACGGATAAAAGATAAAATTTATTTCACTTTGCCCGGAGTAGGGGGGTGGGGGGGGGGGGGGGAGAGAGGAGCGGACACCCAGCAGCCCCTGCGTGTTCTCCGGTACCGGCTCCGTGTATCTATGAGCCCGGCGAACAACGAACGACACCGCGGGACGAACTCACCTCAAGAGTCGGAAGAAAAGTGAAAGAGTTTGTAGTTTGAATCCTGCACGATGTTTTATTTAGATTCCTGCTTAGCGGCCCCGCCCCATTACGACCAGGTGTCCCATAGTCGTGGCGCCGGCCGGCCGCCGGGGGGCGCTGTTTCCCCTCCAAAGTTTAAAATGTATTCAAAAACATGGTGCAAGTGTGAGGAGCCATGTTCAATATAATACTGATATTTATGCGTTTTTAATTCAACTCACAGTGTATGTGTCATTCAACAGATGCTTATTTAAACCACCTGATTAAACATATAGATACATATACGAGGAATCTTATTCTATGTGCAGCTTTGTGTCGATTAACTGATTCGACAAATGTCATCTTGGTTTTAAGTTATTCCTCATTTCTGGAACAAATGCGTCTAAAGAATAATCTGATCTTGGATTTGTGGGCTGCTATGATTGTATTTATGTTTGTTTATATTTTATTTCATTTATAGATATTGAAACTTAAAAAAAATGGAGACTAATAATACAATTGAATCTAATAAAAAAATTAATCATCTAATTAATAAAAAATATAGGTATATATTTTAAAAGAAAATAAAAATCTAAAAATGTGAAATTTTATAAAAATATATTAATTGAACTATTAAAACCTAGGTTTAAAATAATTAAACAAATCTAATAATACAATTGAATCTAATAAAAAAATTAACCATCTAATTAATAAAAAATATAGGTATATATTTTAATAGAAAATAAAAATCTAAAAATGTGAAATTTTATAAAAATATATTAATTGAACTATTAAAACCTAGGTTTAAAATAATTAAAACAAATCTAATGAAATATAGCCATATCATAATTACAAGAATATTTGTAAAATTTACATGTATATATACAGTGCCTTGCATAAGTATTCACCCCCCTTGGACTTTTTCCCATTATGTACTGTTACTAACTGGAATTCAATAGACTTAAATAAACTTTTTCCCATTTGATCAACAAAACATGCATAGTACTTTGGAGGTGCAAAATAAATTTTATTGTGACACAAACAATAATGAGAACAAAAAAGTTGACATCTGTTGGGTGCATAAGTATTCACCCCCCTGTGTCAATACTTGGTAGAACCCCCTTTCGCTGCAATTACAGCTGCAATTAGAGCTGCAAGTCTTTTGGGGTATGTCTCTACCAGCTTTGCACATCTAGAGATGGAAAGGTTTGTCCATTCTTCTTGGCAAAAAAGATGAAGCTCAGTCAGATTGGATGGAGACCGTCTGTGAACCGCAATCTTCAAGTCTTGCTATAGATTCTCTATTGGATTGAGGTCTGGGCTTTGACTGGGCCATTTTAAGACATTAACATTCTTTAATCCAAACCATTCCTTTGTAGCTCTGGCTGTATGTTTAGGGTCATTGTCCTGCTGGAAGATGAACCTCCGCCCCAGTCTCAAGTCTTTTGCAGACTGCATCAGATTTTCTTCAAGGATTTCCCTGTATTTGGCTCCATCCATCTTTCCCTCTATTCTGACCAGTTTCCCTGTACCTGCTGAAGAAAAGCATCCCCACAGCATGATGCTACCACCACCATGTTTCACTGTTGGGATGGTGTGCTCAGGGTGATGGGCAGTGTTGGGTTTTCGCCACACATAGCGTTTTGCATTGAGGCCAAAAAGTTCAATTTTGGTCTCATCTGACCAGAGCACCTTCTTCCATATGTTTGCTGTGTCTCCCACATGGCTTCTGGCAAACTCCAAACGGGATTTGTGATGGATCCCTTTCAACAATGGCTTTCTTCTTGCCACTCTTCCATAAAGGCCAGATTTGTGGAGTAGACAACTAATAGTTGTCCTGTGGACAGATTCTCCCACCTCAGCTGTGGATCTCTGCAACTCCTCCAGAGTAACCATGGGCCTCCTGGTTGCTTCTCTGATTCATTTTCTCCTTGTCCAACTCTTCAGTTTGGGTGGACGGCCTCCTCTTGGTAGGTTTGCGGTTGTGCCATATTCTTTCCATTTTCTTATGATGGATTTTATGGTGCTCAGAGAGATGTTCAAAGCACTGGATATTTTTTTATAATCTAACCCTGCTTCATATTTCTCCACAACTTTATCCCTGACCTGTTTGGTGAGCTCCTTGGTCTTCATGATGCTGTTTGTTCAGTAATGATCTCCAACAAACTCTGAGTCCGTCACAGAACAGGTGTATTTATACTGAGATTAAATTGCAGACAGGTGGACCCTATTTACTAATTATGTGACTTGCAAATGTGACTTGTGAATGCAATTGGTCGTTAAAATGTAGAAAAGTCCAAAGGGGGTGAATACTTATGCAAGGCACTGTAGATATCTTGGAGAGAGAAGCATCCTTCAGGTTCATTGTAATTGAATATGAAGATAATGAAAACCTTTGAACCCTGAAACTATCTACCTCTGATACATTTATATAGGATGCCTGTCTGCTAAGACTCATGTGAGCTGGAGTTCTTCACCAAAACTATACAAGCTAATTTACCTTGGTGAAGTCTGAGAGGCCTCATCTGTTACAATAGAAGAATCATTAACTGATTTCCTCAGACACACAGAAACCAACCAGCTCCCTGATTAGATGATGAATCAATTCGTAGACAATGATCAGTGAATAAAGGTCTTTGTTAAAAGGAAAGAATCCGTTGTTTCTTCAATCTGATTATTTGCTGGTTTCTCAGTTTTCTTGGATTTTGTTTTTTGACAGCTTGTTGACAAGTTTAAATTATTTAACTAACTAACTATAACTAACTGAAACTGGCTGGTTACTAATACAACTGTGCCTGAGGTTCCGTGAGTGCTTAACTTCTTGTCACAGAGAAACAATTGAAGCAATTTGATAAAATAAAATCAACACAAACATTAACTGAAACAATATTAGTCTTAAAACTAGTTTAAAAACATATCACCATTAAATGGTTAATGGAAGATCCTACATAGATGATATTCTTCTTCACTGGTGCAAACTGGAAAGAAACCTTCAATGAATTAAATTATGTAGTGATGCCATGGAGGGAAAACCTTTGGCTTTTGGGATCCTTGTGTTAGTTTCCCACTTTGCTCAGTTGGTAATCCAGCCATGGGTAGACCAACATATTGAACTTAATAAACTGTGAATATAGACTTACAACTCCAGTAAAAACCGATAAAAGAAAACCTTCATGGGAAATAAAGTGGAACAAACATCTGGTTACCTCTGTCTAATGATGACACAACAAAACAACTTCTTGTGATCAGCAGTGGTAGACAACCGTTTTGTATCTGCCAACATAAGTCACTTGTTTCAAGAGTAAAAAAAACAAACCCCTTAAGAACACACACACACTGAACAGAGAACTCATATCCTGAAACATGAGCCTTTAACCTTCACTGAGAAAAAGCAACAGTGATAATATAAAACATTTGTACAATATTTTCATATTTCAGCCTTTTACCACTTTTGTCGTATTTAACTGTAAAGTGAATATTTCAGGGTTTTGTGTCTAATCTTCAGTTCTTGAAAATACCTGTGAAACAATTATATACAGTCATATTTAACAGTGCAAGATTATTGCTTAGACATTACCTAAATAATTGCCAATAAATTGAATCATCAGTTAACCAATACGTCTCCGGTATCCATGTTCACAGTGGGTGTGTTTTGGGCGACCTGGTGGTCACGTGACCACATTATGACGGGCAACACTCAAACATGTCATGGCTTCATAAACACACAATCTAGATACACACATACAAAAGATGGTACAAATAAGAAATATATGAGGCGACAAGCTGCTGAGACACTTTCAACGACACGGTGCTGTTTGATTGTTTGGGCTGCGATGACTAAACAGACCAAACGAGTGGAACCTGTGTCGTTGATCCTGAGGAGCCGGCAGCTCATCGCTCAGCTGCTCCTCCTGGTCTGATCACACAGGTCATCTGACGATGCTATGGCAACTTCCAACACAACACAACTGTCTCAGTTCATCACACACAGACACACACACACACACTGAGTCGTATGCCCTTTAAGCACCAAAACATGGAAAGAACTAATCATGAGAACGAGCATTTTTAACTACCTTTTATTATTAATAAATTAAAAAGTGCGGAACGTTGCAAAAGTTTGGAATCCAAACTCGTCAATTGTCTTCCGACTCCGCCTCCTGCAGCCATGTGAAGAAGGCTGTGACGGTCTTCAGGGCCACGCCCTTATCCAGCTGATTGGCCGGGTCTTTTCTGGTCCCCGACTTGCAGAATGCGTCCTCGTCGTACATACACTCGAAGAATATCTTGAGGAGGTCTGGAGAACAAATACATGTCAGTCATCGTTTCAGCTGTGACGAAATTGAAATAAATCTCATTTTTCCGTGAGGTGAGACCAATTCCTAATGTTATCAATTCAAGTAATGGGATTTGTATCTAGATAAGAAACCAAAAATTGATGTATTAGAAATAACTGAAGACGGCATTGTGTTTAGCAAAAGTTATTTTGAGTGATGTTTCTCAAATGAACGAATCAAGATAATGTCAGTGGAGAAAAAATTTGAGATTCAAAGTTTTAATCCAAACTTTTCAAATGTCCTTAAAAAATAGACGGAAATATGAAAATCTCCAATTCCATATAACAAGGCGAAGTTCTTCTGCTGATGAGAATCATGTGACAAGAACTAAAGCTCCAGAAAAGCTACTAAATGGACCTTGTAGTGAGATTGAACTGTTCCACTGGTTGGATCACAACTGAGAACTTGTTACACAGTTTATTCTTAAGAAACAAAGAAAAGGGATGATCTGTGAGTTTCATTTGGAGTGAACTCTGATGCAGAACTTACTTGGAGGATGATCGAGGGCGACGATCAGCGACTGAAGTTCCTGAAGAGCATGCAGCTGTCGCTCACTCTCTGAGTTCCGGTACTGGAGCAATACAGGTAATCTCTTTTGAATGAGGGCCGTGTGCACTCGACAGTTGGTGTTATCTGCACAGTGAAGAAGGAGGCAGATTAAATTCATACGCTCGGCAGAGAATAAATATTGTAATCAGCGGTGCGATTTGAGCAGAGGAGTCTTTGCTCCGGCTGGTGGAGAGCTTACTTTTCACTGCTGCCTTACACACAGCCGTCATCAACGCCCTCAGGTAGGGAGACGAGCTCAGGTGAGATTCAGTCAGGTTCTCCTGAGAAACAGAGAGATCAGAGGAGGAGGAGGAGTAAAAACACAGCGTCTGTCAAATTCACAAGAATCAGCTCAGAAGTGATGACACTGAAGAGCAGTAAACACAGAGTTCAAAGTATGTAGATGTGTAACTAACGTATTTCTGGTCTAGAACTGGAGCTTATGTTTTCATTTGTTTAGTCAGTTTGTCAGCAGGATTCATCAAAAGCTACTGAAATGATTCCCATGAATATTTGTGGACCCAGGGAGGAAACCTAACATTTTGGAGCACAGGTGGATCCAGGAATTGTATTGATGAGATCTTACCAACAGTCGTGGACCAACATTAGCTTCAAGGTCCGAAATATAATTATATTCAGTTACTTTACAACAAGGTGTAACTTAGCCCCACTCTGTCTGCCCTTCAGGATTTTTACTACTAACTCGCAGAGACTGGTTGATTTCACTTTTCGTACCTTCACACATTTGGCTTCGAAGTCTTGGTCCTGTTGAGGAGTGGTGTCAGAAGGCAAAGTTTCAGAGGCGGCCTCTCTGTAAACAGGACTAGAGACACTGCTGCCCTCTGGCTCAGGTTTGTGCTCTGAGACATTCGGTCTCCTAGGCACAGCTCCCTCTGGCTCGCTGTCTCTTGGCGGCTCCTCCGGGGTTGGCTCCTTTGAGCTGCTTCCCCTGGTGTACAGATCAGGCTG
This sequence comes from Pleuronectes platessa, assembly GCF_947347685.1. Classification (NCBI taxonomy): domain Eukaryota; kingdom Metazoa; phylum Chordata; class Actinopteri; order Pleuronectiformes; family Pleuronectidae; genus Pleuronectes; species Pleuronectes platessa. The sequence goes on from NC_070639.1 coordinate 12,108,931, forward strand.
AGACGGTGCAGAGCTGAGCGGCTTTGCGCTGCGCTTTCTGTTCTTCCTGCGCTTCCTGCCTGTACGGCTACGAGTGATGGGGGACCAATAAACGAAGAGTCAGGAAGGATGTCAGTGTAAATGAGAAACTCTGAATATCAAGCTTTTCAACCAATTTGGAAAATACTACAAATTATTATCAGTGACCTAAACAGAAGCGAAATAAACAAAAGATTTTTTAAGTCAATGGAAACTAGTTAATCAGAGTTATAAATATCCTGCTAGCAGGAGAGATAAATATCAGAATCACAGACACTCTCCTCATGCTTCAGAGAAACCTAACACCAACAGGATCTTTCAAATCAGACAGCGTTGTCATCTCATACCTTCCCAGAGTTGTCCTGGCTTCGACGTCTGGGTTCTGTTGAGGAGTGGTGTCAGAAGGCAAAGTTTCAGAGGAGGCCTCTCTGTAAGCAGGACTAGAGGCTTGGGGCTGGAGTGCAGCAGGGGGCATGAGAGAAGGCTCAACGGCGGCTGTCTCCAGCTCAGTCTCTGACTCTGCAAGGCTGTTCAAAGCCGTGGGGGCTGCTCCAGACAAGGCAGCCAGAGTTCCAGGGGCGTCTAAGAGAGGCTTGTCTGTGTTCAGAGTCTGAGGTGGCACCAAAGAGGGTTTCAGCTCCTCGACTGAGGACAAGTGAGAAGAAGCTGGTTCCTTGGCTGAGGGACGCTCACTTGAGTTGGCCGCTTCAGGTGGGTTGGCCTGCCGGTTTGGCGCATCCTCTGGAAGAAGGAAAAGTACAGATGAATACATGTCTTCAGAATTCAATCAGCAAAAGGTAATATTTACACATAACAGTTCTTCACATATAAGTAATGTGAAATGGGCCAAACAGTTACAGATCTTAATTAAATTGAATGTGCTGATTTGGTCACATGAGAAACACATGGAACTGAAATTTGTCATATCACAGATCTTAATTAATGGAGATATGGGCTTTCCAAGATGATTATTTAGGGGTAATCGGACTTTGACTGGTCATATCTCCTTTAACATGAGAAATAAACAACCACAGTCACAACAGTGTGATTAATGGCAGAGAGTGAATGTGTCAGTATTATCGTCCTGTCTGTCCGGTGTTGGACAGTGACGTGCGTCTCACCAGGCTCTCGGACACTGCTGCCCTCTGGCTCAGGTTTGTGCTCTGAGACATTCGGTCTCCTAGGCACGGCTCCCTCTGGCTCGCTGTCTCTTGGCGGCCCCTCCGGGGTTGGACTCTCCAGCAGCTCCTTTGAGCTGCTTCCCCTGGTGTACAGATCAGGCTGAGACGGTGCAGAGCTCAGCGGCTTTGCGCTGCGCTTTCTGTTCTTCCTGCGCTTCCTGCCTGTACGGCTACGAGTGGTGGGGGACGAATAAACAAAGAGTCAGGAAGGATGTCAATGTAAATGAGAAACTCTGAATATCAAGCTTTTCAACCAATTTGTAAAATACTACAAATTATTATCAGTGACTTAAACAGAAGCGAAATAAAACCCTAATAACAAAACAGATTTTTTAGGTCAATGGAAACTAGTTAATCAGAGTTATAAATATCCTGCTAGCAGGAGAGATAAATATCAGAATCACAGACACTCTCCTCATGTTTCAGAGAAACCTAACACCAACAGGATCTTTCAAATCAGACAGCGTTGTCATCTCATACCTTCCCAGAGTTGTCCTGGCTTCGATGTCTGGGTTCTGTTGAGGAGTGGTGTCAGCAGGTAAAGTTTCAGAGGAGGCCTCTCTGTAAGCAGGACTAGAGGCTTGGGCCTGTAGTGAAGCGGGGGGCATGAGAGAAGGCTCAACAGCGGCTGTCTCCAGCTCAGTCTCTGACTCTGCAAGGCTGTTCAAAGCCTGCATGTTTGGCGCATCATCTGGAAGAAGGAAAAGTACAGATGAATACATGTCTTCAGAATTCAATCAGCAAAAGGTAATATTTACACTTAACAGTTCTTCACATATAAGTAATGTGAAATTGGCCAAACAGTTACAGATCTTAATTAAATTGAATGTGCTGATTTGGTCACATGAGAAACACATGGAACTGAAATTTGTCATATCACAGATCTTAATTAATGGAGATATGGGCTTTCCAAGATAATTATTTAGGGGTAATCTGACTTTGACTGGTCATATCTCCTTTAACATGAGAAATAAACAACCACAGTCACAACAGTGTGATTAATGGCAGAGAGTGAATGTGTCAGTATTATCGTCCTGTCTGTCCGGTGTTGGACAGTGAAGTGCGTCTCACCAGGCTCTCGGACACTGCTGCCCTCTGGCTCAGGTTTGTGCTCTGAGACACTCGGACTCTGTGGCTGAAGAAACTGGAGTTTCTGTTCGAGTGGAGACAACATTGATATGGTGAGGAAGTATAGAAGAGAAGGACGGCGTGGAAACAATACAAAAAACATTAGAAAGTTCTTATTTGTCTCAATTAGTTAAAAAGTCTTCAAACAGCTGATAGATGGTAACAGAGGGTTTCCCTCCATTGATATTTCTTGAGTCTTGATGAGTGTTGACCTTCATCACTGACCTGTTGTGAGATGAAAGCCTGGACATCCTCTTTCTCCGGCAGAAGGTCAGTCCAGTTGAGGCCTGATTCTTCCCACAGAGAAGCCACAGTACGATGGCCCTGTGGACACGAGACGGGACAACGTCACAAACCTATGCTCTGAAATGTCTTTTCTATTACGTCTAATTTACAGCAGGGAGAAATATTTCATTCATAAACTTACTTAATGAATTAGAAAATATTTGCTTCAAATCAAAAGATCAAATCAGCCTAGTTGATTTCAGTGAGATTTTTCATTTAACTGGTTTATAATAATTATAGCAGAATCAGAATAATACAAAAAAAAAAATGCTACAGTGAACTCCAGTGCAGTGTAACAGTAAAAATATTTCAATATAGATTGTATACAAGTCAATAATCTATGTGTATTTAAATTATATCTACAGCTGAGTCACTGGTTATAATCCACCTGCTTCATAATGAGAACAGGTAACAGGAAAAAAGAGTGAAGAACAGACTGAAGTGTTTCTTACCATTTGTTTGCATAGTATGAGCAGTATTTCAGAGATCAAGATCCCAGCTCTTCCCACAGGAAGCAAATGTTTGCTTAATTCACTGTGAACAAACAGAACATGGCAGAAATTTAAATAAATCTTAAAAGTCTGAGCAGATCTTTACTTCAGACACAGCTTAGTTTAGAGCAGAGTTCATCACAGTCAACACGTTTGTGGTCTCGTACCTAAAGAGCTCTCTCATAGAGAAGCCCCCCTCCTTCAGCACAGGGCTGAGCAGCTCGGCCAGGTACAGCCAGATGTGGGGAACGTCGATGGCCATGTCGTCCGCTTGCTCCAGCGTGTCTGCAAACCTGGGAAAAGAAACAAGGACGTTGTGGTTAGGAAAAAGAGCCGCTCCGAAAAACATAGTCAATATAAATTCAGTAAGTTAAGAAGCAGAAAATGTTTACATGTTCCCCAAATAAATAAATGAACGACAACATGGTCTTTTAGAAAACCAAAAACCACTGAAAATTGACGGTCATTCTCGCTTATTCTGGTATCGACAGGTTTTGAAAAATAATTAGCAGGAAGATAAATGGCTGGACAACATCAAATAAATCTTTTTATTTCACCCCAGCCAATGTAGAAGCAAAGGCTGTGTACATTTGCAAATACTGTGCAAAGACCTCTGTTAAGAATGACACAAAGATGCAGAAGCAAATAGTCAAGTGCCCAAAGTTTCCTCAGGGCTCAAATCAGCCTATGACAAAACAAAATGTTTATATTTATGTCTGTATATGACAAGGTAAATACAGTTAGTATAAATTAGCCACACAATGTCCAGTTTATTCCTGTATATTCCCGTATATTCCCGTTTATTCCTATGGAAAGTTTCCAACTTTTAATATTCCCGGAATTTTGCAACCCTAAGTAGAACTGAGCAGGGGAACTGACCCTTTGTAGAACTGGGGTTTGGGCAGGATTCCCTTCTGCGCCAGCTGGAAGAGGAGCTGGCCCAAGTGGTCCCGTGTGATCTGACTGCGCTCCAGAGTCGACTCCACCCCCACGCGTATGAAGATGTGCGACTGAGAGCCCAGATCAAGCTCCACCACACACTGGACAGCCTCCTGCAACAAAACAAAGACGCATGTTCAAGACTTATACTTTAATTCTTCCCTTTAAGAAGGTTTATTCTATGAAATCGAAAAGAAAAAAAATCAGTTATCAGTTGAGTGGATCTCAGCACCTTGAAATCTTTAAGGTGCAGGAACTCGTCGATGATGGACTTGCACTTCCTCTCGATCTCCTCCTCAGACCGAGCAGGTTTCTCTCTCGTCTGAACAGGCTCAGGTTTCACTGTCGATGCAAATAAACAACCAGAGTCACAACAGTGTGATTAATGGCACAGAGTGAATGTGTCAGTGTTATTGTCCTGTCACTCCGGTGTTGGGCAGCAACGTGTGTCTCACCAGGCTCTCGGACTCTGCTGCGCTCTGGCTCAGATTCGACCTCAGTGACTTTCGGTGCAGAGATCAGCGGCTTGTTGCTGCACTTTTTTTCTGTACGGCTACGACTGGTGGGGAACGGATAAACAAAGAGTCAGGAAGGATGTCAGTGTAAATGAACATAAAGCTTTCTAACCAATTTGGAAACTACTACAAATTATTATCACTGCCCTAAACAGAGAGGAAACAAAACCCTAATAACAAAACTGATTTATTTTTTAAGTCAATGGAAACTAGTTAATCAGAGTTATAAATATCCTGATAGCAGGAAAGATAAATATCAGGATCACAGAGACACTCTCCTCATGTTTCAGAGAAACCTAACACCAACAGGATCTTTCAAATCAGACAGTGTTGTCATCTCATACCTTCCGTGAGGGCCCAGCTGGATCTTCTCGTCCATCTGCAGAAAGAGAAACAGACCATCAGGCACAAAAAAATGAGCCTTACAACTTTTCACGTTGTCTGTGATCAGTTTCTACTCAGAGGTCACTGCTGATTTCACAAAATATACTATATTCAGCTTCTCTTGTTTTGAAATTGTTTTACATTATTAAACTCATTATACAAATCATTATGTATATTGTTGAATTGATTTACTCTGAGTTGAGGGCGTGAAATCGTGGGCGTGAGGAAGAAGCAGGAACAAATCGACACAAATGCCCCTGTTATGAGTCTTTTATCAGTAATAAGTAGAAAATCTAAGAAACTTGTTTACCAATGTCTGTATGAATCATAAAATATTACATATTTCTGATTATACAAGAGAAACTTAACAAGTCCTGACTCTGCTTTAGGTTCCAGCTTTAATTCAAATTCAAATTTCAAATCTCTCAGATCAAACTATCATTAAATCAAAATTAGTTAAGTTATTTAAATGTTTAAAGTCTGTAGCCAATTCTCCAGATTTTACCCGGAGGTCACGCCTGACAACGGCTTAAGTTTCCATGGAACACGACCAGTTAACACATGGTAATTGTTTGTCATTGTTTTTGTGATTCCAATGTAGAGATATGAGCAAATCAACTATGAGGGACAGAAAGTAAATAGCAGCTTCATGTCTCCTGTAGCAGTGCATTTGTACAAACCTCACAGTAGAAGGTAAGAAAAAGGTAAAATGGTAAGATCTGTGTCGAAGCCTCGGAAAGCTCGTCTCACCTCGGAGATCTTTGGGATCTTGTTGGGGTCGATGGTCCTGCCATTCTTCCTCATGGGCACAGTTTTCCAGGTCTCCTCTCCCTGTACTTGCGGATCTCTCTGCTCCCTCTGCTCCCTCTGATCCCTCTGCTCCCTCTGCTCTCTCTGCTCTCTCTGATCCCTCTGATCCCTCTGCTGTCTCTGCTCTCTCTGCTCTCTCTGCTGTCTCTGCTCTCTCTGCTGTCTCTGCTCTCTCTGCTCCCTCTGCTCCCTTGGATCTGTGGAGACACACCCACACAAAAAAACAAGAAACAAACAGGGAAATACAGGTTTAAGATAAGTTCACAGGAAAAACAGTGGAGTCAAACAGCTGTGAAAGTGGCAGACAGAGTGACATTTCTGACTGTTTTAGTGGCATGCTGCGTTACAGGATGAAATATTATAGGTCAGCTAGCAGATGGGAGGGAGCTAGGGGGCTTTCTGTCTGCTGTTGGGCACAATAGCATCTCTGCAGGCTATAGGGACAGGAAGTCTACAGCCTGTCTTCCTGAGTTACTATAGCTGTGCCAATGTAATTCTAAACCTTAAAGAGGATTTAGACTGCAGGCCTGACCTGGCCGTCTCCTGGTGTCCTTGAAGTACAGTTGCTGCTGCACTTTTCTCTGCTCCTCTTCCTCTTCAAGCTTTGCCTCCTTGTGGATCTGATCAATTGTCTTTGGACCCTGGTTGGCTCTTCTTGACACCCATTTGTGCTGAAGAAAAACAAATGTACAGAACAACAATGACTTCAAACCTGAATCAGACAGATTCTGTAGTGTTAAACAGATGTCTTAGCTCAGCTTCAATCACAGAGGAATATTCTAATGACTGGGGACACACTGATGAATTCATTAAAGATCAATAGTTATCACGTATTCCTCAGGTTTCAACCATTTTTCCCTGTTCGTTGTTTCTATGGAATTTTCTTACATTTCTTCGCCATTATCTATGTATCTATCTATATCAGTCCTTCTAAAAAGCATCAGATCTCCTTAACAACAGCAGTGTAGATATTCATTAAACAGAATAGGACCAGAAAATATAGTATCATGTTCCTGGTCATCAGAGAGATCGATGAAATAAATCTCTCTGGTAAAATCCATCTTACGGTTAAGAATTTGATTCTTGGACTCTTTACAATTGTGCAAATGAAAGAAAAATCACAAAGACCCACTCACCAATCTTAGGTCTATGGTATCCTGCAACATGAACCTTGTGCGTGAAGACGTCTTCCCCTCTCTGATGATTTTTTCCATCTGCTTAAAATAGTGATCCATCCGAGGCTGGTGAGACACAGAGGGAGAGAGACGGTTAATTTGAGACACGAAAGTCATGTTCAGCATGTCTCCATTCAATCTACCAGACAGCAGGTTGCAGATACTATTATTTTCAGAGTTGACCAATTGTCCAGTTTATCACTTGGAACAGTCCTGACCGCCTGAGATGAAACCGGAACATTTCATCAACAGCCGTAAAAGCCGTAAAGCTTCCGTGCTGAGGAAACGACCACAACCTACTTGTAAGCAGCTGCTGTGGGATTGTAAATCAGAATCACCTTCTAAATCACTTATTTGACATTTCCAGAAGAAAACATCTTAGTGGGATGAAAGCAGAGACATGAACTGATCTTTGGCTGCCCTAATGTCAAAAACACTGCTGACAAAAAGTTCTCATCACATCTTCATCCCTGCAAACAATGCATTTCTCTTAATATTTAATTTGAAAGGGAAACCAGCCGCATATTATCCTGTAGATTATATTCAAAGTTTTCAATCTGTAGCCCCTCAGACCTTTCTAAGACCGTAATAAAAGAAATTTAAGATTTATGTAAAATGTACAACCACCAGCTCACCTTGGCCTCCACTAAATCAAAGTCCTTGCCGATGGTGGTGAGCAGCCTGCAGAGACACTCCAGGGAAGCTTCGTCGTGGTTCCCCAGCAGCTTCACCACGCAGTCATGCATGATGGCCTCTGTTAGCATCTTTAGCTTGAACAGTTCACCAATGAACTTTATGTTGCTGATGGATCGCCGCCGGGCAATGTCCTTGGCCTCCTGCAGCTCTACCTGAAGTCGGTCACGCTCCGTCTAATGGGACCAAGGAAACAAACCTCTTGAACAGAGTTGAAACAGAAACTAAATGTTGTTTTGGTAAAGATCCGGTGTCACACTTACCGATGCAGCAGAGTCCAGCTCCTTCTGCTTCCTCTCAAACACCACATCATCCACCTTGTCTTTCTCAAATTCTTTCTGGCAGCGGCTTAGCAGCAGCTTTTGAAAGTTCACTGTGTTGTTGGGAGCGTCAGTGATGGGCACTTTGAGCTGCACATGAAAAGTAAGTGGAATGAATTCAGTAGAGAACATAAGCATTAGAATAAAATAAGTAATGAACTAACCGGGAAAAAAGTTTTCAGCGGTTTAACATTTCTTTTTATATTTCGCAAATTAATATTTTCGTATCTGGATTATTTAGATTTTAATGACTGATATATTTTTAAGGTTATGTTATCAAATGATGGAAGACAGAAAATGTAATAGTTTCTCTAGAACTCTTGTTAATAGTGTCTATAATTAAGGATATGCACGTTTAATAAATTGTGTTTTAAAGGATTATTTGTGACTGATTTTCAAACTCCCTAATAAATAGTGTCGTCTGGTGTACACTCTAGAGGCATCAAAACAATAAAACCTCATCATCACATTGTACTGAATTGTGTTGCTTTTCACAGCATTATTCTGCATCAAGGCAGAGCTGAATATGAACCAATTGATCCATTTGCTGCATAAACATTTAGCAAATTGTTGACTATATATTGAGACACAGTGTGCACACCCCTCCAATAGATGGTTTAAAGATTACACTTAATTCCTCCATCGTGTTTTTGCATCTGATGAATGCGGCAGTTTACGAAAAAGCTATATTTAAGTACTTCTCCAAATCCAATTCAAACAATTACATTGCAAACACAAGACTCTCTCGTTCCAAAGTCGACACACTTCTCTGCTCAACTAAGCGACCAGCTTACCGTGGCGAGGCAGCGGCACATTTTCCCGTAGGCCACCGAGAAGCTGGGCTCGTCGATGGCCTTTTCAAACACCAGGTCGATGACTCCTTTGAGCCGCTCCTCAGTGTCGATGGTCAGGTCCCAGACCTGCTTCACCAGCTGGCTGAACTTCTCCGGCGTCAGCTTGTTCAAGATGCTGCGGACCTTCTTGAACAGGTCCTGAGGGAGTAGGTCATAACAGGTACTTAAACTCTGAGGTCATCGATCACAAACACCAATCTCTCACTCCACATGAAAAACTACTCCTGTTGTAAAGCTACTAGTAATACGGAAATTAAATACTCACAATGATTTCCTATATTTACAGATTTAAACAACATTTTTACTGGAATTTCCAATACTTTGAAAATCTTCAATCACGTAGACTAACATTTATTATCAGAAAATTCTGTATATGTAATTTCTATATATGCCCACTGCTTTGTGGATTTCAGATTGTGTATATTTGGTTGTACCTGTGTTTTGTTGGACTCTGGTTCCGCTGGGAGGCTTTCCCTCTTCATGCCTGGTTTCCAGGCATTCTCTGATTTCTTCAGCTGAACATCGTCGTGCAAAGACAGGCCCATGATGATCTTCCTGGGTGGTGGTCGCCGGGCCCCAAGGTTTTTAAGCTTAACACAGGAAAAAAGGGAAAAACAGTATTATTACCATGACAATATCTTTTAAAGAAAAAGACAGGGGGGAGCCAGAGAGAATGAAGACCAAGGTCGGAAGAATGGGTAGATACAAAAATAAAAGGGTCGAAAATAGATAGAAAAAGAGAGAAAGGCTAGGGTGATATGTGATCAATATTTAGCATGGCCCTTGAAGGAGATTCTAAATATTGAAATGGCCCTTGATAGAAAAAAAGGTTCCCCTACCCCTGAATGAGAGCAACCATCAACTGTAAACAGGTCAGTGTGTTTCTTTCACCTGTGCAGCCCGCAGGGAAGGGAAAGGCGTGGGTGCCATGGGCTTCATGATTGGCTGATTAGTTGGGTAGACGGCTAGAGGAGTCTGTGAGACAGGCTGTTTGGAAGACGTGTTTGTCGGGATGGTGGGCCTAGCAGTCTGTATCTGAGTCCTCTGGAAAAACTGTAGGTAAGATGGGAGAGAAACACAGAAGACATTAAGAACGATCCCAGAGACAGCTGACTCATTTCTGCAGGCTGCCATGCTTTGATCTAAAGTACAAACAAGTTCAGTTTTTTAGACGACTATTCTTCTTATGTTTAAGTCAAAGTTCAGATGGACATCTATTAAATAACATTATATACAATTCCAAAAAGTTTTACGAATAACCAGGGAATAATTACCTGATGATGTGTCTGTCACGTCTCAGTAGCAATCTGTTGGGTTTCTGATATATCACCTAGCCCTTGATCTTTAGTGGACAAAGTCAAAAGCCAAAGTTTAGCAAATAGTACAGGGAGCTAGGCACAAAAACCATATCAATAATTATCGTAATATAATTCTCATCATTAATTGAATAACTACATTCACATTCGACATTCCCTTATATCTTTGTCTTCTGACACTGGGAAAAGATATGGTTATGATGATGATGGTGGAAGAAGAGAAGCAGGAGGGAACTTACAGTTGGGTAAATTACCAGATGATGCGTCTGTCGTGACTGTAGCAAACTGGTGGGTTGTGAGGAGATGTCCAGCAATGAGGGAGAGAAGGAATGATGTCAAATAAACGTCAAAGGAATAACAGAGCACATTATAGAACAGAGAGCATCACTCTGGAGAGAAAAAATATCTGCCTATAAACTTACAAAAAAAAAATGAATTGTGTCATTTATCATGATAATTCCTGATATATCACCTAGCCCTTGATCTTTAGTGGGCAAAGTCAAAAGCCAAAGTTGGCAAATAGTACAGGGAGCTAGATACAAAAATGATATCAATAATTAACGTAATATAATTCTCATCAATAACTGAATAACTAAAGACATTCCCTTATATCTTTGTCTTCTGACACTGGGAAAAGATACGGTTTTGATGATGATGGTGGAAGAAGAGAAGCAGGAGGGAACTTACAGTTGGGTAAATTACCAGATGATGCGTCTGTCGTGACTCTGTAACAAACTTGTGGTTTGTGAGTAGATGTCCAGCAATGAGGGAGAGAAGGAATGACTACAAATAAACATCAAAGGAATAACATAGGACATTATAGGACAAAGAAAAATCTTCCTTTAAGCCGAGGCGCATCATGGACAAAGAAAAATCTGCCTTTAAGCCGAGGCGCATCTTGGACAAGCTGCAGTTCACTGGGTGGCCACTAGTGGCGGGCTCCAAGAAGGGGTCAATTCCCATGTTAATGAAAAGAAACTCACTGTAAAATAATGTTATGTGTTGTGTATGTTCCATCTGGTTCTTATAGTTTATTCTGTGTTCAGCAGGTGGAAGCACCACAGATTTTCAAACAGAACCGATGTACTGGGCTCTGGGTTTGTATCCTCATGGTTAAATGCACATATTGTAAGACGCTTTGGATAAACGTATTGAAAGAAATAAAACATTGTACAAATAGATAAAATGTCTTTCTACCTCATCTGTAATATTCAAGGTGATAATCTCCCACAGAGCTGTTGATAACAGTCCACATCAAGTCTCTCCACTTCTCTCTGAAGACATAATTATACACTTAATATTAGAACGGTTTACAACACCGGTGTGTGCAGATTATAATCATATCTAAACTGTAACCAAAAAGAGGGGGATGAGTGTGGCGTGACAGGTCACATGTCAAAATCACGACTGTTTGCTGTCCTGGCTCCTAAATGGTGGAATGAGGTCCCCATCGACATCCGGACACCAGAAAGTTCACACATCTGCCGCAAACTAAAAACTTACCTCTTCCGACTATACCTTGAATAAAAATTTGAAACTAACAATTTAGTAGCACTTAAAATGCACTTACTTATAGCACTTTGTAGTTTTGCTTTATTTTTGAAGAAATTGTACTTTCTTGATTCTTGTTGTTCTAGGTTTGTACCCTCAGGGTTGAATGCACTTATTGTAAGTCTGTTTGGATAATAGCGTCAGCTAAATGTAATGTAATGTAATCTTGTGGAAATGCAACGCTGCGACCATGAGGAGCAGTCTGCAGTTATCCAGCAAAGGTAAGGATCATATAAACATATAAAAGTGATATCAAAGTGAAATATCGCAGTGTTCAGAGTTGACAAACTCGTTCTCTGGTTGAGACTCACTCTTTCTTCTCTGTGCCCTTTCCTTCCTTCTCCTCCCCGGCTTCGTCATCGGCCTTCTGCTCTCCGTTCTCTGTGGGCCCTGCATCGCCTGCCCCCGCCTTGCTGTCACCCTCCTTAGTCTCAGCCTCCTTGGTTGAAGATGCTGCCGGCTCCTCCTCCGTGGCTTCGGGCTCTGAGGGGGAGACAAGAATGAGCTGCCCTCTTTTTTTAAACTTAAATTATAGTTAATAGTGAACAGAGGACCCTTTAAGTATTTTTGTATCCACTGGTAGAGATGTTCAGCATCTCCTTCAGTTGTGACAAAACTAGATAATTAAAGACACCATCCATGTTTTCACCGCTGTCAAATTACAACTGCAAAGGGGGAGCAGCACACTAAGTGGAAAGAAGCAGATTGGGTCAGAGAAGAACCAATTACATTTGGAGCAAATTAACTTTTAATTGAACCCTAACAATGGAAAAAACAGATTTATTATCATTTTCTTTATGGTCTATATCTGTATAGTTGTTTTCTAGTCTTGATGACCTCTCAAAGTGCTTTAGTACTGTTCTTGCCATTCAACAATTCACACATCAACATGTATTCATACACGCAACATACAATCCACAGGTGACTCACCCTCAGTGATGAAAAACTAAACTGAGGGAGGGAAGGGCTAACAGGAAGTAACAAACTTTTGGGGAGCACAAAAGGTGGTGCACAACGACATCATCTCCACAAGTAGCACTATCAAAATAAAATAGTAACTTAATAAAATTCACAAATACAAATATACAATACAAAAATACAAAATATCTATACAAAGTAACATTTATTTCGACATAAACATTACTGAATAAAAATATATAAAAGATAAAAAATGTAAAAAGTGATATGCAAAATGCAAAACAGTAAACAGTGTCCGATTGCAATATGCAATGTGATGCAGTATAGTATAATATGATGTAATGTGTTAATTTAACACATCCTAAAGGTGAGGGGGCGGAATAAAAGTCTGAGTCAGGTGGGGGTCCCGGGCCTTGTTTATGAGGCCAACTGCAGCCGGTAAGAAGCTGGTCTTGTGGCGGGAGGTTTTGGTCCTGATGGCCCGCAGCCTCCTGCCCGAGGGAAGAACCTCAAATAGTTTGTGACCCGGGTGGGAGGGATCAGCCACAATCTTACCTGCCCGCCTCAGGGTCCTAGAGGCAAACAGGTCCTGAAGAGATGGCAGATTGCAGCCGATCACCTTCTCAGCAGAACGGATGATCCGCTGCAGCCTCCTTTTGTCGTTGGCAGTGGCAGCAGCGAACCAGATGGAGATGGAGGAGGTGAGGATGGACTCGATGATGCAGGTGTAGAAGTGCACCATCATTGTCTTTGGCAGGTCCATCAACTGGCAACGGGGTGCCTTGTACACCCCACAAGACCCTAACACATTGTGTAATGCAACTTGTGCATAGCAGAAAACAAAAACAATGGAGTATTAAACCAAAACAAAACATTCAGACTTATTAAGGCGTAGACTAGCTGAATACAACCCTAATCATTGAACGCTTGGAACATAGACTACACACCAAACTTGTCCTGAACAACATCCTGCCTAGACATGGTTTGTAGGAACCTGTTAACAGGTTTAACCAGCCGACCAAATCTAGATCTAACCTGAGTTTGTGCAAAAGAGTGGTCACAGGGTATTTGTGAAGTCTGGTCTACAGTATGTTCCACGTCAGTATGAGAAGTCTTTGTCACAGTATCACAGTCCGACTCCCTCACATGTGTTGAATTGTCCACAGCAGTCCCAGGGCTGACATTACAAATAACTGAGTCAGCTAGCAGATTGTCCTCTTGTAAAACCGAGGATTGTTGGGAACCAAAGGTCACGCTCTGGTGGTCAGAAATAGCCACTACTGATGGACATGGCGTCGACAGTTGAGTGATCCAATCTATGGTCCTCCTCTCAGAATCTACAGGTTCTAGTTCAGTCGATACACCCTGACTAAGTACATCAGATGCAGGTGAATCTTTGTCATCGTCAGCATCAAGACTGCCACTGGCAATAAAAGACACACTGTCACTCTCAAACTGGGTCTCTCCGGCTCCTTCCACATTAACAGTTCCTGACACTGACGATCCCATAACAGACTCAGACGAGGTAGGTTCAGAGGTTTCACTTGTGTCCCCAACAGGGAGGAAATTGACTGGCATCAGTAAGTTCCTATGGATAACCTTCTCTTGACCACTGATCGTGTCACGGATCCTGTACGTGTGTGTCCCTTCATTCATGTCCACTACAGTATAAATGGTTGAGTCCCATCTATCAGCAAGCTTCTTTTTACCCCTGTCTTTCTTGTTGGCCATGAGCACTCTGTCACCGATGTTAATGTCGGAACCTTTCACTTTCCTGTTGTACAACTGTGCATGCCTGTACTGCTCTCTACCAGCATGGTCTTTGGCAATCTCCATCGCTTCCTTCAGATCTTCAGTGAGACATGTAACGTACTTTTCATAGCTTGTCACTGCAGAGTCATGGAGCACACTACGAAAAAGAACATCAACAGGCAGACGGGGGACACGTCCGAACATTAGGTAAAAGGGTGCATAACCCGTTGTTTCGTGGGCAGTGCAGTTGTACATGAACGTCAGAGTCTGCAAGCGCCTTGGCCAATCACTTTTTTCATCAGGGGACAATGCACGGATCATGCCACCCAAGGTACGGTTCTACACTCCCATTTCCCATAGGATGGTAGGGGCTAGTGTGTGATTTCCGGATGCCTGAGACTCTGAGAAGCTCACTAATCAGGTGACTCTCGAAGTTAGCACCCTGGTCACTGTGGATCCTTTCGGGAAAAATCACAAAAGTAACGATCCCAGAGAACTCTTCCGACCTGTTTGGCTGTCTGATCCCTACATGGAAATGCCTGAGCCATTTTTGTGAAATGGTCCGTAACCACTAAGACGTCAATGGACCTGTTCTTGGAATCCTCGGCTGACCAAAAGTCAATACAAACTAATTCTAATGGCCTTGTAGATGTGATGCTCTCTAACTGGGCTCTACCCTCAGGCTCAACCTTCTTGCTAACAATGCATCGCTGACAATGACGAACATAATCTCTCACGTCTCTATCAAGATTTGTCCAGAAAAACCTATGTCTAGTCAGACTTAGAGTCCTGAACTGAGCCTGGTGACCTGCTCTGTCATGAACACCTTGCAGGACCACAGACCTCAGTGAATCAGGGACAATGTACTGAAAACGCTTTGCCTTAGTTTTGTGGTCCTTAGAAACCCTGTACAACACACCGTTAATGACACTCAGCCTATCCCAATGCTTCAAGTACCTTGTAACAGAGACAGACTCTTTAAACCTTTCTCTTCTGGAAGGCTTCCGATGCCTCTCAACATAGAAGAAAACACGGGAGAGGGCCTCATCCTCCAACTGTTTATCGCGAAGTTCTTTCTCGGTGTAAGCAGGTAAGGCGTCCAGCCCAGGCGGAATCAACTGAGGTAGATGCTGCAACACTTCAGCTGCACGGACCCTTGAACATGTGTCCCACTCAATGTGTGACTGCAGCACGGCAGACACGTCCTACATCACAACAGACTGAACTTGCATATGAACTGGAGTGCACGTGGACTGAATGTCATTCCTATCCAAATGGGATGTATGGTGACCACTGGAAGATTTGAAGGCTTTCTGAACAGAAGCACTAGACACATTTGAGACCTCGTTAAGAAGACCTTCGTAAGGCTCAGCAAGCAGTCTGTGACCAACATCCTCTCTGACAAATAGTATACGGCTAAGAGCATCAGCTACAATGTTCTGCCGACCCGGGACGTACTTAATATCAAATTCATAACTAGCCAGCTTTGCTACCCAGCGTTGCTCACAACAGTCTAGTTTCGGCTTAGTCAGGATGTGAGTCAGCGGGTTGTTGTCTGTCCAAACTGTGAATTTGTGGCCTTTTAGCCAGTGACTGAATTTGTCACAAACTGACCATTTCAAAGCGAGAAACTCTAACCGGTGGGCTGGATAGTTCTTTTGGGACTGAGACAATGACTTACTGGCAAAAGCAATAGGTCTGGCACGCGTATCGCCTTCCTGGATTTGGGACAACACAGCTCCCAAGCCATCCAGTGATGCATCAGTTGACAGCATGAAGGGTCGGGTGAAGTCAGGGTGGGCCAAGGCAACACTTCCAACTAGCAAGTCCTTCAGGTCTTCAAAAGCTCGGTCCTGCTCTCTAGTCCAGTCAGTTTCATGTAGCTTCCTACTTGACAATTTGATCTTGAGCTGTTTGCCTTTCCTTTTTCCACCTTTCAGCAGATCAAAAAGCGGCTTGGCGATGGCGGAGAACCTGGGCACAAAGTGTTGGTAGTAATTCACCATCCCTAAAAAGGACCTAATTCTCTTCTGAGAAGGTGTCTTGCCATCAGGCTCCATCAAGTCTTTGCTCGTCATGCTTGTGATGCTGTCAACCTTAGATGGGTCTGTTGAAACGCCATTCTCGTCTATAATGTGACCAAGAAATTTTACGGATCTCCTGAGGAAGAAGCATTTCTTAGGGGACAACTTTAGGTTATGACCACGCAACCTACTAAACACCAGCTCCAGCCGTTGCAAGGCAGTCTTCTCGTCGGGTGCAAACACCAGCAGATCATCCAAGTAGCACAGCAGACTCAGATAATTTTGGTCACCAAAGATGCTGGTCATCATGCGCATGAAGCTCTCTGGGCTGTTACAGAGACCTTGTGGCAAACGGTTGTATTCGAACAGGCCCATGGGTGTGGTGAAGGCAGAATACTTCCTATCATCCTTGTGAAAGGGCATGTTGTAAAAGCCGGAGGTCAGATCCATTGTACTGAACAGGCAGTTGCCTCCAAGCGCTGCCAAACAGTCCCCTTGATGAGGAAGAGGGTGGGCGTCCTTCAGGGTTCTCCTATTCAACCACCGAAAATGTCTGTACAGATGCGGAGATCTCCGTTCTTCTTCCACACAAGCACCAGAGGCGATGCATATTCACTGGATGACTTTCTAATGATTTCTTTCTCCTCCATCTCGTTCAACACTTGGCGAAGTTTCTGGTATTGACCAGGGGGCACTCTTATGTATGGGAGTCTAAATGGTCTGTTGTCGGACAGGTATATACGGTGAACAAAACCTTTCGCCTCACCACAGTCTAGGTGGTGTTTTGAAAATATGTCCTCATACTGCAAGACAAGATCGGTAATTTTTCTCTTGCAATCCGCTGACACCTCACATGACTCAATGTCAACATTACTGAGTCTAACTGACATGAGCCGGTCTTTGACAGAATCTGCTTCAGGAGCAAGTGGCACAGTTGACTGAGTGTAACTGGGGAGGGCAACCTCAGGGCTATCAGCAACATCCATATCCTCAAGTGCTACACAGGAGAAGATGTCAGCCAGTTTTGCGTTGCGCCTCATCACTATAGACTTGCTTGTTGTGTTGACTAGCTTGAGTGGGACCCATCTGTCTCCCCAGAGTGTAGTTACAAGGCTCGCAACCATAATGCCTCTCGGAATTGATCGTGATGACGTAGGCTCTGACATGACAGCACTGCCAGGTGAAACAACAGTGTTTTTCTGCAATTTTCCCCAGATGAGATATTCCCGACCAGGCTCGAGACATGTGGCTGAGTTACACCTCACCGTTCCAACTTTGTCAGGAACTGCATCCCCTTTCCAAGGGTTCACACCAGAGAGCATAGACAGGAAATTTACCGTTTCTGAGTCAACGGTTGAGCAGGGACCAGACACTGTGTCCCAATATAATTCACGCTGCTTAGACTGATGCATGACGTGTTTTATGACATTAGTTCCTATGATCAACTCATCATGCTGTCCTGGAACAACTAGTGTGGGAACCAACATCCTACAGCCATACACTTCCATCTCCACATCAAAAGCACATTTGGGTTTAACACGAAGCCCGCCGCAACCAACAAGGACTACATTCACGTCAACACACGTCTGATCTGTAATTGACCCAGCATTTCTCAGTTTCATCTCAGCCTTTTCATTAATACTGCAGGCCATAGAACCACTGTCCAACATACCACCTATCACTAATCCATTCACCACTGCAGGTGTGTTGAAAAGACTGTCACTATTGCCAATTCTGTGAATATTTTGATAAACAACTGTAGAGTTATTACCTGAGTCTTTCGCAGATATGTAAACAGTCTCAGCATCAGACATATCTTCAGTTTGGAAGTTTTTGGTGAAACCTGTACTGCCTCCCTCCAAATACAGGCCAGTTAGTTTCCCTCAGCGTGAGGAGGGGAGGAGCTTTTGACAGGACAATTTGGTCGGGTGTGGCCAGGGGCGTAGCAGCCAAAACACAGTCTCTCGGCCATGCAGTGCGAAGTGGTGGTGTGGCTAGAGTCGTTACACACTCTGCAAAACGCCTCTCTGGAACGTCTGTCGCGAGGGTTATATTGAAACTTACTTCCTCGAGTCGGGTGGTTAATACTGCGCTGCTGCATTCTCTCCATCATCTCCTGAAACATGTCCGCTACGCGAGTGAGGAGCCTATCTTCTGACTGTTGTAGATTTTGTGCCACAGCTGGCACAGGGGCATAATTCTGAGCCGGACGGGATTCACCTTGAATTGTTTCCGACGCTGAAGAGGGGCAAAGGGTGTGATGCTGCTCGGACACTGCTGATGTGGATTGCTCAGGAGCTACAGAGGCAGTGTGGCTTTTTAGCTGACTAGCACTGGTGGTTCTGCTACTAGCTCTCAACTCCCTCTGATAGTCATCAATCCTCAGCTGAACATCACGCGAGTTCCACTCGTGGACTGGTTTACACTTTAGGATGCTCGTGAGCTCTGGGTCTGGACAATGCTTGACAAACATCAGGGCCACTTCATCAGCCATGTCCTCCGTCTGCTTCCCTTGCCTGCGCAGGCCCTCATTGGCTTGATCTGCTGCTTTATTCAGTCTTATCCAGTAATCGACTGGGTTCTCTTTGTGCTTTGGTAGAGTGGCGTAAAAGTCTGCCAGAGGAAGACATGACGAAGCATCACTAAAATACTGGAGAAGAATGTCATACACCAGTTCTGGTTTCTGTCGTACGTCAAGAGCTGGGTTACTGCGTAGGGCGATTTTCACAACATCCCTGGCCTTGCCCATTAAGTGACTTATAATTTCCTCTGCCTGGTCTTGTATAGGAACATCTTGCTTTCTGAGGTAAGTCTTAGTCATGTCAATCCAGTCCTGGACTGAGTTTTTGTCAGTGCTGTCACCTCTGAAAGTCTGTGGTTCTCTGTCAGGCTTAACACGTACAGTCACTTGTGGAACATCATGTCTGGTAGTGTCACTAGGTCTGTTCTCAGTCATAGGAGCAGTATGATTACCACTATTTAAGCTTACAACACCAGCCGACATCAGCTTTGCTACAATAGACTCACCAATCTGAGCTCCTAACTGTCCTACCATGTCTGTGAGATGGTGAATGGCATCAACATCACTGCCAGGAGTGGAAGTATGTGGACCCCCCCCTGTAGGCACATTAGTGGGAGTATAACTTGGGATCTGACCTAACCCAGTATCTGCATAGCCATCCGGCATTGCTGTTGAGCGTCCCACATCCCTACTGTTATTAATAGCACTTATCCATGCACCTCTACCTTTTGGCAGAATAGGACTAGAAAAATCATCCATTGTTAATTAAAACAACTCTTGACCATGAAATGTACTTGCGTTGTGTATAAAAAAATAAAAAAATAATCATATATATATATGTATATAAAAAAAAATGTAAAAAGAAAGGTTAATAAGAAGTACACAGATATTTAGAAATGAAAACAGTTGTCAACACACTGGAGGGGAAGAGAAAAAAATAATAATATATGTATAAATCGCTATGCCCCAATCAAGGGTCTTCTACAGGTCTGACCGCACTATAATCTTGAGACGTGGATCAGGATGGCAGCACAGCATCCACGGCGACGAGCATCAAGCTGGTCTGATGATCCGAAAGGTCACGGCACCAGTGTAACGGATGTAGAAATGTGACTCAGGACTTGGTTTTTGGGTATTTATTCACCTACAAAAACTGCAGACACCTGCAGACAACAACATAGGTTTGCTGTTAAAACCTCCTTTTTCTCCAACGAACGACACCGCGGGACGAACTCTCCTCAGTGATGAAAAACTAAACTGCTCAGTAACACATTATTGGTGAAACAGTTATTAGATCCAAAAAGAAACTCACATACCTGCAGACAACAACATAGGTTTGCTGTTAAAACCTCCTTTTTCTCCATACAAAAGTCTACAAAACAGAACAAATTGACATCAAAGGCTGCCGAAATCCGCGGAGCGAAAACAAAATGGCGGCCGCATTATGTAAATAACATCTCCGTGGATTTCAAACCACAACATTGTCAAAACATATAAACATTCAAAACAACAGCACACTGTACTCATACACGCAACATACAATCCACAACGGTCATTCCTTCAAGGAAAACTACAAAACAGCACAGAGCTTCTACACAGGTGACTCACCCTCAGTGATGAAAAACTAAACTGAGGGAGGGAAGGGCTAACAGGAAGTAACAAACTTTTGGGGAGCACAAAAGGTAGTGCACAACGACATCACCTCCACAAGTAAATTCACAAATACAAATTATAAATAAAATAAATACAGTGCATTCTTAACTCTGTTACACAAGGACTCCAGCGTTAGCATTAGCCAAACGGATAAAAGATAAAATTTATTTCACTTTGCCCGGAGTAGGGGGGTGGGGGGGGGGGGGAGAGAGGAGCGGACACCCAGCGGCCCCTGCGTGTTCTCCGGTACCGGCTCCGTGTATCTATGAGCCCGGCGAACAACGAACGACACCGCGGGACGAACTCACCTCAAGAGTCGGAAGAAAAGTGAAAGAGTTTGTAGTTTGAATCCTGCACGATGTTTTATTTAGATTCCTGCTTAGCGGCCCCGCCCCATTACGACCAGGTGTCCCATAGTCGTGGCGCCGGCCGGCCGCCGGGGGGCGCTGTTTCCCCTCCAAAGTTTAAAATGTATTCAAAAACATGGTGCAAGTGTGAGGAGCCATGTTCAATATAATACTGATATTTATGCGTTTTTAATTCAACTCACAGTGTATGTGTCATTCAACAGATGCTTATTTAAACCACCTGATTAAACATATAGATACATATACGAGGAATCTTATTCTATGTGCAGCTTTGTGTCGATTAACTGATTCGACAAATGTCATCTTGGTTTTAAGTTATTCCTCATTTCTGGAACAAATGCGTCTAAAGAATAATCTGATCTTGGATTTGTGGGCTGCTATGATTGTATTTATGTTTGTTTATATTTTATTTCATTTATAGATATTGAAACTTAAAAAAAATGGAGACTAATAATACAATTGAATCTAATAAAAAAATTAATCATCTAATTAATAAAAAATATAGGTATATATTTTAAAAGAAAATAAAAATCTAAAAATGTGAAATTTTATAAAAATATATTAATTGAACTATTAAAACCTAGGTTTAAAATAATTAAACAAATCTAATAATACAATTGAATCTAATAAAAAAATTAACCATCTAATTAATAAAAAATATAGGTATATATTTTAATAGAAAATAAAAATCTAAAAATGTGAAATTTTATAAAAATATATTAATTGAACTATTAAAACCTAGGTTTAAAATAATTAAAACAAATCTAATGAAATATAGCCATATCATAATTACAAAACATGTATGAATATGAATTTTTTTTAATAATATTTCTATACATCTTTACATGTATATATACAGTGCCTTGCATAAGTATTCACCCCCCTTGGACTTTTTCCCATTATGTACTGTTACTAACTGGAATTCAATAGACTTAAATAAACTTTTTCCCATTTGATCAACAAAACATGCATAGTACTTTGGAGGTGCAAAATAAATTTTATTGTGACACAAACAATAATGAGAACAAAAAAGTTGACATCTGTTGGGTGCATAAGTATTCACCCCCCTGTGTCAATACTTGGTAGAACCCCCTTTCGCTGCAATTACAGCTGCAATTAGAGCTGCAAGTCTTTTGGGGTATGTCTCTACCAGCTTTGCACATCTAGAGATGGAAAGGTTTGTCCATTCTTCTTGGCAAAAAAGATGAAGCTCAGTCAGATTGGATGGAGACCGTCTGTGAACCGCAATCTTCAAGTCTTGCTATAGATTCTCTATTGGATTGAGGTCTGGGCTTTGACTGGGCCATTTTAAGACATTAACATTCTTTAATCCAAACCATTCCTTTGTAGCTCTGGCTGTATGTTTAGGGTCATTGTCCTGCTGGAAGATGAACCTCCGCCCCAGTCTCAAGTCTTTTGCAGACTGCATCAGATTTTCTTCAAGGATTTCCCTGTATTTGGCTCCATCCATCTTTCCCTCTATTCTGACCAGTTTCCCTGTACCTGCTGAAGAAAAGCATCCCCACAGCATGATGCTACCACCACCATGTTTCACTGTTGGGATGGTGTGCTCAGGGTGATGGGCAGTGTTGGGTTTTCGCCACAC
Organism: Pleuronectes platessa; assembly: GCF_947347685.1. Taxonomy (NCBI): domain Eukaryota; kingdom Metazoa; phylum Chordata; class Actinopteri; order Pleuronectiformes; family Pleuronectidae; genus Pleuronectes; species Pleuronectes platessa. The sequence continues at coordinate 12,131,433 of NC_070639.1, forward strand.
ATAGCGTTTTGCATTGAGGCCAAAAAGTTCAATTTTGGTCTCATCTGACCAGAGCACCTTCTTCCATATGTTTGCTGTGTCTCCCACATGGCTTCTGGCAAACTCCAAACGGGATTTGTGATGGATCCCTTTCAACAATGGCTTTCTTCTTGCCACTCTTCCATAAAGGCCAGATTTGTGGAGTAGACAACTAATAGTTGTCCTGTGGACAGATTCTCCCACCTCAGCTGTGGATCTCTGCAACTCCTCCAGAGTAACCATGGGCCTCCTGGTTGCTTCTCTGATTCATTTTCTCCTTGTCCAACTCTTCAGTTTGGGTGGACGGCCTCCTCTTGGTAGGTTTGCGGTTGTGCCATATTCTTTCCATTTTCTTATGATGGATTTTATGGTGCTCAGAGAGATGTTCAAAGCACTGGATATTTTTTTATAATCTAACCCTGCTTTATATTTCTCCACAACTTTATCCCTGACCTGTTTGGTGAGCTCCTTGGTCTTCATGATGCTGTTTGTTCAGTAATGATCTCCAACAAACTCTGAGTCCGTCACAGAACAGGTGTATTTATACTGAGATTAAATTGCAGACAGGTGGACCCTATTTACTAATTATGTGACTTGCAAATGTGACTTGTGAATGCAATTGGTCGTTAAAATGTAGAAAAGTCCAAAGGGGGTGAATACTTATGCAAGGCACTGTAGATATCTTGGAGAGAGAAGCATCCTTCAGGTTCATTGTAATTGAATATGAAGATAATGAAAACCTTTGAACCCTGAAACTATCTACCTCTGATACATTTATATAGGATGCCTGTCTGCTAAGACTCATGTGAGCTGGAGTTCTTCACCAAAACTATACAAGCTAATTTACCTTGGTGAAGTCTGAGAGGCCTCATCTGTTACAATAGAAGAATCATTAACTGATTTCCTCAGACACACAGAAACCAACCAGCTCCCTGATTAGATGATGAATCAATTCGTAGACAATGATCAGTGAATAAAGGTCTTTGTTAAAAGGAAAGAATCCGTTGTTTCTTCAATCTGATTATTTGCTGGTTTCTCAGTTTTCTTGGATTTTGTTTTTTGACAGCTTGTTGACAAGTTTAAATTATTTAACTAACTAACTATAACTAACTGAAACTGGCTGGTTACTAATACAACTGTGCCTGAGGTTCCGTGAGTGCTTAACTTCTTGTCACAGAGAAACAATTGAAGCAATTTGATAAAATAAAATCAACACAAACATTAACTGAAACAATATTAGTCTTAAAACTAGTTTAAAAACATATCACCATTAAATGGTTAATGGAAGATCCTACATAGATGATATTCTTCTTCACTGGTGCAAACTGGAAAGAAACCTTCAATGAATTAAATTATGTAGTGATGCCATGGAGGGAAAACCTTTGGCTTTTGGGATCCTTGTGTTAGTTTCCCACTTTGCTCAGTTGGTAATCCAGCCATGGGTAGACCAACATATTGAACTTAATAAACTGTGAATATAGACTTACAACTCCAGTAAAAACCGATAAAAGAAAACCTTCATGGGAAATAAAGTGGAACAAACATCTGGTTACCTCTGTCTAATGATGACACAACAAAACAACTTCTTGTGATCAGCAGTGGTAGACAACCGTTTTGTATCTGCCAACATAAGTCACTTGTTTCAAGAGTAAAAAAAACAAACCCCTTAAGAACACACACACACTGAACAGAGAACTCATATCCTGAAACATGAGCCTTTAACCTTCACTGAGAAAAAGCAACAGTGATAATATAAAACATTTGTACAATATTTTCATATTTCAGCCTTTTACCACTTTTGTCGTATTTAACTGTAAAGTGAATATTTCAGGGTTTTGTGTCTAATCTTCAGTTCTTGAAAATACCTGTGAAACAATTATATACAGTCATATTTAACAGTGCAAGATTATTGCTTAGACATTACCTAAATAATTGCCAATAAATTGAATCATCAGTTAACCAATACGTCTCCGGTATCCATGTTCACAGTGGGTGTGTTTTGGGCGACCTGGTGGTCACGTGACCACATTATGACGGGCAACACTCAAACATGTCATGGCTTCATAAACACACAATCTAGATACACACATACAAAAGATGGTACAAATAAGAAATATATGAGGCGACAAGCTGCTGAGACACTTTCAACGACACGGTGCTGTTTGATTGTTTGGGCTGCGATGACTAAACAGACCAAACGAGTGGAACCTGTGTCGTTGATCCTGAGGAGCCGGCAGCTCATCGCTCAGCTGCTCCTCCTGGTCTGATCACACAGGTCATCTGACGATGCTATGGCAACTTCCAACACAACACAACTGTCTCAGTTCATCACACACAGACACACACACACACACTGAGTCGTATGCCCTTTAAGCACCAAAACATGGAAAGAACTAATCATGAGAACGAGCATTTTTAACTACCTTTTATTATTAATAAATTAAAAAGTGCGGAACGTTGCAAAAGTTTGGAATCCAAACTCGTCAATTGTCTTCCGACTCCGCCTCCTGCAGCCATGTGAAGAAGGCTGTGACGGTCTTCAGGGCCACGCCCTTATCCAGCTGATTGGCCGGGTCTTTTCTGGTCCCCGACTTGCAGAATGCGTTCTCGTCGTACATACACTCGAAGAATATCTTGAGGAGGTCTGGAGAACAAATACATGTCAGTCATCGTTTCAGCTGTGACGAAATTGAAATAAATCTCATTTTTCCGTGAGGTGAGACCAATTCCTAATGTTATCAATTCAAGTAATGGGATTTGTATCTAGATAAGAAACCAAAAATTGATGTATTAGAAATAACTGAAGACGGCATTGTGTTTAGCAAAAGTTATTTTGAGTGATGTTTCTCAAATGAACGAATCAAGATAATGTCAGTGGAGAAAAAATTTGAGATTCAAAGTTTTAATCCAAACTTTTCAAATGTCCTTAAAAAATAGACGGAAATATGAAAATCTCCAATTCCATATAACAAGGCGAAGTTCTTCTGCTGATGAGAATCATGTGACAAGAACTAAAGCTCCAGAAAAGCTACTAAATGGACCTTGTAGTGAGATTGAACTGTTCCACTGGTTGGATCACAACTGAGAACTTGTTACACAGTTTATTCTTAAGAAACAAAGAAAAGGGATGATCTGTGAGTTTCATTTGGAGTGAACTCTGATGCAGAACTTACTTGGAGGATGATCGAGGGCGACGATCAGCGACTGAAGTTCCTGAAGAGCATGCAGCTGTCGCTCACTCTCTGAGTTCCGGTACTGGAGCAATACAGGTAATCTCTTTTGAATGAGGGCCGTGTGCACTCGACAGTTGGTGTTATCTGCACAGTGAAGAAGGAGGCAGATTAAATTCATACGCTCGGCAGAGAATAAATATTGTAATCAGCGGTGCGATTTGAGCAGAGGAGTCTTTGCTCCGGCTGGTGGAGAGCTTACTTTTCACTGCTGCCTTACACACAGCCGTCATCAACGCCCTCAGGTAGGGAGACGAGCTCAGGTGAGATTCAGTCAGGTTCTCCTGAGAAACAGAGAGATCAGAGGAGGAGGAGGAGTAAAAACACAGCGTCTGTCAAATTCACAAGAATCAGCTCAGAAGTGATGACACTGAAGAGCAGTAAACACAGAGTTCAAAGTATGTAGATGTGTAACTAACGTATTTCTGGTCTAGAACTGGAGCTTATGTTTTCATTTGTTTAGTCAGTTTGTCAGCAGGATTCATCAAAAGCTACTGAAATGATTCCCATGAATATTTGTGGACCCAGGGAGGAAACCTAACATTTTGGAGCACAGGTGGATCCAGGAATTGTATTGATGAGATCTTACCAACAGTCGTGGACCAACATTAGCTTCAAGGTCCGAAATATAATTATATTCAGTTACTTTACAACAAGGTGTAACTTAGCCCCACTCTGTCTGCCCTTCAGGATTTTTACTACTAACTCGCAGAGACTGGTTGATTTCACTTTTCGTACCTTCACACATTTGGCTTCGAAGTCTTGGTCCTGTTGAGGAGTGGTGTCAGAAGGCAAAGTTTCAGAGGCGGCCTCTCTGTAAACAGGACTAGAGACACTGCTGCCCTCTGGCTCAGGTTTGTGCTCTGAGACATTCGGTCTCCTAGGCACAGCTCCCTCTGGCTCGCTGTCTCTTGGCGGCTCCTCCGGGGTTGGCTCCTTTGAGCTGCTTCCCCTGGTGTACAGATCAGGCTGAGACGGTGCAGAGCTGAGCGGCTTTGCGCTGCGCTTTCTGTTCTTCCTGCGCTTCCTGCCTGTACGGCTACGAGTGATGGGGGACCAATAAACGAAGAGTCAGGAAGGATGTCAGTGTAAATGAGAAACTCTGAATATCAAGCTTTTCAACCAATTTGGAAAATACTACAAATTATTATCAGTGACCTAAACAGAAGCGAAATAAACAAAAGATTTTTTAAGTCAATGGAAACTAGTTAATCAGAGTTATAAATATCCTGCTAGCAGGAGAGATAAATATCAGAATCACAGACACTCTCCTCATGCTTCAGAGAAACCTAACACCAACAGGATCTTTCAAATCAGACAGCGTTGTCATCTCATACCTTCCCAGAGTTGTCCTGGCTTCGACGTCTGGGTTCTGTTGAGGAGTGGTGTCAGAAGGCAAAGTTTCAGAGGAGGCCTCTCTGTAAGCAGGACTAGAGGCTTGGGGCTGGAGTGCAGCAGGGGGCATGAGAGAAGGCTCAACGGCGGCTGTCTCCAGCTCAGTCTCTGACTCTGCAAGGCTGTTCAAAGCCGTGGGGGCTGCTCCAGACAAGGCAGCCAGAGTTCCAGGGGCGTCTAAGAGAGGCTTGTCTGTGTTCAGAGTCTGAGGTGGCACCAAAGAGGGTTTCAGCTCCTCGACTGAGGACAAGTGAGAAGAAGCTGGTTCCTTGGCTGAGGGACGCTCACTTGAGTTGGCCGCTTCAGGTGGGTTGGCCTGCCGGTTTGGCGCATCCTCTGGAAGAAGGAAAAGTACAGATGAATACATGTCTTCAGAATTCAATCAGCAAAAGGTAATATTTACACATAACAGTTCTTCACATATAAGTAATGTGAAATGGGCCAAACAGTTACAGATCTTAATTAAATTGAATGTGCTGATTTGGTCACATGAGAAACACATGGAACTGAAATTTGTCATATCACAGATCTTAATTAATGGAGATATGGGCTTTCCAAGATGATTATTTAGGGGTAATCGGACTTTGACTGGTCATATCTCCTTTAACATGAGAAATAAACAACCACAGTCACAACAGTGTGATTAATGGCAGAGAGTGAATGTGTCAGTATTATCGTCCTGTCTGTCCGGTGTTGGACAGTGACGTGCGTCTCACCAGGCTCTCGGACACTGCTGCCCTCTGGCTCAGGTTTGTGCTCTGAGACGTTCGGTCTCCTAGGCACGGCTCCCTCTGGCTCGCTGTCTCTTGGCGGCTCCTCCGGGGTTGGACTCTCCAGCAGCTCCTTTGAGCTGCTTCCCCTGGTGTACAGATCAGGCTGAGACGGTGCAGAGCTCAGCGGCTTTGCGCTGCGCTTTCTGTTCTTCCTGCGCTTCCTGCCTGTACGGCTACGAGTGGTGGGGGACGAATAAACAAAGAGTCAGGAAGGATGTCAATGTAAATGAGAAACTCTGAATATCAAGCTTTTCAACCAATTTGTAAAATACTACAAATTATTATCAGTGACTTAAACAGAAGCGAAATAAAACCCTAATAACAAAACAGATTTTTTAGGTCAATGGAAACTAGTTAATCAGAGTTATAAATATCCTGCTAGCAGGAGAGATAAATATCAGAATCACAGACACTCTCCTCATGTTTCAGAGAAACCTAACACCAACAGGATCTTTCAAATCAGACAGCGTTGTCATCTCATACCTTCCCAGAGTTGTCCTGGCTTCGATGTCTGGGTTCTGTTGAGGAGTGGTGTCAGCAGGTAAAGTTTCAGAGGAGGCCTCTCTGTAAGCAGGACTAGAGGCTTGGGCCTGTAGTGAAGCGGGGGGCATGAGAGAAGGCTCAACAGCGGCTGTCTCCAGCTCAGTCTCTGACTCTGCAAGGCTGTTCAAAGCCTGCATGTTTGGCGCATCATCTGGAAGAAGGAAAAGTACAGATGAATACATGTCTTCAGAATTCAATCAGCAAAAGGTAATATTTACACTTAACAGTTCTTCACATATAAGTAATGTGAAATTGGCCAAACAGTTACAGATCTTAATTAAATTGAATGTGCTGATTTGGTCACATGAGAAACACATGGAACTGAAATTTGTCATATCACAGATCTTAATTAATGGAGATATGGGCTTTCCAAGATAATTATTTAGGGGTAATCTGACTTTGACTGGTCATATCTCCTTTAACATGAGAAATAAACAACCACAGTCACAACAGTGTGATTAATGGCAGAGAGTGAATGTGTCAGTATTATCGTCCTGTCTGTCCGGTGTTGGACAGTGAAGTGCGTCTCACCAGGCTCTCGGACACTGCTGCCCTCTGGCTCAGGTTTGTGCTCTGAGACACTCGGACTCTGTGGCTGAAGAAACTGGAGTTTCTGTTCGAGTGGAGACAACATTGATATGGTGAGGAAGTATAGAAGAGAAGGACGGCGTGGAAACAATACAAAAAACATTAGAAAGTTCTTATTTGTCTCAATTAGTTAAAAAGTCTTCAAACAGCTGATAGATGGTAACAGAGGGTTTCCCTCCATTGATATTTCTTGAGTCTTGATGAGTGTTGACCTTCATCACTGACCTGTTGTGAGATGAAAGCCTGGACATCCTCTTTCTCCGGCAGAAGGTCAGTCCAGTTGAGGCCTGATTCTTCCCACAGAGAAGCCACAGTACGATGGCCCTGTGGACACGAGACGGGACAACGTCACAAACCTATGCTCTGAAATGTCTTTTCTATTACGTCTAATTTACAGCAGGGAGAAATATTTCATTCATAAACTTACTTAATAAATTAGAAAATATTTGCTTCAAATCAAAAGATCAAATCAGCCTAGTTGATTTCAGTGAGATTTTTCATTTAACTGGTTTATAATAATTATAGCAGAATCACAATAATAACACTGAATGAATAATACAAAAAAAAATGCTACAGTGAACTCCAGTGCAGTGTAACAGTAAAAATATTTCAATATAGATTGTATACAAGTCAATAATCTATGTGTATTTAAATTATATCTACAGCTGAGTCACTGGTTATAATCCACCTGCTTCATAATGAGAACAGGTAACAGGAAAAAAGAGTGAAGAACAGACTGAAGTGTTTCTTACCATTTGTTTGCATAGTATGAGCAGTATTTCAGAGATCAAGATCCCAGCTCTTCCCACAGGAAGCAAATGTTTGCTTAATTCACTGTGAACAAACAGAACATGACAGAAATTTAAATAAATCTTAAAAGTCTGAGCAGATCTTTACTTCATACACAGCTTAGTTTAGAGCAGAGTTCATCACAGTCAACACGTTTGTGGTCTCGTACCTAAAGAGCTCTCTCATAGAGAAGCCCCCCTCCTTCAGCACAGGGCTGAGCAGCTCAGCCAGGTACAGCCAGATGTGGGGAACGTCGATGGCCATGTCGTCCGCTTGCTCCAGCGTGTCTGCAAACCTGGGAAAAGAAACAAGGACGTTGTGGTTAGGAAAAAGAGCCGCTCCGAAAAACATAGTCAATATAAATTCAGTAAGTTAAGAAGCAGAAAATGTTTACATGTTCCCCAAATAAATAAATGAACGACAACATGGTCTTTTAGAAAACCAAAAACCACTGAAAATTGACGGTCATTCTCGCTTATTCTGGTATCGACAGGTTTTGAAAAATAATTAGCAGGAAGATAAATGGCTGGACAACATCAAATAAATCGTTTTATTTCACCCCAGCCAATGTAGAAGCAAAGGCTGTGTACATTTGCAAATACTGTGCAAAGACCTCTGTTAAGAATGACACAAAGATGCAGAAGCAAATAGTCAAGTGCCCAAAGTTTCCTCAGGGCTCAAATCAGCCTATGACAAAACAAAATGTTTATATTTATGTCTGTATATGACAAGGTAAATACAGTTAGTATAAATTAGCCACACAATGTCCAGTTTATTCCTGTATATTCCCGTATATTCCCGTTTATTCCTATGGAAAGTTTCCAACTTTTAATATTCCCGGAATTTTGCAACCCTAAGTAGAACTGAGCAGGGGAACTGACCCTTTGTAGAACTGGGGTTTGGGCAGGATTCCCTTCTGCGCCAGCTGGAAGAAGAGCTGGCCCAAGTGGTCCCGTGTGATCTGACTGCGCTCCAGAGTCGACTCCACCCCCACGCGTATGAAGATGTGCGACTGAGAGCCCAGATCAAGCTCCACCACACACTGGACAGCCTCCTGCAACAAAACAAAGACGCATGTTCAAGACTTATACTTTAATTCTTCCCTTTAAGAAGGTTTATTCTATGAAATCGAAAAGAAAAAAAATCAGTTATCAGTTGAGTGGATCTCAGCACCTTGAAATCTTTAAGGTGCAGGAACTCGTCGATGATGGACTTGCACTTCCTCTCGATCTCCTCCTCAGACCGAGCAGGTTTCTCTCTCGTCCGAACAGGCTCAGGTTTCACTGTCGATGCAAATAAACAACCAGAGTCACAACAGTGTGATTAATGGCACAGAGTGAATGTGTCAGTGTTATTGTCCTGTCACTCCGGTGTTGGGCAGCAACGTGTGTCTCACCAGGCTCTCGGACTCTGCTGCGCTCTGGCTCAGATTCGACCTCAGTGACTTTCGGTGCAGAGATCAGCGGCTTGTTGCTGCACTTTTTTTGTGTACGGCTACGACTGGTGGGGAACGGATAAACAAAGAGTCAGGAAGGATGTCAATGTAAATGAACATAAAGCTTTCTAACCAATTTGGAAACTACTACAAATTATTATCACTGCCCTAAACAGAGAGGAAACAAAACCCTAATAACAAAACTGATTTCTTTTTTAAGTCAATGGAAACTAGTTAATCAGAGTTATAAATATCCTGATAGCAGGAAAGATAAATATCAGGATCACAGAGACACTCTCCTCATGTTTCAGAGAAACCTAACACCAACAGGATCTTTCAAATCAGACAGTGTTGTCATCTCATACCTTCCGTGAGGGCCCAGCTGGATCTTCTCGTCCATCTGCAGAAAGAGAAACAGACCATCAGGCACAAAAAAATGAGCCTTACAACTTTTCACGTTGTCTGTGATCAGTTTCTACTCAGAGGTCACTGCTGATTTCACAAAATATACTATATTCAGCTTCTCTTGTTTTGAAATTGTTTTACATTATTAAACTCATTATACAAATCATTATGTATATTGTTGAATTGATTTACTCTGAGTTGAGGGCGTGAAATCGTGGGCGTGAGGAAGAAGCAGGAACAAATCGACACAAATGCCCCTGTTATGAGTCTTTTATCAGTAATAAGTAGAAAATCTAAGAAACTTGTTTACCAATGTCTGTATGAATCATAAAATATTACATATTTCTGATTATACAAGAGAAACTTAACAAGTCCTGACTCTGCTTTAGGTTCCAGCTTTAATTCAAATTCAAATTTCAAATCTCTCAGATCAAACTATCATTAAATCAAAATTAGTTAAGTTATTTAAATGTTTAAAGTCTGTAGCCAATTCTCCAGATTTTACCCGGAGGTCACGCCTGACAACGGCTTAAGTTTCCATGGAACACGACCAGTTAACACATGGTAATTGTTTGTCATTGTTTTTGTGATTCCAATGTAGAGATATGAGCAAATCAACTATGAGGGACAGAAAGTAAATAGCAGCTTCATGTCTCCTGTAGCAGTGCATTTGTACAAACCTCACAGTAGAAGGTAAGAAAAAGGTAAAATGGTAAGATCTGTGTCGAAGCCTCGGAAAGCTCGTCTCACCTTGGAGATCTTTGGGATCTTGTTGGGGTCGATGGTCCTGCCATTCTTCCTCATGGGCACAGTTTTCCAGGTCTCCTCTCCCTGTACTTGCGGATCTCTCTGCTCCCTCTGCTCCCTCTGATCCCTCTGCTCCCTCTGCTCTCTCTGCTCTCTCTGATCCCTCTGATCCCTCTGCTGTCTCTGCTCTCTCTGCTCTCTCTGCTGTCTCTGCTCTCTCTGCTGTCTCTGCTCTCTCTGCTCCCTCTGCTCCCTTGGATCTGTGGAGACACACCCACACAAAAAAACAAGAAACAAACAGGGAAATACAGGTTTAAGATAAGTTCACAGGAAAAACAGTGGAGTCAAACAGCTGTGAAAGTGGCAGACAGAGTGACATTTCTGACTGTTTTAGTGGCATGCTGCGTTACAGGATGAAATATTATAGGTCAGCTAGCAGATGGGAGGGAGCTAGGGGGCTTTCTGTCTGCTGTTGGGCACAATAGCATCTCTGCAGGCTATAGGGACAGGAAGTCTACAGCCTGTCGTCCTGAGTTACTATAGCTGTGCCAATGTAATTCTAAACCTTAAAGAGGATTTAGACTGCAGGCCTGACCTGGCCGTCTCCTGGTGTCCTTGAAGTACAGTTGCTGCTGCACTTTTCTCTGCTCCTCTTCCTCTTCAAGCTTTGCCTCCTTGTGGATCTGATCAATTGTCTTTGGACCCTGGTTGGCTCTTCTTGACACCCATTTGTGCTGAAGAAAAACAAATGTACAGAACAACAATGACTTCAAACCTGAATCAGACAGATTCTGTAGTGTTAAACAGATGTCTTAGCTCAGCTTCAATCACAGAGGAATATTCTAATGACTGGGGACACACTGATGAATTCATTAAAGATCAATAGTTATCACGTATTCCTCAGGTTTCAACCATTTTTCCCTGTTCGTTGTTTCTATGGAATTTTCTTACATTTCTTCGCCATTATCTATGTATCTATCTATATCAGTCCTTCTAAAAAGCATCAGATCTCCTTAACAACAGCAGTGTAGATATTCATTAAACAGAATAGGACCAGAAAATATAGTATCATGTTCCTGGTCATCAGAGAGATCGATGAAATAAATCTCTCTGGTAAAATCCATCTTACGGTTAAGAATTTGATTCTTGGACTCTTTACAATTGTGCAAATGAAAGACAAATCACAAAGACCCACTCACCAATCTTAGGTCTATGGTATCCTGCAACATGAACCTTGTGCGTGAAGACGTCTTCCCCTCTCTGATGATTTTTTCCATCTGCTTAAAATAGTGATCCATCCGAGGCTGGTGAGACACAGAGGGAGAGAGACGGTTAATTTGAGACACGAAAGTCATGTTCAGCATGTCTCCATTCAATCTACCAGACAGCAGGTTGCAGATACTATTATTTTCAGAGTTGACCAATTGTCCAGTTTATCACTTGGAACAGTCCTGACCGCCTGAGATGAAACCGGAACATTTCATCAACAGCCGTAAAAGCCGTAAAGCTTCCGTGCTGAGGAAACGACCACAACCTACTTGTAAGCAGCTGCTGTGGGATTGTAAATCAGAATCACCTTCTAAATCACTTATTTGACATTTCCAGAAGAAAACATCTTAGTGGGATGAAAGCAGAGACATGAACTGATCTTTGGCTGCCCTAATGTCAAAAACACTGCTGACAAAAAGTTCTCATCACATCTTCATCCCTGCAAACAATGCATTTCTCTTAATATTTAATTTGAAAGGGAAACCAGCCGCATATTATCCTGTAGATTATATTCAAAGTTTTCAATCTGTAGCCCCTCAGACCTTTCTAAGACCGTAATAAAAGAAATTTAAGATTTATGTAAAATGTACAACCACCAGCTCACCTTGGCCTCCACTAAATCAAAGTCCTTGCCGATGGTGGTGAGCAGCCTGCAGAGACACTCCAGGGAAGCTTCGTCGTGGTTCCCCAGCAGCTTCACCACGCAGTCATGCATGATGGCCTCTGTTAGCATCTTTAGCTTGAACAGTTCACCAATGAACTTTATGTTGCTGATGGATCGCCGCCGGGCAATGTCCTTGGCCTCCTGCAGCTCTACCTGAAGTCGGTCACGCTCCGTCTAATGGGACCAAGGAAACAAACCTCTTGAACAGAGTTGAAACAGAAACTAAATGTTGTTTTGGTAAAGATCCGGTGTCACACTTACCGATGCAGCAGAGTCCAGCTCCTTCTGCTTCCTCTCAAACACCACATCATCCACCTTGTCTTTCTCAAATTCTTTCTGGCAGCGGCTTAGCAGCAGCTTTTGAAAGTTCACTGTGTTGTTGGGAGCGTCAGTGATGGGCACTTTGAGCTGCACATGAAAAGTAAGTGGAATGAATTCAGTAGAGAACATAAGCATTAGAATAAAATAAGTAATGAACTAACCGGGAAAAAAGTTTTCAGCGGTTTAACATTTCTTTTTATATTTCGCAAATTAATATTTTCGTATCTGGATTATTTAGATTTTAATGACTGATATATTTTTAAGGTTATGTTATCAAATGATGGAAGACAGAAAATGTAATAGTTTCTCTAGAACTCTTGTTAATAGTGTCTATAATTAAGGATATGCACGTTTAATAAATTGTGTTTTAAAGGATTATTTGTGACTGATTTTCAAACTCCCTAATAAATAGTGTCGTCTGGTGTACACTCTAGAGGCATCAAAACAATAAAACCTCATCATCACATTGTACTGAATTGTGTTGCTTTTCACAGCATTATTCTGCATCAAGGCAGAGCTGAATATGAACCAATTGATCCATTTGCTGCATAAACATTTAGCAAATTGTTGACTATATATTGAGACACAGTGTGCACACCCCTCCAATAGATGGTTTAAAGATTACACTTAATTCCTCCATCGTGTTTTTGCATCTGATGAATGCGGCAGTTTACGAAAAAGCTATATTTAAGTACTTCTCCAAATCCAATTCAAACAATTACATTGCAAACACAAGACTCTCTCGTTCCAAAGTCGACACACTTCTCTGCTCAACTAAGCGACCAGCTTACCGTGGCGAGGCAGCGGCACATTTTCCCGTAGGCCACCGAGAAGCTGGGCTCGTCGATGGCCTTTTCAAACACCAGGTCGATGACTCCTTTGAGCCGCTCCTCAGTGTCGATGGTCAGGTCCCAGACCTGCTTCACCAGCTGGCTGAACTTCTCCGGCGTCAGCTTGTTCAAGATGCTGCGGACCTTCTTGAACAGGTCCTGAGGGAGTAGGTCATAACAGGTACTTAAACTCTGAGGTCATCGATCACAAACACCAATCTCTCACTCCACATGAAAAACTACTCCTGTTGTAAAGCTACTAGTAATACGGAAATTAAATACTCACAATGATTTCCTATATTTACAGATTTAAACAACATTTTTACTGGAATTTCCAATACTTTGAAAATCTTCAATCACGTAGACTAACATTTATTATCAGAAAATTCTGTATATGTAATTTCTATATATGCCCACTGCTTTGTGGATTTCAGATTGTGTATATTTGGTTGTACCTGTGTTTTGTTGGACTCTGGTTCCGCTGGGAGGCTTTCCCTCTTCATGCCTGGTTTCCAGGCATTCTCTGATTTCTTCAGCTGAACATCGTCGTGCAAAGACAGGCCCATGATGATCTTCCTGGGTGGTGGTCGCCGGGCCCCAAGGTTTTTAAGCTTAACACAGGAAAAAAGGGAAAAACAGTATTATTACCATGACAATATCTTTTAAAGAAAAAGACAGGGGGGAGCCAGAGAGAATGAAGACCAAGGTCGGAAGAATGGGTAGATACAAAAATAAAAGGGTCGAAAATAGATAGAAAAAGAGAGAAAGGCTAGGGTGATATGTGATCAATATTTAGCATGGCCCTTGAAGGAGATTCTAAATATTGAAATGGCCCTTGATATAAAAAAAGGTTCCCCTACCCCTGAATGAGAGCAACCATCAACTGTAAACAGGTCAGTGTGTTTCTTTCACCTGTGCAGCCCGCAGGGAAGGGAAAGGCATGGGTGCCATGGGCTTCATGATTGGCTGATTAGTTGGGTAGACGGCTAGAGGAGTCTGTGAGACAGGCTGTTTGGAAGACGTGTTTGTCGGGATGGTGGGCCTAGCAGTCTGTATCTGAGTCCTCTGGAAAAACTGTAGGTAAGATGGGAGAGAAACACAGAAGACATTAAGAACGATCCCAGAGACAGCTGACTCATTTCTGCAGGCTGCCATGCTTTGATCTAAAGTACAAACAAGTTCAGTTTTTTAGACGACTATTCTTCTTATGTTTAAGTCAAAGTTCAGATGGACATCTATTAAATAACATTATATACAATTCCAAAAAGTTTTACGAATAACCAGGGAATAATTACCTGATGATGTGTCTGTCACGTCTCAGTAGCAATCTGTTGGGTTTCTGATATATCACCTAGCCCTTGATCTTTAGTGGACAAAGTCAAAAGCCAAAGTTTAGCAAATAGTACAGGGAGCTAGGCACAAAAACCATATCAATAATTATCGTAATATAATTCTCATCAATAATTGAATAACTACATTCACATTCGACATTCCCTTATATCTTTGTCTTCTGACACTGGGAAAAGATATGGTTATGATGATGATGGTGGAAGAAGAGAAGCAGGAGGGAACTTACAGTTGGGTAAATTACCAGATGATGCGTCTGTCGTGACTGTAGCAAACTGGTGGGTTGTGAGGAGATGTCCAGCAATGAGGGAGAGAAGGAATGATGTCAAATAAACGTCAAAGGAATAACAGAGCACATTATAGAACAGAGAGCATCACTCTGGAGAGAAAAAATATCTGCCTATAAACTTACAAAAAAAAAATGAATTGTGTCATTTATCATGATAATTCCTGATATATCACCTAGCCCTTGATCTTTAGTGGGCAAAGTCAAAAGCCAAAGTTGGCAAATAGTACAGGGAGCTAGATACAAAAATGATATCAATAATTAACGTAATATAATTCTCATCAATAACTGAATAACTAAAGACATTCCCTTATATCTTTGTCTTCTGACACTGGGAAAAGATACGGTTTTGATGATGATGGTGGAAGAAGAGAAGCAGGAGGGAACTTACAGTTGGGTAAATTACCAGATGATGCGTCTGTCGTGACTCTGTAACAAACTTGTGGTTTGTGAGTAGATGTCCAGCAATGAGGGAGAGAAGGAATGACTACAAATAAACATCAAAGGAATAACATAGGACATTATAGGACAAAGAAAAATCTTCCTTTAAGCCGAGGCGCATCATGGACAAAGAAAAATCTGCCTTTAAGCCGAGGCGCATCTTGGACAAGCTGCAGTTCACTGGGTGGCCACTAGTGGCGGGCTCCAAGAAGGGGTCAATTCCCATGTTAATGAAAAGAAACTCACTGTAAAATAATGTTATGTGTTGTGTATGTTCCATCTGGTTCTTATAGTTTATTCTGTGTTCAGCAGGTGGAAGCACCACAGATTTTCAAACAGAACCGATGTACTGGGCTCTGGGTTTGTATCCTCATGGTTAAATGCACATATTGTAAGACGCTTTGGATAAACGTATTGAAAGAAATAAAACATTGTACAAATAGATAAAATGTCTTTCTACCTCATCTGTAATATTCAAGGTGATAATCTCCCACAGAGCTGTTGATAACAGTCCACATCAAGTCTCTCCACTTCTCTCTGAAGACATAATTATACACTTAATATTAGAACGGTTTACAACACCGGTGTGTGCAGATTATAATCATATCTAAACTGTAACCAAAAAGAGGGGGATGAGTGTGGCGTGACAGGTCACATGTCAAAATCACGACTGTTTGCTGTCCTGGCTCCTAAATGGTGGAATGAGGTCCCCATCGACATCCGGACACCAGAAAGTTCACACATCTGCCGCAAACTAAAAACTTACCTCTTCCGACTATACCTTGAATAAAAATTTGAAACTAACAATTTAGTAGCACTTAAAATGCACTTACTTATAGCACTTTGTAGTTTTGCTTTATTTTTGAAGAAATTGTACTTTCTTGATTCTTGTTGTTCTAGGTTTGTACCCTCAGGGTTGAATGCACTTATTGTAAGTCTGTTTGGATAATAGCGTCAGCTAAATGTAATGTAATGTAATCTTGTGGAAATGCAACGCTGCGACCATGAGGAGCAGTCTGCAGTTATCCAGCAAAGGTAAGGATCATATAAACATATAAAAGTGATATCAAAGTGAAATATCGCAGTGTTCAGAGTTGACAAACTCGTTCTCTGGTTGAGACTCACTCTTTCTTCTCTGTGCCCTTTCCTTCCTTCTCCTCCCCGGCTTCGTCATCGGCCTTCTGCTCTCCGTTCTCTGTGGGCCCTGCATCGCCTGCCCCCGCCTTGCTGTCACCCTCCTTAGTCTCAGCCTCCTTGGTTGAAGATGCTGCCGGCTCCTCCTCCGTGGCTTCGGGCTCTGAGGGGGAGACAAGAATGAGCTGCCCTCTTTTTTTAAACTTAAATTATAGTTAATAGTGAACAGAGGACCCTTTAAGTATTTTTGTATCCACTGGTAGAGATGTTCAGCATCTCCTTCAGTTGTGACAAAACTAGATAATTAAAGACACCATCCATGTTTTCACCGCTGTCAAATTACAACTGCAAAGGGGGAGCAGCACACTAAGTGGAAAGAAGCAGATTGGGTCAGAGAAGAACCAATTACATTTGGAGCAAATTAACTTTTAATTGAACCCTAACAATGGAAAAAACAGATTTATTATCATTTTCTTTATGGTCTATATCTGTATAGTTGTTTTCTAGTCTTGATGACCTCTCAAAGTGCTTTAGTACTGTTCTTGCCATTCAACAATTCACACATCAACATGTATTCATACACGCAACATACAATCCACAGGTGACTCACCCTCAGTGATGAAAAACTAAACTGAGGGAGGGAAGGGCTAACAGGAAGTAACAAACTTTTGGGGAGCACAAAAGGTGGTGCACAACGACATCATCTCCACAAGTAGCACTATCAAAATAAAATAGTAACTTAATAAAATTCACAAATACAAATATACAATACAAAAATACAAAATATCTATACAAAGTAACATTTATTTCGACATAAACATTACTGAATAAAAATATATAAAAGATAAAAAATGTAAAAAGTGATATGCAAAATGCAAAACAGTAAACAGTGTCCGATTGCAATATGCAATGTGATGCAGTATAGTATAATATGATGTAATGTGTTAATTTAACACATCCTAAAGGTGAGGGGGCGGAATAAAAGTCTGAGTCAGGTGGGGGTCCCGGGCCTTGTTTATGAGGCCAACTGCAGCCGGTAAGAAGCTGGTCTTGTGGCGGGAGGTTTTGGTCCTGATGGCCCGCAGCCTCCTGCCCGAGGGAAGAACCTCAAATAGTTTGTGACCCGGGTGGGAGGGATCAGCCACAATCTTACCTGCCCGCCTCAGGGTCCTAGAGGCAAACAGGTCCTGAAGAGATGGCAGATTGCAGCCGATCACCTTCTCAGCAGAACGGATGATCCGCTGCAGCCTCCTTTTGTCGTTGGCAGTGGCAGCAGCGAACCAGATGGAGATGGAGGAGGTGAGGATGGACTCGATGATGCAGGTGTAGAAGTGCACCATCATTGTCTTTGGCAGGTCCATCAACTGGCAACGGGGTGCCTTGTACACCCCACAAGACCCTAACACATTGTGTAATGCAACTTGTGCATAGCAGAAAACAAAAACAATGGAGTATTAAACCAAAACAAAACATTCAGACTTATTAAGGCGTAGACTAGCTGAATACAACCCTAATCATTGAACGCTTGGAACATAGACTACACACCAAACTTGTCCTGAACAACATCCTGCCTAGACATGGTTTGTAGGAACCTGTTAACAGGTTTAACCAGCCGACCAAATCTAGATCTAACCTGAGTTTGTGCAAAAGAGTGGTCACAGGGTATTTGTGAAGTCTGGTCTACAGTATGTTCCACGTCAGTATGAGAAGTCTTTGTCACAGTATCACAGTCCGACTCCCTCACATGTGCTGACTTGTCCACAGCAGTCCCAGGGCTGACATTACAAATAACTGAGTCAGCTAGCAGATTGTCCTCTTGTAAAACCGAGGATTCTTGGGAACCAAAGGTCACGCTCTGGTGGTCAGAAATAGCCACTACTGATGGACATGGCGTCGACAGTTGAGTGATCCAATCTATGGTCCTCCTCTCAGAATCTACAGGTTCTAGTTCAGTCGATACACCCTGACTAAGTACATCAGATGCAGGTGAATCTTTGTCATCGTCAGCATCAAGACTGCCACTGGCAATAAAAGACACACTGTCACTCTCAAACTGGGTCTCTCCGGCTCCTTCCACATTAACAGTTCCTGACACTGACGATCCCATAACAGACTCAGACGAGGTAGGTTCAGAGGTTTCACTTGTGTCCCCAACAGGGAGGAAATTGACTGGCATCAGTAAGTTCCTATGGATAACCTTCTCTTGACCACTGATCGTGTCACGGATCCTGTACGTGTGTGTCCCTTCATTCATGTCCACTACAGTATAAATGGTTGAGTCCCATCTATCAGCAAGCTTCTTTTTACCCCTGTCTTTCTTGTTGGCCATGAGCACTCTGTCACCGATGTTAATGTCGGAACCTTTCACTTTCCTGTTGTACAACTGTGCATGCCTGTACTGCTCTCTACCAGCATGGTCTTTGGCAATCTCCATCGCTTCCTTCAGATCTTCAGTGAGACATGTAACGTACTTTTCATAGCTTGTCACTGCAGAGTCATGGAGCACACTACGAAAAAGAACATCAACAGGCAGACGGGGGACACGTCCGAACATTAGGTAAAAGGGTGCATAACCCGTTGTTTCGTGGGCAGTGCAGTTGTACATGAACGTCAGAGTCTGCAAGCGCCTTGGCCAATCACTTTTTTCATCAGGGGACAATGCACGGATCATGCCACCCAAGGTACGGTTCTACACTCCCATTTCCCATAGGATGGTAGGGGGTAGTGTGTGATTTCCGGATGCCTGAGACTCTGAGAAGCTCACTAATCAGGTGACTCTCGAAGTTAGCACCCTGGTCACTGTGGATCCTTTCGGGAAAAATCACAAAAGTAACGATCCCAGAGAACTCTTCCGACCTGTTTGGCTGTCTGATCCCTACATGGAAATGCCTGAGCCATTTTTGTGAAATGGTCCGTAACCACTAAGACGTCAATGGACCTGTTCTTGGAATCCTCGGCTGACCAAAAGTCAATACAAACTAATTCTAATGGCCTTGTAGATGTGATGCTCTCTAACTGGGCTCTACCCTCAGGCTCAACCTTCTTGCTAACAATGCATCGCTGACAATGACGAACATAATCTCTCACGTCTCTATCAAGATTTGTCCAGAAAAACCTATGTCTAGTCAGACTTAGAGTCCTGAACTGAGCCTGGTGACCTGCTCTGTCATGAACACCTTGCAGGACCACAGACCTCAGTGAATCAGGGACAATGTACTGAAAACGCTTTGCCTTAGTTTTGTGGTCCTTAGAAACCCTGTACAACACACCGTTAATGACACTCAGCCTATCCCAATGCTTCAAGTACCTTGTAACAGAGACAGACTCTTTAAACCTTTCTCTTCTGGAAGGCTTCCGATGCCTCTCAACATAGAAGAAAACACGGGAGAGGGCCTCATCCTCCAACTGTTTATCGCGAAGTTCTTTCTCGGTGTAAGCAGGTAAGGCGTCCAGCCCAGGCGGAATCAACTGAGGTAGATGCTGCAACACTTCAGCTGCACGGACCCTTGAACATGTGTCCCACTCAATGTGTGACTGCAGCACGGCAGACACGTCCTACATCACAACAGACTGAACTTGCATATGAACTGGAGTGCACGTGGACTGAATGTCATTCCTATCCAAATGGGATGTATGGTGACCACTGGAAGATTTGAAGGCTTTCTGAACAGAAGCACTAGACACATTTGAGACCTCGTTAAGAAGACCTTCGTAAGGCTCAGCAAGCAGTCTGTGACCAACATCCTCTCTGACAAATAGTATACGGCTAAGAGCATCAGCTACAATGTTCTGCCGACCCGGGACGTACTTAATATCAAATTCATAACTAGCCAGCTTTGCTACCCAGCGTTGCTCACAACAGTCTAGTTTCGGCTTAGTCAGGATGTGAGTCAGCGGGTTGTTGTCTGTCCAAACTGTGAATTTGTGGCCTTTTAGCCAGTGACTGAATTTGTCACAAACTGACCATTTCAAAGCGAGAAACTCTAACCGGTGGGCTGGATAGTTCTTTTGGGACTGAGACAATGACTTACTGGCAAAAGCAATAGGTCTGGCACGCGTATCGCCTTCCTGGATTTGGGACAACACAGCTCCCAAGCCATCCAGTGATGCATCAGTTGACAGCATGAAGGGTCGGGTGAAGTCAGGGTGGGCCAAGGCAACACTTCCAACTAGCAAGTCCTTCAGGTCTTCAAAAGCTCGGTCCTGCTCTCTAGTCCAGTCAGTTTCATGTAGCTTCCTACTTGACAATTTGATCTTGAGCTGTTTGCCTTTCCTTTTTCCACCTTTCAGCAGATCAAAAAGCGGCTTGGCGATGGCGGAGAACCTGGGCACAAAGTGTTGGTAGTAATTCACCATCCCTAAAAAGGACCTAATTCTCTTCTGAGAAGGTGTCTTGCCATCAGGCTCCATCAAGTCTTTGCTCGTCATGCTTGTGATGCTGTCAACCTTAGATGGGTCTGTTGAAACGCCATTCTCGTCTATAATGTGACCAAGAAATTTTACGGATCTCCTGAGGAAGAAGCATTTCTTAGGGGACAACTTTAGGTTATGACCACGCAACCTACTAAACACCAGCTCCAGCCGTTGCAAGGCAGTCTTCTCGTCGGGTGCAAACACCAGCAGATCATCCAAGTAGCACAGCAGACTCAGATAATTTTGGTCACCAAAGATGCTGGTCATCATGCGCATGAAGCTCTCTGGGCTGTTACAGAGACCTTGTGGCAAACGGTTGTATTCGAACAGGCCCATGGGTGTGGTGAAGGCAGAATACTTCCTATCATCCTTGTGAAGGGGCATGTTGTAAAAGCCGGAGGTCAGATCCATTGTACTGAACAGGCAGTTGCCTCCAAGCGCTGCCAAACAGTCCCCTTGATGAGGAAGAGGGTGGGCGTCCTTCAGGGTTCTCCTATTCAACCACCGAAAATGTCTGTACAGATGCGGAGATCTCCGTTCTTCTTCCACACAAGCACCAGAGGCGATGCATATTCACTGGATGACTTTCTAATGATTTCTTTCTCCTCCATCTCGTTCAACACTTGGCGAAGTTTCTGGTATTGACCAGGGGGCACTCTTATGTATGGGAGTCTAAATGGTCTGTTGTCGGACAGGTATATACGGTGAACAAAACCTTTCGCCTCACCACAGTCTAGGTGGTGTTTTGAAAATATGTCCTCATACTGCAAGACAAGATCGGTAATTTTTCTCTTGCAATCCGCTGACACCTCACATGACTCAATGTCAACATTACTGAGTCTAACTGACATGAGCCGGTCTTTGACAGAATCTGCTTCAGGAGCAAGTGGCACAGTTGACTGAGTGTAACTGGGGAGGGCAACCTCAGGGCTATCAGCAACATCCATATCCTCAAGTGCTACACAGGAGAAGATGTCAGCCAGTTTTGCGTTGCGCCTCATCACTATAGACTTGCTTGTTGTGTTGACTAGCTTGAGTGGGACCCATCTGTCTCCCCAGAGTGTAGTTACAAGGCTCGCAACCATAATGCCTCTCGGAATTGATCGTGATGACGTAGGCTCTGACATGACAGCACTGCCAGGTGAAACAACAGTGTTTTTCTGCAATTTTCCCCAGATGAGATATTCCCGACCAGGCTCGAGACATGTGGCTGAGTTACACCTCACCGTTCCAACTTTGTCAGGAACTGCATCCCCTTTCCAAGGGTTCACACCAGAGAGCATAGACAGGAAATTTACCGTTTCTGAGTCAACGGTTGAGCAGGGACCAGACACTGTGTCCCAATATAATTCACGCTGCTTAGACTGATGCATGACGTGTTTTATGACATTAGTTCCTATGATCAACTCATCATGCTGTCCTGGAACAACTAGTGTGGGAACCAACATCCTACAGCCATACACTTCCATCTCCACATCAAAAGCACATTTGGGTTTAACACGAAGCCCGCCGCAACCAACAAGGACTACATTCACGTCAACACACGTCTGATCTGTAATTGACCCAGCATTTCTCAGTTTCATCTCAGCCTTTTCATTAATACTGCAGGCCATAGAACCACTGTCCAACATACCACCTATCACTAATCCATTCACCACTGCAGGTGTGTTGAAAAGACTGTCACTATTGCCAATTCTGTGAATATTTTGATAAACAACTGTAGAGTTATTACCTGAGTCTTTCGCAGATATGTAAACAGTCTCAGCATCAGACATATCTTCAGTTTGGAAGTTTTTGGTGAAACCTGTACTGCCTCCCTCCAAATACAGGCCAGTTAGTTTCCCTCAGCGTGAGGAGGGGAGGAGCTTTTGACAGGACAATTTGGTCGGGTGTGGCCAGGGGCGTAGCAGCCAAAACACAGTCTCTCGGCCATGCAGTGCGAAGTGGTGGTGTGGCTAGAGTCGTTACACACTCTGCAAAACGCCTCTCTGGAACGTCTGTCGCGAGGGTTATATTGAAACTTACTTCCTCGAGTCGGGCGGTTAATACTGCGCTGCTGCATTCTCTCCATCATCTCCTGAAACATGTCCGCTACGCGAGTGAGGAGCCTATCTTCTGACTGTTGTAGATTTTGTGCCACAGCTGGCACAGGGGCATAATTCTGAGCCGGACGGGATTCACCTTGAATTGTTTCCGACGCTGAAGAGGGGCAAAGGGTGTGATGCTGCTCGGACACTGCTGATGTGGATTGCTCAGGAGCTACAGAGGCAGTGTGGCTTTTTAGCTGACTAGCACTGGTGGTTCTGCTACTAGCTCTCAACTCCCTCTCATAGTCATCAATCCTCAGCTGAACATCACGCGAGTTCCACTCGTGGACTGGTTTACACTTTAGGATGCTCGTGAGCTCTGGGTCTGGACAATGCTTGACAAACATCAGGGCCACTTCATCAGCCATGTCCTCCGTCTGCTTCCCTTGCCTGCGCAGGCCCTCATTGGCTTGATCTGCTGCTTTATTCAGTCTTATCCAGTAATCGACTGGGTTCTCTTTGTGCTTTGGTAGAGTGGCGTAAAAGTCTGCCAGAGGAAGACATGACGAAGCATCACTAAAATACTGGAGAAGAATGTCATACACCAGTTCTGGTTTCTGTCGTACGTCAAGAGCTGGGTTACTGCGTAGGGCGATTTTCACAACATCCCTGGCCTTGCCCATTAAGTGACTTATAATTTCCTCTGCCTGGTCTTGTATAGGAACATCTTGCTTTCTGAGGTAAGTCTTAGTCATGTCAATCCAGTCCTGGACT
This sequence comes from Pleuronectes platessa, assembly GCF_947347685.1. Classification (NCBI taxonomy): domain Eukaryota; kingdom Metazoa; phylum Chordata; class Actinopteri; order Pleuronectiformes; family Pleuronectidae; genus Pleuronectes; species Pleuronectes platessa. The sequence goes on from NC_070639.1 coordinate 12,154,862, forward strand.
GAGTTTTTGTCAGTGCTGTCACCTCTGAAAGTCTGTGGTTCTCTGTCAGGCTTAACACGTACAGTCACTTGTGGAACATCATGTCTGGTAGTGTCACTAGGTCTGTTCTCAGTCATAGGAGCAGTATGATTACCACTATTTAAGCTTACAACACCAGCCGACATCAGCTTTGCTACAATAGACTCACCAATCTGAGCTCCTAACTGTCCTACCATGTCTGTGAGATGGTGAATGGCATCAACATCACTGCCAGGAGTGGAAGTATGTGGACCCCCCCCTGTAGGCACATTAGTGGGAGTATAACTTGGGATCTGACCTAACCCAGTATCTGCATAGCCATCCGGCATTGCTGTTGAGCGTCCCACATCCTTACTGTTATTAATAGCACTTATCCATGCACCTCTACCTTTTGGCAGAATAGGACTAGAAAAATCATCCATTGTTAATTAAAACAACTCTTGACCATGAAATGTACTTGCGTTGTGTATAAAAAAATAAAAAAATAATCATATATATATATGTATATAAAAAAAAATGTAAAAAGAAAGGTTAATAAGAAGTACACAGATATTTAGAAATGAAAACAGTTGTCAACACACTGGAGGGGAAGAGAAAAAAATAATAATATATGTATAAATCGCTATGCCCCAATCAAGGGTCTTCTACAGGTCTGACCGCACTATAATCTTGAGACGTGGATCAGGATGGCAGCACAGCATCCACGGCGACGAGCATCAAGCTGGTCTGATGATCCGAAAGGTCACGGCACCAGTGTAACGGATGTAGAAATGTGACTCAGGACTTGGTTTTTGGGTATTTATTCACCTACAAAAACTGCAGACACCTGCAGACAACAACATAGGTTTGCTGTTAAAACCTCCTTTTTCTCCAACGAACGACACCGCGGGACGAACTCTCCTCAGTGATGAAAAACTAAACTGCTCAGTAACACATTATTGGTGAAACAGTTATTAGATCCAAAAAGAAACTCACATACCTGCAGACAACAACATAGGTTTGCTGTTAAAACCTCCTTTTTCTCCATACAAAAGTCTACAAAACAGAACAAATTGACATCAAAGGCTGCCGAAATCCGCGGAGCGAAAACAAAATGGCGGCCGCATTATGTAAATAACATCTCCGTGGATTTCAAACCACAACATTGTCAAAACATATAAACATTCAAAACAACAGCACACTGTACTCATACACGCAACATACAATCCACAACGGTCATTCCTTCAAGGAAAACTACAAAACAGCACAGAGCTTCTACACAGGTGACTCACCCTCAGTGATGAAAAACTAAACTGAGGGAGGGAAGGGCTAACAGGAAGTAACAAACTTTTGGGGAGCACAAAAGGTAGTGCACAACGACATCACCTCCACAAGTAAATTCACAAATACAAATTATAAATAAAATAAATACAGTGCATTCTTAACTCTGTTACACAAGGACTCCAGCGTTAGCATTAGCCAAACGGATAAAAGATAAAATTTATTTCACTTTGCCCGGAGTAGGGGGGTGGGGGGGGGGGGGGAGAGAGGAGCGGACACCCAGCGGCCCCTGCGTGTTCTCCGGTACCGGCTCCGTGTATCTATGAGCCCGGCGAACAACGAACGACACCGCGGGACGAACTCACCTCAAGAGTCGGAAGAAAAGTGAAAGAGTTTGTAGTTTGAATCCTGCACGATGTTTTATTTAGATTCCTGCTTAGCGGCCCCGCCCCATTACGACCAGGTGTCCCATAGTCGTGGCGCCGGCCGGCCGCCGGGGGGCGCTGTTTCCCCTCCAAAGTTTAAAATGTATTCAAAAACATGGTGCAAGTGTGAGGAGCCATGTTCAATATAATACTGATATTTATGCGTTTTTAATTCAACTCACAGTGTATGTGTCATTCAACAGATGCTTATTTAAACCACCTGATTAAACATATAGATACATATACGAGGAATCTTATTCTATGTGCAGCTTTGTGTCGATTAACTGATTCGACAAATGTCATCTTGGTTTTAAGTTATTCCTCATTTCTGGAACAAATGCGTCTAAAGAATAATCTGATCTTGGATTTGTGGGCTGCTATGATTGTATTTATGTTTGTTTATATTTTATTTCATTTATAGATATTGAAACTTAAAAAAAATGGAGACTAATAATACAATTGAATCTAATAAAAAAATTAATCATCTAATTAATAAAAAATATAGGTATATATTTTAAAAGAAAATAAAAATCTAAAAATGTGAAATTTTATAAAAATATATTAATTGAACTATTAAAACCTAGGTTTAAAATAATTAAACAAATCTAATAATACAATTGAATCTAATAAAAAAATTAACCATCTAATTAATAAAAAATATAGGTATATATTTTAATAGAAAATAAAAATCTAAAAATGTGAAATTTTATAAAAATATATTAATTGAACTATTAAAACCTAGGTTTAAAATAATTAAAACAAATCTAATGAAATATAGCCATATCATAATTACAAAACATGTATGAATATGAATTTTTTTTAATAATATTTCTATACATCTTTACATGTATATATACAGTGCCTTGCATAAGTATTCACCCCCCTTGGACTTTTTCCCATTATGTACTGTTACTAACTGGAATTCAATAGACTTAAATAAACTTTTTCCCATTTGATCAACAAAACATGCATAGTACTTTGGAGGTGCAAAATAAATTTTATTGTGACACAAACAATAATGAGAACAAAAAAGTTGACATCTGTTGGGTGCATAAGTATTCACCCCCCTGTGTCAATACTTGGTAGAACCCCCTTTCGCTGCAATTACAGCTGCAATTAGAGCTGCAAGTCTTTTGGGGTATGTCTCTACCAGCTTTGCACATCTAGAGATGGAAAGGTTTGTCCATTCTTCTTGGCAAAAAAGATGAAGCTCAGTCAGATTGGATGGAGACCGTCTGTGAACCGCAATCTTCAAGTCTTGCTATAGATTCTCTATTGGATTGAGGTCTGGGCTTTGACTGGGCCATTTTAAGACATTAACATTCTTTAATCCAAACCATTCCTTTGTAGCTCTGGCTGTATGTTTAGGGTCATTGTCCTGCTGGAAGATGAACCTCCGCCCCAGTCTCAAGTCTTTTGCAGACTGCATCAGATTTTCTTCAAGGATTTCCCTGTATTTGGCTCCATCCATCTTTCCCTCTATTCTGACCAGTTTCCCTGTACCTGCTGAAGAGAAGCATCCCCACAGCATGATGCTACCACCACCATGTTTCACTGTTGGGATGGTGTGCTCAGGGTGATGGGCAGTGTTGGGTTTTCGCCACACATAGCGTTTTGCATTGAGGCCAAAAAGTTCAATTTTGGTCTCATCTGACCAGAGCACCTTCTTCCATATGTTTGCTGTGTCTCCCACATGGCTTCTGGCAAACTCCAAACGGGATTTGTGATGGATCCCTTTCAACAATGGCTTTCTTCTTGCCACTCTTCCATAAAGGCCAGATTTGTGGAGTAGACAACTAATAGTTGTCCTGTGGACAGATTCTCCCACCTCAGCTGTGGATCTCTGCAACTCCTCCAGAGTAACCATGGGCCTCCTGGTTGCTTCTCTGATTCATTTTCTCCTTGTCCAACTCTTCAGTTTGGGTGGACGGCCTCCTCTTGGTAGGTTTGCGGTTGTGCCATATTCTTTCCATTTTCTTATGATGGATTTTATGGTGCTCAGAGAGATGTTCAAAGCACTGGATATTTTTTTATAATCTAACCCTGCTTCATATTTCTCCACAACTTTATCCCTGACCGGTTTGGTGAGCTCCTTGGTCTTCATGATGCTGTTTGTTCAGTAATGATCTCCAACAAACTCTGAGTCCGTCACAGAACAGGTGTATTTATACTGAGATTAAATTGCAGACAGGTGGACCCTATTTACTAATTATGTGACTTGCAAATGTGACTTGTGAATGCAATTGGTCGTTAAAATGTAGAAAAGTCTAAAGGGGGTGAATACTTATGCAAGGCACTGTAGATATCTTGGAGAGAGAAGCATCCTTCAGGTTCATTGTAATTGAATATGAAGATAATGAAAACCTTTGAACCCTGAAACTATCTACCTCTGATACATTTATATAGGATGCCTGTCTGCTAAGACTCATGTGAGCTGGAGTTCTTCACCAAAACTATACAAGCTAATTTACCTTGGTGAAGTCTGAGAGGCCTCATCTGTTACAATAGAAGAATCATTAACTGATTTCCTCAGACACACAGAAACCAACCAGCTCCCTGATTAGATGATGAATCAATTCGTAGACAATGATCAGTGAATAAAGGTCTTTGTTAAAAGGAAAGAATCCGTTGTTTCTTCAATCTGATTATTTGCTGGTTTCTCAGTTTTCTTGGATTTTGTTTTTTGACAGCTTGTTGACAAGTTTAAATTATTTAACTAACTAACTATAACTAACTGAAACTGGCTGGTTACTAATACAACTGTGCCTGAGGTTCCGTGAGTGCTTAACTTCTTGTCACAGAGAAACAATTGAAGCAATTTGATAAAATAAAATCAACACAAACATTAACTGAAACAATATTAGTCTTAAAACTAGTTTAAAAACATATCACCATTAAATGGTTAATGGAAGATCCTACATAGATGATATTCTTCTTCACTGGTGCAAACTGGAAAGAAACCTTCAATGAATTAAATTATGTAGTGATGCCATGGAGGGAAAACCTTTGGCTTTTGGGATCCTTGTGTTAGTTTCCCACTTTGCTCAGTTGGTAATCCAGCCATGGGTAGACCAACATATTGAACTTAATAAACTGTGAATATAGACTTACAACTCCAGTAAAAACCGATAAAAGAAAACCTTCATGGGAAATAAAGTGGAACAAACATCTGGTTACCTCTGTCTAATGATGACACAACAAAACAACTTCTTGTGATCAGCAGTGGTAGACAACCGTTTTGTATCTGCCAACATAAGTCACTTGTTTCAAGAGTAAAAAAAACAAACCCCTTAAGAACACACACACACTGAACAGAGAACTCATATCCTGAAACATGAGCCTTTAACCTTCACTGAGAAAAAGCAACAGTGATAATATAAAACATTTGTACAATATTTTCATATTTCAGCCTTTTACCACTTTTGTCGTATTTAACTGTAAAGTGAATATTTCAGGGTTTTGTGTCTAATCTTCAGTTCTTGAAAATACCTGTGAAACAATTATATACAGTCATATTTAACAGTGCAAGATTATTGCTTGGACATTACCTAAATAATTGCCAATAAATTGAATCATCAGTTAACCAATACGTCTCCGGTTTCCATGTTCACAGTGGGTGTGTTTTGGGCGACCTGGTGGTCACGTGACCACATTATGACGGACAACACTCAAACATGGCATGGCTTCATAAACACACAATCTAGATACACACATACAAAAGATGGTACAAATAAGAAATATATGAGGCGACAAGCTGCTGAGACACTTTCAACGACACGGTGCTGTTTGATTGTTTGGGCTGCGATGACTAAACAGACCAAACGAGTGGAACCTGTGTCGTTGATCCTGAGGAGCCGGCAGCTCATCGCTCAGCTGCTCCTCCTGGTCTGATCACACAGGTCATCTGACGATGCTATGGCAACTTCCAACACAACACAACTGTCTCAGTTCATCACACACAGACACACACACACACACTGAGTCGTATGCCCTTTAAGCACCAAACCATGGAAAGAACTAATCATGAGAACGAGCATTTTTAACTACCTTTTATTATTAATAAATTAAAAAGTGCGGAACGTTGCAAAAGTTTGGAATCCAAACTCGTCAATTGTCTTCCGACTCCGCCTCCTGCAGCCATGTGAAGAAGGCTGTGACGGTCTTCAGGGCCACGCCCTTATCCAGCTGATTGGCCGGGTCTTTTCTGGTCCCCGACTTGCAGAATGCGTCCTCGTCGTACATACACTCGAAGAATATCTTGAGGAGGTCTGGAGAACAAATACATGTCAGTCATCGTTTCAGCTGTGACGAAATTGAAATAAATCTCATTTTTCCGTGAGGTGAGACCAATTCCTAATGTTATCAATTCAAGTAATGGGATTTGTATCTAGATAAGAAACCAAAAATTGATGTATTAGAAATAACTGAAGACGGCATTGTGTTTAGCAAAAGTTATTTGGAGTGATGTTTCTCAAATGAACGAATCAAGTTAATGTCAGTGGAGAAAAAATTTGAGATTCAAAGTTTTAATCCAAACTTTTCAAATGTCCTTAAAAAATAGACGGAAATATGAAAATCTCCAATTCCATATAACAAGGCGAAGTTCTTCTGCTGATGAGAATCATGTGACAAGAACTAAAGCTCCAGAAAAGCTACTAAATGGACCTTGTAGTGAGATTGAACTGTTCCACTGGTTGGATCACAACTGAGAACTTGTTACACAGTTTATTCTTAAGAAACAAAGAAAAGGGATGATCTGTGAGTTTCATTTGGAGTGAACTCTGATGCAGAACTTACTTGGAGGATGATCGAGGGCGACGATCAGCGACTGAAGTTCCTGAAGAGCATGCAGCTGTCGCTCACTCTCTGAGTTCCGGTACTGGAGCAATACAGGTAATCTCTTTTGAATGAGGGCCGTGTGCACTCGACAGTTGGTGTTATCTGCACAGTGAAGAAGGAGGCAGATTAAATTCATACGCTCGGCAGAGAATAAATATTGTAATCAGCGGTGCGATTTGAGCAGAGGAGTCTTTGCTCCGGCTGGTGGAGAGCTTACTTTTCACTGCTGCCTTACACACAGCCGTCATCAACGCCCTCAGGTAGGGAGACGAGCTCAGGTGAGATTCAGTCAGGTTCTCCTGAGAAACAGAGAGATCAGAGGAGGAGGAGGAGTAAAAACACAGCGTCTGTCAAATTCACAAGAATCAGCTCAGAAGTGATGACACTGAAGAGCAGTAAACACAGAGTTCAAAGTATGTAGATGTGTAACTAACGTATTTCTGGTCTAGAACTGGAGCTTATGTTTTCATTTGTTTAGTCAGTTTGTCAGCAGGATTCATCAAAAGCTACTGAAATGATTCCCATGAATATTTGTGGACCCAGGGAGGAAACCTAACATTTTGGAGCACAGGTGGATCCAGGAATTGTATTGATGAGATCTTACCAACAGTCGTGGACCAACATTAGCTTCAAGGTCCGAAATATAATTATATTCAGTTACTTTACAACAAGGTGTAACTTAGCCCCACTCTGTCTGCCCTTCAGGATTTTTACTACTAACTCGCAGAGACTGGTTGATTTCACTTTTCGTACCTTCACACATTTGGCTTCGAAGTCTTGGTCCTGTTGAGGAGTGGTGTCAGAAGGCAAAGTTTCAGAGGCGGCCTCTCTGTAAACAGGACTAGAGACACTGCTGCCCTCTGGCTCAGGTTTGTGCTCTGAGACATTCGGTCTCCTAGGCACAGCTCCCTCTGGCTCGCTGTCTCTTGGCGGCTCCTCCGGGGTTGGCTCCTTTGAGCTGCTTCCCCTGGTGTACAGATCAGGCTGAGACGGTGCAGAGCTGAGCGGCTTTGCGCTGCGCTTTCTGTTCTTCCTGCGCTTCCTGCCTGTACGGCTACGAGTGATGGGGGACCAATAAACGAAGAGTCAGGAAGGATGTCAGTGTAAATGAGAAACTCTGAATATCAAGCTTTTCAACCAATTTGGAAAATACTACAAATTATTATCAGTGACCTAAACAGAAGCGAAATAAACAAAAGATTTTTTAAGTCAATGGAAACTAGTTAATCAGAGTTATAAATATCCTGCTAGCAGGAGAGATAAATATCAGAATCACAGACACTCTCCTCATGCTTCAGAGAAACCTAACACCAACAGGATCTTTCAAATCAGACAGCGTTGTCATCTCATACCTTCCCAGAGTTGTCCTGGCTTCGACGTCTGGGTTCTGTTGAGGAGTGGTGTCAGAAGGCAAAGTTTCAGAGGAGGCCTTTCTGTAAGCAGGACTAGAGGCTTGGGGCTGGAGTGCAGCAGGGGGCATGAGAGAAGGCTCAACGGCGGCTGTCTCCAGCTCAGTCTCTGACTCTGCAAGGCTGTTCAAAGCCGTGGGGGCTGCTCCAGACAAGGCAGCCAGAGTTCCAGGGGCGTCTAAGAGAGGCTTGTCTGTGTTCAGAGTCTGAGGTGGCACCAAAGAGGGTTTCAGCTCCTCGACTGAGGACAAGTGAGAAGAAGCTGGTTCCTTGGCTGAGGGACGCTCACTTGAGTTGGCCGCTTCAGGTGGGTTGGCCTGCCGGTTTGGCGCATCCTCTGGAAGAAGGAAAAGTACAGATGAATACATGTCTTCAGAATTCAATCAGCAAAAGGTAATATTTACACATAACAGTTCTTCACATATAAGTAATGTGAAATGGGCCAAACAGTTACAGATCTTAATTAAATTGAATGTGCTGATTTGGTCACATGAGAAACACATGGAACTGAAATTTGTCATATCACAGATCTTAATTAATGGAGATATGGGCTTTCCAAGATGATTATTTAGGGGTAATCGGACTTTGACTGGTCATATCTCCTTTAACATGAGAAATAAACAACCACAGTCACAACAGTGTGATTAATGGCAGAGAGTGAATGTGTCAGTATTATCGTCCTGTCTGTCCGGTGTTGGACAGTGACGTGCGTCTCACCAGGCTCTCGGACACTGCTGCCCTCTGGCTCAGGTTTGTGCTCTGAGACATTCGGTCTCCTAGGCACGGCTCCCTCTGGCTCGCTGTCTCTTGGCGGCTCCTCCGGGGTTGGACTCTCCAGCAGCTCCTTTGAGCTGCTTCCCCTGGTGTACAGATCAGGCTGAGACGGTGCAGAGCTCAGCGGCTTTGCGCTGCGCTTTCTGTTCTTCCTGCGCTTCCTGCCTGTACGGCTACGAGTGGTGGGGGACGAATAAACAAAGAGTCAGGAAGGATGTCAATGTAAATGAGAAACTCTGAATATCAAGCTTTTCAACCAATTTGTAAAATACTACAAATTATTATCAGTGACTTAAACAGAAGCGAAATAAAACCCTAATAACAAAACAGATTTTTTAGGTCGATGGAAACTAGTTAATCAGAGTTATAAATATCCTGCTAGCAGGAGAGATAAATATCAGAATCACAGACACTCTCCTCATGTTTCAGAGAAACCTAACACCAACAGGATCTTTCAAATCAGACAGCGTTGTCATCTCATACCTTCCCAGAGTTGTCCTGGCTTCGATGTCTGGGTTCTGTTGAGGAGTGGTGTCAGCAGGTAAAGTTTCAGAGGAGGCCTCTCTGTAAGCAGGACTAGAGGCTTGGGCCTGTAGTGAAGCGGGGGGCATGAGAGAAGGCTCAACAGCGGCTGTCTCCAGCTCAGTCTCTGACTCTGCAAGGCTGTTCAAAGCCTGCATGTTTGGCGCATCATCTGGAAGAAGGAAAAGTACAGATGAATACATGTCTTCAGAATTCAATCAGCAAAAGGTAATATTTACACTTAACAGTTCTTCACATATAAGTAATGTGAAATTGGCCAAACAGTTACAGATCTTAATTAAATTGAATGTGCTGATTTGGTCACATGAGAAACACATGGAACTGAAATTTGTCATATCACAGATCTTAATTAATGGAGATATGGGCTTTCCAAGATAATTATTTAGGGGTAATCTGACTTTGACTGGTCATATCTCCTTTAACATGAGAAATAAACAACCACAGTCACAACAGTGTGATTAATGGCAGAGAGTGAATGTGTCAGTATTATCGTCCTGTCTGTCCGGTGTTGGACAGTGAAGTGCGTCTCACCAGGCTCTCGGACACTGCTGCCCTCTGGCTCAGGTTTGTGCTCTGAGACACTCGGACTCTGTGGCTGAAGAAACTGGAGTTTCTGTTCGAGTGGAGACAACATTGATATGGTGAGGAAGTATAGAAGAGAAGGACGGCGTGGAAACAATACAAAAAACATTAGAAAGTTCTTATTTGTCTCAATTAGTTAAAAAGTCTTCAAACAGCTGATAGATGGTAACAGAGGGTTTCCCTCCATTGATATTTCTTGAGTCTTGATGAGTGTTGACCTTCATCACTGACCTGTTGTGAGATGAAAGCCTGGACATCCTCTTTCTCCGGCAGAAGGTCAGTCCAGTTGAGGCCTGATTCTTCCCACAGAGAAGCCACAGTACGATGGCCCTGTGGACACGAGACGGGACAACGTCACAAACCTATGCTCTGAAATGTCTTTTCTATTACGTCTAATTTACAGCAGGGAGAAATATTTCATTCATAAACTTACTTAATGAATTAGAAAATATTTGCTTCAAATCAAAAGATCAAATCAGCCTAGTTGATTTCAGTGAGATTTTTCATTTAACTGGTTTATAATAATTATAGCAGAATCACAATAATAACACTGAATGAATAATACAAAAAAAAATGCTACAGTGAACTCCAGTGCAGTGTAACAGTAAAAATATTTCAATATAGATTGTATACAAGTCAATAATCTATGTGTATTTAAATTATATCTACAGCTGAGTCACTGGTTATAATCCACCTGCTTCATAATGAGAACAGGTAACAGGAAAAAAGAGTGAAGAACAGACTGAAGTGTTTCTTACCATTTGTTTGCATAGTATGAGCAGTATTTCAGAGATCAAGATCCCAGCTCTTCCCACAGGAAGCAAATGTTTGCTTAATTCACTGTGAACAAACAGAACATGACAGAAATTTAAATAAATCTTAAAAGTCTGAGCAGATCTTTACTTCATACACAGCTTAGTTTAGAGCAGAGTTCATCACAGTCAACACGTTTGTGGTCTTGTACCTAAAGAGCTCTCTCATAGAGAAGCCCCCCTCCTTCAGCACAGGGCTGAGCAGCTCAGCCAGGTACAGCCAGATGTGGGGAACGTCGATGGCCATGTCGTCCGCTTGCTCCAGCGTGTCTGCAAACCTGGGAAAAGAAACAAGGACGTTGTGGTTAGGAAAAAGAGCCGCTCCGAAAAACATAGTCAATATAAATTCAGTAAGTTAAGAAGCAGAAAATGTTTACATGTTCCCCAAATAAATAAATGAACGACAACATGGTCTTTTAGAAAACCAAAAACCACTGAAAATTGACGGTCATTCTCGCTTATTCTGGTATCGACAGGTTTTGAAAAATAATTAGCAGGAAGATAAATGGCTGGACAACATCAAATAAATCGTTTTATTTCACCCCAGCCAATGTAGAAGCAAAGGCTGTGTACATTTGCAAATACTGTGCAAAGACCTCTGTTAAGAATGACACAAAGATGCAGAAGCAAATAGTCAAGTGCCCAAAGTTTCCTCAGGGCTCAAATCAGCCTATGACAAAACAAAATGTTTATATTTATGTCTGTATATGACAAGGTAAATACAGTTAGTATAAATTAGCCACACAATGTCCAGTTTATTCCTGTATATTCCCGTATATTCCCGTTTATTCCTATGGAAAGTTTCCAACTTTTAATATTCCCGGAATTTTGCAACCCTAAGTAGAACTGAGCAGGGGAACTGACCCTTTGTAGAACTGGGGTTTGGGCAGGATTCCCTTCTGCGCCAGCTGGAAGAAGAGCTGGCCCAAGTGGTCCCGTGTGATCTGACTGCGCTCCAGAGTCGACTCCACCCCCACGCGTATGAAGATGTGCGACTGAGAGCCCAGATCAAGCTCCACCACACACTGGACAGCCTCCTGCAACAAAACAAAGACGCATGTTCAAGACTTATACTTTAATTCTTCCCTTTAAGAAGGTTTATTCTATGAAATCGAAAAGAAAAAAAATCAGTTATCAGTTGAGTGGATCTCAGCACCTTGAAATCTTTAAGGTGCAGGAACTCGTCGATGATGGACTTGCACTTCCTCTCGATCTCCTCCTCAGACCGAGCAGGTTTCTCTCTCGTCCGAACAGGCTCAGGTTTCACTGTCGATGCAAATAAACAACCAGAGTCACAACAGTGTGATTAATGGCACAGAGTGAATGTGTCAGTGTTATTGTCCTGTCACTCCGGTGTTGGGCAGCAACGTGTGTCTCACCAGGCTCTCGGACTCTGCTGCGCTCTGGCTCAGATTCGACCTCAGTGACTTTCGGTGCAGAGATCAGCGGCTTGTTGCTGCACTTTTTTTCTGTACGGCTACGACTGGTGGGGAACGGATAAACAAAGAGTCAGGAAGGATGTCAATGTAAATGAACATAAAGCTTTCTAACCAATTTGGAAACTACTACAAATTATTATCACTGCCCTAAACAGAGAGGAAACAAAACCCTAATAACAAAACTGATTTCTTTTTTAAGTCAATGGAAACTAGTTAATCAGAGTTATAAATATCCTGATAGCAGGAAAGATAAATATCAGGATCACAGAGACACTCTCCTCATGTTTCAGAGAAACCTAACACCAACAGGATCTTTCAAATCAGACAGTGTTGTCATCTCATACCTTCCGTGAGGGCCCAGCTGGATCTTCTCGTCCATCTGCAGAAAGAGAAACAGACCATCAGGCACAAAAAAATGAGCCTTACAACTTTTCACGTTGTCTGTGATCAGTTTCTACTCAGAGGTCACTGCTGATTTCACAAAATATACTATATTCAGCTTCTCTTGTTTTGAAATTGTTTTACATTATTAAACTCATTATACAAATCATTATGTATATTGTTGAATTGATTTACTCTGAGTTGAGGGCGTGAAATCGTGGGCGTGAGGAAGAAGCAGGAACAAATCGACACAAATGCCCCTGTTATGAGTCTTTTATCAGTAATAAGTAGAAAATCTAAGAAACTTGTTTACCAATGTCTGTATGAATCATAAAATATTACATATTTCTGATTATACAAGAGAAACTTAACAAGTCCTGACTCTGCTTTAGGTTCCAGCTTTAATTCAAATTCAAATTTCAAATCTCTCAGATCAAACTATCATTAAATCAAAATTAGTTAAGTTATTTAAATGTTTAAAGTCTGTAGCCAATTCTCCAGATTTTACCCGGAGGTCACGCCTGACAACGGCTTAAGTTTCCATGGAACACGACCAGTTAACACATGGTAATTGTTTGTCATTGTTTTTGTGATTCCAATGTAGAGATATGAGCAAATCAACTATGAGGGACAGAAAGTAAATAGCAGCTTCATGTCTCCTGTAGCAGTGCATTTGTACAAACCTCACAGTAGAAGGTAAGAAAAAGGTAAAATGGTAAGATCTGTGTCGAAGCCTCGGAAAGCTCGTCTCACCTTGGAGATCTTTGGGATCTTGTTGGGGTCGATGGTCCTGCCATTCTTCCTCATGGGCACAGTTTTCCAGGTCTCCTCTCCCTGTACTTGCGGATCTCTCTGCTCCCTCTGCTCCCTCTGATCCCTCTGCTCCCTCTGCTCTCTCTGCTCTCTCTGATCCCTCTGATCCCTCTGCTGTCTCTGCTCTCTCTGCTCTCTCTGCTGTCTCTGCTCTCTCTGCTGTCTCTGCTCTCTCTGCTCCCTCTGCTCCCTTGGATCTGTGGAGACACACCCACACAAAAAAACAAGAAACAAACAGGGAAATACAGGTTTAAGATAAGTTCACAGGAAAAACAGTGGAGTCAAACAGCTGTGAAAGTGGCAGACAGAGTGACATTTCTGACTGTTTTAGTGGCATGCTGCGTTACAGGATGAAATATTATAGGTCAGCTAGCAGATGGGAGGGAGCTAGGGGTCTTTCTGTCTGCTGTTGGGCACAATAGCATCTCTGCAGGCTATAGGGACAGGAAGTCTACAGCCTGTCGTCCTGAGTTACTATAGCTGTGCCAATGTAATTCTAAACCTTAAAGAGGATTTAGACTGCAGGCCTGACCTGGCCGTCTCCTGGTGTCCTTGAAGTACAGTTGCTGCTGCACTTTTCTCTGCTCCTCTTCCTCTTCAAGCTTTGCCTCCTTGTGGATCTGATCAATTGTCTTTGGACACTGGTTGGCTCTTCTTGACACCCATTTGTGCTGAAGAAAAACAAATGTACAGAACAACAATGACTTCAAACCTGAATCAGACAGATTCTGTAGTGTTAAACAGATGTCTTAGCTCAGCTTCAATCACAGAGGAATATTCTAATGACTGGGGACACACTGATGAATTCATTAAAGATCAATAGTTATCACGTATTCCTCAGGTTTCAACCATTTTTCCCTGTTCGTTGTTTCTATGGAATTTTCTTACATTTCTTCGCCATTATCTATGTATCTATCTATATCAGTCCTTCTAAAAAGCATCAGATCTCCTTAACAACAGCAGTGTAGATATTCATTAAACAGAATAGGACCAGAAAATATAGTATCATGTTCCTGGTCATCAGAGAGATCGATGAAATAAATCTCTCTGGTAAAATCCATCTTACGGTTAAGAATTTGATTCTTGGACTCTTTACAATTGTGCAAATGAAAGACAAATCACAAAGACCCACTCACCAATCTTAGGTCTATGGTATCCTGCAACATGAACCTTGTGCGTGAAGACGTCTTCCCCTCTCTGATGATTTTTTCCATCTGCTTAAAATAGTGATCCATCCGAGGCTGGTGAGACACAGAGGGAGAGAGACGGTTAATTTGAGACACGAAAGTCATGTTCAGCATGTCTCCATTCAATCTACCAGACAGCAGGTTGCAGATACTATTATTTTCAGAGTTGACCAATTGTCCAGTTTATCACTTGGAACAGTCCTGACCGCCTGAGATGAAACCGGAACATTTCATCAACAGCCGTAAAAGCCGTAAAGCTTCCGTGCTGAGGAAACGACCACAACCTACTTGTAAGCAGCTGCTGTGGGATTGTAAATCAGAATCACCTTCTAAATCACTTATTTGACATTTCCAGAAGAAAACATCTTAGTGGGATGAAAGCAGAGACATGAACTGATCTTTGGCTGCCCTAATGTCAAAAACACTGCTGACAAAAAGTTCTCATCACATCTTCATCCCTGCAAACAATGCATTTCTCTTAATATTTAATTTGAAAGGGAAACCAGCCGCATATTATCCTGTAGATTATATTCAAAGTTTTCAATCTGTAGCCCCTCAGACCTTTCTAAGACCGTAATAAAAGAAATTTAAGATTTATGTAAAATGTACAACCACCAGCTCACCTTGGCCTCCACTAAATCAAAGTCCTTGCCGATGGTGGTGAGCAGCCTGCAGAGACACTCCAGGGAAGCTTCGTCGTGGTTCCCCAGCAGCTTCACCACGCAGTCATGCATGATGGCCTCTGTTAGCATCTTTAGCTTGAACAGTTCACCAATGAACTTTATGTTGCTGATGGATCGCCGCCGGGCAATGTCCTTGGCCTCCTGCAGCTCTACCTGAAGTCGGTCACGCTCCGTCTAATGGGACCAAGGAAACAAACCTCTTGAACAGAGTTGAAACAGAAACTAAATGTTGTTTTGGTAAAGATCCGGTGTCACACTTACCGATGCAGCAGAGTCCAGCTCCTTCTGCTTCCTCTCAAACACCACATCATCCACCTTGTCTTTCTCAAATTCTTTCTGGCAGCGGCTTAGCAGCAGCTTTTGAAAGTTCACTGTGTTGTTGGGAGCGTCAGTGATGGGCACTTTGAGCTGCACATGAAAAGTAAGTGGAATGAATTCAGTAGAGAACATAAGCATTAGAATAAAATAAGTAATGAACTAACCGGGAAAAAAGTTTTCAGCGGTTTAACATTTCTTTTTATATTTCGCAAATTAATATTTTCGTATCTGGATTATTTAGATTTTAATGACTGATATATTTTTAAGGTTATGTTATCAAATGATGGAAGACAGAAAATGTAATAGTTTCTCTAGAACTCTTGTTAATAGTGTCTATAATTAAGGATATGCACGTTTAATAAATTGTGTTTTAAAGGATTATTTGTGACTGATTTTCAAACTCCTTAATAAATAGTGTCGTCTGGTGTACACTCTAGAGGCATCAAAACAATAAAACCTCATCATCACATTGTACTGAATTGTGTTGCTTTTCACAGCATTATTCTGCATCAAGGCAGAGCTGAATATGAACCAATTGATCCATTTGCTGCATAAACATTTAGCAAATTGTTGACTATATATTGAGACACAGTGTGCACACCCCTCCAATAGATGGTTTAAAGATTACACTTAATTCCTCCATCGTGTTTTTGCATCTGATGAATGCGGCAGTTTACGAAAAAGCTATATTTAAGTACTTCTCCAAATCCAATTCAAACAATTACATTGCAAACACAAGACTCTCTCGTTCCAAAGTCGACACACTTCTCTGCTCAACTAAGCGACCAGCTTACCGTGGCGAGGCAGCGGCACATTTTCCCGTAGGCCACCGAGAAGCTGGGCTCGTCGATGGCCTTTTCAAACACCAGGTCGATGACTCCTTTGAGCCGCTCCTCAGTGTCGATGGTCAGGTCCCAGACCTGCTTCACCAGCTGGCTGAACTTCTCCGGCGTCAGCTTGTTCAAGATGCTGCGGACCTTCTTGAACAGGTCCTGAGGGAGTAGGTCATAACAGGTACTTAAACTCTGAGGTCATCGATCACAAACACCAATCTCTCACTCCACATGAAAAACTACTCCTGTTGTAAAGCTACTAGTAATACAGAAATTAAATACTCACAATGATTTCCTATATTTACAGATTTAAACAACATTTTTACTGGAATTTCCAATACTTTGAAAATCTTCAATCACGTAGACTAACATTTATTATCAGAAAATTCTGTATATGTAATTTCTATATATGCCCACTGCTTTGTGGATTTCAGATTGTGTATATTTGGTTGTACCTGTGTTTTGTTGGACTCTGGTTCCGCTGGGAGGCTTTCCCTCTTCATGCCTGGTTTCCAGGCATTCTCTGATTTCTTCAGCTGAACATCGTCGTGCAAAGACAGGCCCATGATGATCTTCCTGGGTGGTGGTCGCCGGGCCCCAAGGTTTTTAAGCTTAACACAGGAAAAAAGGGAAAAACAGTATTATTACCATGACAATATCTTTTAAAGAAAAAGACAGGGGGGAGCCAGAGAGAATGAAGACCAAGGTCGGAAGAATGGGTAGATACAAAAATAAAAGGGTCGAAAATAGATAGAAAAAGAGAGAAAGGCTAGGGTGATATGTGATCAATATTTAGCATGGCCCTTGAAGGAGATTCTAAATATTGAAATGGCCCTTGATAGAAAAAAAGGTTCCCCTACCCCTGAATGAGAGCAACCATCAACTGTAAACAGGTCAGTGTGTTTCTTTCACCTGTGCAGCCCGCAGGGAAGGGAAAGGCATGGGTGCCATGGGCTTCATGATTGGCTGATTAGTTGGGTAGACGGCTAGAGGAGTCTGTGAGACAGGCTGTTTGGAAGACGTGTTTGTCGGGATGGTGGGCCTAGCAGTCTGTATCTGAGTCCTCTGGAAAAACTGTAGGTAAGATGGGAGAGAAACACAGAAGACATTAAGAACGATCCCAGAGACAGCTGACTCATTTCTGCAGGCTGCCATGCTTTGATCTAAAGTACAAACAAGTTCAGTTTTTTAGACGACTATTCTTCTTATGTTTAAGTCAAAGTTCAGATGGACATCTATTAAATAACATTATATACAATTCCAAAAAGTTTTACGAATAACCAGGGAATAATTACCTGATGATGTGTCTGTCACGTCTCAGTAGCAATCTGTTGGGTTTCTGATATATCACCTAGCCCTTGATCTTTAGTGGACAAAGTCAAAAGCCAAAGTTTAGCAAATAGTACAGGGAGCTAGGCACAAAAACCATATCAATAATTATCGTAATATAATTCTCATCAATAATTGAATAACTACATTCACATTCGACATTCCCTTATATCTTTGTCTTCTGACACTGGGAAAAGATATGGTTATGATGATGATGGTGGAAGAAGAGAAGCAGGAGGGAACTTACAGTTGGGTAAATTACCAGATGATGCGTCTGTCGTGACTGTAGCAAACTGGTGGGTTGTGAGGAGATGTCCAGCAATGAGGGAGAGAAGGAATGATGTCAAATAAACGTCAAAGGAATAACAGAGCACATTATAGAACAGAGAGCATCACTCTGGAGAGAAAAAATATCTGCCTATAAACTTACAAAAAAAAAATGAATTGTGTCATTTATCATGATAATTCCTGATATATCACCTAGCCCTTGATCTTTAGTGGGCAAAGTCAAAAGCCAAAGTTGGCAAATAGTACAGGGAGCTAGATACAAAAATGATATCAATAATTAACGTAATATAATTCTCATCAATAACTGAATAACTAAAGACATTCCCTTATATCTTTGTCTTCTGACACTGGGAAAAGATACGGTTTTGATGATGATGGTGGAAGAAGAGAAGCAGGAGGGAACTTACAGTTGGGTAAATTACCAGATGATGCGTCTGTCGTGACTCTGTAACAAACTTGTGGTTTGTGAGTAGATGTCCAGCAATGAGGGAGAGAAGGAATGACTACAAATAAACATCAAAGGAATAACATAGGACATTATAGGACAAAGAAAAATCTTCCTTTAAGCCGAGGCGCATCATGGACAACGAAAAATCTGCCTTTAAGCCGAGGCGCATCTTGGACAAGCTGCAGTTCACTGGGTGGCCACTAGTGGCGGGCTCCAAGAAGGGGTCAATTCCCATGTTAATGAAAAGAAACTCACTGTAAAATAATGTTATGTGTTGTGTATGTTCCATCTGGTTCTTATAGTTTATTCTGTGTTCAGCAGGTGGAAGCACCACAGATTTTCAAACAGAACCGATGTACTGGGCTCTGGGTTTGTATCCTCATGGTTAAATGCACATATTGTAAGACGCTTTGGATAAACGTATTGAAAGAAATAAAACATTGTACAAATAGATAAAATGTCTTTCTACCTCATCTGTAATATTCAAGGTGATAATCTCCCACAGAGCTGTTGATAACAGTCCACATCAAGTCTCTCCACTTCTCTCTGAAGACATAATTATACACTTAATATTAGAACGGTTTACAACACCGGTGTGTGCAGATTATAATCATATCTAAACTGTAACCAAAAAGAGGGGGATGAGTGTGGCGTGACAGGTCACATGTCAAAATCACGACTGTTTGCTGTCCTGGCTCCTAAATGGTGGAATGAGGTCCCCATCGACATCCGGACACCAGAAAGTTCACACATCTGCCGCAAACTAAAAACTTACCTCTTCCGACTATACCTTGAATAAAAATTTGAAACTAACAATTTAGTAGCACTTAAAATGCACTTACTTATAGCACTTTGTAGTTTTGCTTTATTTTTGAAGAAATTGTACTTTCTTGATTCTTGTTGTTCTAGGTTTGTACCCTCAGGGTTGAATGCACTTATTGTAAGTCTGTTTGGATAATAGCGTCAGCTAAATGTAATGTAATGTAATCTTGTGGAAATGCAACGCTGCGACCATGAGGAGCAGTCTGCAGTTATCCAGCAAAGGTAAGGATCATATAAACATATAAAAGTGATATCAAAGTGAAATATCGCAGTGTTCAGAGTTGACAAACTCGTTCTCTGGTTGAGACTCACTCTTTCTTCTCTGTGCCCTTTCCTTCCTTCTCCTCCCCGGCTTCGTCATCGGCCTTCTGCTCTCCGTTCTCTGTGGGCCCTGCATCGCCTGCCCCCGCCTTGCTGTCACCCTCCTTAGTCTCAGCCTCCTTGGTTGAAGATGCTGCCGGCTCCTCCTCCGTGGCTTCGGGCTCTGAGGGGGAGACAAGAATGAGCTGCCCTCTTTTTTTAAACTTAAATTATAGTTAATAGTGAACAGAGGACCCTTTAAGTATTTTTGTATCCACTGGTAGAGATGTTCAGCATCTCCTTCAGTTGTGACAAAACTAGATAATTAAAGACACCATCCATGTTTTCACCGCTGTCAAATTACAACTGCAAAGGGGGAGCAGCACACTAAGTGGAAAGAAGCAGATTGGGTCAGAGAAGAACCAATTACATTTGGAGCAAATTAACTTTTAATTGAACCCTAACAATGGAAAAAACAGATTTATTATCATTTTCTTTATGGTCTATATCTGTATAGTTGTTTTCTAGTCTTGATGACCTCTCAAAGTGCTTTAGTACTGTTCTTGCCATTCAACAATTCACACATCAACATGTATTCATACACGCAACATACAATCCACAGGTGACTCACCCTCAGTGATGAAAAACTAAACTGAGGGAGGGAAGGGCTAACAGGAAGTAACAAACTTTTGGGGAGCACAAAAGGTGGTGCACAACGACATCATCTCCACAAGTAGCACTATCAAAATAAAATAGTAACTTAATAAAATTCACAAATACAAATATACAATACAAAAATACAAAATATCTATACAAAGTAACATTTATTTCGACATAAACATTACTGAATAAAAATATATAAAAGATAAAAAATGTAAAAAGTGATATGCAAAATGCAAAACAGTAAACAGTGTCCGATTGCAATATGCAATGTGATGCAGTATAGTATAATATGATGTAATGTGTTAATTTAACACATCCTAAAGGTGAGGGGGCGGAATAAAAGTCTGAGTCAGGTGGGGGTCCCGGGCCTTGTTTATGAGGCCAACTGCAGCCGGTAAGAAGCTGGTCTTGTGGCGGGAGGTTTTGGTCCTGATGGCCCGCAGCCTCCTGCCCGAGGGAAGAACCTCAAATAGTTTGTGACCCGGGTGGGAGGGATCAGCCACAATCTTACCTGCCCGCCTCAGGGTCCTAGAGGCAAACAGGTCCTGAAGAGATGGCAGATTGCAGCCGATCACCTTCTCAGCAGAACGGATGATCCGCTGCAGCCTCCTTTTGTCGTTGGCAGTGGCAGCAGCGAACCAGATGGAGATGGAGGAGGTGAGGATGGACTCGATGATGCAGGTGTAGAAGTGCACCATCATTGTCTTTGGCAGGTCCATCAACTGGCAACGGGGTGCCTTGTACACCCCACAAGACCCTAACACATTGTGTAATGCAACTTGTGCATAGCAGAAAACAAAAACAATGGAGTATTAAACCAAAACAAAACATTCAGACTTATTAAGGCGTAGACTAGCTGAATACAACCCTAATCATTGAACGCTTGGAACATAGACTACACACCAAACTTGTCCTGAACAACATCCTGCCTAGACATGGTTTGTAGGAACCTGTTAACAGGTTTAACCAGCCGACCAAATCTAGATCTAACCTGAGTTTGTGCAAAAGAGTGGTCACAGGGTATTTGTGAAGTCTGGTCTACAGTATGTTCCACGTCAGTATGAGAAGTCTTTGTCACAGTATCACAGTCCGACTCCCTCACATGTGCTGAATTGTCTACAGCAGTCCCAGGGCTGACATTACAAATAACTGAGTCAGCTAGCAGATTGTCCTCTTGTAAAACCGAGGATTCTTGGGAACCAAAGGTCACGCTCTGGTGGTCAGAAATAGCCACTACTGATGGACATGGCGTCGACAGTTGAGTGATCCAATCTATGGTCCTCCTCTCAGAATCTACAGGTTCTAGTTCAGTCGATACACCCTGACTAAGTACATCAGATGCAGTTGAATCTTTGTCATCGTCAGCATCAAGACTGCCACTGGCAATAAAAGACACACTGTCACTCTCAAACTGGGTCTCTCCGGCTCCTTCCACATTAACAGTTCCTGACACTGACGATCCCATAACAGACTCAGACGAGGTAGGTTCAGAGGTTTCACTTGTGTCCCCAACAGGGAGGAAATTGACTGGCATCAGTAAGTTCCTATGGATAACCTTCTCTTGACCACTGATCGTGTCACGGATCCTGTACGTGTGTGTCCCTTCATTCATGTCCACTACAGTATAAATGGTTGAGTCCCATCTATCAGCAAGCTTCTTTTTACCCCTGTCTTTCTTGTTGGCCATGAGCACTCTGTCACCGATGTTAATGTCGGAACCTTTCACTTTCCTGTTGTACAACTGTGCATGCCTGTACTGCTCTCTACCAGCATGGTCTTTGGCAATCTCCATCGCTTCCTTCAGATCTTCAGTGAGACATGTAACGTACTTTTCATAGCTTGTCACTGCAGAGTCATGGAGCACACTACGAAAAAGAACATCAACAGGCAGACGAGGGACACGTCCGAACATTAGGTAAAAGGGTGCATAACCCGTTGTTTCGTGGGCAGTGCAGTTGTACATGAACGTCAGAGTCTGCAAGCGCCTTGGCCAATCACTTTTTTCATCAGGGGACAATGCACGGATCATGCCACCCAAGGTACGGTTCTACACTCCCATTTCCCATAGGATGGTAGGGGGTAGTGTGTGATTTCCGGATGCCTGAGACTCTGAGAAGCTCACTAATCAGGTGACTCTCGAAGTTAGCACCCTGGTCACTGTGGATCCTTTCGGGAAAAAATCACAAAAGTAACGATCCCAGAGAACTCTTCCGACCTGTTTGGCTGTCTGATCCCTACATGGAAATGCCTGAGCCATTTTTGTGAAATGGTCCATAACCACTAAGACGTCAATGGACCTGTTCTTGGAATCCTCGGCTGACCAAAAGTCAATACAAACTAATTCTAATGGCCTTGTAGATGTGATGCTCTCTAACTGGGCTCTACCCTCAGGCTCAACCTTCTTGCTAACAATGCATCGCTGACAATGACGAACATAATCTCTCACGTCTCTATCAAGATTTGTCCAGAAAAACCTATGTCTAGTCAGACTTAGAGTCCTGAACTGAGCCTGGTGACCTGCTCTGTCATGAACACCTTGCAGGACCACAGACCTCAGTGAATCAGGGACAATGTACTGAAAACGCTTTGCCTTAGTTTTGTGGTCCTTAGAAACCCTGTACAACACACCGTTAATGACACTCAGCCTATCCCAATGCTTCAAGTACCTTGTAACAGAGACAGACTCTTTAAACCTTTCTCTTCTGGAAGGCTTCCGATGCCTCTCAACATAGAAGAAAACACGGGAGAGGGCCTCATCCTCCAACTGTTTATCGCGAAGTTCTTTCTCGGTGTAAGCAGGTAAGGCGTCCAGCCCAGGCGGAATCAACTGAGGTAGATGCTGCAACACTTCAGCTGCACGGACCCTTGAACATGTGTCCCACTCAATGTGTGACTGCAGCACGGCAGACACGTCCTACATCACAACAGACTGAACTTGCATATGAACTGGAGTGCACGTGGACTGAATGTCATTCCTATCCAAATGGGATGTATGGTGACCACTGGAAGATTTGAAGGCTTTCTGAACAGAAGCACTAGACACATTTGAGACCTCGTTAACCCTCGTGTTGTCCCTGCTTCCCCATGCTGTTGGCTGTGAGCGTTTGGGTAGCGATTTGACTAACGCTTGTTTGCAATACCCTGCTTCAAACACACAGACGCACGCGCACACGCACAGCCCACCACACATCAGCTCGCGCACGTAGGGCAATAGAAAAGCGAACAGCCCTTGCAGATGTATTTGTCACACCCGCTCCAAGTTGCGTGCCGGTGTGACGTAGGACCCCTGGGATGCCCGCGTTGGCGAGTCTCATCGACCTGGGTCTCTGAGACCCGAAGGCTCGCGCTGAGGGGCTTGCGCGGCCGCTCGCGTTGAGGACCGTCTCTCCCATCGGCGTCCCCGTGACCCTGAGACTTGCGGACGCGGTTTCCCGCGTCGTGTCCTCGAGCCTGTTCTTGCTCCGTGATGAGAAGAAGAAGAAGAAGAAGAAGAAGAAGAAGAAGAAGAAGAAGAAGAAGAAGAAGAAGAAGAAGAAGAAGAAGGAGAAGAAAAAAAAACACATTTTTATTATTTCTCTTATAGCTGAACGACTCGCGAGGCTGGACCGACCCGGCTGCCAGTGTCGTGCACTCGAGACTGTTCTTGCTCGGTGATGAGAAGGAGAAGAAGGAGAAGGAGAAGGAGAAGGAGAAGAAAAGAAGACTCGTGCGCAGTAATAATAATAAAAAAGAAACACATTTTTATTATTTCTCTTATAGCTGCAAGACACACGCAAAGACGTAGGGCCGGTGTGACATGAGGCCGGTCGCTTGCCGGTCGGGGTCCCTGTGACCCTTAGACTCGCGACGCTGGACCGACCCGGCTGCCAGTGTCGTGCACTCGAGACTGTTCTTGCTCGGTGATGAGAAGGAGAAGAAGGAGAAGGAGAAGGAGAAGGAGAAGAAAAAGAAGACTCGTGCGCAGTAATAATAATAAAAAAGAAACACATTTTTATTATTTCTCTTATAGCTGCAAGACACACGCAAAGACGTAGGGCCGGTGTGACATGAGGCCGGTCGCTTGTCGGTCGGGGTCCCTGTGACCCTTAGACTCGCGACGCTGGACCGACCCGGCTGCCAGTGTCGTGCACTCGAGACTGTTCTTGCTCGGTGATGAGAAGGAGAAGAAGGAGAAGGAGAAGAAAAAGAAGACTCGTGCGCAGTAATAATAATAAAAAAGAAACACATTTTTATTATTTCTCTTATAGCTGCAAGACACACGCAAAGACGTAGGGCCGGTGTGACATGAGGCCGGTCGCTTGTCGGTCGGGGTCCCTGTGACCCTTAGACTCGCGACGCTGGACCGACCCGGCTGCCAGTGTCGTGCACTCGAGACTGTTCTTGCTCGGTGATGAGAAGGAGAAGAAGGAGAAGGAGAAGAAAAAGAAGACTCGTGCGCAGTAATAATAATAAAAAAGAAACACATTTTTATTATTTCTCTTATAGCTGCAAGACACACGCAAAGACGTAGGGCCGGTGTGACATGAGGCCGGTCGCTTGTCGGTCGGGGTCCCTGTGACCCTTAGACTCGCGACGTTGGACCGACCCGGCTCCCTCCGTTGCGTAATGGAACCTGTCCCTGCTTTCAAACGCACGCGCACACGTGCACACGCACAGCCCACCACACATCAGCACGCGCAAGAAGGGCAATAGAAAAGGGAACAGCCCTTGCAGATGTATTTGTCACACCCGCGGCACTTTGTGTGAGTTTTACAGTCCTTGTTCCTGGGGCATATCTGACACCTCTTCCTCTTGCTCGCGGCGAGCGGGGCCGCGGCGGCCGCGACGGCCAGGGCTAGACTGGAGGCCGGACCCTGGGATTGTTGCTGTTGCTGTCGTTGTTGCTGTCTTTGTTCTTTTCGCTGCGGGACTAGGGCCGGAGGGGCAGCCGGACGCTCGGGCCGAGCGTCGTCTCGGTCGCTGTCATCGTCTCTCTGCTCGGCGGCGGCTGCGGTCTTGGCTGCGGCGGCCGCGGCCACTTTCACGGCCTTCACGACCGCGGCAGACGCCTCTGTGCGTGGAACGCGCTCCCGCCGCGCGATGTAAGGCGCCACGAGAGCCTTTCCTAGCCGCTCGAGGAACACCCTGCGCTTGTTCCGCTTGCCCGGCATCCAGTCGGGGTTGACCTCTCGCCATATCACAAAGGCGTTGTAGGAAGAGACGTCGAGGATGTTGTGGAAGACGACCAGGGGCCAGCGCGCGGTCATCCTCCTGCAGCTGTACGTTCCGATCACCTTGTCCAGGTTGTCCACGCCTCCTTTGTTGCGGTTGTAGTCCAGGACGACGACCGGTTTGCCGTCCGTGCGGTCGCTGACGTCGGCCTCCGAGTGCCGCGTGCTCAGGAGCACCACGTTCCTGTTTTTCTTCCTCGGGAGGTACGACACCAGAGTGGCGGCGGGCGTGAAGGCGAACACGGAGGAGAACGCCGCTCGTCCCTTGACGGCGAGCAGCCGGGGCGGGAGCTCGGGCTTGCTCTTCCGAACCGTGCCGACCACGGTGACGTTCCTCTCCAGGAGCTGCCGCGCGAGTTCGTAGGAGGTGAAGTAATTGTCGCACGTGACGTTGCGCCCGCTCAGTCCCTCCGTGAGGTCGAGCACGACCCGCAGCCCTGATCTGGCGTCGCACGCCACCCACGACTTGATCCCGTATTTCGCCGGCTTGCTGGGCATGTACTGTCGGAAAGGACAGCGGCCTGGCGCGAGTGAGCGCGTGTGTGTGAGCGCGTGTGTGTGAGTGCGTGTGTGTGAGTGCGTGTGTGCGTGTGTGTGTGTGGGGGGGGGGGGGGGGGGCAAACATGAATATCGACAATATCTTCGGCGGCGCGTACTCGAGCCTGTTGTTGCTCGGTGATGCGAACGACAAGAAGACGAAGAAGAAGAAGAAGAAGAAGAAGAAGAAGAAGAAGAAGAAGAAGAAGAAGAAGAAGAAAAAGACTCATGCTCAGTGGTAATATCAATAAAGGAAGAAGGAAATTCATTTGTATTCTTTTTTATAGCTGCACACGACCCACGCGAAGACGTAGGGCCTGTAGCACGTCGGCCGGGGTCCCGGTGACCCGAGGGCACGCGCCGCGAGCATCCCCGGCTGCCAGCGGCGCGTACTCGAGCCTGTTGTTGCTCGGTGATGCGAACGACAAGAAGAAGAGGAAGAAGAAGAAGAAGAAGAAGAAGAAGAAGAAGAAGAAGAAGAAGAAGAAGAAGAAGAAGAAGAAGAAAATGAGGTGGCACACGTTTTTTCTAAAAATTATTTGTATTGCTGCACGCCACGCACAAAGACGGGAGACTGTCACACACACACAAACACATGCTGGGTCAACCAGACCCTGGGACAACACAAGGGTTAAATTCCCCTCTTTCCTGAAGTCCTTGCAAAGTCATACCAAGAACAACTTTCAAAGAGTTCCATGCTAGGTAGCATCGTGAGATTCTGTATCCTCAGCAGGGAACAGGCTGGAAAATAGAAATAAAGTCAGCTTGAAAACAATCCCTGGGGGTTGCACGGTGCCAGAATATGAATAAAATAGGGTCTGACTCATCGTTACCTGTTCTCGACTCAGAGGCAGACGTAGCAGCTGGGACACAACACATCGTGTTTGTTCCAGCCCAGATCCTCTACTTCAATGTGTCAAATGTCAAGAGGAAAGTGGGATCTGCATGAATCACAACAACACCCTCACCCACGGTGCTGCAGACTGCAGCCTGGGGGTGTCCATGAGGGAGCCCAAGACAAAAAGGTGCATGTCAACCTTGTGCATTTTTACTCCAGGAGACGAAAGACCACGAGGCCCTCGTCCTGAGGACTGGAGGAACCTGGCGTCCCAGGGGGTTCGGGGATGAAGGGGATTCCAGTGAACAAACCAAACAAAGGAGCCTTTAAATTACTTTAATCGTCTCATTGATCAGTGGAGCATTAAAGTCTCAATGGTCCAGACGCAGGGGGAAATGTGGAGGACAAAGGTCTTTGTACCTTTGCAGCAGGGAGAGATAATGTGGAAATCAACAGTGTGGAATGTGAAGAGAAGAAGTTTTGCATTGAGAGGGAATGTTTAAGGTGTTGTCACTGTGAATGTTCATATGTCTGCCTATAGGAGTTGGGAACACCAGACGACGTGCTCGTGGCAGAACGCAGACCTATAATTCCCTGGAAGTCACCAACACTGAAGAAATCCAAACTGTTATCAGCCCACATGCTCAACCCCCCCCCTTCTGGCGAGTGAACAAACAAGACGACCGTCAGAAAGCCTAATAACTGGGTGTCATGGCAACCTGATGGCAGCATGAGTTGTCAATTTCACAGACCAATCTGCAGCTGTAAAAGAGTGTTGTTGTTTTTTAAGTAAGCCGGAAATATATAATTTTTGTTTTGCTGACACTTTAGGTCTTGTAAGTGTTTTGCAGCCACATTAAGGTTGTAAAACTGAAATCTCCGCTCAATGTTTTAGAGAAATCACAAACTACCAAGGGAATGCACAGGGTATAAAGGGAACAGGAAACAGCCCATACAAATTAGAATGGTAGTAAAGGAAATACCTCCTCCTAGGCCAAACAGTCCCCTTGAATTCATTCCTGGATCTGTCTGTTTATTTGGATCTGCCTCAAAATCAAATGGGTTATTTCTCACTGCATCAAGTTTCAAGAAAATCAATTCGCTAGTGTTAGTGTTTTGCAAAATCCTGCAAAAAATCTGACCATAAATAAACAAACAAGCCTCAATCAAAACATAACCTTCTCTGTAGTTCATCTGTGCTCGAAGTCCAATTTTAAAGGTTCAGTGTATGGGAGTTAGTGACATCTAGTGGTGAAGTTGTATGTTGCAGCTCAATACCCCTCACCTCACTCTCCCTTTCCAAACATTAAGAAGAACCTGTGGTAATCATTCAGTTGTCATAAAACTCAAAAGGTGTTTAGTTTGTCCAGTTTGGGCTACTGTAAAAAAAACATGGCGGCCTCTGTAGAGAAGACCCGCTCCTGATGTAAATATAAAGTATTTAAATATAAAGGGCCATTCTAGAGGGAAGAAAACCACAATTCACACAATTTAATAAAACACACTAGAGAAAACATCACTAGGATTATTTTATATTCACTTTCTACCAATAGATCCCTTTCACCTAAATCCTGCACACTGAACCTTTAAGGGCCGTTCCTGTTATTGTGTGTTCATCGATGACTCCTACGTCCCTTGGCTTATTGTAAAATGTTTAGTGGTCAAACTTTTTATTTTGTAAAGTTATATGGTTTAATTAAAAATCTCCACTCCCTTGTTTCCTATGTCCTGTGCTCCAACCTGAATTTCTTGAAGAGAGAGAAACACATTTTACTAACAGCCCTCAGGGAGGCAGAAAAGCTGTGCGGGAGTAATTCACAGTTTCTGGTAAAAACGTCTCTGATGGGTATTTGTTTGTTGCACTTACATCTTGATAATTGTGGTGGAATTGTTCTCACAGACCTGAGGCACCAAGCTTTACCATCTGTGTCTATTACGAAGTCATCTGAAGCTGTGACGTGAAATACTAATTAGATGGATTTAGACCACAGCGAAAATATTTTGTGTATTGCTGTACATGGGATCAGAGAAAATAGTGACAAGCTGACAACAAGGAAAAAAACATGTGACTGAGCTATTAATACATCAAAATAAATAATGAAAAGTCGTTTTTGAGAAGCACAACCAAATATAGAGTAGTGTACATGTTGATTACAGGGAATCCCCACTGTGTGTTTCCCTGGAGGAAACCATATCTATCCCAGCTTCTAGAAACCTATACATCTTTCCTGGGGGTAATGTATGAGAACAGTTAGTCTTTTCCTGTTCTCTTTTTGTTTTTCTTTAATGGAGCATGTGATGAGTCTCCCCCCTGCTGGTTTCCTCCTCCAGTTGAGGAGGGGGTCTCGGCAGGAGCTCCACGGCGCTCATGTCAGAGCGGATGATGTTTCCTTCCTTAATCTTGGATGTTCTCTTTGTAGAGAAACAGCTTCCCTCCTTCTGTTTGATCAAATATAACATCCACACACCCCTTCCAGTTAATACATGTTTCCAGGGATGAGTTCACCTCTGCTGCCAAACACTGTCAAATATCCGTCCTGGACACCTACATCTAAAAGAACTAGAGCTCTAGACTGTTTATGTCCAACCTGGGCCGGTCCTGGCAATGTTGGCGCAGGAGATTTCAAATTGGCGCCCTCCAACATAGACACGCAAACTGTCATGCTTTAGTTCTTTTTTTTAAATCCATTCTCACATTTCGTAATTCATACTTGGAAAGTTAGTACATATGCACAGACAAGTGATAGGAATCCGAGGCTGTTTTTCAAAACATAGCACACCTACACCTACACTTCTAATATTAATGGTTTATCTAAATTCTTCTAATAGACCTGAAGTTTATCTACTTGACAGTTACTTATGTACGAGGTAGGTCTTTTAACAGCTCATTTGTTTTGAATACACAAGTATCCACCATCGCTACAACTGTGTACCCATCATCCATATTGTGTTGTGTATGACTTTGAATGAAGTTTTCTCCTGTTAGTACAAAACGTTTGTGTTGCTTGTACTGTATGCAGTGTAATTAATTTAATTTTCACCCTGACACAGTATGCTTGTTGCACACAGAGTACCAAAGGAGATGTGTTGATAGTAATATTTAAACCAGGATGCTGTCCTCTCAACGCATACTGCATGTGACTATGCAGTATTCTTTCATTAGCAAAGCTCATTCAGGACAACAGCTGGAGAGCAGCTGTTTGGTCACAGACATGGAAACCTAAGTAATGATACTGATGTGTTATGTATTCTCGTTTCTCAGGTTCGTGCTGCAGAAAGATGGCAATATAGTATGTTGGGCATGGACTGCCTGCTAACCCCTGTAGTGTCCATGTTTAATTAATTTTCATGCCAGTGTTTTGTGTCAAATTCTAAAGGTGTTCTTGGGGGGGGGGGGGGGGGGGTTTGAGAGAAGATTCCAGATTTATTCAATAGACTGGCACTCAGTAGAGCTCAACAGAGCCGTATAGGTTCATCTCTGATCCATACAGCTTCCTTCTATCAAGTTGTGTGGTTATTGGTCCAGTAGTTTACCTCTGTAGTTTACCTCCACACATTTATCAAGGAAATGTCACTAACATTAATAATACCAGACCACTTTTCGCGGCGCGGGTGCGTGCCCTCTCCGGTACGTCCCCGGGGTTAGAGGATGATGGTGTAACGTTACTGTATTTTTTTACATTGCATGTGTCACTTCATGATATATCAGTCTCTTGTGCCGCCCTCTCGACATTTTGCGCCCTAGGCAACCGCCTGTGTCGCCTGTACCAAGAGCCGCCCCTGTGTCCGACCTTTCATTACACATAAAACTTTCTGATTATTGAATGAATTTAGAGAAATTTAAAAATCTAAAAGATGTAGTGTAAATGAAAGGTGACTCTTCACACTGACTTTATTACATAACTGGATGAGGGGTCACTCAGGAACGTGGCACAAAATCTTAAAAACCCACATAATTAATCTAAAAGAGAATTGTCTTTGCTTGTTGCCTCTTTCTCCCTCAGTCCCAAGTCAGCCCCCCCCCCCAGACAGAGTGTGAGTTCTGCTCCTCCAGTCCCACATCACAAAGGTGATGTGAGACTTCTCTTCCTGTTGTTGAGGAAGACGGTCGGCAGGCAGAAGACATTAAATAGAGACAAGGGGAAAACAGAAACGCTCCAGCTTTCCAGCACACAGCTCGTCTTTCATCCCTGTCCCTTCATGCAGCTACTTACATGGAGGAGTGGGCGATGTGGAGGCGCCAGGCACAGCCAGAGCCCCAAGCCACCAGCCATGAAAAGGCACCACCAGGGAAAAGGCAACTGAGCCACAGGAGGAGATAAGCTGTACATCTGTATGGTTACATAATTCTGATTAAAGCTGTTCAAATATCAATTGATACAGCTCTGACACATCCCCCAAAAATCCTTATCATCCTCAGTGAATCCTCCTTCCCCTTGGCCTTATTTTCCGTAAATTCAATATTCTTTTTCACTGCTACGCGGATGACACCCAGCTCTACCTCTCCACCAAACCCAACTCCATTCTTCCTCCCTCATCCTTGACAGATTGCCTTTCTGCACTTCATACCTGGTTCACCTCAAACTTCCTCAAACTTAACAGTGATAAAACCGAAATCCTTTTAGTCGGTACTAAATCCACTCTACTCAAAGTTGACAGTTTTTCCCTCTCAATTGACAGCTCCATAGTTTCCCCCTCCCTACCGGATAATACCGGACTCTACAGGACTCTTTACCTGTAATAATACAGGTAAAGAGTCTGGGTGTCATCGTCGATGGCTCACTCTCCTTCAAATCTCATATCAACATCACCACCCGCACCGCCTACTTCCATCTCCGTAACATAAATCGCCTCCGTCCCTCCCTCACCCCCCATACCACCTCTATTCTTGTACATAGCCTTGTCACCTCCCGTATCGACTACTGTAATTCTCTCCTCTTTGGTCTCCCCCAGAAATCCCTCCATAAGCTCCAACTGGTCCAGAACTCAGCTGCCCGTATCATCTCCCTCACCACCTCTTTCCACCACATCACCCCCATCTTAGAGCAACTCCACTGGCTTCCAATTCACTTCCGTATCAACTTTAAAATTCTTCTTCATACTTTTAAAGCCATCCACAACCTTGCCCCTCCCTACCTGTCTGACCTCCTTCACACTGCCACCTCCACCCGCTCCCTCAGATCCTCCTCTTCCATCCATCTAACTGTCCCCTCTGCCCGGCTTACCACCATGGGGAGCAGAGCTTTCAGCCGCTCTGCTCCCAAACTCTGGAACTCACTCCCACCTGACATCCGAAACATTGACTCCTTCCCTCAGTTCAAATCCTCTCTCAAAATCCACCTTTTCAGGATTGCATTCTCACTGTAGTTGCCATGCTGTTCTTACTTGCACTTTTAATTTTAATTGTTTTGTTATTTGTTTGCTCCTGTTTTAAATTGTAAAGCGTCCTTGAGTGACATGAAAGGCGCTGTGAAATAAAATGTATTATTATTATTATTATTATTAATCCAGGGTCAAAGGTCAAACTGTTCAAACCAGCAGTGACGTCCCGCATCTTCCTTTTATATAAGCTTAAAACTTTATATGTAGTCTCTGGTCTTAACACGTGTGACATCTGATGAAAGAGAAAATCTACACATTGTAGTAAAACATGCTGTTGCCATGTCAACAGTAACAACTTCTGAATTAACTGGCTACGTATTTCAAAGTAAAGCTCGGCAAAACGCTGCATGCTTTTTAATTCCCTTTCATGCTTTTAATACAAATTCAAGAATCAACTGTACCCATATGTACAAGAAATATTCTTTGCACATAAACACAAACATTTGTAAATCAAATATCTGCAACACGACATTTCAAGTCAAATACTAGTATTCAAAATACACTGGAAGAAAATATTTTGAGCAGGACATTAAGGCTTGGCTTGAAGATCTTAAGTCGACGTTGCTCCTTTTACAAGGTTGTGTCTACAATTTGAATATGTGAGCAGCAGACAGGAAATAAACCGTTTAAAACTGTTATTGAATGTTGAAAGCAGCTTTTCAGGACAGCAAATTGTGTGAAAATTACAAGTTGATCACAGCTCAAAATAAAATTGTGAAACTTCATCACTAATTTGGTAAATCCTCTCCTACATCATTCATTTGGGCAAGTAAAACCTTCAAGTCACTCAAAAGTGCTGCATACAGAACACATTCAGTCAGATTTGTCCTCTTGTATTTGCATATACATACACATCGGTACTATTTACAGTTAATAACAAAGCCCACATACAGTACGTGTTATATCAATTGAGAGTCATTACACCTACAATATTAGTTTGTATTGTTATTGTTATTATAATTGGGAATCTTATCTTATTATTAATTATTATTGGGACTAGGGTTGTTCCTGCAGCCGCCGCTAGATGGTGCTGTTGCTCCAAGTGTCCCCCCGGTGCAGCTGAGCAGAAGGTGGAGGTGCTGCACCTCCTTCACTGTCTGAGCGGAGGCACCGGGAGTGGATCCGCCGCTCGCCTCACTCTAATCCCGTCTCTCTGCACGGCTCACACGCTCAGTCGTCCGCCATGGCGACCGCAGAAAGCCTCCTCCTCCTCCTCCTCTCCTGCACCATCTGAAAAACTCCTCCGGGATCCTTCATTCCTCCTCTTCTCCTCTCTGGACGTGGATGTGACTTCTTCCCGCAGCTCGGACGCACAAACGCGTGGATATAAAAAGAAGAGGAAGAAAAAAAGCCGCATTTCAGGAGAAGAGTGTTGAAGATCGCGCAGCCGAGTCCTCCTCTCTCTCGCCCCTGCTCGTGTGCTCCTGAAGGGGAAGTGATTCAACTTGTTTGAGGAGATTAGGGATAAGTCCCGGGAGTATCTTTGCCCTGTTGTTTCTTGTGATCCTGTGGATTTCGAAGGAGGGGGAAACAACTATCACCCAGTGTGTGTGTGGAGACATCTACATTGTGCAGTAAGTAAGTGTCCTGTGTGTCCTTGCATTGCACATGATTGATCTCACACAGGCGGTGGATGTGCGCGCTGCGGTGGTTGGGGGGATGAAACCTTTAATGTCGTGAGGAAACGTATATATATATATATATATATAAATGTGACAGTGTGGTTTCCAGAGGCTGCTCAGGTGAGTGCATGCATCAGTGCTTTACTGTCACGTCTCCTGTTCCGGCTGCTAACGTCCTGCAGGATTACAGCAGCCTGCTCTATTAACCTACATTACATGAATGGCGAGAACACCTCGGTGCCGACCACTGTGTGAGGCGAGGACTCACCCATTTCCCCCCCCAGGCATGCTCTCCAGAGGCTGAACCCTGGTGGCTGTCATTCCTCCTCCCTCCCACATGCACATATGTCACGCTGCCAATAATACACTGGGAACCTGTATTGATTCATGCAAACGCCAGCCACACCCAGGTGTGAGTGTCTATGGGCTGCAGAGGGAATTCAGATTGAGTTTTTCGAGGTTTTTCCTTGCAGGTAGAGAGACAGCTGCCTGGATCAGCCCCCCAGCCTCTGGCCCTTCAGCTGTCACTAAAGGATTCCAGCTGCTGCAGCACTGGGCCTTCATTGAGGGGGCCCTGTGTGCCCCGTGCACACAGAGGAGCCACTGTTGCGAGCCTGCGAGCCAGCAGTCCCAGTCCCTTCTTGCACTCTCGTGGGGAATTTCAAGCAAACAAGTTCAAAAGCAGGGCAGGTTTACCAGGAGGAACACTCAGAGGTCTGTAAATGTCCCTCTGGTGTTGCAGCCATACTGGGGGGGTGCTATGTTGTATGTCACACCCAGGGAACAAGGTGCCAGCTGTACAACTGGTGCCTTATTTGTGTGTTTGTTTGCACCAGGGCTACCTATTCAGAGGTGCACGCAGACCCGGGCTCTTGACTAGTTGATTCACGATCCCCTGGGTGAAGGGGAGGGGACATGTGGGCTGAAATAATCACTGTCTACTCTTTCACGGGCCTCTGTTTCACTGCTGCTTTGTCTGAAGGGTGTCCAGTTACGTGGCGTGCAGGTCATATAAGGCATGGGTTTACAGCCAGCACGAGGGACACTTGCCAATAATCAAGGGCCACGGAGTGATGACTGTGTCGGGATCGAATGTCGCAAACGACTGGGCCCTGAATTGAGAAATCAGCCTCTTTTCCATTCCCGCCCCCGGTGACAGCATCGAGGTCTGGTTTCCATCAACCCAAGGGAGTGTGAATGTGCACTTCAGCTGGAAAACTCCAACATCTTGCAGCCGCCGCTCCGTGATGACAGTGCTCAGGCAGGTGCAAATAGTGAAATATGCCCTCTGAGCTCGGCAGCTTTGCGGTCGGGGTCGAGCAACTTCTAAAGTTACAAACGAGATCACAAAACTGAAAGTAGAACGTCGCCGTTGGTGTAATTAAAACTGATTAGTTAAATTACAGATTGTCCGTTAATTTGTGAATTGATTGAAGGAGAATCATTTTGATAATCAAGGGAAAATGCCAAACATATGCTTCTTTTGTTTGTTTGCAAGACTAATTGAGGAAGGAATGAAAACGATCATTAGTTGCAACCCTACTCGTCACCCACTCCAGCTGCAGTGTTTTACTGGAACTTTTCAGGGAGCCTCTCCTACGAGCATCAGACAAACCATCATCACACTAACTGTCCTCGGCCCAGTTCCCCCCGTGCACTTTGCCGGATTGCATTATCCACTCCTTCTCCAAATGCCTTATTCAGCTCTCCGCTTAAACTTGGCAGCAGTCACTCACCTCTGCGGTGGCTGAACAACTGCCCACTGGGCTCCACTACCTCGATGAACCACTTGGTGAGGTCTCAGGATGACATCAGCCTGCTGGAATGTGCAATGAAAAGAGAATTAAGCAGGACAGCACGGCCTGGAGGGATCTGGCTGTGGATACATGGGGTGGGGGAGTGGAGAGTGTCCTGCTCACGTGTCAACCCACAACGAATGAGTCCTTGACTTTGTCCCAACAGTCCCCCACCTGAGACAAACACAGGCGCTGTGTGACTGTGCAGATCGGTCCACCTTGGCCTCTGGTGGAATATTAGATGGGACTGTCCATAGCTGGATGTGAAAGGGCAGCGATTCCTTATGTCTTTTGTTAGATGCATCCCTACGGTTGTGTCAGATAAACCTTTAATTATTTATCTTTTTCTATTACTTTGAGCTAATTTACATTATCTATTACTCAAAGCAAACAATTAAAGTAGTTTTCCTATTAGTTTTAGCTGTAGATTTAAATGATGGGCTTCTTTAAGAGAGCTTGTTAAACCAAGTATCCATTATCTTTGGGATTTGGGATCTTCTGTCAAACTGTTTATTCTGTGTATCCCTTAGTGTAAACCTACTGTTTGTCCTTTAGTTAACTGATCAATATCCGTCAGCTTTCTATTTCGACCATTATCCATTCTGTCTTGCCAACTGTATAGACCTGTCAGTCTGAATGTAAATCAATATGTGGATACAAGCAAAATAAGTAGAGGTGGGCTCAAGTCACAGAGGAATCTAAATACAGTAGATTTAGATGTACATTTTACACATTGTCTTTAATAAGTCAAATTTACCGCTCAGTCAGTTCACATTAGAGATTTGACATTTCCCCTTGAGACCTGTTCAAACTAAATATGTCTGTCACACTTTGCGTCTTCGGCCCTAATGCCTTGCTTTTACGACTTCCCAAATCAATTGTGATCGTATTGACTCTTTGATTTTACACTCCGGCCCCGTGACTCGTCTGGCAAATCGAATTATGCCTCCCCGAATTTCTGCTTTGAAACCAAGAACACGCTTGGATCCTTCTTCTTCTTTTTTTTATTTTTTACAGTAATTGGTTCTCCCAGAGGCAGGAATTATCAGCCATTAGTGGGGAACGTGCAAATTTGTTTGAAATTACTCTGTTGGTGTGACACACAGGGTGGTGCAACCTTGTCCTCTGGGCCCCAATGAATTCATTGTATTTCACCTTCTGCACCATTGATGCTCTGTTAGAGGAGGTTTCTTACTACCGGGTTCATTTCTACTGCATTTTTGTGTGTTCTTGTGCAGGTGATTGAGTGCGTGAACACATTTATGTATTGCTGACTTTATGTTGTCTCAGCTTCTCTGCAGGCCGGGCAGTGAGCAGTGCAGTGTACCATGGTGGAGCCTGACCCGGAACAAATGGCGTCTGGAGCCGGGCAGCGTCTCGGAGCCCCAGAGACCCTTGGCATCAGCACGTTGGACCCCGGGCACAGACCTCCGGCCATGCCCGCCGGACGACATGTTACCATCAGGGTCCGTATGCTGGACGACACAGAGGAGCTCTTTGACATCTCGGTGAGTTGTTATTGATTTCTCGGCCAAGCCTGTTATCTCAGTGGGAACATGAATGCCAGAAGGTGACTTTTCATTATTGCACAATGGCCAAGAAGCTTTTCCCATTTTCATCATAGCAGCAGCAGCAGCATCAGCAGCAGTCTGGTAACAGGTTGGCATGGCAACTGCATGATGGTGAATACATGGATAAGAATAGAATCTTTCTGATAATATCAAGGTTCTTCCGGTTTATTGTGGTTGTATTTTCTGATAATTGTGTTTAAATATCCCAAACAATCTTAAACTTGTGCTTCTGCTATTGCAACGCAAGATTTCTTCCACTGTGACTTCCTGAAATCCTCTAAGGTTTTCCTTGGAAACCGTGGACAAGACACACAACAGTTCTTAAAATATCTTTGGAATAAGACGGTTTGCTTTTTGAATTCCATTCATACTGTCAGAGTTCAGAGGATTAACTTTCCCATCACAGGCACCCAAATATAGACACTGGTCTAATCCATTTGCCGGATTAGGTGACAATGGATTATGTAAGTGGAGCTAAAAATAAACACTGATGGTTAATTATCTATTATTTTATTAGCATGAAACCTAAAATTAGAGATGTCTCAAAGCCCTAAAATATTGTTTCTGGATTGTGCAAATTGTAAAAAGGCAGGAAAAATACATGAAATAACACAGTTGATAAGACTGCACACTTTAGCAGAAACAGGGTGGATCATGTGAAAAGACATTTGTTTTAAAATAAAAGAACCAGCCATATTCCTTGACCAGAAACCCGTCCAGCCCACACGTGAGCGAGATGAGGTAGAAGAGGAACGTGGAGTAGGATTGGTGAAACGGATACAGCCGCAGTCACAGGGGACTCATTTAATGTGTATGAATGGGGTTTGGCAGTAAAGCTCCGTAGCTTTACTGCCAGTTAGAGAGTGTGAAGTGTGGGGAAGTAGATGTGCCCTTCTGGCTGTTTCCCAAGGCAGTATGGGTAAATGTTGTTCAAAGCTGGCGGCGGTGCTCCCCGTGCATGACTGCTAATCTTTCTAG
This sequence comes from Pleuronectes platessa, assembly GCF_947347685.1. Lineage (NCBI taxonomy): Eukaryota > Metazoa > Chordata > Actinopteri > Pleuronectiformes > Pleuronectidae > Pleuronectes > Pleuronectes platessa. The sequence continues at coordinate 12,192,962 of NC_070639.1, forward strand.
TGGTATCATGTGTTGTACTAAATACTTAAGGCTCGATAGATTCTCACATTGAGATCCCATTTGATTGGCCTCATTTAGACTATACTGTTTTGTGTATGCTCCGGGTTAGGTGAGGCATTAAAGCCTAATTTGTTTTTGTTTAACGAGACAAAATTCTTGGGAATGTGCACTCAAGTGTTTGCAAGAGAGTAAGCTTTATGTGCTGCCTCTCGTCAATCCTCGCCTTTGTTAACTGATTATCATCCAGCCGGTGATCTGAAACCAGGTAGAACAGATGGAGAAGGGAATCAAGCTTGTAGTCAAATACAGTGCTCAAGCTGAGTTTTGTTAGCATACGGTAGCTTTGTATAAAGTTGTATGACGCTTTCACAGCTACGTGGTTTGACTTTTCAGTTTGGTTCAAACCCAAATAACAGGTCTGAAAGGTGCCTCGGTCCACTTTCGGGACTAATGGATAAAAATGAAGTCCAACTAAAAGAGCTAGTCTCAGTCCAGATCAAACTGAAGCAGGGTTTGGTTCATTTGCAGATTGAAAAACCCGCTTTTGAATCATTCAGACCGATTGCAGACCAATTGCAGCATTAAACGGAGTTGCTCAAGCTCGCAGGTTTTGCTAAGCAGCTTCACCTCTATGATATTGGAATGATGAGGCCAATTCAAACTAGTGTCGAGTACTGTGCCTGAAGTGGGGGACGCTGGTTGTAATACCAAAATGAGATTACAGTGGAAAGAAAATCAAGAAAATGAAGTGGATCATTCATGACTACTACTCCACGAATTGACAACACGCCTACGTCAGCTGCTGCTCGTCTGCAAACCAGTTAGTCTTTAGCTTGCTCCCTAAACTGCAATGGGAAACCAAAACTAACCAGATCAAATATTTACAATGTAACAAAGACACTAACATTGGATTGGACCTTGCTCTGGACTTCCTGGTGTGAAATCACCTCCAGAACCCGTCAACTGACCAGCAGCTCTGACACTGGGATAAACACAGTGAAACTTGTTTTTATGAACAAATGTCGCAGCAGAAATGTGACACATGAGTGACCCTGGCTCTCATGCCTCGCTGGGCTTTGGGTGGACCTCACACATGTCATAATGGTTTGGCACTGTAGAGATTATACTAGATGAAAGTTTTGGCGCTTCAACAGGCAAGACGCTGCTCAGGAGAGGGTAACAAAAACCCTCCGGTAACACCGAGCTTTATTTATGCTCAATTTAACACACATTTTATCCTCTATCTATCAAAGTCAGCATTTGAGATATAAATCTCAGCTGGCGTGATATTGTCTTCGCCTAGAGGAATCAAGGACACATTTTCCTCCCTCATGAGCTCACATTCCAAGGTGGAAAAATCTGCTATCGTAAAAAGAAATCGGTGCAAAACATGGTCAAGTTTTAAGATTTAGCTCAGTGCTACGGTTGAATCCTTTCTCCTATTGAATTAAAGTACAAAGTAAAAGTAAAAGCAAAATGGGTTTATAATATTCCAAATGTATGCTGTTGATAGACGTGACCCTTTTGAAGGTATAGATGCCTCTCAAGAATTTGACTTGGCAAGGGCGTATGGATCCTAGGAGTTTATTTTCATTAACCCAGTATTATCCCACAAATCTCCTCATTTCTTGGGGCACCTGAGAGAGAAGACACAGAAAACATACATCAACACAGCTCAGATCCTGCATCTGATCTCTTAATCTCTCCCCCTGCAGCGGTGGGGCGAGATAACTGCACGGTCTACAACACACAACTGTCAAGCAATTACCCAGTCTTTGCTTTTAGCAGCCGGAACATACGGCGTTGTTCAGGAAGCTGTTAATCTCACATGTTTTTATTCTCAAAGTGAGGAGGCAGGACTTTTTCTTTTCGGTCTTCTCTTAAGGAAAAAACATAAAACGTCCCGCCCTCACCCTGTCACCGATACTGGAGGCTCCAGCTCTGTTCCTCTGGTTCAGAGGGGTAAGTTTCCACCTCAGCGGGCAGAGTATCAGATGGTTGAGAAACAAAAAGGGGCCATCGAGCCATCTCATGGGTCACATACCATGCTGTGGCCTACTTAGCACTGTGGCTGTGAACCCACTCCTGTGGATGCTGATGATGTCTGGCTCCCCAAACCTGGAGGACGCTGGACTGGCAATAATTTCAGAAAGCTCAGAATAAAGGCCTCTCTGATTGCACCTATTTATTATTGATTTTTGAAGGAATTATTTTCAAGTTGATATCGGACGCTTGCTTCTGCCTGTTTCCCTCGTACAGAGTTCAGTAGAGCAGGAAATCCAGAACTGCAGCCGCCCGTCTGTCTCGCAGTCCTCAGGCTAACACACACCAGCAATGTCTGCGCCGATGTTTTGATGCTTATGTTTGCTGATGGCTGGTGGACGCTCTGCAGAAGTTGCCCGTGAAGAGAGTGACTGTAGCATGGATTTAGGGGATAGAAGAAGGGGGATGGGGTGATGATGGCAGAACAGAGGGAGGGAGGGAGGGATAGAGGGAGGGGAGTCATGCTCATTCCTGTGAATCAAGGAAACATGCTTCATTAGCCAAACCTTATTGGTGAAAGACCAACAAATACAACCTAATATGGAATGTCCGGCTTCTCATTCAGTCCTGACGCGAGCAGCAAAGACTCCAACATTAGGAATTCAGACACATACTGTGTTTCTCACTTAACACTTCTGCTCCGACTCGACCTCTCTCTCCATAATGAGCCACTGAGGACTGCAGTCGGTCCTCCCCGGCCATCGCTTTATCCATTACAGTCACGGCTCAGCCCCAGTAAAAGGCTACTGTGAAAAGAAATTCATTAATTACCAACCCATATGCTTTCCATATGAGAATGGTCTGTCTCGTTAGACCACTCTGAATTAGTTCTACTTTCGTACTCATCAATACAGTCACCGGCGAATGAATATACAGGCAGAAATATAACTAATCTGATTGAAACTGAAATATAGTGGATTGTCATGAAATGAACCCTAATGATTTGGATGATTCCCCTTTTTCCCATGAAGTTTTCCCATTAGAAAATGTTCCAACAGCTGCTGGATGCATGGCTCGAGAATTTTGTTCACTCACCATAAATCCAAAATGTCACTTGTACAGTGAAATATCTCGGATTATCTCCTGTATTGACACTGAGGACAGTGAATTCACCTAAACCTCAACTGTGCATAGTGCATAGGTCTAAGGTGATTAAAATGGTAAATATCAGCATTTAATCATTACCAATGTGAACATTTAGCTCAAAGCACCATTGTAACTAAGTGAAACATGGCTAACGTGGCGCTGGACTTTTGGTTGGACCCTGACACCCGGTGCAAAGTGGCGCCAAGCACCAACCGGGCATCTTGGCTAGTTTCAGACCGATGCTCTAATCATTTTTCAGTATATCAATCATGTTTAAATACCAAATGCACCCCAGTGTAGAGCTCTTAAAGTGAGTGAATATGGTTGATTCCTGGCATCTTGAGGCAGCAGAAAACGATTGACAAAAACCAATACTGAAGTAGAAGACATCACTATTTTAACTCTTATTTTAATGGAGCTTTAATCTTCATAGTAACGTGTGCTAAGGCAGATACACAGCACTCATACATTTTGCTTCAACACACAAACACACACACACACACACACACAGGGCCACGGAGCAGTAATGATGAATGAAATTGGATAATAATTTGAACAGCCATGTCAATACACAAAGGTATTTAAACCAAGCAGACCCGTTTCCTCTGCAGACAACCCTTCGGTTTTAATACCTGGCAAATCCGCAATAATTCACCAGGGTAAAAACGCACTCGGATTTTAAATGGAATTGGAGATGGCACTCTGTTGTTCATTGCATGCCATGCTTCAAACACACCGATGATTAATTAAGGCTTTGTCAAGACAATAATCCAAAGCGATTACAAACGCTCAAACAAGCAGAAACCAGAGCTTTAGAAAATCTGCCTATTGGAAGGTGTTTGTGAAATTCTCTGTTTTAGTTACGTAAAACGCAGAAGTAGGTTTATTTTGGAAAATATCCACATTAGCGTGGACAGGGCCTAAGAGACCATGGTCGACCCCTTTTTGAAACATGCGCCCGGTGCTGCGACCTTTCTTTCTCCTGTTGTACGATGCCCTAAATTTTTTTGCTCCATGTGGTTTAGATTGTAAAAATCTGTTTCAATGTTGCTGCAAAACCACAAGACTGAATGTTAATAACACCAGAACAAAGAGGTGAAATGTTCTTGCATTGTTTTCTGAACACAGCACACAGCTGGTAGGAAGCATCGGTGCTGCATGTGGGGCTTATACACTCAGTATCAGCTTTTGATTAGCGACATTTAATACTCTACAGATACGAGAGAAAACATGGAAGCCCATAATCCTTGTATACTTAATACACACGCCCATGCAATACTCAGGTTTGAGGTGGACCCTCTGAGTCACAGTATTAGCTGCAGACTTCATGTGTCAGGGTGTAATTCATCACTTACTGAGAAGCTGGCCGTGCTGCCCATGATCTCAGTGCATCATTCTCATGGTGGGAGCCACAGTGTATCACTCCCATATCAACATTGGTCACAGAAGAGAAGATACAGGCGTGTACAGAGTGAGATATGACATGCAGCAGCTACTTACTAGATGTGTTTTGGCTTCCAATGTTTGTAACCAGTTCAATTTAACCAAACTGTGACCACACAAAATAAGATCTGATGCTCAGGGAGGATTCCCCATAACTAACTGTAAAGCATGCTTACAGCCAGAGTTTACAGCAGGGACCACCCAGACTAAAGGGGGCAAGGTCACAAGAGGAAGGACCTTCCTGCTTTAGAGCCAGACTCTCACACCAGTCCAGAGGGCTTAACATCAACCCTCCACTCGCTGCTCTTTTCCCCGTATACTGCTGTCAGCCATTCATTGTGATGGCAAACAATTAGAGCGGCTCCAGTGTGCCTCGCTTTCAGCTGAATGGCCGATGAGGTCCTGACTTAATGAGTAGACACATGATGAAGGGCTTCTTTCAGCTCGGTCTTCAGCGGAGGCTGTGGGGTTTTTCAGCGACCGACTGACCAGCAGTTCAGAGGGGAACTGGGATTGTTCTGCTTTGTTGCCTCCCTTGGATCAATGATCAGATACACATGGGGAGTGTGGGTAGTAAAAGAGCACGGATGGATAACACCAATCTGAATAACAGGAGGTTAACGATTCCCCAAATCCATGTTTTGGTTCAGACCTCAATATTATTCAGGCTTCAGTTCATACCTCTTTTATGTGGCTGCTGACTTGAATGTGCCCGGAGGTTCCACCATCTCATGGTTATTAATCATCTGAGCTTATTAGCCCAATTTATACCACACCCCTAACCACTCAACCGTGATTGGACCAAAATATACGTGACATATGCAGTTTGAAGACAACTAGATGCAAAGTGTGATATTCATAAAATACACTTCTTGCGCTAACTTTAAATAGAATACAGATTTTGTGTTATAGTGTTAGTTTGAATACAATTTTTACATTAGTTAATACATTAGGTGGTTTATTACAATTGTCTATGTTGATTGTCACAGTTTTCAGGTCTCTGCTTCCCAATTGTTTCGCCCATGATCAATTATGTTTTCGTACTGAAATTGTGAACAATGCACATACACAGATATCCCCCCCCCCCTGCAGGAACATTAGTAAAAGGTTCCCTGACACTGATTTAAACAGTGTTAGACACAAAGGAGCGCCACAGCCAGAACCTGCTGCAGACTCGAGCTGAAATAATGAGTCCGTGAATTGAAAAATTATTCAGCAACTTGTTTAAGTCACATTTCAAGGTAAATATGCCAAAAAATCTCTCGTGCCAGATCTCAGCTATAAGTGAAGTGTTTCTCTTATTTTATAATGATGTGAATATCTTTCTTCTTTGGACTCCAGGCTGAACATAAAAAACAAGTTGATGGCCCAACGTCGAGTTTTTAATTAGCTTTCTGACATTTTATTGACCGAATGATTAAAGCAGATTTAATGCTAATGAAACTAACGATTCATTCTGGCCTTACTAAACCATTGTTCTTTAGTAATTTCAGATCAGATTTCTTTTTTATTGTAGCTTTTTTTAGAAAGTATTAATAGGGCAAAAGAATAGATACATGAGCATAAACAATAAAACCATAGTTCCAGCTCCCAAGTACAACTGTGAAGAGACTCTCGTGGATTTCCACTTCTGCTACATTGCCGCTGCACACTGAGACAGGTTAAAATAATTGAAATTCAACACATATTACAGACCACCAAAAATTCCCACTATATCATGTTTCATTTTGTGTGTTTGAAAAATATGACACGTGGACTGTAAGGGAAGACAGAGCACAGAGAGAGGTCTCCAAGCTCTGTGCTAAATCCTGTTAGCGTCGGCCCTGTGGTGGGGACACGGTCTGCTTCCCCAGCCTCACAGCGTCTTAGGTTGGAGAACTGAGGTGGGGCTTGAATACATTGGGCACAGAGGATCATTTGGCACCGGCGCTGCTTGATGAGCTGTCATTGGCCAAAAAAATGAATACAAATGGGATTTGATTGGCTGTTAGAGGATTCGGGAGAATGGGGCAGGAGCTGCGCAGCCCAGAGCAGCCGATCCGACTCTCTCACCCATTTTGCACCATATCAGTGAGATTTCTAAATCCATTACTGTCACTTTATCCTTTCACTAATATGAGTCATGCATGGGTGACAGTGATTAGCAGTGCTGTGGCTCCTCTGACGCAGATGGTTGTTTTTAGCCCTAGTTTGCTTCTGTTGTGGAGAATGGATTTAAGAGGAGCTATGTAGGTGAACGATGCAAGATGTTGACCATGGAAATATCCCCTCTGCTAAAGATTTAGCTTGTCTGGAAAGACAGTGGTGAATGAAAGGATCGTTAGAGACAATGTAAGAACTAGCACATTAGAATGCATACACATACATTTGAATTTAGATGATTTTTTATGTCCATTAAGATCCATGAATTATTCTCTGAGAAATCAACGGAAATTAAACTCATCAAAATCGAAAGGCTTCTTCGTTGACCCATATCAAAACCTTCAACCAAGTTTTGCTGCGTTGATTAAGTAATGTTAATTTGTTTTGTAAACAGATGAAAGCATGACTTTCATAGCGGAGGTAATAAATAGTGCCTGTGTGTTGTGGTTTCCCATGTCCCCCTGACTTTGGAGACAATCAGAGACGGGAATTGCCAACATTTAGTCGTCTAATGTTTGTCACTGGCGTCTGTTCTTCTAACATGTCACATTTGTTCACTTTTGGGAGCCTTGAGAATAGAGAAAAAATTCTTATTTCTCTTAATAAACCCTGATGTCCCGATTGTATTGATTCAGCCCACTTAAATATGTGCTTATTCTGCATGCAGCTACTTAACGTGGCCTCCTGCCATTGAAAGGAATTACCTGTCATTTCCCATCCCTCTCTCCGCTGCTGGAAGCTCTATATCACGATGACTGCCTTGACCTTTGAGCTGCCGCATACAGTCTACTACCTCCGAGGTGGTGGTTTGGATCCTTGCACGATGCCGTTTCCATTAACATACATTGACTGCTGTGAATTTCAACCCTGTACATGTTAATCTTTGAAAGGCCACACGCTGGTCTGTGTGTGAGTTGCCATGGCTACACGTGGAGGAGGACGAGGAGCTTGGTTGCTGTGCTGCAGAGTTCTGTCTTCCACTGATATCTGCCACGGAGGAGTGGGGGGGGGAAAGTCTCCATGCAGAGCATTAATGTGAGTGTAGTGCGCCAGCGTAGGGATTCGCTGCTGCACACCAATTATGACTAACGTATTCAGGAGACACAGCCCAGCTCCCTGTGTGCTGAGAGTACTTCTGCTTTTTTGCATACAAATACCGCGACTTAAAATATGACAGATATTCATTTTTTAAAAAGAAATATTAGCTCTTGTAGGTGTCACCGCTGGTTGACCCAGTTTCCCCTTGAAAGATGGCATTGTGTTGGAGGTGGCACGGATTGGGGATTTTTTTTAGGGGGTTGGGTCATATGCTTAGTGTCATCATTAAAGCATAAATGGAAGATTTGTGTGCGACTGTAGAAGCAGTGCTGTTTCCAGGGCTCACACGAGCGGTACAAAGATGAAACCCCCCCTTTTCTTATTCAGATTTTCCACTAGTATATAAAACACGTTGGAGCTTGAAAATGTTCAAAGTGTTGGGTCATGTGACCAACGCTATTCATGTGTCTTGCATCATTCTTGCACTGGCTGACTGACAGCATTCTCATGCTTTTCCTCACATGAACTCTGAACCCTCTCGGTTGGCTCTTCTCTCGTGGCACGGCAATTGAAATCCCGCAGCAGGATGTGGGGGCCGAGGGGTCGAGTTGGTTGGTTGATTTCCCACATCCAGCCATCTTCCTGACATGTAATCGGGTCTTGGGAGCCACAGGAGAGGAGCAGCAGGGGAAAAATTATCTCGAGGCTGATGGTTAAGAATACAAACAGGTTAGAGGAGACTGGAACCCCACACAGCTGGATTTGAGACGTAAAGATAAGGATATGTTTCATTGAATTGTCCTCATCGGAAAGAGTTGCATCAGAATCGGGACAGCAGGGGGATTGCAGGAATCTGTTGTCAGGGCAACCAGTAACCTTCCAGCCATGATAGACATACTGCACAGCTCCATACAACTCCTGTCCAGCCAACCTTTGTGTTAATAAAGTGTCACAATGTAGAGTGTGTATATAGAAGTTGTCAATCTTGCAGTAAAACCTAAATAGATATCAAAAAGTGTTTCCAGTTCTGTTAATGTCCATTTAATGTCCATGAACAGAGTTTGTAGACCTGGAGGGACGAGGTTCTGGTTTCCTTTTCTACTTTGACCAATCACGTTTGAGCAAGCTTTGGTTGCCTTGGAGAGCATAGACCAAAATGCATCAACTATCTGCTTTTTAATTTATCTGTATTTATATACAGATAGCTTTTAATAGAGATTAGCCCAAATGTCACCTTGACCTCAAACACCTATCAGTATCATTGCTTGTTTTTTTTACCAAACCTTTGATCTGTGTGTTAAAAATCAGTCTAACGACGTATTTTGAAATATTCGCTGTCTACACCTGAAGCCCAGAGGCTAATTCGTCCTCACACTATCGTCGACGGGCTCGGAGACTGGTGCCCAGTTGACAAAACCCGATGAAAGCAGACTCCCACACTGTGAAGCTATTCCTTACAGCATGCTAGATGAGATATCCATCATGAATCTGGTGGGAACGTGTGTGGGCGTCTACATGAGCAAGTGACATCGGTATGAATTTTTTACTTTAATCATATGTCAGCTCCTCGTTTTCTGTGAAGCACTGAAGCTGTGAACACACAGTGGTGCAGGTCACAGTGAGACAATCCTGCACAGAGGAAACGATAAAAGCTTGTGTCTGACAGCACTGTGCTGCATTGCTTTCTATACAGTGCACAGGTGCTTCGGGAGAAGACGTGCCTTTATAATAAGTCTTGTTCCTATGGTAACCAAGACGGATGGTGTCTTTGTGTAACATGCTCACGTTTGTGTGGCTCAGACGGCGGGGAAGTCGACTGTGCCTGTTTGTGCGACTCTTTGCCTTCATCCCTCCACAAAGGAGAAGCAAGCCGATGAATGCAAACGTCACCTGCGATCCCTTTTGTGTCGGAGGCATGAAGGTGGATCCTCTGACATTTCATGCCCGTGCACATACATTATTCCACCGAGCTTTGCCCTTTGATGACGGCGCTCAGATCCTTTCATTAAGCTCTTGAACTGTGGCACTGAATCTGACTGAGCAGCGGCGGGGTAGGTAGACGGCACGGCACACGATGGGTGTGGCGGCTGCTCTCTGATGTCCTTCCTGGTCTGGAATAAAGAGTGAAACCCTCACGGGAGCCGCGTTTGCCTCTGCGGCTTCACAGCAGCACCAAACCTCTTCATGAATTATGAATTTCTCATTTGGAATCAGGGGGGATAATTAACATGTCATTCGGGACTAGCAGTGTGATTTCACTGGATTATCCTTTTCCTGTGGTACCTTATTTTAACCCAGCTGCTCTGGCTTCACCTTTCCTGCCCTCATTTCCTCATATGGTCTCATCAGTGGGAAAGAAGTGTGTGTGTCGCTGCACCACATGCACACTGCTCCCATGATATTTCCTGCCATGCTTCATTGGTAATTAAAACAGAAATTGCAGCATTTTCCACCTGGCTGTATTTTTTTGTCAATGTTGCAGCTCCGCCCGCAGTAAAATTCTTTCCCATGATGCATTTGCTTGACATGTTGCATATCAGAATTCCTCTCAGCTGTACCTGAGCAGCTGAGCCCACCTCCCACTGCAGCCGGGCGGTAATTGAATTTGGGGTCTCTTGGGCAGATAGAGGAGACGTGTGGGAGGGCGAGTCTGGATGAATGGAGCAAATATTGAGGGAGGGACCTCAGTGCGTGTGTGTGTGTGTGTGTGTATGTGTGAGTGTGTGTGTGTGTGTGTGTGTGTGTGTGTGTGTATGTGTGAGTGTGTGTGTGTGTGAGTGTGTGGGTGTGTGGGTGTCAGAGAGAAAGAAGAGTGAAATCTCAAACCATAACCCGAGCTGTGGACAGGCCTGCTGGAAAGGTATTAACAAGGACAACACTTCACTCCAACACAGAAGTGTTACATTAGATTCCCCGGAATCCGTCCTGTAGCAACGCATCCTAACTCACACTGCTTTGCTCAGGTTCTCCCACTTTTCTGTATTCACTCTCTAGGGTTCTTTTGAGCTTCAGCCTCAACTCTTCAGCTTATCTTTATTGATAAGTGACGAGCGGAAGTCTGGCTCTAAAAGAATCAAAGCTCTGTCACTGAGGCCCAGTGTCCGTATGGGAATGCCCCTTAATAGTCATCAAAGAATTTGTCCCAGCGGACGTTGGCTTTCACATAACTAACCAGCGGGGGCTGGTCTGTTATGGATACTTCTGGTCTCCGGAGGGTCTCAACGTTGGCAAATGACTCATTGTCACCGCGAAGGATTGAAGAATAGCTCGCTTTAGCGGATCATAATAAATCCTTCCTGTTGTGGGTCTTTGTGAGCTGCAGAATTTGAATGGCACGGTCAGCCATGTTAAGAGCTGGTTGCATTCTGTTATAATAATGATGAAGGTTCAAAATCCTTTATGTCATTTTAATGCACTATATCGCTGTCTTCAGACATGCGCTGAAGTTCAGACATTTTCCTTATTCATTACACTGGAGAAGGCAAATGTCCGAGTCGGTTGGTCCGGACATTCTCTCCTGCCAGACCGATTGTAGAATGTCAGAGTGAGATTATGTGACAGTGCAGCAGGAAAATCCCAGCGAGCAACAGACACAAAACTGTAAAAAACAATACAAATATCTCAGGATGGAAGAGCTGTACCATGTACCTGGAGGATTCTGAGCATGTTGTATTAAACTTTGTATTTTTGTGATTAGATGCATAATCTGCAGATATTTGCTCATTATTTGAATCGAGGCAAACTGGCTAATCTGGTTTCTGCTGGTCAGGTGGTTTTATCATGACACACTGTTGATTTAATTTAGGTCCATTACACAGTGATGTTGTGTGGGTGCTGGTTCACGTAAGCTCAGTTAGTCGTCTTTAAACAGACAGGCAGCACGGAAGCATTTAGCCTAATAAAGATGAATTGGGTTAGTAAAATGAATCTTGAGTGACTGTGACGTAAGAGAAGTGGTGACGCTGCCGAGTCGAATGTGACCTTCACTGTTTGAATAGAACGGTTTCTACCAGCAGTGCAGTCCGAGTGTGAAGGCTGAGTCACCAGTCGTTTAATATTTCAGTGAGTTAACCCGAGATTCATCAAACCAGCACATTATGCAAAACATAAAAAGACGCTCGGTTGAAACACAAAACATACAAGACCAACTGATCCACTAAAGTGTGATACAGTGGAGAAAAGTGGTTCATTACAACAGCGAAGGGTAAATATACAGCTATAAAGCCTAGTAATATATATTTTTAATTTCAGTTTCATTTCAGTCCAGATAACATGAGCTATAGAATGAATATTTTATTTTTTATTGATTTAATCCTTAACTTGCTGTCTAGTATCAGAGGTTGGCCCATGTTGAATTTCTCATAAATGAAAACAAGGCAGTTACATTTGTTTCTATCCATTATTGGAGTTCAGCACATCATGAAACAGCTGGTGAACCTCTATTCAGGTGCTATCAAACATTTACAGAAGAAGAGGGCTGATGATGATGATGATGATGATGTAGTTGGAAAAAGCTGCAGTCACATCTCAAACAATGCAAAACAAAGAGATGTAAATACGGCCTTTCTGTTCATTTAATAAATGAATTTGAGGAGTTTCACAGTTTCCTCATTGCTCCACACAGATCTTCATGCACGTCACATTTTGTTTTATTCATGCACATTTTTCCCTCAGCTTTAGCCGTGTCATGATTAGTAAGTCAAACGCCTCTTTGCACAGTTTTGATCCATTCCTCTAAAAATGAAAAACGACACCCCCCCCCCCCCCCCCAGCGCAGGGTGGCCATGCTGCATACTGTCAGGTTACCATGGAGATCCTCCTCCGTTTAAAAAGTGAGGCAGACTTGTGAAAATGAACGACCGCCCAGTGTTTGCTCTCTAACTTCAGCCTGTGTTCAAACCTAAAAACATTTAATACATCGTATTAAACCTGTTAGTCTCAGTCACATCTTATCTATTGTTTAAATGAGTCCTAGTGGGTTGTTTCACTCTCTGGGAACCATTGAGCCACTGCTCTCTGAGACCAGTGTTCACATTTCCACAGTCCCACTGAACCCAGCAGCAGATAGACACGCTTTTTTTGGGGTGTGCTTTGAGAAGCGGGAGAAGCCGAGCAGGGTGTGGCGTTTTCTCCCTCTGTGTTTTGGCTTTCACCACCAACGTGCTTATGGTCGCAGTAATGACTTTATAACACAGGCACATAGAGCTGAACTCTAAAAGTAGAGCACACGTTACGCCTAGAAGAATTAAAACGGTATCTTTGTAGATAAAGATGATTTAAATGTGTTTTAACCTGAACCACACGATTCCCTTCAACTGTAGATGATCTGTCTCTCTATGGTTTCTCTCACCATTTTCTTTATGTTGCCATGGCTACTGGTCCTGCTCTGTCTTCCAGGGGAGAGGAATTGGTATTCTGCAGCACGGGCCTTAATAACTGCCGGACCCAGTGACCTGCAGATGCAGAGCAACAGCTGCATTCTTTTGCCAAGCCTGTGTGTGCTCTCGAGTTTGTTTGCTGGCTCGTCGCCGGTTGTGCCCGAGTTTCTCCAGCACCGGCCCCGACTGTGAGATTTCCCCGAGGGCGTCCACATTCGTCACGCCGTGGAGAGAGAGCGATAATGCCGCCGCCACAGGGTGGTTCACACAGAGGGCTGAAGGTTTAAAACGGTGCTCCATTAACATGAGCGGTGTAATGCTGCACTGAATCTCATGGCTTTAACTGACTTGCACCCTGGAACAAGCCGTTCAGGTTGGTGCCTCAGAATCTTTCAAAATCACAACTGTGTTCATCAAAGCAGGTATCCCATTTAACTTAGCTTTATAGATGCACATACACATTGTCAATCCATAAAACCATCCAAGCATTGAAGCATTATTCACTCTGTTAGCATCGTTGTCCTTTTTAAATATAATTCATGGCCAATTTCAAGCGCTTTAAAGTTCCGAGTTTTTGAAAATCTGCACCCCGGAAGGATTCATTTTAGCAACTTAAAGCGCTGCTTGCATGTGAATGAGAGGCCGAAAAAGAGAAACAAATTTTACAAAATATCTGCATTAGGTTTGACAGGTTCTAGAACGGAAAGTATAGAAACACTGGAGGCTCTGTTTAGTTTGAAAACTCCAGAGCTGCTTTGTATTTGTGACGGACAGAAGCAGAGAAGTTTAAAAACTATGTCATAGTCACAAGCACTGGCTTCCTGCTTCCTGTTTACACCGATACCCACAAGCCCAGTGGACTTGGATGATCCTGTGATAAGTTTTTCAGGTGTGTTTGATTTTATTACACATCTGGAGCTGAAATGCTCGTGGGGACAGAGATCGTTCTCTCTGGTCTGGCTGTAGCCTGAGAGCCGTCCACTCGTGATCACTCAGGACGCAGGTTAATGCCAGTTGTGAACCGGGCCACTCAGCAGGTATCTTACTATGCGCCGGTTGCTTTTTTAAGCCCGGAGTTCTTTCTTGGCAGTTGACCTTAATCCTCATCCCCAGGAAGCGCAGCCTTGGTCTCAGGCTTCTGTCTCTACATCTGCGTGATCTAAGGTCAACTATATTCTGACAGGGGAAATCACAGCAGACTGACCGGGTGATCATTTGATGTTCATTGTAAAAAAACGTCGATAGAATCCTAAATGAATTCAGTAAATATCATATATTTTTTCTGGGCCTGAGTATCCGTGCAGTCAGGGTGTGTGCATCTTATGGACTGCTAGTTTGCGTTTGTGTGCGATGAAGTTCCTCCTCGTCTGACCTTGTTTCTGTGATGTCAACTCACAACAGTTGTTATCAATACAGTGACTCACACACATCACGGGGCAGAGGGGCTCTGGATTTGCGGCACACAGGGCTAAGTGGTTTAAGGCTAATCTCGAGGAGGCCAATTGATTGGCCTCAGGAGTAAAGCAGCATGTGCCGCTGTCATTATTTATTACGGGTGGAGATTATGGGTGAAGGGAGCGTGCAGCAGGACAGTAGCAGCAACCCAGAGCTTCCCTCAAGACCTGAAACTCGTCTCCTCCATCCACCGGAGAGAATCTCTTTAACCCCACACAAGCTCCCAGATCTCCTCTTTCTCCCAGTGTGTCCTCCTCACAAAGTCCGTGGTGGAAACTGCTCTCTAGCCTTAAGTTGATCAGTGATGATGCAACACTTCGTCTCCAGCCATAAAGATGCCACAGTGACATCTATTTCTCTGGCACCGTGTGAACTGACCAACACATTTACATTGTACGCATGTTGTGTCCTGTGAGTTATTTCTCTGATCTGTTTGACGTCGGATTATAGAAAATGTTTTTATTCCAATTGCATGTGAAATAAAATATTACAAAAATTATGAAATAAGCAGAGCTAATTTCATTACTTCATTGTATCAAATATATTTAAAATTCTGAGACCATCCAAGCGCATAGACAGACATCTTTTGTTTAGATGACAACGACAAGCATTTAATATACTGAACAAATACATAAACTCAATACTATTTCATGAGTTTAAATGAATGATGTAAAGACTCTTTCTAAACTAACAAAGGGCTTATTCCCTTCAATTCTGTTCTCAAACTCTTTAAATCCATGTTAGTGAGCACTTCCCCTTTGCTGAGGTAATTCATCCTCCTGACAGATGTGCATATCAAGATGCCGATCTCACAGCCTGACTATTGCACAGGTTAGTCAGTGTTGGTTTTGGACTGGTCCCAATAAAAGGCCACTACAAGAGGTCAAGCTCTGTCGAACGTCACAACGCTGCACAGATCTCTTGAGCTATGAGCGATCATGCAATCTTCCTGCTGATTAAAGTTTTTTTGTGTGAAGATTCTCGGTCGTTGTACAAATGTGTTAGGGTTTGTATTTCCAGTTGCTCATGTCCAGTTGTACAACTTCAGAACGTGACAGGATTGTTAACCCGATCATTGCCTCTTCCAGATCTAAATATCCATCATTCCACTTTAAGGTGTAAGTGGCGTTTCCAAGAGTTTGGAACTGTTCACATCCCCTTAGACCATATGTCACCGTGCCAGCTCAGGATGTGTTAATAATACATTAATGTTCACAATATCAATATTTATGTATCTATGCATCCTGACTTGCTGTCTTAGTATAGTTTGTTTCGATTCTTCAGTCAGTTGCTACCGTCTTTGTATTTGTATGCGTTATGATTATGAATGTACTTGGCTATGAAGTTGTGCCAAGCCAGGATCTACATAGTAATTATGCTCCTATGCTTACGCGCTGTGGTTTAATGGCGTCCTATATTATTACTGTGCTCACTCTTGATCCGTCCAACACACACACAGCCCCTCATCAGACATCACAGTGATTATGTAGATCAGTTTGTCTGCTCCAGTATTAGCAGGCGGCTGTTTATACAGGCACGGTGGCACATTTACTTATATTTAATTAACATACTATGGATTTGAATTCTTCCACAAGAATGTTTCCCATCTGTTTTGTATCCGGTAGATTTGTGCAGGCTTGAGTTTGGTGAAGAGTAGCTGGCCGTTCTCGGCTCCAGCCCGAGCCAATGCCCAGATTTCTAATTCGATAGCTGTTTGACTTCCTCTTAAACGCACTCTGACGCTAATTTGAGACGTCTGATCTTGTCTTTCCTTCCCAGCAGTGTCTGTACTTCAAATCGGGAAACTAAGAAACGGGCACTGTTGTACATTTCTGCTTTTACTGTCCCGCAACTGAGGGGCATGCAGTGAGCTCAGTGAGGATATAGAGGCTCCTGGTTTGCACTGGCTTCTTTTACGGGGAATAGATGCATGAAGCTGGAAGGTAGCTCTGCCTGGTTTGTGCTTGAGCTTGGTCGACTGTGACAGACGGTGGATTGAATGGGATTTCTTTCGGGGTTGCAGTTTTTCCAGCTTGTTATGCAGATGACTGATTGAGAATTAGTGCCATTCTGGATGACTGGGTTTATCCCCCAGCTCCTGATTTTTTTCTGAATCTAATTCATGCTGCATTTATTTTGTTTGATTTGTAATCTTTTCGCACATTGTGAATGCTCCTGAGCATCATATGTTATCATTAAACTTCAGCCTGATATAGTGTGTTATCAGGAGTTTAATCAAACTGGATGGTTCACGTGATAATCTGCGGCTCTCTGGTGTATTGTGTAACAACACCATGTGACCTGCAGGTTAAGTAGGTCATGGCTGGAGCCTACCGATCCAATCCAAATCATTAAGAATCACCTCCATGACACCATTTTGTGTTCAGATTAAAAATATGAAAGGCTTGTGTCTTTTCCTTGGCCTGACCTTTTGGAGTTGTCTCTCACAGTTACACTTAATTAATCTCTTAATTAACCTATTGATTTCCTGTACTTTCACAGTTACAGGGCTCTAGAGTATTCACAGCTACATGAGGGGAGCACAATTTGTCTTCATTTTGCAGTTGGTAGAAAACAAATCACAAGCGGAAGAAAGCTGTAATTACACCTACTTGGTCTTGGATGCTACTTAATCCAAAATCATGTATATTAAGCCTGAAACTAATTACTTTCATTATCAATTAATTCCTCAATTAACTGATTAATCCTTCTTCTATAAAATGTCAGAAAATATTGAAAAAATGTGGATGATAATTTCTCACAGCCTGAGTTGATGGGTTTAGATAGTTTGCATAATTCAATAATAATATCCTACCCAGTGATAGTTGAATTTTAATTTCATACATGAAAAAGAAAAACATGAAACGCTCACAATGAAATCTGGAACCAGCAAATATTTACCATTTTCACTTAAAAAAATGATACATTGAAAAATCTTTTCAAAACAATATCTTGACATTGGTTGTGATTTGAGAATATATTTCCTTAACAATGAATATTTAATTTTGGAACAAGAGTCTTTTCATGTGGTTTTACTCTTGATATTTCTCATGCTTATGTGATATCAGCGGTTAAGAATGTATTATTCAGTTCCCCATTCGGCCTTTATCTTGCTTAACGAAACCTAACATGGAGTTTCGTGACTAAATGTGAAGTGACGCATCCTCCCCCTGAGTGACTGTAATCCTCGGTTCAGTGGGGGGGGTTCGAGTGGGGACTAACCAGCATGGGTCTGGAGTTTCAGGCGCTGTGAAAGAGAATCAGGCAGATGAGGGAAAAAAAGAGGCCAATCTTTGTGGTAATTCCAGCTGCCTTAACCATCCCCCCCCCCCCCCCCCCCCCCCCCCCCCCCTCCAGCCCTCTGCTTATTTTAATGATAGTCTCTAGTTAGGCTAATGCAGACGTGACAGAATGATGTGGTGTGCTGCATCAGTGCATGTTTAACAGTATATCATGGCTTCATATATTAGAAAGCATGTTGGTCCGGTCTGTGCTGCTGCTTGTTTACTCTCTGCGCTAATGATGAAACCTATTAGATATCTCTTCTGATTTATGGGGCTCTGACAAGCACAGGGACGTCCCTTCATTAATGCACAGCGCTCCGCAGTGTTCTGCATCCAGCAGCACAACAGTCACAACCGGACGCTTGATTATTATTTATGTAAAATCAATATGTTGTTTGTAGGAGGAGATCAGGCAAGGAGAGTGGAGGGACATTTTTACAAGAGGAGGAGGAGGGTGTTGGAGGAGGATGTTGGGCAGCTACACCTTCATCTCTCTCTCTCTCTCTCTCTCTCTCTCTCCCCTTCTCTCCCCCTCTCAACCCTCTATTGAATCCGGGGGACATTTTTTCCACGGTTGTCCTCTCGGGGCCTAGAGGCTGTCCTACTGTGACAGAATGGCTCTGACAGCTGTGGCAGCCCAATCATCACTTTTGCTTTCATATTTTTCATCTGCTGCTCGGAATGTTTCAGAAGAAAAAAAACAAAGAAAGCTGAGGAATCTTGAAACAGTTTCACCACGAACAGATTTCCTTTAACCAAATCACTGCCTCTGTGTTTGTGTGTGTGTTCTTTCATTTCATGTTTAATTTAAGGCACAGTGGCATTAAAGTTGTCCTAATTATGCTGCGAACATATGCATGGTCACACATGGCATGCAGGTAATTTGACAGGATTATCAGTATGTTTGCCGCCCTCCGCTGTTCTCTCTTTGTCAGCCTCCCGCTGTAGTCGAGTCACCCTGGGAACCTCTGCAGCACATGACCTGAATCTCAATGAGCTGCAGCTGCCACTGACCTCTCTGTCTTATGCTTCCCTTACAGTGCACATTATATATGCTCATGCACACACGTGTGTACGCCTGCGCATCTGCAGCACATCTGCAGAGCTCCACATGTGCTCTGACTGTGGAAACTGGACGATATTATGACATTATTTTAGAGGAAGAACAGTGTATATGTCCAATGTGTGGTGTAAATCATGTTGGAAATTAGATTATTAAAGGGGGATGATTTTTACGCCTTGGTTTAAAGGGACTGCAACCCCTCTCATCCCTCCTACCAATTACTGGTAATACCATAAGTAGATGTACATGTTTATAAATTAGGGGACAGACTGGGATATAAAACAAATATATGTATGTTTGTATGTTCTTAGGTTCCTCGAACAGCTTTGCTCTTGGTAAATTGCAACAGAAGCCACAGAAACACACAGCGGTGGCTGCACATATGTTTTCAATGACAGCGTTGTGAGGATTCAATGTGAGATTGTATATCAACTTGCCACTGGGGTCAAAAGAGCCATGGTTCACTTAAAAGCATCTGAAATCATTCCTGTTTTTTTCCACTGCAACTTCTTCTTCACGTGATCTATGTAGGAGTTGTGACTTATGAAACCTCCTCCCCTGAAGTCAGCTCAAGAACGTTCTTTTTCTTTTCTTTTGCCCAAACCAATTTTGTCCGTCTTATCAGACGAGCACTTCTGATAGTTTGATTCCCGAAAGTGACCTTTTCCCCACTTCTCCATTTTCTTTCCCCTTCCTTCAAATCACAGTCTCTTTCATCTTCAGACCTTGATCAGCCTCCTGTGATGTGGCTGAATGTCACAGCTGAAAAAAGCTCAAGGCGTGCACTGACTGCTCCATATATAATGTATAAGAGAATCTGCACTGGAACCGAAAGCAACCAACTCACGAGAAAAAAAAAATCTAAGTCGTCATGTCCCCTTAAGAAAATAAATGGCTGATCACTCTGCTACCAAACAATCATAAACTTCTTTAGTACTTTATCAGAAGCCATTCCCTTTGTTCCAAAGCCAGTGCCATCCTGTTCACCACCGTTACCACCACACCCCCCCTGGACACTGCCCCCGGAGAAGTTTGGTGAGCTCGCCTCGCCTGGCATATCGCAAGTGAAGTGGACCATACCAACAACTCCTGGAGGGGGAGCATTGGAGGGAACACAAAGCTGCTTTGCTCCTGACCTTTATGTTTTGGTTGCTGACAGGAGCCTGCTAACAAGGGACGGGGGTCAGGGGGAGGCTAAGGGTGGGGGTGGTCACTCGGTCTATACCCTCGAGTGGAAACCTACGCGTACATGTGTGCAGACGTCGCTGTCATCTTTATTTAGCCTTGTCCTGTCACAGCATGTAGAGGTCAGGGCAGCAGTGCTAGTGCTCATGGACGTGTATACTGAAGTAGCTTTCTAGGAGCCGAGTGAGAAACTGAATGAGACAAGACAGACCCTCCCCGTGCGTCAGGATGTATGGCCTGGTGGGAGATTGGTGATATTTTATTGGCACTGTACGTGATGGAAGAAATGCCAGCTGCTGTGACCTTTCCGCTGAGGGAGAGGCCTCACGTCTGCTCCGTGTGATTGTGGGACCTCCTGTTTTTAATTTAAATTTAAAGTTCAACTGTCCACATGCTGATAAATAAAGTCGGCTTTTACAGTGTCTCCATTTACGCACAGTTGTTAAAGTGAACACTGCATTGTGTTTTATAGTCTTGATGAGCGGGGATATCGCACAGTCTTACTGCTGGTGCTAGAATATAGAATATATAAAAATGTACTGCTCAATAAGATAACGTTGGTAAAACTATCTGTAGAGGTTTATTACAAGATTCAATTTGTGGAATAAAGTCGTAATGCAATTAGAAAACAGTTTTCTGGAATTTGGTTCAGTGTGAAAAATCCCAACAACTATTTCATCCCTTGCAATAACATTTTGTGCAGAGTTTAATCTTCCCCACTGGATGAATGTTAATAACTCTGGTGAAACCTTTCTTAACATTTCACTTGCTGCCATAAGCAGGACAACATTTAAATAAGTGGGATTTATTGAAGTGGCCACAACAACGTGAAAAGCTCCCCACAGGTTTGTGTAGCTGTTGAGTGAGTTTGATCTTGACAGCACGCTCTCACTCGCATTTATCTCCGTGCAGGGCCTCACACGTCTGCTGGCCTGGCTCGAGTTCCTTTCTATTGTGTTTGAAAACATTCACCAGTCCCATTTGGCAGCTATCACCAGCTATCAATAAAATGTGCTATTGTGTGAGTCCTGATGTGCTAACCGTTCTGTGGAGGCCCCCCCGAGGAGACGTTGTGGCTGCACAGATAAGTGCTGCGATGCCGTTATGAAAAGACTCAATGGACCTTTTGTCCCAGAAAAAACCTTTTGACAAGTCACAGAAGGAAAAGTACAGGTGTAAATCATATTACCTTAGTCAGGTTAAGGTACTCAGAAAATACTGTTTTCAGTGTCTTATTCAGACGGTTGGTTAAATCTGGTTAATATCTGAATTAATGTCCATTAGTGTCCATGTAAATGTGTCTTCTGTCATCATGGCTTGATTGGACCAATGACTAAAACAGAGGCATTGTTAATGTTAAGATAAGATAATCCTTTACTAGTCCCACAATGGGGGAATTTACACTTTCAGTAGCAAAAGTAAGCATCAGTAAACAATAATACTCGTGAGAATATGTACAGTGTATGGATGGTACATGAAGCATTGTATTGCCCAGACAGAACGAATATTCTACAGTTAAGAGAGTTATTAGAAATACCTGTTTCTACTCAGTGACATGTCTGCTGTGAAGAGAGTCTATAGCCATAGATCAGATGTGTCAGGGATTAAATACTGAAATAGTTCTTAAAAGCCCTGAACTTTTGGTCTGGTGCTGTCTCCATAGGTTTAGCAAGGCACCTTAGTTCCAATTAGTGCAAACCATAAAATCTGATTCAACATTGAACTTTAATACCATTTGAACAAGGTTGATTGGAATTAGTAATGGAGAGCTCACCAACAACATACACACACTCAAGTATGTATTAATACATAAGGTATATATGAGAAACGTCCTTGAACAGAATAGAATAATACAACTTGAAACTAATATTAAAATAAATGAAACCTCATAGTATAGAATGTCTAGATCAGACACTAGCGACCCACGTGAAAAAGTGTTGAGGGGGCGGACAGCTTTGGGATAAACCTGCTGCAGACGATGATCTTTCAATAAAGAATGGTTTTGTGGAAGAGCTTCGACGGTTTCAACATGAAAGTTCCACATGTGCACAAAGCCAGGTCCATAAAGAAAGGGGTTTGTTGGGATCAAGCCTCTGCGGCTTGTTTGCAAAATCTTGGAAAGCCTTTCCAGAAGAGCACGGGCTGTTATAGCAGCAGATTAACGCTGATGGTTATCTGTGTTTGTTTGTTAGTCAGCAGGATTAGGGGGAAAAACTACATGGAGGATTACCACGAAATTAGTGGAATGGGTCAGGGAAATTTGGTGCAGATCCAGACTGGACTGATATTCACGAGTGTGTGCAATCTGGTGGAGATGCAGTGAGTGAATTTAAATGTGGTTTCATTAAGGGGGCTGTTGGGCCTTGGCGGAGGAATGCTAGTTTTATCCACCTAAAAGCCTTACTCCAGGTTTCATCATTTCGTATTTAAAACAAAGAAAGAAACCATCGAGCGATTACTGTGTTATGTTCTGTCGTCTGATTGGGTGTGTCATGATGGCCCGGCGCTCTCTCTCTGACTTGTGCTCCATGAGAAGCAGCCGTCTGGTCATGTGGGCAAACGCCAGCCGGACAACACCGGCCGGCAACAGCTGCGTTTAATCAAGCGCCGCCTGGCTCCAATCAGCCTTATACCCATCTCTGCTCCGGCTCGTGGTCACTTCCCTCTGCAGATTTATGGGCCTGCATGTGAGCGTGCTCTGGCGAGACAGAAACAATCTGCAGCCTCCACTGCTTTCAGCTCGGCTTCCTTTGCCCCACTTGCTTTGCTCGAATTGTAGAAATTCATTCAGCTGGTCGTTTCGCCCACTTGTTGCACCACCTCATTGAAAAGCCATGTATGTGTGTATTTGAAGGGTGTTTTTGGGCTGATGACCTCTCCCCCCCCCCCCCCCCAGCCTTTTTGTGGCCTCCCTCACCAGCTCCATTCCGTCACCATATGGAAACAGCTGCTCCTCGGTGGTTGGACGCTCTCTGCAGCGCCTCGCACGGGGAGGAGCAGCGAGAGTGGGGAGGCATGTTTAGGGAAGATTACGGATTCGGTTGTGGAAGTGTAAAACCCCCTCACTAAGCTGCTGGAGATTAACTTTGTATTCTTTCAGCATTAATAGGAACACAGACAGTGTGGTTCTTTTAAAACTACACAGATTTACACTGGGATGTCAGCACAGTTCAGCTGCGTGAGGAGACATGTGGTATTAGTGTCTGTGCCAAAGACACTGACTCTCCGTTTGTGTTAAGGCAGAAGCTGCTTCCTTGAAAACCCTCTCAGACTCAGCACTGGTTCATTAACCAAACCAGGTGGAAACTGCGTCTCTAAACACTCCTGTGTTACGCTCTGCGCTGGTTCGGACCAGTCACGGGGGGGGGGCAGCCAGGCAGAAATTCCCCCGCTGTGTGGCTGGCAGAACTCTGTGTTTCCTCAGGGAGAGCGGAACAGAGGTTGTTTCTGTGGAAGTCCCTGACATCTACGTGACCTTACATGGGAAACGTTTCTGAGGTGGCTCCTCCTGGGGGTTTTATGTGCTGTCACATTGTTGTTGTTTGTTAAAAAGTTTGCGGATTAACCGTACTTCCAAGTGTTTGTGTGTGCTTGCCTGTGGGGTAAGCGGGGACAGAGGTGGTGGGGAGACTCCCTCTTTATCCCTGATGCTGTATCATCCTCTAACGTCTGCTGGTCCATCATCAGTGACACTGAAAAGACAGATCAAATACAGTCCAGGGCCCACCCTCCCTCCAGCTGCAGCAGATCTGAGCCAACTGAGCTTTAGAATGTCAGGACAGAAGGAGGGAGGACACAGGAGCCGACGTGTATCTGGTGGAAATCAGCGACCGCAGAGATTGACAGGTCCACAAAGCCCAGCCCTCTTTTGTTTCTGGCTGCTCCTCTGTGAAAAAATCTGCTTCCTGAAGTCTGGTCGTCCTTCTTTTAAATAAAGAGTATTAAATGTCACCGAGCCACTTCACTGGAACAAAAGTTCACTTTAAAAATAGATGTGGTTATTGTACATTGGTCATAAAAAACTTGATTCTAACCAGAATTCTTTGCCGCTCTTTCCTCTTGTTCACAGCAAAAAGCCTCGGGCAAAGTGCTGTTTGACCTGGTGTGTTCCCACATGAACCTCATCGAGGGCGACTACTTTGGCTTGGAGTTTCAGAACCATCAAAAGATGATGGTGAGTGAGCAGGAAAATGAAAGTGAAATGGAGCCTCTTCTGATACATCCCAGAAATCACAATACTGCATATTTCTCTCCTGTTTTCCACAGGTTTGGTTGGATCATATCAAGCCCATTATCAAGCAGCTCAGACGTAAGTGTTTCAAAATGCTGTCACATCTTCTTCCAAGGAATCTTTTTTTTGTCATGAGAATGGATGTGTTATTATTATTATTACAACACTAGGACCGAAGCACACGATCCTGAGGTTTGCCGTGAAGTTCTTCCCTCCAGACCACGCACAGCTACTGGAGGAGTTGACAAGGTGAGCTCCTCCTTTACCTGAATAGATCTCCACATTATACACACATCTTCCTTTAGGCATTTTATTAAAAACCATTTACGTGGGATATGTCAGAGTAAATGACTTCAGCTGTTATGGAAGCAAAGATGCGCTCTGCTTCTTATGAGATTTATTCCCTCCTCGGTTTTTGTAATTGTCATGTCATGGCTGCCATGTTTCTGATTTAGCTCTCCGCAGATGAGCGTGGCACTAATGACTTCCTGGTGTCTGTGAGCTTTTTGCGGAGCTGTGTCATGACATGTTTTCATAGTTTGCAGAGTGGAGAAATATTAGGCAAATGTGTTGAATGATTCTTTATGATATTAGTATAAATAAATATACTCGAGGTATACTAATATATGGTGGTTTTCTGATCTTTACACTGATATGCATGGTGTTTGATGAGGATAATTATAGAAATGGATCAATATTTGTATCGTATGTGTAGTATGTGAATAGTGCAGCTCTCGATGTCCTAGAAGGATATTGAATCTCTCTTCAGTGTGTGGATTTATTTGGTTTCTCTGTTTTAATACACCATAATATTAGTATTGGGACGCTCCATCTCCATGTGTCTATACATTTGGTTCAGGGTCACTACGGCACAAACCTCCCTCCTCAGCAGACTATGTATTTTACGCATTGAGCTGGAGACACAGATTATCGAGCGAGCCAAATAGTTACAACACATGACACATAACCATAATGTACGCAGTTTGAGTCCAGTGAGGAACCTTTTGTCGCTTGTCATACCTCATCTCTCTCTCAGCCTGTTTCCTGTCTGCATCTTGACCCTCCAACAAAGGCTAATTCTCAAATATATACTCCTACTTTATCTTTTATCATTTTAACAAATTCTAAGCCTGTTATTCCCGACTTTATTGGTTCTCGCTCTGGCTCTAATCCAAGAGAAGCAGCGGTGCAGCTTCATTACTTGCTGAATCCAAAATGTGCACTTTGCCAACTCTATTGGACTAAAAGACTTGTGCAAAATAAAAAGAGCCGGAGTAGATTGTGTTTATTCAGACGTTTCGCTGCAGCAGCTCATTTAGATTCAGGGGTAGATGTTGTTTCTGAGCTGATCCCGAGGTTTTTCTTTTTGTCTTGTTCTGCTGCTGGAACCCACCAGCACATCCGCCCTGTTCTACCTTGTTAAAGCAGTTTGTGTCTGTGTCCAGGTACCTGTTTGCCCTCCAGATCAAACAGGACCTTTCCTCTGGACGTCTGACCTGCAACGACAGCAGCGCGGCACTGATCGTCTCCCACATTATCCAGTGTAAGTCCCTCACGGCTCCTCATTTAGCTCAAGAGACCAAAACCTCGACAGATCTGAGTTTATCATCAAACGCTGTCGTGTGGCACACTGGATACCATTGCTGACGGATCCTGGGTGCGTTCCTTTGGATACCTTTCAGTCAGCTGCCTGGACATAATCTTGCAGAGCTGATCCAGAGCAGCCTAGCGGTGCCACGCCAGGAAATACTGAGCATTTTATCAACCTGACGTTTCTCAGCATTCAGTAGAGATCAAAAACAACACGAACGAAGAGGGAGATCAGTTCAACTTGCATACGCACGTAATCATGTTGACACAATTTACCACAGCTATGTTTTTATGAGGGGATATCTAGTGGACGAAGGGCGTTTCATTCTGTGCCGAGCAGCGCTGAAGTATGTTTTTATAACCCGCCAGTATCTTGTAGCAAGTATTTCCTCAATAACGTCTTTTATTTTATTTGTTTTCAGCTGAGATTGGGGACTTCGAGGAGAGTCAGTGCCGGTCGCACCTCCTCAACAACAACTACATCCCAGATCAAATGCCCCTGATCGACAAGATCATGGAGTTTCACTCAAAGAATATGTGAGTTTGTGGAAGATTTAAACATTCAAATGTCTTAAATATTTTTGACTTATTACGTACGGGTTTAATTATGTTTACATTCATTCAACGATCCTTCTGTCGAGCTTTAAAATTAGTTTTTTTTAAAAAATATTTTTGAGCATAGTTAAAATGTTGCTGCACATTGTTGTACATTCTCAATGATCTAAGATATTAGCACGCTGGAATAAAACTACAAACCAGACCAACATGAAGCTGATAACTGAGTCTCCAACACCCCAGGTTGAATTTAAACCCCAGAACCCTGGATGGATAGCGACTGTCTCCCACTGTTGTCTGTGAGATAATGTTGCGTTTTAAGGGTTATTCTCTACTCAGCTACTTCACCTTATCCTCAGTTATGCGGAAGTGTAAGTAATTGTGGGACTCAGATATTCCTTCATATCTGTCTACTTGGCATTAGGTCCTCGCATGAAGAAAAACCAGGAAGAACTATGAGGTGTACAGAACATTCAAATGAGAAACTCAATGGATCCAGTGTCTTTAAGTCTGCTCTTAAAGTCACTGAAGCCGCCGCTCAACACAAATGATTGTGTTTGCCCGTGAACAGGAAAAGTTGCGTCAGGCCCTGTGCACGTCCTGTCAGGGACATTTTATTATACAGGTGACACCTTCAGGAAAGCAGCTGCTGAATAAATGGGCTCTTTCTCAGGAGCGCTCCGTGCAGCTCTTTATCGTAGATCAGCTCAGAAGAGCCCGTCTTTTGTAAGTTGTTTTACAGCTTCTGGAGTTTGAGTATTTCTCCAACAACAACAAAAGAGGCCTGGAAGCTTCCTTCCACCCACCACATGACTCGCCCCGCTGTTGTCAGCTGGTTTCGAAGGTTAAAAACGCACATTCTCAGAGCGTATACTCAGATGTCTAATGTGGAGCTCACACCAAGCGGAGATGGTTATTGAATTTGGCTCTTTTCAGTATTTTTCTGCCTCAAGTTTAAGAGCGACAAGCTGCTGGGAGTACATCACTGGAAACCTTCCAGATCTCTCCTCCCACCATCCTGCCACAAAATGTCAAAATCATCCGTGCACACGTTTGAGTACGAGCCAAATCTTTGCCAACCCTCGTCTCACCTCTCTTACAGTGAGCTGTGTCAGAGAAGGACTCACAGTGGGCGGCTCCTGCTACATGAAAGCAGCTAGATTAGATTTGACTGCCCTCTTTGACTCGCTTTTTCTTCTTTCCCCCCCCCCCCCCCCCCCCGAGGCTTTCTTCTCTGATAACTGTAACTGCGCTCCTTCTGCTCGGATGCCACGCCGAGTTAAATCTCTTATTAAGTACCACACGCAGGAAACGGGTCCGCTGATAAGAATTAGGAAAGTTAGTTAGCGTGCACAGCCCCTCCCCCCCGACCTTCCACCAGCGCTGCTCCAAAAACTCCGATAAACACGAGGAGAACCGGATCCACTCCTTCTTTCACCTCAATTAAAGAGACTCACAGCAGGATGATGAGCTATGGTTTCATTTATTTTTCAAAATGTTCTGAAAGGATAATGAAGGCTGTGGTTCTCTCTTGTTAAATCCAAGTATCAAAGCCGGCAAGTACATTTAATGCAATTACGTTTTCTTTTTGCATAATCCTGCTAAATATTAAACAAATTAAAAAAAAAGACAGGGGAGAAAACATAATCTCCTTGGCCGAGGTAATAAAGTAAGTTAGATTTATTATATTGGAATATTGCAGAAAATGTATTTGCGTTTGGCTGATTATGTCATTCTCATAAATAAGACAAAAGGGAACATCAGATATTTTGTGGGCCAATTAGCAAACAGTAATGTTCCTCGATTAATACAACATTCCCATTACCATTTTACACACTGCTTTCCACGCACAGGAGGTAGAGCGGGTCATCCACTAAGCGGAGGGTCGGTGGTTCGAATGTCGCATGACGAAGTGTCAGCGGGCAAGACATTGAACCACTCAAATTGCTCCAGTGCTGTATAGATAGATAGATAGATAGATGGATACTTTATTAATCCCGAGGGAAATTCAGAAAGACTAGAAGTGGTAAGAATACAGTCCATTTATAAGTTATCACAATAAATCCATAACTGTAGTGGATGGGCATGTGGATTATTTCACATATTCTCCTGCAGATTAAACTTGGTGAAAATGTTATGCTAGATTCATATTAAACCCTGACAGCAGAGTGATCATCTCTATCAGTCTTTGGCTAATTAATGGCTTATTAGGATCAACTAATTATTAGTTTTTGTCTTTTCTTGGATTTTTAAACAATATGGGAAATATAGAATATTCCCATCCTCATTCTTGATCTTCTTCTTGTTGTGTTTTAACCTTGTTGTGTTGTTTTTGTGTTGCAGAGGTCACACACCTTCAGAATCAGATTATCAGTTACTAGAAGTTGCGCGTCGGCTGGAGATGTACGGGATCCGCCTTCACCCTGCCAAGGATCGTGAGGGCTCGGGTTTAGGCTTGTCTGTGGGGCACACCGGCGTCCTGGTCATTCAGGTCAGTGCCGCTGGTTTGTAAGGTCAATGATGTAAGAGGTGAAAGTTCAAACCATGGGGGTGTGCGATTGAGATAGATTTGGTTGTATAAAGAGGCATTTCTTTTAAAAGCCTGATTTAAAAGTTGATTCATTGTTTTTGTCGCTGCAGGGACACACGAGGATCAACGCCTTCAACTGGTCTAAAGTCCGTAAACTGAGCTTCAAGAGGAAACGTTTCCTCATCAAGCTGAGGCCAGATTTAAATGTAAGTTACGTTGCTAGGCTCTGCTGTGGATAATTAAATCACGTAACTAAATCGAATCCACTAAATGTGATAAATGTTCTGCGCTGCACCAGAGTTCGTACCAGGACACTCTGGAGTTCCTGATGGCGAGCAGAGACTGTTGTAAAGTCTTCTGGAAGATCTGTGTCGAGTACCACGCCTTCTTCCGCCTCTTTGAGGAACCGAAGGCCAAACCCAAGCCTGTGCTCTTCACACGAGGCTCCTCCTTCAGATTCAGGTAGAGGGAGTCTCTGTGTCTGTGTCTGTCTCTGTCTCCAGTCCCAATGTCCCTTCACTTTAACAGTCGACTAAAGCTCATTGTCATCATCTCCTCTGTGCTCCTTCTCTGCAGCGGTCGCACACAGAAGCAGGTGATTGATCATGTGAGGGAGTCCGAGTTTAAAAAGATCCCATTTGAAAGGTAAAGGCTGCAGACGCGTGTATGTTTGACTCATTGGTTCTGTGTGAGTGTTTAACACTGACAGTCCACCGTCTCTCTGCCAGGAAACACAGTCGGGTCCAACACAACAGCCGCCTGTCGCCGCTGCCTTCTCCGCGTCACCATGAAGTGCCAACAGAAGTGAGTGTCTCAGCCTTTGAAGTGCATCTGGAGCAGGTCACATGGAGTCTGTGTCACCCCAATGAATCTCATTAGTACGCTTCTATATATACAAAGAAAGCCTTTATTGTCCCCTGTGGAGTTTTCTCACAGTTGCCTTACATTGTCATTGTCATGTGAATATTTTACAACTTACATTGTTCAATTCAATCAACACTAAACAATATTTTAAGTTATTCCAGATCACATCATTTTCATAAATGCAAGTCACACTATATAATACTATATATAATGTATAATATTTAACTATTAAGTATGTAGGGAGGCATGGTGGGGCAGTGGTTAGCCTCACATCTAGCATTTTCTTGGTTCCAACTCCTGTTTAAGCAAGGGGCTCTTCTGTGTGGAGTTTGCATGCTCTCCCTGTGTCTGCGTGGGTTTTTTCTCCGGGAACTCAGGCTTCCTCAGGGTTCACCTGATTGGAGAGTCTAAATTGTGTGTGAGTATGAATAGTTGTGAGATACTCTCGCCTATATGTCAGCAGCGATTGGCTCCTGCAACCCTTTCAGGATAAGCGCTATATAGATGGTTTTAAGTGCATCACACTCCACATCTCCGCTTATCCAAATGAACAAAAGACCAAACGTTTAGGATCTATTCAGACAGGTGACACACACATTTACATAAACTGGGAGCTGTCTTCTGGCTTTGTGTAACATTAAGTGGCACATTATTACCACAGATCAGCAAAACCAACAGCAGATAGTTCTCTTTTGCCAGCTTATGTATAAACTTACTCATCAAAACCACTCTACCATCACGTCATACAGAATTACAGAGTTTTTGATAGATAAAACACTAAAGTCTTGAAATGCTTTAACTCTCTGCCTCTGTGTGTGTCTGTCAGAGGGGTCCTCCTCCCATGGACAGAGTCGAACCTCCTCCTCAGCGTCACTGGAAAGAGTCGGTGTTGGTTAGCGCAGAAGACGCCTCACGCCCCACCAAGCCGAGCCCCTCCCACCAGACAAACGGCCACGAGGACAGAACGGGGTCGGTGTCCAGGACGGAGGAGACGAGAGGCTCGATGCGACAGATCCACCAAGAACCTCTGAGTACAGGTCTGCCACCTCGTGCTGCTACAGCCAGCAGCTCTTCCCTCCACTACATTGGCTGGAATAATATAGATTATGACTATAACACGTGCAGGGATCAGGACACTAGGATGAATCACAGGGAGAAGGCCGTGCTCCACCAGGCGTCTGGGTTTGAGAACATGAATGGTGATGTCCGGGCTCAGCAGGAAAACTTTACGGGTAGGATGCACCACAGGGAGTCTGCTTCACCTTCCAAACCACCGCTCCCACCGAGTCACAAGTTAGATCCGACTCAGTCGTACAAGAGGTCTGACCAAAGCCTTGTCTATGGCACCATGGCAGACATCAGTGCTCAGAGCAGAGACAGGCAGAGCTGCAGCCCTCTCACAGTCCCACATATGATGGGCTCGAGGAGCGGCGTCCCCACTCCTGCCCCGGACGCTTCTCATCCAGCACCTTCCCTCAATCATGCTGAGCAGAATGGCTACAGCTCTGCTCACCCTCACTTTGACGAGGGGGGGCACTCCCCCATGCCCAGTCGCTCTTCGCACTTACAGAAGCTCCACAAAATGCGCCACATTGACACAGACCCAGACCAGGGAGCGTCCTTGCCAGGGCAGGAGGCGCATCCCGTCCTGTCTCGGGCCGAGCGTATGGCTGCTCTCGAGCGCCGCATGGTGGCCAATGGGCTCTCGGCCCCGGGCAGATCCAGGGCTGGCCCCGGGAAGAAACGCTTGGGGCAGGCTGGTGCCACACATGTTGGGGCGGTCCAGATGAACGACTGCTCCAATACCAGCGGCTCAGAGTCCAGTGAGTCTGAGGTGGAGACAAACAGGGGCAACTGCAGCAGCCCCCTGATGTTTGGTAACGCTGCGGAGGCCGGCTCCAATTCCCCTTTACCCAGAAACAAGTTCTCCTTTGGCAGCCTCCAGCTGGACGAGGAGGCAGATGAGGACAATAATGTCTTCAGCGATGACGATAGTGGACAGATTTTCAGCTGTTAGCGCAGCGAGAGCTTCAGAACATGCACAGTATGAAGGGTTTGGTTTGGGTTCAGATGGTGAAGGGAAAGCCAGCGTTTGGTGATCATGAATAACAGGTGCTGAGACTAAAAAGTGAAAGATAAGGGATTGCGTGAGAGTGAGAAAACTACATTGCATGTTGTGGGTACATGCACCTATGAGGTCTGACTGCATGGAGGGTAAAACACTTTATGGATGATGACAAGGAAGAGCAAACACCCTGCAAATTGCCCTGGAAATACAATTATACATACAATGCAGCAACAGATCAAAACACCAAAAAAGTATTATTAATCGAAAGTGTAGAAAATGTTTTGATTTATTATCAAACGTTTGCGGAACAAACAAGAAGGTGACAGGTGATTGTTCTCAAGTCTACACTAATCTCAGTTTAAGTGTTCTACTTTCTGCTCAGAGCACTTTTAAACCCTCTCTTTCGTTTATTGAGAAGTTGTTTCCTTTGCAAGACTGAGGGATGGAAGGGTGTATCAGTGTTTTCTTGTTTGCTGCATGGAGGGAGTTCATCGTTATCATTCTGCCTCTTGTGTTAACATGTCTCTGCAGAAATACACAAGTGCCAATTTAGGATTCAACACTAATGGATAAAAACTTGTATTGTCTCTGTTTATGTGGGTTTTAATCTCAAAGAGGAACTCGGAGAGGTTCCAGTTGCACACTTTTGACTCTACTGGGTTTGTCGTAGACGTCATTGTTCAGTCAGTGATTTGTGGACTGGTTGAACGCTCAGTTCAGTTTCTGTTGCCTTATGATCTCCCATAGGGAAATAAACTAACAGAGTTGTCTGTAGTCAGATCTATTTTGTACCGGATGATTGTTGTTGTCAGACTTTGTGCAGATTTCTGCAAAACAGACTTTGAGGCCGTTCTCAATATTTTGGGCTGAAATGTCTGTGGACCGTGAAAGTTTCTAAGCTGTGTTGTGAATATCGTGGATAATCTTTACATATCTTTGTGTAATTGATACTATTTTTGAAGCATCTGGTGTGTGCTCAGTGTCAGTGTGGAAACTGATGAATATGTTGCAAATATCGATTCCAACTATTGTTTATGTTAACAGCTCCCCCTGCTACAACTTTACTAAAGAGTCATTCCGTGTCAAATCATCACACTTTTGTTATGACATTTTTCACACTTAAAATAACAGTATTCTTACTGATTATAACAGTTCACTTGCAAAACGTATATATTTACAAATTTGTCCGATTTTTACAAAAGATGTTTTTTTTAATTTAATCAAATCTTCCCGGAAGTTCGGCTTTTTGATGTTTGATTTGTTGCACATCTGACATTTCAGTTGTGTAGGTTTGTCATTTGACCAATCAACACACAAAATTATATTGGGATCTGTAAAGGTGCAAAACAAAGTGTGATGATTTGACCTTGGAAGGATTCTAATGTGAAATTAGCTTTTTTATTCACAAAATCTGCGTTATTGACAAGAAAATGTAGAAACAGGTCTAAATATAACCTCAGGGTATTTTAGTGTCTATTGTCTAACAGCATTAGAGACCAGTGGTGGCTTGTTTAGGCTAAGTTGAGAGTAAATGTCTGTTTCACTGGCAGTTTGGCCACTTCACTACAGTTTATAGCTCTTATGTTCACCGCCGACATCTCCCTCTGCACTAGACTCACGCTCGAGTGTCTCTGCCCAATAATTTGGTTTCACAAACTCCTCCGACAGCTGTGGTGGCTGCCAGCAACTTTGCAATCTTCATAACAAAATGCTGCTGCACTTTTATTCTTTTTCCTTTCCAGTTTCTTGCTTTCACTTCTGTCTTCATGTTTCGTTTTGTTAAAATAATGATTTTTATGTCACATTCCTGCTTTTTTTTCTTCTTGTCCAGTGTATGCACTTGTCTGTCAGCATGAAACTGTTGTTATCTTTTCTGTTACTGCATGAAAACCTGTTCTTTCACTCACCAGCTGTGTCTGTGTAAATCAAGATCACCAGTATGTGGGTTTCCTCTCTCTGCAGTGATCCAGATAACACGTCATTATTCCAGCAGACAGGGAGAGAGAATGTTTGGGTAAAGGATGACAGGAGTTTGGGGATATACAGGCAAATAGAAGAGGGGATGTGTATCTCTCTGTGTGTGTGTGTGTGTGCTGTGTGTGTGTGTGTGTATGTGTGAACTGTGCATGTGATAGGCAGTTTAAAGGCAACTCCTCAAAGTACACAGGCTCTTGGCTCATCCGTCACAGTCGACTGCTCCCAAATGTTTTTTTTAGCATCTACATCAAAAACCGAAGCTGTGTTTGAATATTTATGATTCTAGATTTCTAAATTATTTGGTGTTTCAACATGGTACTCGACATGCATTAATGCAAAATTATGAAGAGGGAATACATATTTGTTTTTTTGTGGGGGTTGCTGGATCGCTGCAGCGCGAGGGGAAGCCTCCCTGATGCACACAGCTCTGCCACAGACCAGGAGAAACAGTGCTGCACAACAACTGAATAATTTGGAGGGGATGTAAATTTGTTCTTTAAACTCCAAACCATTTAACACTTGTTTGTTCGGCTCTGCGTCTCAGGTCTGGAGGTGAAACCTGTTTGTGTCTCCTAACCACTGATGTCCTTCAGGATTTTGTTTTCCAATGCATGCTGTGCTAAACCAGAACAGAAGCGTTCTGGTGCGCATCATACTGCGCTGCCCTGGCTGCTCCCTGCATGTGCTGAACTGAATGTACTGTAACACACAGGTAGTGATCACAGTCACACACTGTCATTGTCCTAGAGATTAAATACTCTGTTGTTAGAGCAGGGTTTAAAACAAAGGGAACCATGCAATATATTTAAAATAGCATATTTATATTCAGTATTTTTACGATTCACTTTCACTTTAATGAGTAATATGGATGCAACATGGACAAATATATGTTTGCTCATCACAAGTAAGACAATTACAATAGTGTCCCAATGCTGTTTATTGAAAGATCCTTTACATTCTAAATTATATTTTTGATATTTCACTTGTTGTTTTTCTCCCTATCTTTATTCAAGAGCTGGGTCTTTCAATTTAACTGGAGGGCCAGATTTTGTATTGTTTTCACTCAAAACCCCACACTTGCACTCAAATGGCCTCTGCTTGTGCTCATACTGTGCTCTTGCACTCAGATATTCCGTTGCTCGGACCGATATCCTTCGCTTGGACCGATATCCTTCGCTCCAGCTTCATCTCCTCTCTTCTCCTCGAGCTGATGCTGTTGGATTTTCTTGTTCAACAAGTCTGTCAAAATTTCCCAAACAATAGAACGCCAGGCTTGCCGTTGACTAATTCAATTATCCCGCCCTTGTAATTGGTGTGCGGATTAAGCAAGTGAAATACATGTACTTAAGCCGTTGAGGATGGAAGAGAATCAATCGGTACTAGAAGTGAATATCTTGAATAAAGACAGGAAAAAAAACTTTATTTAAATGATAGTTAACACACTAGAAGTCTTTGTATGAGTTCACACATCTTTCCCCTTAAGACTGTCTTTCACTGACCGTTTTAATGCTGCTACATAACTTCACTGGAGTGTTTATATGTCACTTTAGAGTCAATAAAAATGACCTTAATGAAGAGAGACCTCTGAATCTTCTTTCAGTAAGTCAGTGTCTGGTGTCCGGTTTTAGATGTTGGGACTTTCCTCGTCTTCCTCCCTGTAGTGTTGTGGTGTTGTTTGGTGCATATGTTTATTTGTTGACTCACTTGTTGCAGTCTGGCTAAGTCGATCCCCTTCCGTAGTGGTTATAGACTCTTTCCCGGGCACGTTGATCTAATTGCAGTCATGAGTTGGTCTGGAGCTGCTCTGTGTGCATCACTGTTGTGTTTGTGCTGACACACCACGGGGCAGCAGAGAAGGGGGGGGGGGGTGCAGCTGAGTGAAGATCGTCAGTGTAGACGACACTCAGTAACTCATTCCTCTTAATCATCCTGCAGTACGTGTCTCAGCTTGTGTATTGATTGACATGAGCACAAAAGGCCGCCAGAGCCGTCTGGACTGTCGAGTGAGTCACGGCTGACTTTTCACTTTTTTGTCCCGGCAGATTCTCCCAGTTAGACGTGACAGTGTTTCCTGTGAAGAAGACTCTGATCCTGTTAGACTGAGTGTAAATAAAAGACTAAAGTAGTCTGGTGTAGCTTCCCAGTGGGGTGGTGTTTGCAGTGTCAGGTGATGAAATGAATGCCGGAAACTTTAATTAGCATCGAAATGTCACAGTGTCTCTGGATTTAGTGGAGCTGTGAGTAATGATTATTTTCTTTATCACTAATCTGCAGATAATTTTCTCCTAATCCATTTAAAAAATGATCTCTACAAGGGGGACATGGTGACCTTGAAACCAAAGAGATGCATTTCTCGTGATAGAAAACACACAAACGCATCAAATCCTCACAATTGACAAATTGGCACACAGTTGGAGATTTTTCTTAATTGACATATTTATACAAAAAAACTAAATCTACTCATCTGTGACTTAAAGTAGGTGAAAGCAAAAGTTTTTTGTTTATTATTAATATATGCATCACTCTAACTCTGATCTTCTCTCGTCTCGCTGCTCACCTCCACGGGACACCGGGCAGCTGTGGCGTCCAACAGTCCCCACCTGTCTGCGTCCTCCGCTCACTCCCACGGCATGGTCAACGGTCAGAAGTCCCTGGAGCTGTGCGGCCACAGTCCCGACGACCGGCTGCCCTCCCCACTCACCAGTCCGCTGCTCAACGACGCCTGCAGCGTTCGCACCGACGACGAAGACGAGGTTCGGAGGAAGGTCGGTCACCAAGGAGCGCTTTGATAACTTTGCTCCATCAGTAATTAAGATTGTCTTCCCTGAAGTTGTGCTGCAAAGCCATCGTCAGATACTGAAAATAGCAGTGGACCTAGATTACATGTCCTAAATAAACCTCCACAGGGGCTGAGGCTGAGAATATTCCACAGAGAATCGGGTTAGACGGGTAAAACAACTGATGAGGCACCAAGTACTGTTGGACCTGCTCACAGTTAGATGGCAGAGTCTCCCCTGCTCAGCATCCTCTCTCTGTTGTGTTGTCTTCGCAGAGGTTTCCAACAGATCGGGCCTATTTCATCGCCAAGGAGCTGCTGACCACAGAGCGAACATATCTGAAGGACCTGGAGGTGATAACTGTGGTAAGACCAGGTCCAAGTCCGCCGTTTGTTTTGCTCTGCGCTGTCCTCCGGGTAGGAAACATCGATTATTCCGCTTAGCTGCTCCACTGTAAGCTCGTCCGCCAAAAAAACATGGCGCCAGGCGGTGATACGGGGATATTTTGGCAGATGTGAATCCATTTTTTATTCATTCAACACACTCTGTGCCCTGAAAACACACTTATCTGTCTCACTGAAGGCTGTGAATGCTAAACTGTGTTTGTGTTTAAAGAGATGGAGGGATTTAGCAGCGTGCGACTCCCTGTTTCAGCCTGTTCCTTCGGAGCTTCGAGAACACGGACACCGTTTCATTTGATAACTTCGCAAAGGAGAAAGCGTCGTGAAAACAGGATATTAAATGTGCGGTGCAGCTCGTTCTGCTGAAAACAAGGAGGGGTGTTCTTATTGAAGCCGCTCGTCTGATTCTCGAAAATGCATCACTTCTTTTCACTGGCGGGTTCAAAGGCTGCAGCTTTTCTCGTCTTGTAATTTTCAGAGAAGCCTCTCAGGCATCTCATAAATATTTGGGTTGGCTCGTGTCCTCGTTCTTGTTTCAGCTGTTAGTGTGTGTGTGTGTGTGTGTGTGTGTGTGTGTGTGTGTGCGTGTGCGTGTGTGTGCGTGTGTGCTGTCTCCATCTCCCTCTCCTTCCACACACTAGTTAGTAAGACCACTTTTTGGAGTGAAGTCATCAGAGCAACAGCCGGTGCTTTTTTTTTCTCTCTCTACCAAACTCTTCTAGAAACACTCAGGTTTTCCTAAAAGCCACTTCCCTTTCCCATCC
The DNA here is from genome assembly GCF_947347685.1 of Pleuronectes platessa. Taxonomy (NCBI): domain Eukaryota; kingdom Metazoa; phylum Chordata; class Actinopteri; order Pleuronectiformes; family Pleuronectidae; genus Pleuronectes; species Pleuronectes platessa. The sequence goes on from NC_070639.1 coordinate 12,230,836, forward strand.
TGTCAGCTAAATAAAGCTGTGTCCGCTGTGCCCCTGACACACACACACACACACAAACACACACACACACATGCAACATTTGACTTAATGAAGCTATATGTGTTAAGAGTGATTGGCTTCTGATTCCTGCGCTCGTCCTCAGGCGATGAAAGGATTAAAGACGTCACTGAGCTGACAGGCGGCTTCAGCGTCCAGTGAGAAGCTGCTTTAACACAACATCTTTCAGTGCTGAGTAAGAATGGGAACAGAGTAGCAGGGCCTCGACACAAAAACCCTAAACACACTCAGGACACAAAGCACATTACTTACTTTTCATACCTGCTGCATCCAGGTTTATTAAATGTCTTGGATTTATTGGTTCTGAACAAGAAAACCCCCTCTGGAAACCCCCTGTGGTATCTCTCTTGGTACTTGTGGTGCTGTAGACGAGCCAAGTACTTTTTTCTTATCTAAAGTCACAAATCTGCCTTGAAGGGCTTAGCAATCTGTGCAGCACACCACATCCTCTATTCGTAGACTTTCGATTCAGATAGGAAAAGTTGTTTTGTTTTTTGTTGTGTTGTTTTCAAAGTGTAGAAAGTTAACCCCCCAAATTCATCACAGCATTAGGGGTTTCTCCACAGGTTTCTAACTTTACAACATAAACCCTCAGTACTGGGTGTAAAATATGTATAATTATAGATTTCCCTTAACCCCTGCTGGTGTTCCCCTGACTCACTACGATAGATTGTTGTTGGCATGATTGTGTTTGAATCGATCTAAAACAGAAACAATCACTATAACATTCATTCATTCTGCACCAGACCCAGCCCAGACCTCTGGCGTAACGTTGTTACAATTCTTTATGTGCTCTCAAAACCAAAACAATGTACAACTTATGGGGTGTTAAGAAATATTTTGATTCATGTTTCTATATTTGGAAATGTTTTCTGGGTTTATTTGAGCAAAATTCAATGAAAGAATCTGTCTCAGCATTTTTTGTTATTTATTATGGTTTATTTTCAATTTAACCTTTTAGCTTAGGTTATACAGATTTCATGGTTATGAAGCATTTGAAGCTATTCCATCATCACATTAAGTAAAAAAAACAATGATGGCACTGGCGGACGTTTTCTCTAACAGTGTGTGTTTGTGTGTTTTTGATGGCAGTCTTTTCAGAGTGCAGTGGGTGAAGACGAGGCGACTCCCGACTCTTTGAAGAGCACCGTCCACTCCACCTTCGAGCCTCTGCACAAGTTTCACGCAGGTTTTCTCAAGGAGGTGGAGCAGCGGCTGGCGATGTGGTGAGTCGTCCCTCCAGCCCCCCCCCTCCACCCCCACCCAGATGTGTCCCAGGAACTCTTCCAGTGACGTGTCTGTTTGTTTGTTTTTCCAAATCTACCTCAACCTCCACCATTTTTAATGAGTTTCATTGGCATTTAGTTTGAGGGGGGGGCAACAACACTGGTCCCTTTAGTTGACCTGAGGAGCTATCGTCTCCATAGCAACAGTCGCTCTACACTGTCGCCGGCCTTTTTTTTTTTTGCCTGTGGGTTTCGGCTGTCTGACCTCCTTAATGATGTTGTGTTTTATCGAACGTACGCTGAATCACACAGACACACACACACACACACACACACACACACACACACACACACACAGACACACACATTCAGATGTGCAGACAGTGATTCATAAAGCCTGTCAGACTGTAAAATGTAGGGCCCTTAACTGCAGACTTGCAGTAATATACTGTATGTATACTTCAGGGCCTGTTATAGCAAATCTTTGTTAGAGCTTCAGATTAAAGCCGGAAGTAATATTTAGTCAAAGCTGGTGATAAAGAACCAGATTCAAATGTGTATGTAAATTATCCAGCACCACACTGTCTCTCTATTCTCTTTGCATTTTCCAATATTCCAGAGGATATATGTAGCTCTGTCATTGTGACCAACATTATAGATCAGTCTGCCACAGATGAAGATGTACAAGATGTTTTACAGACTGAGGGATTTTATTTTTAATGCACTGTTAAAAATAAATCTACTGAGTGAATACAGTGACAGCAAATTACTTACACTCCCACTGTGGGGAGAGTCATGCTCAAGGGAGACACCTGCTGGTGGGTCACTCGCAAACTTCTCTCCAACTTGAGATGAGGTGAAACTCATGTGAATAATCAATAAGGTTGAAAAGCTGTTGTGTAGTTTAGTCAGTTACTCCACTCTCAACAGTAATAACCATAATAACTCACTTTAAGGAGAAGGCAGCTATCAAACGCAGATGATTCAATTACCATATCACCCTGTTTAAGAAAGTGAAAAATCCTGGATTTCCCCCCTTATTTGGATCCGTACCAACATTTTAGTGGGTTTATTCTTGATCCAAATCATATCCTTCCAGGTTTCATGATAATCAAAATCAAAAATCAAACAAATGGCCAGGGGTGAAACCATAACCTCCTTGCTGAAGTCAAATTTGCTTTGCCAAGAGGATTGAATCCAAATTAATAAAGGTTCATTTAAAAAATACACATTTTCTGAAGCAGAAGACAGAAGAGTAAGCTTACTGATATAAATATGCTTCCACAGTATCTTGGTTCATCGGTCTAGTCGTTCTAGAGTTGAGGTGTTTTAAAAGCAAAAACTAAAAACCTTAACCTAATGAAGCTGCTGTGTATCTGTTGTAGGGAAGGACGCTCCAACGCTCACATCAAAGGAGACTATCAGCGCATTGGAGACGTTATGTTGAAGAATCTGCAAGGTTTGAAGGTGAAGCACAGATTGGTTTAAAAACTCTCACATATCTGTAAAAAAATTTAATGCATCCACACTCATAAAATGTTTTTGGCATTTCCCCAACTTCAATGTGTCCCCAGCCGCTGACGGCAAACCTGCACAAGCAGTCCGAAGTCCTGTTGGAGCTGGAGAAGGCCAGCAGGGCGTCTCGCAAGTTAGAGGGTCTCTGCAGGGACTTTGAGCTGCAGAAGGTCTGCTACGTCCCCCTGAACGTCTTCATCCTGCGCCCGCTGCATCGCCTCGTTCACTACAAGCAGATCCTGGAGCGCCTGTGCAAACACTACACCGCTACTCACGTGGACTTCAGGGACTGCAGAGGTGTGACACCCGCACCTATGTTTATACGTCTGGAGCAGCAGTATGATCCAACAGATGATATTCAGTGACGATTTACCTGTGGGTCTTTTCTGCAGCTGCTCTTGCTGATGTGTCTGAGGTGGTGGAGCTGCTCCAGGGAAGTTTAATCAAGATGGAGAACTTCCAGAAGCTTCTGGAGTTGAAGAAGGATTTGATTGGCATTGACAATCTTGTTGTTCCTGGTCGGGTGAGTTGAGGAAATTTGATTCTGTGTCTTTCAAAACATCTACCTACATTTTTAGAGGCAGGAGAATCTTGTGGGCACATATCATATGGACCAATGGGCCTTGAGTAGCAGGACCGACTTCTCGTTGGTTTAGACGATTAATCCAACCGTCCTCAAACCACATTTAAGCTGAATTTTTATTTTGATCCTCACCAAATTTCACACACTCATAGGAATCTGTCACTTTAATACGCCTGTATTATTTCTGACCAAGACCCATGAATAAGTCCCTTGGGAAATTGGTGCAAATATAAAAAAAATGGTTTTATTTAAGAAAGGGATTTTAAAACATTCCTGGATCCGCCCCTTTGTCCAAATCCGTGCCAAAATCAAATGGGTTCTTTCTCGGTCAAATTCTCACCCTTCCACCAAGTTTCTTGAAATCCTGTTCAGTACTGTTTGCGTAATCGTGCTCACAACATCATAAAAACCTGCGTGTAAGTTTGTTTGTGTTTTACTTCCTTTATAGTTTGACTCTAATAAATAATGTTTGTGTTATTTTTCCATGTTCTCTTTCTCAGGAGTTCATCAGGTTAGGCTGCCTCAGCAAACTGTCTGGAAAAGGCCTACAGCAACGGATGTTCTTCCTGGTAACGCCCACTTTCTCAGATATAACTGATTTAATTATTTAGTTGAGTGAGTTCAGCAGAAAAATGATTTGACTTCTATCTTCCCACCTACACATGAGTCAGATGGTGTTGGCAGGGAAACATAACCAGTTCTTCAGGCTCTGTCGTTATGGTTAGAAATGTAACTTGTAAACAGAGCAATGCAAATGTTTGTACAGTGGAACATGGGGGTGAAGAAAAGTAATTAACTGTTGGAGTTTATATTTCACAAGAACAACTGAGAATTGATTTAAAAGACTGTAAATGCCCCTTTTTCTCCTTTCCCTCTTCCTGGCTGTAGTTCAACGATGTCATCTTGTACACGAGTCGGGGGATGACGACGACCAATCAGTTCAAAGTGCACGGACAGCTGCCGCTACACGGCATGAAGGTAAGAGCTGTGTAACTTTCACCGCACACAAAGTGCTGCAAGCGGCTGTCACCAGTTTGTCATTACTGGGAATAAACTGCTTTTAACGGCTGCCACTGCTCTTTCTGGGATTGCCTCCACCCAGCACTCGCGCACACACACACACACAACCACACACACACACACACACATTCATACATTCGCACTAACGCATACACTCTCAGGACATCTTCACAATCCTTCTCTCTCACTCCCCCTCCTCTGCCGTTCTGTCTATTTCGGTCCGCTCTGTCCCAGATACCGCTCGTCTCTAATGTTTTTTCTGTGTCTGGGTTTTATTTTGCGTGCGTTCTTCTGCCAGGTCAGGGAGAGTGAAGACGAGTGGGGCGTTCCTCACGCCTTCACGCTGGTTGGAGAGCGACTGTCGGTGGTGGTGGCCGCAAGGTGAGTGTGTGTGTGGGTCTGTCCACCAAAGTGTGAGTGTGTCTTTCTTTTTCTGGAGTGTGGAGAGTTATATATGGAGCTGTCTGAGAATCACTAGACATGCACAGCTGAGTTCTCGCAAATATATTAAAATATAATACGCACATTATTTTTTTATTATTGATTCAGCCTCAAGGGTTGATCCATTATGGTGGAATTTCCACTGGGGATGGCGGGGAGGGGGGTGTTTCCATAGTTTTCAAAATCCTCATATGGTTCCCCTGATGTTTACAGTTGTGTGTGTGCGCTCATCACTTTTAATTACAGTGAGCTCATAGCAATTAAGATTCATGGGCAGGGCCGCTTTCTGTTCCCTGCGTTTTATTTTTCAATGTTACTTTTACTTGTGCAAATATCCCAGAGATGACAGATACAGCATACCAAAAAAAGTACATTTTGGGCAATTGAATTTTTCTTTTTTAATACATAGATTTATTGAGGTAATATTCTCAAAAACATATGCTGAATTCATCAATAAAAGACAAGGCAGTCACTCTGATAATTGTTGTTAAATTATCAATAATATCATAACGTGTGTCGTTTTTTTCATGTATTTTATTTACTGATTTGTTATAAGACAATATTTCTTTGATTGTGAGATATTTTTTAACCACTTTTCCTGACCAACAAACACTTAAATGTGTGTGTTTTTACTCTAGTTCAGTGAAGGAGATGGAGAAGTGGATGGACGACATAAAGACGGCGATAGAAATGGCACAAAACAGCAACGGGACGTCATCTGACCTGGTGACCTGCAATCTGACCGACAACAGTAAGTTAGGACACAAACATACAGTTCAATACGAAACGTAGGATTCAGTCTCCAGAGTTGATCCATCGAGGAGTGAAAAACAAACAGTGGCTCATCAGTGACTGTCACAAAATACTACGAGTACACCGTCTGAAATCCAGGACTCCCTTTGCTCTGTGAATAATCTGACTCTGTCTGTGTTTGAGCCCCTCTCTCCTCACCGCCATGCTCGTCTTCTAGCAGTAACAACCTCCTGACTTTCCCAGAATGCCCTGAGGACTCCCCGGCGGAGGTGGAGTCCGAGGACGACATGGCCGCCCTGCCGCACGCCGCGCCGGAGAGGCCCACCCCTCACCGTGGTAACACCATGGTGCACGTGTGCTGGCACAGGAACACCAGTGTGTCCATGGTGGACTTTAGCATAGCTGTGGAGGTACCGGCCAAACCTCAGCACTCAACCTCAGAGCTGCTCCTCTCTCCTCCCGCCTCCTGCCTCGCTGTTTTCTTCCTTCTGACTGTTTCTGAGTGTGTGTCTGTCTCTGAATACACTGTGATTATGTTTCCGCGTGGTAACAGTATCCTCCTGTGCTGCACTGCTTCACTTTAACTTTGCCCAAGGATATAATTTTTTTATATATTTGATTAATTTTAAGGCTCATTCTTTTCACTATTTAGTTTTAACGATTGCAAAAAACCTAAATACCTAAACATTTTAAAACTGGTCAGGAATCTGAGACCTAATCATCGAAACATTGGGGTTCACAAATTTGTTCGATAACTGAAATGTACAATGCAAGAACTCTAATAATAATATTCTTCCAAAAAATCTAAGACATATGATCAACAGTTTGTTTACATTTATCCTTTTTTGCATAACAGATTTTCTACGCTGTGCCTGTTTATTTTTACATATTTAAAAAAAAATATCCAGCTAGTGACCCCTTTGAGTAAGATGAATGCAGAGTGACCCCTGCTTTCCTCTTCTCTCCTGCTAGCTTTTCTTTGCACTTTACCGCCACCAACTGTCGATCAGCAGAATAGCATAAAGCCAATGACAGGATGTGAATCACACCACCCCCATGCATTATTCTCAATCAACAATACAAACAAAATGGGAGGTCCTCATGTAGAAGAGATGCTCTGTGGTGCTACTAGTCTATAAAAACTTTGCTCTTTAAAAACAAGGTACTGAAAACAATGAGCCTTACAACTCAATATTTGAGCTATTTTTACATAAATGCTCATTTTCAGTCACTGTGTGTTAAAGACGATTTATTTGCAGCCTCAGGGAAAATACCGTTCCCACCTGTGCCCTCCTGTGGCTCAGCGTAGACAATTTTTCTTTATCCAAACCCTAAACTGTGGCTTTTCCTGTGTGGCTCTGTCCTCTCTCTCTCCCCTCCTGGCACTTGAAATGTCTGAATGTCTATAAATAGAGCGAGAGCAGCACCTAGATTTGCGAAACTTTCCTGATCTCGCACTCACAGATGGGATCCTGTTTTGGTCTAGCTCTGCTCTTCCTCTGTAACCGCGTCCTCTTCACAGCCTTGCCTGGACACTCACCATGTGACCGATGTGTTAACCCCTGCCACTGCATGCCTGTGTTTTCACCGACTCAGTCTCTGTGTTTCTGTCCTTCCCTCCCTGTCTGCTTTTTTTCTCTCTCTCTCTCTGTCTCTCTTCCCCATGCGTCTGTGCGTTCCTCCATGGTAGAGGACCCGAGTCCAGTCAGTGGGAATATGGCCCCCTCGGTGGGGCCCCCCAGTGGCCAGGGACCGGTGCCTCTGTCTGTTATCTGCTGGTACCGTGTTCAGAGCCTCTCCTTTAGTGAATCCTGCAGGAGTCTAGAGGTAAAGGAGCCAGGCAGACAGGAGAGGCCCTGTGTGTGTGTCTGTGTGTGTCTGAGTGTGTGTGTGTGTGTGTGTGTGTGTGTGTTTGTGTGTGTGTTTAATTCCACTGCTCCATCAGGCAATGTTACCAACGGCTTCACAGGAACAAAAATAGAATAGAACTAGCTGTGGTGCCTCATGTTGTATTTAGTATAGTGATCCATCAATTCCTTTGATAGGAGTTTGTGTTTGATACCTGAAGATTCAGAATGAGATTGATGGTAAAACACCACGATAATAAAAAATAGGAAATAGTTATTTATAGTTCACCTAAACAAACATAAATCTACGTGTATATTTTATATATATGTACATATTTATGCATAGTAAAATTTAAGATATTTAAGTTAATTTGTTTAAGTTAATTAATTAAGTTAAAACATGAGGTAGTGTTGATGAATTGGTGGCTACACTGTCTCTTGCTAGAGCTGTGTGGATATATTGTATGTGTTTTTTTAGCATTGTTAGACTGTTAGGGTTCATATTATGGTGTAAACAGTAGAATAAGAGTCCAGAATAGAATAGAATAAAAGAGCGCCTGTCTAAGAGCCTAAATGTCTATAACTTGGTTTTGTTGTTGATTTCAAATTCCTTTTTTCCTTATTTCCAGAATCAACTGTCGGGAAATTTACTGAGGAAGTTCAAGAACAGCAACGGCTGGCAGAAGCTCTGGGTGGTCTTCACCAACTTCAGCCTGTTTTTCTACAAATCTCACCAGGTGATTGTCCAGGGAACACAGAGAATACACCACAGTCATTCCTCCTCCTCCTCCTCCTCCTCCTCCTCCTCCTCCTCCTCCTCGTTCTGAGCCTGTCAAAGGGTTTTCCCTCCTCTGGGCCGAGAAGCATCACACCTTTGTATTGAATGTCGAATCCTTGTGTCATATTAGTGGTGAACACACTTTCCCATGCAGTTTGTCACCTCGCTATTTACCTCAGAAAACACTGGGTGGCTCTTTGTGCAACACATTCTGAGTTTCTTCTCCATAAGCAGATTTTAAATTCTGTAATCAATAAAAAATTATATTTTTATACTTATTTAATAAAAAAAGAAGTATCAACCAGACAGCTCATTCTGCTTTGGAACTTTTCAGATTAAGACTCAATATACAATATGCTTATGAGCACAACTCACAACAGTAGCACTTCCATCACCTACTATTATCATTCATTGATGCAATGTGGAGGAGCTGAAACCAAAGATTGTTTTATTTCCTTATACAAGATGTATCAGTAGAGGAATCTTAAACCCTGAGTCTAGTTGGGGATTGTGACATTTTAGTTGTATATTAGTTCCAAGCAGTTCCACCAATGACACATTTCCTATTTTTAAATTCCAATTAAAAAGCTGTAAACCTATTCAAACAACATCTTTTGACCATGTCTTCCACTATTGGTCCTTATTTGAGCTATTTTTCTTTTACGCCAGTGAGCCTTCTATTTACACTTTCACTTTTAATTCAGTGTCCTTTCTCGTTTCTCTGTCTCCTCAGGATGATTATCCACTGGCCAGCCTTCCTCTGCTGGGCTACTCTGTCACCGTCCCCTCAGACACTGAAAACATTCACAAGGACTACGTCTTCAAACTGCAGTTCAAGTCCCACGTGTATTACTTCCGAACGGAGAGTGAATATACTTTTGACAGGTATTTATTGTCCACACTCACATTTGCTAAAGCTGCTCTCAGACATGAACTCAGGGAAGTTTGCCTTTCACAAGAACATGAGGAAGTCAAATGTTTTTTTATGACACATTTTCAACGGTCTTATCACTGAAAGCTCTCTAATCTCCTTGACTTTCCAAATGTACATCTTCTGAAACTTCTTCTACATTTATGGCTCCTCTTTTTCACCCTGAGACATTTGTATTATTCAAGTTTTGCGTCCGTCTATGTTCCAGAAAAAAAAAAATTCCAGAAAGCTTACTGATAGGAAGCATTTCCGCAAAATATCTGGAGCAACTGACTTAGACATTTGCGTTCTTATATATTAAATAATTTAATTTGAGTTCAATGCATGTCTGAAAGCAGCTTTTGCCATTTTGTGGCATCCCGGACGTCAGAGGACTCACGAAGCATCTCTCTCTGCCCACAGGTGGATGGAGGTCATCCGCAGCGCCACGGTCCCCTCCAGCCGCGCTCGCTTCCTGAACAACAAGGAGTCTCACCTTCACTGAGTCTCCTTCGGGTGGCGTCCTCTCTTCCTGCCCCGCCCCCCTCCCCTCCTGGACTCTTTGCTTTTCCTGTCCACATACAGTATATCCGGGACATTTGTACACGTGTCCATGCACATTTGGTGCTTTTTAATGCTTTAATGGTGACATGTCCGCTGGTTTAGACTGCATCAGAGACTGCATTTTTACTCTCAACTCTGAAACCTCTTTTTACGGATGTCATTTTATACGGTTTTCTAATGGTCTCAACCACTTCTTATCTTTCTGGTTTTAACATTGTTGCCATCAGCAGGAACGTGTGGATATAGAAACTCAGCATTCTTTCATAGATGGTTAAACTATCACTGCATCGTCACAACACTTTTGTCTACTTGGCTTATTTTATTGAAAACAGCTGCTTTGAAAACTGTCCTGCAACCTTGGTGCCAAAACTGATTTATAGCGACATCCTGGACTTTTTAACGGTATTTGTTACACTGGGGATAAAGAAGCATCTCCTATGCTACAAACCATGTAATTTAAAATCATGTAAAACAGGCCACCCTTTTAAAGGTCAATGCTGTGTTCACATCTGGACCGGCACTACGTGTTCTTGTTTAAAAAAAAAAGAGAAAGTGATGAAAATATGAAATTATTTTTGCTGTATTATTCAACATAATCCTAGGATTGATCACGATGTGGCCAGAGGTAGCTGCCATCACCACTAACTCCATTTCAAGTAAATATTCTCTCTGCTGATGTGTGTTGTATGAATAGGTCTCAGACTGTTTATCTTCTTTTGAAATCTTCAGTTTCCCTTCAGCAGTGAAATGACAAAATGTGAGAAATGTTCATAATAATCGAATTATGAAGACGTGTCAGTGAAAGCTTTAAAGATTATGTGTGAGACAAAATAGAGACTTTCAGTTCTAAGTGCTGTCGCCCTCACTGAACTACAGGCTGCCTGCTGAACGAAGACGCCCACATATTTTTATGGGTACAAATGAATGGAAATGTGCATTCGACAGGGTTTTGCAGTGAAGTGAATGAGACGGGAAAAAAACTCTGTTCTGCTTTGGAATCGCAGCGTTTTTCCAGACGTCAGAGAGCTCTTTGGAAATGAAAGCAATAAAACACATATTCACACTTTGATTTGTGTTCGCTTGTGTTTTGTGTTGCAGCTCCAAAGGCAGGAGACTTGTTTGTACGAGTGTGTTTACAGCTGTGACCTACAGGTGGCGGCATTGATCAAGAAGTTTGCTTCAGCCCCACTGCTATAGCATTGTATAGTAAGGTGTTGTATAGCAATGCAAACAATGAGAAGCTATGTGCAGAGCCTTGTTTTGGTTCTTAACACTGAGTTGTCTTGCTCAAAATTTAAAAAATATATATATTCAAACCATCTAAACCTGCACATGGTCTTCATGTTTAAACAGAGACTGTGATGCGGATCCCAGCTTCCAGAGACAGTGGAACTACATTATGATTTTAGAAAGCTCAGTTATGAAATCTTGATGAGGCACCAGTGTATGTGTGTGTAACCCTATAACTCTGATAGATGACAAAGATGTTTTGTTAAAGGAATAAGGTAATTTCCAAAGATAACATTTTAAGCAACATACAATATTGCAATGCGGTTTCAGGCACAATATCCTCTAATCTACTGCGTGTGTGTGTACACATGTGTACGTACTTTTACAGAAATCTTTGTGAGGACCATTTTTGGCGTATAACCTAAGCCTGAGGACATTACTGGAAATTGAACAGTCCTCAATTTCTGAGGGTGCTTTAAGACGTGATTTTAGGTATGAGGTTAGAATAAGGTTGAGATTAGGGTAAGTATTGGGGTTCGGAGCTAGGGGATAAATTATACCAGTGAGTGTCCTCACCAAGATAGAAATATATGGTGTGTGTGTGTTTGGTCTGGCCTGGGTATTAGTCATGTTGTTGGGATCTAAACCTGTTTACAAAGTCACATGGAGGAAAAAGTAAGTCTTCCGTAATGTTAATCAGGGTTATGCACTTAGTAGCTACGTTTAAAGTTGGAGTTAGTCTCCAGGAATGTATGAAATAATGGAAACACATATTTTTTCCCTCCAACTCACAACTTATAGCACTAAACCTCATATTTGGTGTTAATCAATCACATAAAAGTCTTGTATATTAAATCTGATCTGTTCTGCTTCTATCAACCAACTTGAATAGATGATATTTACCCACTTTTATTCTCTGGTTATTCAGTGAAAATATTCTCTGGTGTAAGTTACAAGCGGTTATAGTCAGAGACGCCACCTGAAACTCAACTAAACATGTTATAACAATGACCCTGTTCTCCAGAGTGGGGATTTTTTGTTGTCATAGGAAAATATTGATTCAGTCATTCATGCGGTTAAATACTCACTGTCCAAAGTCCAGGCTCAGCACGCAGGCACCCACCCACACACACGCACGCACCCACACACACACGCACTCCAGTGGGCCGGCCTCTACGCCGGTAAGGGGCGGAGCGCGGTGAGGAGGCACCCATCAGATCAAACACCTCCTATGTGTCTGTTTGGCGCTGAACGAGCAAACTTGTGGAGAGGAGACTTGTAACATGACAACACGCGGGAGAAGACCGAGCCGAGGAATTACGCTGCACGCGTTGACTTTTTAAAGACGACAACCATGAGACCCGGAGGTGGGAGCGAGGCGACCGCCGCGCCACAACATGACTCAGCTTCAAACTAGCGGTGCGCACCTCTTGTGTGGATCCGAGAGACGGGTAACAAACCGGGGATGAACCCCCTGTAAAGACCTGCTTCCTTCAACCCGGGTTATCGGACGTGTCATTGATGCAAAGTGCTGCGCGCAACGATGGCGACGACTCCTGCTCACCCGGAGACCAGGAAATTTACGCGTGGTCTGGGTAAACCCGGCACCGCGGCTGGGCTCAGGCAGAGCGTCTCGGAGGTGGTGCGGACGTCCGTGCTGATTGTAAGTCCACACCTCCTCCTCTTCCTCCTTAATACGGTGTTATAATGTCTGCCTTAACCGCTGTGCGGCAGGAGGTCACCTGAGTTCTCACGCACGTTGCAGAGGCAGCTGAGTTTGGACCGGCCTGGTGGGAGAACACATGTGGGCTTCATGGTGTGACAAGTACAGGTCAAAGTATGAGTGAGTGACTCTGACCTGCACATGTGAGACTAGTGTTTGTCTGGGACTGAAGAATGGAGTTAGTGGAGATCCATGTGGAATTTTGCTTATATGGCACAATTTTCAAATGCTTTTCTTTGTAGCGTATACAGAGAACATTTGATACTCTCTGCAAACTTTGATCCAAAGCCACAAAGTCACTCCACACCTTCACTTTCATCCTCACTTCTTCCATTCATCCCAAGTGTCTTATTTCCCTGAGAGGCCCTCAAGAATCAGAGCATGATCAAGGTGTTTTGTCCTCTGTGTCTCCGGGAGGCACCGAGATGCCACATTACCTCCTCACAAGGGAAAGCATGTGTCTTGGATTTCACGCTCCAGGCCGTGTCCAGTGACATTGACATAATGCTGAAGTGGACCGTCCACTTTGAGAACATCTGGGTGACGAGGACCTGCACCGTACCTCCTCGGTATCAGCTTTCCACAGAGGAAGAGAGGAGTCGAGCCCTTTGTTGTGTCCGAGTGGGTTTGGGTGTTTGCCCCTTCTCCCTCTGATTGCTCCAGTATTTTCAGGAAGAAGTTGCTAGGTGACTGAAACGCACACCGTCCGGGCGCCTCTGTCAGGGAAATGGAATCCTGAGTCAGGATCCCAGACATCCAACCACACCTTCGCATTATTTATTCATTCTGTCCCTGGTGCACTGCCAGACGCCCTGGGGAAGAGAGCAGGGATGGATACAAGTATGCATGTTGAGAAATCAGCAGGCTGAAGGAGCGCTGAGCAAACTTGAAGTTCTGGGACTTTCCTTTGTGTTTGTATCAGCTGGAGTTCAGCAGTTCATTTGTTTTGGTAAACTTGCGGGCAGAAACTTTTGAATGGGGGATTGAGAAAGTGTTCATTTTGCATAGTTGTCTTCTTGCAAATAGTTGTTGTCATGTTTGGTCCTTTGGTTGGGTTTTGGGATTCTTCTTCATGTCTGACTGTTTGTTTTTCATCGCTTTGTTCTAGTTTCTCATCGTTTCGCATTTCTTTGTGGTGGTGGGGGTTGTGTTGTCTCAGTAATTATATTGTGCGACAATGTGTCCATTTTCTTTGTCTTTGTGGCGTTCCAAGAAGAAGTATCCACACTCCATCCACCGGTTCAGGTCCGTGGGGCCCGTGCCACCTTTCCGCCTTTTGTCTGGCCCCGCCCCTGGATATGTGAGCTATAGGGATGGAGCGTATGGACGGACGTGTTGTTGAGTTCAAGTGTTTGCTGAAGCTTCTCAGTGGGACAAGAATGTTTCTGCACACACAAGCCCTCTGTCCATGCATTTTATAATGAATTCCTGCATGAAAAGTGTACACAGTAGTGGAGGGATGCAGGGACAATAAAGGGAAGATTGTGGCCATCGTCACCCGCTCTGATTCCTGTGATAATCTTTGTTTGACTTGAAACACAAATGTTTCTGTCTTTGAAAGCACACAGAGAAAAGTAACCCTCAGATGATCGTACAGACATATCTATGTATCATGCACAAATTTCAAGTCAAGTGCACTGTGTTGCTTGTGCATTTTCACCGAGACTCACACTGGCCAGAGCCTCTTTGTTTATTGTTTGAATGGAGAGCAGGGAGACGTGTAACAGGCCAGAGCGCTCAGCTGAGCCGTCCCTCTGTGTCCCCCCCACTTCAGCCTGAGAACACTGTCAGCTCCATGACAGCTGTCATCGGCTTTGAATTTGTTTTCGGCACTTAGTTGCAACACAAGACACTTCCCTGCCACCTCTACATTATTTAGACTAACGTGTTAAAGATAATTCCTTCCTGAAACACTTATTTGTTGAAATCTTCTTCACGTCCTGATAACAATTAGTAAATTAAGTTGTCTAAAAAAGAAGAAACAAATGTGGTGTCTGTGGCCTTCACAGTGCTGTAATAATAGAATGGGACACGGAAAAGTCGTCATCTAGGAGTTGCCAGGCAGTGTAGCTTTGTGTGTTTATCACTTTGCAGCTTGTGAGGATGTATCGGTTGCATTTGTAAGTGTAGCCTGCCCTACGTAGCTTTTCCAGGATTACTGGTTGGGTTTTGTTGGGACTTTCTTCAACTGTCCGCTCTCCACGGCCTTCAGACGTCAATAATGCCTCGGCTGTATGGGCATATAACAAATCAATGACAATTGGTTGATGTTTATGTTGTGTGCACAGTGTATGAGGCAGCCGGGGGGGAGCAGTTGTGTAATTGTAATCGATAGTCCTAACTGCCTGCCACCTACTGGTGACGCGCTGAGACCCTGAGTGTTCCTGCCGTGTGCCTGACCCACACATGTGGAGGTGGCCCGCCAGATGGGGGTTATTATGTAGGAGAGATGCCATTAAGTGTCCACGGCAACACACACGCATAACTGACACACTTTGCGACCGTGAGGGAAAGTAGAGCACTGGTGTGTGTTGATGTGTGTGTGTGTGTGTGTGTGTGTGTGAGAGAAACAAACATTACAATGTTGGCAATGCAGACAAACCATCAACAGAGTACACATGTTGCTACTTAGCCTCGTTGTTAGGCATTAAAAGTTTGTGGGAAAAGTCCCATTTGCAGGCTGAGCTGCTCCGACAGGATTCTCTGTGCCTCATGGGAGCGTTTTGTCTTTCTCTCGATGGCCGATGGACAATTTAGATGCTTTCTAATCGGTTTGGCAGGTGAACAGCATTTTTCCCCCGTCTTGTATTTCCTCCCAATCAAAACGTTGAGAAGCCGAGGTCGTTCATCCTCACTTGATGCATGTAAACGCCCCATTTCCAATCTCTTTTACCTGCTCTTACCTGAGCGACCACTTCCTGCATTGCGTGACATTACATTCCAGTCAAACATTGCTGCAGTGGTTTGAAGAGTGTCCGATTTTCTGATTTCAACATCACGAATCATGGCCTCGTCTGCTGCTCTGCAAGTCAAAATACAGTGCGCACTTTTATTCCCCCAGGATTACCTGTGCTTGAGTGTGCTGAGTGTGTCACAGACTTGTTTCAACTCCTAGTTCTGCCTGAACTAGTTTGTGCTGATTATTGGCAGCGATAAAGTCATGTTCTCGCATGACCTGAAAGCTTGGGTTTGTTCCTCATGTCACTCAGCAAAAAATGTGTTTGGTGGATTTCAAGATTCACCTTGAAGAACCGGAATTAGTTGAGTGACTAAAATGGTAAACGTTTGATAACCTCTCATTGTGTATCATTGGTTCTACCAAATTGCAAGAAACTAAAGCGGATGTCATATCGAAGCGGTCATAAGATGTCAGGCCTGTCGATGGTGTGAGGCCGAAGCAGCTCAACCACCCTCTGTACTCCTCGTTCTAAGTATGTTGGTATCAGGCTGCATAAGTTGCCTTTGTTAGTGTGACAGTAAATGCTGAACAACAAACCCAGGGGGGTAGAGATGAGAGCGAGTTCCCCGAACGGGTCAATAATACATGAGGATGCTCTTGTAACCAGTGCACCCATTAAAACGCTCTCTCTTTCCTCTGCTGAGGATTGCATGAGCACACAACTTTGATACCACTGGGTATTCAATTCCAAACGAAACTTTCCCCGCCTCTCAAATTGGAATGTTACTTTTCAACACGATTGAAGCAACAGCAGCAAAGTTCACTTCCTATATATGTTTTTTTGTTATTTTGCTAATTTTGAGGGCTAAACGATTGAAAACTAGAGCAGTGCCTGTTCTAAACCTGCCTGGTTGGAACAGGTTGTTTGGCCTGGGGTGGCAGCTTTGTGAAACTGTAAAATTGACCTGCAGAAAAGCAATTGCAGT
Source organism: Pleuronectes platessa (assembly GCF_947347685.1). Classification (NCBI taxonomy): domain Eukaryota; kingdom Metazoa; phylum Chordata; class Actinopteri; order Pleuronectiformes; family Pleuronectidae; genus Pleuronectes; species Pleuronectes platessa. The sequence continues at coordinate 12,247,368 of NC_070639.1, forward strand.
AAGTGAAGAGCGGCTGCAGGACTCGGCCGGCAGAATCCCAAAGCTGCACCTCCACTCAGTATGCAGATCTCCGAATGGTGAATCAGCTGGCGTGAACGCACTAGTTAAAGTGCTCGACTAGTGCTATCGATCAGTCCCAGTCCCAGACGCCACTGCTTTAGAGCTCTGGTCTCCTGTTTATTCAAAGTGTCCAAATCAGAACATTCAACACTGCACTTCCTCAGGACCTTTTAAAAATACACATGCCTCCTGTGAAGCCGATAATATGAGCGGTTCTCCAGATATTTGAGCCACAGACACAGACAGATATTTCTGGGATTATAAGATCGATAACTGAAAGATTTAGGTTTTTTTTCAGTTTTCGGAGAAGGAGAAGTCCTGGTGTGGTATATTCAGATGACTTGTTGTCATGTGGAAACTTGGGCACAGTCCCTTCTACCTAACAACCATGGAGACGAGACACACCAGCTGTTAGAGAGTTTATGGTCTCTAAATTTTTTTAAGTGAATGTGTAAATGCATCCCAAAGTAACCGAAGTGGAAAAGTTTCAACTCTGCAAGAACCGAGCACTGAGCAGTGACACATTGTTTGCAAGGCTTCAAGGAAAGTGAGAAATGAAACACACCCATCAAACTCACAATAAAATTTGGCAGTTGTGGTTTGAATCTAAACCAGATTCGCCACTTTCTCAGTCAGAGAAACTGGAGAGAACTCCTCAGCTGAGCACGTATCAGGATAATATAGAGCACTCTGTCAGGAACCGAGAAGATGTCCTCCGTCCGGCTCCGGCCGAGTCTGGTCGGTGCACATAAATCCTGCGGTAACCAAGCCAACGCAAATGATCCGGCGGCCAGACAGACAGATTTGGTTCCAGCGCAAATGAAAACTGATTAAACATCATGGACATGAAGAGCACTCAGCTTATCTCTGTGGGACAGCTGTTGCTCAATTGCCTCATTGTGCCAGAAATATATTTCATCACTTTCAAAATAAAGAGAGTTAAATGTGAACGTCAATCAAAGGCTGAATCCAAATTATCCTTGTATCCAATGGGCGGCGCTATAACTGAATATTGTTATATAGATGATTTCTGGCAGAGACTTTTATCAAACACACACAGTTTGGAGCAGCCTGGATGATAGGCTTGAGTTACATCATACTTCCTGGTCCATGGCAAACAATCTAAACTCATGTGCTACCTTGGCATCATACCATTTTACAAATGTGGCATCATCAAGTTCTTGAGGCTTATCTGACCAACTGTAGGTGGCATCCACGTCTGTGCTCTGATTTCATGGTTGTTACATAATGTTCTCATTTTTTATTGGCATTTCCACTCAGCAGCTGTGCTCTGGTAGAGTATTGTATGTGAAGATGGATGTCTGAGTTGTTTTACATTTGTTTTTCGTTTCACGGAATAGAGGAATAGTCACTGGCACCTTGAGTTAAGTCTCCGAACTCTTTCCATCCTGCCCGAGCGGGAAGTGCCCATAACTTCCTGTCTTTCATCTGCGTGTGGGAGAGCAGGGGCCTGTCTTTTCCTAGATAGAGCAGGTTTCCTGTCGGCTGTATTTGGGCTGAGCAGAAGTTTCGGGCAGGGCTCGCTCTTGAACCGCCCACTCCGTCTGAGCGCTCTGCCTGATGGAGCACGGCTGTTTTGGAGTTAGGAGAGGTTACCATAACAAAGTGACTGCCGAGGAGCGTGGCCAGTGGGTGTTTTCCTGTCAGCGAGTGTATGTGCGACAGCGCTCTGGACGTGTTCTACACTCACCTCCAGGGAACACGTGAATTCCCCAAATTCCCCAAATCCAACAGGACTTAACTTGCCGGTTCCAGTTTTCAATTATTCATAATACAATGCTGACAATGGAGGTGTTTCTCTGTGTCCCGTCATGGCTTGTTGCTGAGGAGCAGTATGTTTTGATGAAGGCAGGAATCATTTCTCTGCACCTCTGACGGCTTGTTTGTCTTTGGCGCTCTCTCATTCATCCAAATGGAGACTAGTGCGGCGCCACTGGGTGGTCGCTGTTACAGAAGCATCCCAGCGTTCCTTTTAATAAGCTCCCTTCATACATTTAGAACATCACTGCGAATCCAAGTTCCTGTCACACTTGGACAGGAACTATGGAGCCACGGATGCAGTACATTATCATCAACAAATTAGCAATCAAGTGGGACATCGGTTTGCTTCCATCCTTCAGGCCATTAACGTTGCTATTTTTGAGTCAGCAGGGCACAAACACACACACACACACACACACACACACACACACACACACACACACACACACACACACACATCTACGTGCATCTGTGCAAGACTTACTGATCCTCAACCCCTCTGGCTTTCATTCTCCTCTGACTGTTATGTGGTTAATCTCGTTTGTCTTTCTCTGTAAACTGATAACAACTCCGCCATCATCATCATCTCTGATGCAATAAGCAACAGAGGATTTGAATGAAGAGAATAGAGATTGAAGTTTACAAATGACTGTTGGGTATCTTTGAAGTCCGGCTGCAGAAGAGATTGTAGCCATGCTGGCAGCACGAGTGGTGATTATTGGTCAGTCCACCCAAATCGATGCAGGGCGCCTAACTCCTACAAGGCCCATTTGTTCCCTTGCATTTAATAAAGCTGCACCAAATTGCTGACCAAAATATTCCTGTTTTTTTTCCTCAATGTCATAAAAAGTGAGGAAAAATCTACCCCCTTGTCTGGATCTAAAAACAATATTCAATGAGTTTTTTTTTCTTGGGCCATGTCCCGTCCTTACACTTTCAAACCTGTTGAGTGGTTTTTGCATAATCCTCCAATCAGAAACAAACCAACAAACAAACTGGCACAGACAGGGGAAACAACATAACCTCATTATCAGAGCTAAATATCTTGATAACTAATAGATAGATTGCAATAATATTAGAGACGTATATTTCAATCAGACAGATGTTGATGATCACATGGCTTTTCGTCAGTGCTAAATATCTTCCTTTAAAGAAAGTCTTGAAACTGAATGAGTTTGATTTCCACGAAACTTGGTGGAAGGATGAGGTATGGGTCAGGAAAGAATCCATAACATTTTGGTGTAGATCTGGATCAGGGGAAAGATTCAGGAAATATCTTTCTCCTTCCTTCAAGTGTGAGTTAGGACATTTTCAAATATTTTCCTGATTTTCCCAGGGAATAATTTTGGCGTCATTAAAAAAAACAACCTGTTCAATTGAAGAGAAATGCAGTATGTAAATTGAAAGTGGACACTGCTCCGCCTGCCATCACTGATTCATTCACTTTGCGAGCGGTCACCCAGAGCATTAACCATGAGGTGACACCGGCCTAAAGCACCACACGCACCTGATCCACAGATTAAGCTCATCGGATTTAAGCCCTGAGAAGCACTACAACACTCCTGAGTGGAGACCGAGCAACACATCCATGTTGGCTGCTGGAGAAATGTCTAGAAAGAGCAGACTAACGACTTGCACATTTCCTTTTAAGTTCTTGTGTGTCTGTGCATTATTTTTTTCTGAGGGGCCTCCTCAATTTGTCTATAAAAGTATCGTTTTCCTCCCATTCCTCACTGCAACTGACCATTAACGTGTAATTGGCGGGATATGCTGCTACCGTAACAGGAGATTGAAGGGTGCTCTGCCGAATAACACACGTGGCCTTGTCATTATTTTTTTTCCTCGCTTGATGGATGGCATTTTCTCCGTTTTTGAGTCGCTGCCAATAATAGGATTTGCTCTCTGCTCTATGTGGAGCATCGCTCTTCTGCTGGATGAGTGTGGGGTTGACGTGGTTCTTTGATGTGCTGTAACCGTATGCTACACTCCAGCGTTGTTTGAACTCTGATACCCTTGATGAACATGAGTTATTGTACTAAAAGTGTTATTTTTAGCCATGCCAGTGGCGTAGCTCTATAGGTGTAGAAACGTCAGTCCATTATTCTGTCGGTTCACTATAAATATCCAAGCAACTGCTGAATTTATTGTCGTGGGACTTTGTTCAGACGTTAACGTTCCCAGGGATGGATATAGCCATGCTGTGGAGTCAGGACATTTTCCTGAAATGTTGTATATGTGAGAAGGCAAAAGTGTGAGTCGGTTGCTCCACACATTTTCTTGAACTTTTCCTGCCAGCCCCCCGGAACATACAGAAATGCAGATTCAGACATGAAACTGGAAGAATAGAAATTTCGCAGGATGAAAAGATGGTGCCATACTCCCTCAACTTGCAAAAGACAATTTGACAGACAATGACATGTCGTTTGGCTGTAAAACAAAAACACAGCACCCTCGTCTCAATCCTCTGGAAATGCTCCTGTTCTTGTGAACGTGTCCGACCCGACAATCTACTGCTGCGTTCTTCATAGAGGAAAGACAATCTTCAGAAAGTGTTTGGACCAAATTTTCAAGATATTTTCTGGAATTCATGTCTGAAAACGTCTCTCATGACTTTGGCGATCCCCTTTCTTTTACCGTAACGTTCAGGAAAAGTTAATATTTGTGAAATATGTCCAGCACATATACAATTTCCAACTTACAAGTTCTAACTTTCTATTTGTCCAACACTTTGCTTAAAATGAATAAAGAGATAACAGTTAATGAACACATTTTCTGCTTTGGTTCTTTAGTCTGTTCTGTGTGACTAATGTGACTCCCTGGGTTTAGTGTCAGGCTGAAGGCCCACTCTCTGTAGGTTGATCTGCTTTGGAAACTGTATCTCTCCTTCTGTTCCCTCCAACTTCGCGCTGACCTCCCTTTCACACTCCCCATGCAGATCACACCAGGATCAGCTGCTCTCGGATGTGGCGAAACACAGAGGGATGGATTAGCATACAATTAGCCCCACACAAAAGCCAGTTTCCCATTGAGATTTAGAGCTAATACCTGTATAAAGGATTCATGAATAGCATGAAAACTGACCCGATTAAAAGTTTTACAGTTAAAATACCACTGGAGGCAGATATTAGGTTTGTTTTTGACTGGAATAGTAATGATTGTTAAGTGTTTCTTTCCTCTGCATTGAAGATGGAGGGCTTCTGTCGGGAACTACTTAACATTCCCGCTCCGTGCTGCGATCTGACCGCTATCACACTGCACCGATGAAATTGAAAGTTACTATTGACGCTGTTATCGTTCATCTGGGATTTCCCTGAAAAGTTCAGGCCACTTATTCCAGTCCACCGGGGCAGCCGAGCCGAGGCGGGTAAACGCAGCGTTGTGTAAACAGATAGAAGTCAGAGGTTCCTCAGCGTGGCGTTAACCCTGCCCCGTGACGTTTCCCACAGTGCCTGCTGTTTGCTTAATTAAACCGGAGTTTAAACCTCTGCACTCCTCGGCGCTCGCTCTCTGTGCAGCGTGCGGATGGGACCTGCCGCAGCCCGAGGGGATAAACTGTAATGACTTCTCACCAGTGCCGGCCGCATAGTTGACATTCCTCGCTCTCACACGCCGTAGGCCGGAGGGGGCGGGAGCGGGAGGGGCACCACCTACAGAGGGTGGGGCTGAGGAGAGCGTGGTTTTGGAGGCAGGGTTTTCATCCCACCTTCTGAATTTCTATATAAACTTAATTCTGTTAAGAAATTCTCCCGACCTCCAAGGCCTCTCCTCCGACTATTACATTCAACAAAGATAAAATGCTAATATATATGTATAAATATAAAAAGATTAGGGTTAAGCAAGATGTGCTACTTCTAATGTCGTTATAAGCTCTTCACTCTAAAGGTTTCCATCCTCTGTCTCCTCTAAAAGGTCGGTTGTGAAATGCCTGATGAGACTGGAAAGAAGAAATAACACAATATTGCTGCACAGATTGGTTAAATATATTATATTGGTTACAGCACAACGTTCAGACAAGTTACTCAATGCAAAATGAATTTTCATGAGTTGCCCATTCAAGAAACATTTACATGAAACACTGAGCTCCCTCTTATTTTTCTTTTGAAAGCCGAAACGAGCCCATTGTGCGCCCTCAGCCCACGATAAACAACTGAGCTCTGTATAGAGCGACAACTTCACTTGAGGTTTGAGGCCTTTTCTACATTCAAATTCAGTTCGCCTGCTCTTGTGTCAGCTGACATTCAGAAAAACGAGACGAAGAAACACCCAGACAATCGCTTGAAGACATTAATGGGAGTGTTACGCAGGAGGAAGTCATGTGACCTCGCTGATAACTGTTTGGTTTTTCTGTCAGAGTCTGTAGCTACAGCAGAGATGGAGCTCTCCTCCCCACTGTTTATGTTTGCTCCCTGTTTGTTTTGCAGGGATTTAACATGAGGAGGCAGGGCTGTACTGAGTGTGCTGCTGTGCTACCGCAAGGTCCCTGGCCTGGAGGGATAAATAAAGTTAGCGCTGTGGTGTTGATGGAGGGGCAGCGTCGCCGCCGTGCGCCTGAAGGCCTGTTTTTAATCCCACTTGTTTGTGATGGCGGTAAACAAAGCGATCCTGGACCCTGAACAGTGCACCGCTGACACTCAGCCTCGTGTCATGTTGTACTGAAGTGGCTGAAAACAGGCGCCAGGACGGTGAGCGCTTTGAAGACGCAGGATCACATCCCTGTTCTTCAGCGTGCACACCGCCTCGCAGATAAACAGCCCCAATGTCCCTGACTTGACTTAATCTCCAATTAGAGACTCCACTCGTCAACCCCCACTCACAGAGCAGTGTGCTGAATCTACTACAACCATCTGATTGGCTGCGATCAACGTTTGTGTATCGGAGATAACCCGAGAAAGTCCATTGACAATCCTTCTGCGTTGTTACAAAAATATTTCACACGTAGTATTGCGCGACAAATGAACCTCCTGAGCCATTTTTGAACTTGTATCGATGGATTCTATTTGCAGCGATTATTCATTTTTACTCACTTAAGACTCACAGAAATGTCAAATCCATCTTAGTTGCCATAGCAGCCACCCTGCTCATTGAGGCCTGATCCGTGAGGCAAGTTAAATCTCACAAAATGGCAACAACAGGGTTAGGATCAGGAGCAAATAATGAGATTTCTTTCTTCTTCCTGCCATGACAGAGTTCTTCTGCACCGTGTGTGAGGGGCTGGTTTGAAAAAAGTGAAAAGTGACGGACACAAAGCGTGCAGTTCAATATTGACTGCCCAAGTGGAGCTGTTCTAAAACAGGGATGTATCCCATACCATGTGTTTCCTCCGTCAGGAAGGGTGGGGACCTCTGAGAGGGGGGTGTCGGGGCGCAGCTTGTGGCTCGGTCACTACCAGAAAATGTGGCTCCAACAGGAAGAAGGCGGTGAACCACTCCTGGATTTTTTTTAAAGCCAGACCCACGTGTGTCAAGCAAAGAAAAATATCCACATGGATGATAAAACACTAATGACAACAGTTTTAGTTTTTCATTGTTTGACTAAATTCATCCTAAAAACTAGAGTGCACATTTATTGCATCAGTGTATTATGCACAATTGGAGTTCGCTGATTTACTGGATGCAACTGGTATTTGAGGTACAAATTGGTAACCATCCATTATCCATAACACTGGAGCAAATCACAGCAATCAAAATCAAAGCAATATTAATACATAATTTGCCTCTGGGGATCTGGAATCTGAATCCGGAATCTCTATCCTGAGATAATTATGGCTAATGAATGTTTATGGATTAAATAACCTGATAAGTATGTCTTTTAGGGCTTATCTACCAAATTCAGTCAAAACACAATCCAAAATTTATATTTAATATTTATCACATTACTCTATTGCTGTCCTGGTTATTGATTTTGTATTTAATATCACCTTCTATTAAGATTTTATCAAGATCTTTTATATATTATCTATCTCTACATCTGATATTGATGCTGTTTGGATTGTAAATCATCTTCCTGTATCTGCACAATGCAAACATGATCTGTGTCCACCGGAGCCGCCGTGTGCGACCGCCTCTTGTAGCAGCTGTCCATGGCCTCTGGGGAGCTGTGTGGCACCGTGTTACAGCTAAACCCACTGCCACTCTACTGGTGCAGGTGCACGGACATGCGTTCATCTCCGTCCTCCGTCCTCCGTTTCCCTTGATTGTCAGCAGCGCTCATTGAACCGGGCTCAAGAGGATTTCCACTGATTACAAACAAAGAGCCTATAGTGAGATTAGCTGATCCTTAAGGGTTCCCAAAGTCCTCCCTCCCCACCCAGTTATCCCCCACTCGCTTCTCCCTGCAGCGCAGCATCGTCGAGCCACCACCAAGCCAGAGAGAACTCTGTTTGTCTTGAGTTATCTTGTGTTAATCTAACCTTTTATCTAAATTACCTGTTTTCTGCCTTGTTGTGCTCTCCTAGTGCCGCGCCCCTGTTTGTCCTTGGTTCCACTTTCACATCAAATCCTGTTTGATGCTGATCTGCGGTTTAGAGGCTGTAAAGATTAATCTCTCATCTCAGACTGTGTTTATACTTCCCTCCCAGAACCCCCTATAGGTTGGATAACGATAAGTTCCCAGCGTTCTGCTGTGTTTCCCTCACCTGACTCTTTCTACACACTCCAGCAGTGAGATGCTCAGTATCATGCTCCTGTGTGGCCGAGTTGAAAGTGAGGGAGCTGCAGTTTAATCAGCTCAGTCTAACTGGCTTTCAATGTGGGATATTTGAGTAGATCTCGGTGCGGACCATCTGTTGGACAAGATTTTCTTCTAAGGCTGATTGATATAATCTTAAATCTGCTCCCAACCGAAAGCAAAGCACCTGGATTAATCGTTAACTGCTCATTGCTTCGATTTGTTATTAAAAAGTCATTTAATGTTTTATCTCCCTGTTGATGACTGATAAGAAGTATTTATTATTAACTGGTTTTTCAACAATGTCACCTGACATCCTGCAGTAAATGTTGAGTGACTCATCAGACCCCGTTTGTGCCTCTCATTCCAGTTAAAACACACGGTTAAGCCACAGCTTTCTGAATAATAAACACCCAGTGACCAAGAAGGTTGTTTAACAGTAATCATCTCTGTTCTGAGGCTGTTTTTTTGATTTTGACACAGAAATAATTCGCTTGTGCTTTTCTATTGTTGTTTCTGTTTATCTGGATAACGCAGAAATTGAAAAACGGGTAAAATGGAATATGTTTTGATCCGAAACATTGGATGATGAGTCTGTAAATATGTAAATAACCGTCTGGGTGATGCAAAGATTGCTGGGTATTTACTTTGCTGAAAGTATAGGTATAACTCTGTGAGACTAATGTAGTGGTTTTAGATTAGTTGCAAAACGATGGTCTGCAGTTTAAATAAATGTTCATGCAAGACAGGCATATCTTTATATGTTATTCATTTATGACACAGCGTAATAATATTTCCTCCCAAGTCTTTGTAAAAAGCAGTGTGCTGTCATGAGACATGTACAGTTGAACTTAATGAGTTACTAATTAATCGTTCATAATTAATCGATTACTTATTAGTTTAGAAAATAGACAGAATATTGTCTGAGACCTACATAATGTTACATTTACGAAGTTGAACCTCAGTATGTGTCAGTAGCACACGGACCACACTGAGAATACAGTGAACTCACTGAGTGTTGTACGTCTGTGGTTCATTCACACTTTTTCAAACTGCTGGACTAACTGAATGTAGCTGATGGCCTCATGTCAGGCCAGTGTGGGCTTGTTTCACGATCTCTAAGCTCTCAGCTTCCTGCCTGCGTGTCGGAGCCTGACCACCATGACACACTGACTCCAAAAACCCCTTCACACCTGGGCACCAGCCACTGACCCAGTGAGGGTTGTTTAGACCAAACGGTTGTCACCACAATGTGCGATGACACACACACACACACACAGGAGTGATGACAGCTTGTCATGAAGGCAACATTTTTTCTCCCTGTGCAAACCCTGCTACCTGGATATTTAGTTTTTCCTGACGCATGGTGGTTTAAAGTGTCAGCCTCGTCATCTCTGCCTCGTGTGTGTGTCTGTATGTGTGTGTGTGTGTGTTTTATCTGAATGGAAATACCGTTAGCTGGCCTCTTGTAACTCTCGCTTCCTTTACAGTCCAATTTGTATACGGTCACCTCTTCTTCCACTATAGTGTCTCCAGTGTGTGGAGTGATTGTTTCCACACTGAGCTGCTGGAAATATCACGCATGTGACAAAACAATGTCCGCATTATACTAATGAGAGCAGGAAGGAAAGTGCTGCCGGGTGTTTCTATAGGCTATGGTGTCACACAGCAGCGGTGTAGACACTGCAGGGAGAACCATCACTTTCTGAATCTCCAGTGAATCGGAGTGTTTTTAACGAATAATCCACAATCAGGGGAGGTTTTTATTCCTCAACATCAAGTCTTATTTCAAGCTGATTTAGATTGTGTAAAAACCTGTGTGCATACTCTGCCTGCAGGGGGCAGTAACATCATTCATACACTCGGGCTTTCCCACCTTTCACTTCTCAGGAGGGGTCTGCAGTGCTCCACACTGTTTCATGCATGGTGAACAGTATTTGAAAAAGCTATTTTAAGCTTTCAGATGAAACATGATCCGAAATTAAGTTGTTTAATCATTGTTTACATTTCAAATTCTCCCCTGTGGTTGTTTTATTGTGTGATCTGCAGAGACCAGCAGTTATTCATTTATTTACAAACCTGAAGTCAAGGCAGCTGCGTGTTTTTGCTCGTAGGTAATTTTGCAGCGAGATCAGTTTTGTGGTGAACTGGCTTGTTTGAGTAAGCAGGTTTTCTTTTTTTAATGAGATAAGTTTTTGTTGTGTTTATTGAGGCCAAGGCACAGTTTGGCAACAGTAAGTTTGAGTTTGACTGCCGGCCCTCTGGGCTTGGCACTGCCTCTGAGCTGGTGCTGCGGCGGAGGAAAGACACAATTTCGATTTGCAGCATCTATTAACAAGAACCTGACTCCACCCCAGCAACTCTACTCGATCCCCGCACACCCCACAGAACTGCATACTGATGCAGATTCATGGTTGGCACGTTTTTGTGTACATACTCTCTGATTTGCGCACGTGCCTTCCGTGCAACGTATACTTATTCTGCACCACTACAAAGCAAAGGAAGTGGTGCCTCTCAGGGAAAATGGGCCATTTTCTTCTCCTGGGATAAATAAACCAAACCAAAAATACCAAGTGAAAAGGAAGAGGATGTGGCCCCTGTTGTATTTGTTTTGTACCATTTAAAGACGGACAGGATAACCTGGGTTTCAGCTCCAGGTCAAACAGAGACTGGAGTTTAATCAGTGCAGTCCATGCAACAGACTGTTTGGACAATGACTTGACTCCACACTCACTCCTTTGTCTCCTGTGTCAAGTATTTTGGGCTTGTGCTGTAAACTCGGTATCTAGAATGTGTAGTACTTGGCTTATTTAAATTCCAGGCCTATATGTGTAGCCCACCTACACGTGTAAGGCCCCCAAATAACTTTTCTCTTTACTCTTTCTCTTAAAATAAAACCCCTGAGAAACCATTTCAAATTCTTACTCCAACCTGTCACGGGTTAATGGTTCTCCTGGCTTTGTGCACCTATAATAAAAGTCGTATTCCTCCCACTTGTGTTTTTGAATCTTGGAGGAGGTCAGCATTACTCTCACCGCGAATGCCCACAAACTCTCCGCAGCTCCGGAGTTTTGATTGAGTTCGAAGGAAAGTGGGCAGCGAGAGGCGGCTTTGTCATGACAGGGTTTACACACATCAGCAGGAAACAGCCACTTCCTTTTTGGTGTCCCCGGAGAGCTCCACATGGGAGCCAGACGGTTTTATCGGGCCTGCACATTTGGGTGATGTCACGGCAGTGCACCACGTTGTGGCCTCTCTCTGCAGAAACGCACATACGTCTCCCCGCAGAGCCCCACAGCATGGAAACCCGAACAGCTGTGGACCTGACCTCCATCGTAGCGAGGGGGCTCCTCAGATGAGATTCCAACTCCTCCTGAACTCCGCTTCACTCCTCCTAGACACGCAGGGACATTTCTGGCTTTGTCGGCTTGTCCGACCAGTCGGCATATAACTCATGACATGTTGATCCCCTCCTTATACACATGTGCCGACTTTGATGTCTTTTAATTTGACTCCACCCATCACTTGCTGTTAACAGCTTGAAACTACTGCATTTCTACAAGTGGTGTTATTCTGCGGGACACTGCAGGCGAGTGATGGCGTCCATATGTGGAGATGTTGTAACCGGAGTCAGTGAAACCAGGTGGAGAAGAGAAAACAGTCATTTAATTTGCGGTTTTACCAATGAGAGAGAGTCAGTGTGGTGACCTGACATCACTGCTGTGTTACATACAAACACATCAGTGTCTCTGGGTCTGTGGTCACTTTGTACATCTGTGAACGTTACTGGAACAGAGCTTTCTCCGTGAAGCAGATGGAGCCGCGGTAGCAAAGTCCTGCTGATTCTCGACTAATCGCGAGTAAGTCTCAGCCGTGTGTTTCAACCCGTTTTTATTGCATCCAAATTTCTGGCAAAACACTGATGGAAGAACTACCTACAATGACCGAAACCATCCTTGACAAAAAAATCATTTGAAGTGTACTTTGGCTTTTTAGTTTTGTCCCCCTCCATTAACATGTAGAAGGAGGCGGGACTTTATGACCTTTACTGCAACCAGGTAGAAATGGAGATGCTTTGGCTTCACTTTTCTGAAGCTGTCATGTCTGGCAGGCCTCCCTTCATGCACTGTGTGGTGCCACAGTTTAAGCCACTTTCAAAAATACTTCTTTCAATATCAACTGCTAAAATAAAAGAACAATTTAAAAATGCAGAAACCTTTAGACATATATTTAAATATTTAGTCATATATTTAAATATTTATATTTATATTTATATTGATATGTGCTGGATACTTGATGTGTAATCTGAAGAGTTCAACAGTCAACAGCATTATCTGCACTTTATAGGGGTCATGCTTAATACCATGCCAGGATGTGTAGCCCGCTGCAGAGAGTGAAGCCTCGCTGTCCACTAACAAGAGCAACATTAATCCGTGCCGCTCCACGGACGCGACTCTGTTCCCCGGCCGCCTCTTATCTCCTGTGCAGCTGCTGCAGACTGGAGCAGAGCTGTGCAGCTTCCACTTCCCACAGAGGATGCTCACACATGAACTTCCACAGATTGACCCTTGCTGTTCCTTGAACACTTTAACCCCCCCCTTCTCCCTCTCTACCCGTCGCTGCGCAGCAATGCCTGCAGCTCCAGCTCATGATTTAGCATGGCCGACACAGTCCGACTGTGTTCTGCTGGAGGCTGCAGCGCCACTTCATCTGTCAGACATGCACAGAATCGACGTCCTCAAGCCGAACACGGCCACTGGAATGTGTTCCATGTCAGGCACTCGTATATTTTATTTCATATTGCTCATAACGAGGCAGTGTGTCAATGTGTAGCTTCTGATGTAAAGGATATTTTTACTTTTCTAACAATATTAATAGTTGTGAGGCGGCTTGTTGCAGATGGTGCTGTCTGGCTCAAAGCCAGTAGAAAGTACCACCGCTACAGTTAATGATTCAGCGATCTCTCCATGTAATCTTAATAATTCATACCCAATGCAGGGTACAGTACAACTCAGGGAAACCTGGGGCATTTAACCTTTTCTTAGCATTGTGCCTCTTTTTTCTCCATTGAATATGGCAGTGGTTCAAACCTGGGATGTGCTCATTACATGGGTTACATATCCAACGTTAAACATTTAATAGATCTTCATTGTTACTGTGCAGGTACAAAGACATTCGTGGAGCAGGCATGTAGATGCTTAATTAGGTAACACACACGAATTTAGACTTTAAAGTAAAGGATTAAAAAAAAAGAAACTACAACAAATTTTAGAATAGAATGAAATATATGTTAAAAAAAATCTGTATATCAAATAAATAAGGGACTGATCTCCTTGAGATGCATTAAATCTGTCTTAGCTCCTTGTGGGCATTTCAATTTTTACTGCCCACAGATTTAGGTTACACAGAAATCCAAATGTTTCACTTGTAGTTTGATCTCTTTCTCCCTCGCTTCTTACGTTAGACCCTTGAAATTGGAACTCATGCACGCTAACAAGTCACCTGTTTGGGGGTTATTCTGCTTTAGTTGTTAAGTGCCAAATATAGATTCACATTTAACATAAAAAACATATTGTGTAAAACCTAATTTGTAATGCCCCTCTTCTGCTGCAAGCTTAAATTACCGCCATCATTTTCCCTAGGTTTGGGGAAATCCCATACAACACCGTCTGCTGCCTCGTCACATTGCTGCACACACGTCTTTACATACACTAGAAGAATTTGTGTCCTCATGGCTGAAGATTTACAATCACCAGCTGGGGCACTTCAAACAATGTCTGCTTGTTGTCATTCTCCTGTTTATGTTGGTACTCATGTTATTTTAAGTTGCAGCAATAACTTTAACAGTCTCATGGTAAAATTGCATGTGACTAAAAAATAGAAGATGCTTAAGTGTAAGATCTGTGTTGCTGCTTCTGGCGAACAGATCCTCAAAAAGTGGAATTATGACTTTGCAGTTTTACCAGTTTTACTCCAGATTGCGTCTTGTTCATAGTCTAAGCCTAAAATCCCTCTTTGCAGTGTCGGAGGGATGCAGAGTGGATCAGAGGTGGGAGATGGGGGAGATTTAGGATCTGTACTTCCCAGTCTTTTCCTTTTCCTCTTTTCCCCGCCGAATCCCCCTCATCCACGGGCTCAGCTGCTTTCCTCTGCAGCTCCTCTTCTTTCTCATCACACGCTCGAATGTAGTTCACTGTGTCAAGCACTGCTGAAATATTAACAAGGCAAGCAAGCAGGAATGTGTGCAAGCGTTTATGTCTTAGTGCACCATCATGATGTGCCTTTGCAAATGAAGGAGCAAGAACAGGATTTATGATATTTAACGTTTTCCCTGCTTTTCTTTTCGTGATTGCAGACCGGAGGCATTTTAACCAAACGCCATACGAGCGGATGAATAATTCCCTGGGATTTCTAAGAGCCTGTGTATGATCACATTTTGTCGTTCCCCTCCCATTTCTATCTGTGTACTTGGCAGAGCAGCCAGGCTGTGATCAAGCAGCAGCTAATCTTTTATAGAAAAAAATAAAAACCCTCGCTATTTGATGTCTTGACCTTAAAGGTTTAAATCCTCCCGTGTCCTTGGTGTGTTTTGTAAATAGAGATTTCTTTGACGCTGGAGTCCGGTCACTGGGTTTCCAAGGAGATTTGGGCATTTCATTTTATTTCAGAACATTTCTTTTTCTGTGTATTTGATTTGATTTAATAGACACTCTCACATCTTACATCTTTATTATAACACATGGTTGCTAACTGCTGCATATTCCATGGTATCTCCTCAATGTGATTCATCCGATTATTCTGCCACTGGCCTTGGTTTCTCTGCTGAACTAAATAAGCATTCAGCCATATTGCTGTTTGCCTGACACATGGAATCACAGTCTCCCTCTGGATATAAGACTGCATTTACTGTAACCCATATATTGCACAATTATTCATCCGGCTCCTGAAAGGAGTCTCGTTTTGCGGAGCTAAAATGAAGGAGGGGGATTCCTTTCATGTGTAGTCAAAAACAACAGAGTGCAAATGAAAAGCATAAAAGAAAGGATGGAATTTGTAAATGCTCGTGGGGGCTCAGAGGAGTGAACTGAATGAGTGAGAGAGACAGATGCTCACACACACAAGCCTGCGCTGCAGCGAAGCTCAGCATTGGCTGGAGCTGCAGCAGAGCTCGCACAGCATCCTTCATCCCCCCCATCCCTCGTTCTCTGCTCCACCTTACTCACTCACTGTATCTTCTGCTGACTGAGGTATTCAGACAGGGGCAGCTTGGAATTACAGTAACTCTCTTTTTTTTCCTGTGTGTGTGAATACATTTCACTCTCAAAGTGTCCTCCCTGGCTCTCCTCTCTATTTTTGCCCGGAGACTGGCACTCTCTCCTCGGGTCAGAAGCGGTGGATTTGTGGGTCAGAGTTAAATCATGGACCGGGGACGAGCAGGGGACGATCGAGACAACTGGGTCACAGGCAGGCTCTCCTGACTGATGCCCGTTTGGACCTGGAGGAATGGGGTGCACCACCAGCACGGTCGTGTATGACGGGCTGCGCACGGTGTTAGAGAAGAACTGTAGTGGCTACATCTGTAAGGGAGCAGCCGAGTCCATTGGGCCATCTGAGGCTGAGCGAGCGCTGAGTCGGAGAGAGTCGCGTGCACTGCCAACACCAAGAGTACTTAAGGTGTGTGTGTGTGCACGTGTGTGCTGCGAAAATGTCTGTTTATGTGTTTTATTTCATTCAAATAGACAAAATTATCTAAATATACTGTGCACTCATTTACTGATCAGTGTTTTATTTTTGTGTGAAATCAATTCCAAATTTTCTGTAAAACTGAAGCTCAGGGAGAAACCGTGTCTGGTGAAAAGGCGGATTTATGCTGAATAATGCTGCTGAATCGTATTAAGTACTTCTGGTTAAGGTAACAGTAAATTAGAAAGCAAATCCTCTTATAGGAGAAGCTGGAGGCTGCTAGTGTTTTTCATTTTTTGCTTCATGCAATGAATGATCAAATTGTTGTGGATTCATTTTCCGTTGTGTTGTTACTGTAGCACTACCACATACAGTACGGGCAGTGTATGGAGTACTGTGTTAATTTCCTGAAACATACACATACGCTGTCTTATGTGGGGAATTTAATTGAATGTTAAAATGCATTCCCTCCATGATTTCTTCTATTAAATGGTGTGAAATGCAGGACATGGTCATAATAAATTATTCAGATAGTAGTAATATTAGAACATGTGAGTGCAGGTTCTCTGAGTATATCAAAGAATCGTCCTTATTTTGAAATTAAACTACAACTGCTGCTTGAATTTCTTTGCAGTGGTTTTGTCAGATTCATTTATTCAGCAAAATCAACGGGAGCAATAAGAATCATATCTGTTCTCATTTCAAACATGTGAATATGTATCCATGAGTGGCGGCCGTATAAAATGTAGGGCAGTGGGAGCGCTGCGTCTTGCCTGTCGCTAAGCACTACATGGGTTAAAGCCTCTGTGGGCAGGGATGGGGGCGAGTAATGGGTGTGGGGGGGGGACAGTGAGCCCTGTGTCTGCTGGAAATCAATCACCGCTCTTCATCTGGGAAGCAGCGGGCTTGGCAGGGCTTCTGCTGCCCCGTACCAGCTTGTCTTGCTCTTCTTGTTTGTGTTTAGTCACTTCTGTGAATGCGTGTTAGTGTGTGTTTGTGGTTTCTCCATCCTGTCACGGCTTCATCAGAGCTGAGTGACAGTGGTCCAGGCTGAGAGCAGGGAATTAGGTCAAGGGCACGGTTGCTTCTCTTGGCTCAGGCACGGTCTCTTAATTCAGGCAGGATCAATTAATCCTCCGTCAGCATTTAGCAGTCTTGCAAATCAATTGTTAACTGTGAGCTGCCGGTCGTTTGCTTGACACATGTCAAGTGTGTGGATCTTTGAATCTGACATAAGGAGGTAAAAGGTTATATCTTAAAGTATAACTAAACAACAAGTAATTCTATCGGTTAAATGGGAACTTCATCCATTTTCCACTCGCTTTGTTTTTTTTACAATATCAATGTAATCCCATCATGTTGCCTGGAGAGTCATTTTTTGAAAGCTCCAAAGGTTACCAGTTTTGATGTGTCTGCCAACATTTTCAGAAATGGTGGAGGCCATGGAAGTACATTTTTTTGTTGAATGAGAAGTTGAAGTTTTTCTTCAGAAATGTATACATCTGGAAAATGTTGATATTCCAAATGGTCCTTATTAATATTGCCGTCCATTTCACTGTTGGCCAGCAGCAGTGTTCTCGAGGCATAACCACTTGAATGTCATGTATACAACACAACCACATCGTAACCACAGACTCACAATGTTTAGCTCAATAGCGTAACAGTAAGTTTGATTTACTTCTACCTAAAATAATTCACCTATTGTTACAACAGCGGCGTGACTAGACCCAGTCCCATTTCGAAGGCTCCTCCCATTGCGACCGAAAATGTGTCCTTCCATCCCTGAGCAACGGAGGCTCCACCGGATGGATCCTTCACGGCCCAACATATCCCATGATTCATTGTGCTTCAGTTAGCTTGCTGCGGCTAAATTGAGGTTTACAGCCTGATGCTTATATGTTAAAAAAAAAGTAATTTATGTAAGTTAGGCTACAATTTTTTTAAGAAGAGCTTCTAATGTATAGTTATTGGATAAAAAATAGTTCTGTCTCATCATTTATCACTATGTTCACCTTTTTAATCCATTAGGCCTGCTGTTAAAAATAGATGCAACCCATTGTGTCTGCCATTTTAATTCCTTCTGATTGCAGCAGGTCATTATTGCTGGAAAACAAAGAATGAGGTTGTGGGTCAGACCCACGCTCTCTGATCGAGGCATGGAGAGAGTAATTAAATGTCCTGTCCTGGCTGCTCTGTTACTTTACTCACTGATTATAACAGCTCTGCCTTTCCTTCCTCATGGGAACTCACACATGATTTTCCTCAGGAGGGGATCTGCCTTTAACAATAAGAGTCCCAGATATGAGATAATACATCGAGTCGCACACTGTTCTTCAGTGTCATGTTTATTTCTTGTTCTGACAAAAAAAGCTATCAAATGTTCATGTGTCATCATTCTTTGCTTTCTCAGAGGTTCACCTTCCCTCCATTATTTTCATTAAATGTCTCCGATGATGCTGGAACAGAAGTGCCAAACTGACAACTTTGTTTTATCAGAGGAATTGTGTTACATGGAAAGATAGAGAAAGTGATGACGTCAGCCTGCAGCGCAAAGATGAAAGTGACTTTTGTCATCATTTATTACCAATGCATAAGGTCTTGTAGCTTGCTAATATGTCTTTATATCTCTCTCTCTAAACCTGGCACACTTTACATTTAACAAGTGTTACGTACACTCCACATTCCCCCTTACATATTTGAGAATGTGAGATAACTTATGTTATCACCTACAGCTCCTGTCTCTTTGCCTGATGGATTTAAAACAACAGGACACTTTGCTCTCCCTACTTGTGAGATATTTCAAACAACCTGAAGTTGCTATCTGGGCTTCGGACATCACAGCATTGATGTGTTGCATTTGGGCATGCACTTGTGTTTGTGTGTGTGTGCGCTTACTTGCTGAATGATGCATGGGACCATTATCTCCAGCACTCAGGCCCATGTGCTTAAAGACAATCTGGCAACAGGGGTTTGATTTTTCCCACAGATTGCAGGGCGGCATTTTTCACATTCAATACTGTTAGTTACACTTAAGGCTTGTATTGATTAATAAAACTGTCTTGCTCATGACCTGTAATTGGCTTCAGTATTTGTCAATGATACATTCAGATCTTAATACTGAGTGCATTACTTTTTTTAATTTTCTAACTCAGGGAGACAACTGTCTCTGCTGCGTGTTTACATCCTGTTATTTTTGATGCCATTGTATCCCACATCCTACTATGACGTTATTATAAGAGAGTGTAGCCCTAGCATAGGGTTATAATCACCTCCATGTTAAAATGTTAGTCTCAAAACTCTCAGAGGAGGTGAACATGAAATCAGTGTGCAGGATGGCGGGTCCCGGTGCTGCTGCTGTAGCAGGGTGGCGAGGAGGGGGCCGTGTTTTTGTTACAGTCCACGTTACATCCTATTTTTCTGTGGCTCATGCTGGGAAAGTCGTCTGATTGCATCAAGCCTTGTTATGCAACTGAGAAGTCCAGTCAAAGTCTTGTGCTGGCCACTTGAGTAATGTGGTTCATAGCTTTTCTTGCTTGGTTTAGGTTGTTTTACCCGTTTGATTTTTTATCAAGCAACTACAACAATACCTCAGTGGACAAACACAACTTTACACAAGACAAAAACAAACAGTTACACAATGATGGCAGAGAAAACAGACAAATTGAGATGGGGGGAAAAAACAGATCTATCCCTTTTCCAAAACGGAACAAAATGTTAATATAGTACTGATGTGTCCTACAATTGACTCGTTACAGCCGTATACAGCTGTGACAAATGCAACTCAAAAGTAAGTTTGGTCAGCATTGCATCAGAGAGGTTAAATTATCTTTATGAGCTTTGACGATACAACATTTACAATGATATAACCAAATTTTTGTATCATGATAAATGAATCATATATAGGGTGGCAGAAGACAAAGGTTAGCATTGACAACAACAAGGTTCCCAGTTCAGATCCCAGTTCAGGCCAGTGTCTCAGTGTGGAGTTTGCATGTTCTCCTGGTCTCTACCTGGGTTTTCTCCAGCTCCCATTCACAGTCCAGAAATGACAATAGGGGTTAGATTATTCAGAGACACTAAATAGTCCGTAGGTGTCAATGTGAATGTTGATTTGTCTGTACGTTGGCCCTGTGATACGCTGACAACTCTCGCCTGATGTCAGCTTTGGGTAGGTGCTGGATGGATGACTTATATAGTGTGAGTCAGGTGCAACATCATCTAAACCTTAATAAACTCCCTTCTGACTACTGTAATATACTGAGTGAGTGATGGCCACTAAAAGTGGAAGGGCTCAAGAGTGTAACAGCAAAACCTTTTAATTAATTTCATCTAAATTTGTATAGAGATTTTCCTGATTGGTTTACACCTGCCTTTAGAAGCCTAAACCTGTAGCCTCACATTAGGACATGTCATTGAAATAACTTTATTCTCTTTTTTATAATGTTGCCAAAGATAAATCGTTTATATATTGGAATTCTACACTTTTCTTTCGTTTTTTTTTTTTTTTATTAGGGCCCGAGCACTGACAGTGGGAGGCCCTATTGAAATTGTAAGGATTATTATTATTATTATTCAGGCAAATGAATTGGCTTTTTGATTTTATTTTTGTATCCCTGTGTCATTTTGGAATCTCAGGAAAGGCACATGTGGTTATCAATGTTTTCCACTGAGCAAACTGCATTGGGCCATTTGACAATACACGTTTGTCCGTTGCATCCGGTTGGTCTGCTGCTGGCAACTGAAGCCAGTTGTTGCTCACGACACGTTTGTTCTATCACTTAAAGGGACTCAGTCGGTCTGCTTACACTAGGGATGGGCATTCGATTAAATTGTCTTCATCGATCGTCGGGAGAATTAATGACGAATTTTCGATTAATCATTAATATTTTTTATATTAAAAAATTCACTATTTATAAGCTATATTAAAATGCAGTGAAAATAATTTAAAAAAAAGCGTGTTACCTCATTGAGATCTTTATTACAAGATGAACAAAATATGCGCTGCCGTAATCTTAAGGAGCGGAGCCGACAGCTAGAAGCCGGTGCTACTAAACACAACTGACCCTCGTTTTTTTCTTTTTTTTCTTCAAAATAAAATAATAATAATATAAAAAAACAATCATGTTAAACAATAACTTAACCACAAATATATAATACTTAGGTCTGGCAGGTTGCCAACTGTAACTCAAAACTATCAAACAAGGCACCGAGTCGAGAAAGCTTCATAAAAATAACCAGTAACTAACATACAACTTCAGCACCAGCCTACGGGCTTGTGTTGAGAAAGATGAGCATGTTAAACTGCTCTGGGGTCAGAGGCGAACGCAGCCTGGTGACCGTCAGTCCAGCCGCCGGAAAAACCCGCTCTGAAGGACTGACGTCGCCGTGATACACAGGTAGCTCCGTGCTAACTTGGCTAGCCTGGGGAATCGTATTCCATTCACTTTCCACCAGTCTGTAGGAGTGCAATCCAGGGCTGGGGGAGCTTCCCTCAGAAAGTTATGAAGTTCTGCTTCATAACTTTCGTTACCTCTTCATGTTTACTTTGGAAATGGAAATACACGGTAACTTGCAGGTAACTGAGAAGGCCTATGGCGTTTTTTTCAAACACTGCCCCCCGTGGTAAAATGTGTAATTAGCGAATTTATCGATGAAAAAATAATTTCATCGACGAAATTCTTAATGATCAATTAATCGATCGTCGATTAATTATGCCCATCCCTAGCTTACACCCAAATGCCAGCTGGCCACAAACGGATACATTTGTACTGGTTTCCACTGAACAATCTGAATAAATTCAACATAAGATCTGACTCACGTGCAGTCGCCAGCTCCACGTTGGTACTTTGGCTTAAAGTACCAGGGTTGCTGTGTAGAGAGGATTTGTATGTGTATTTATGCATGTATTTATCTCGTATTGCTGCTGAAATGAAATGTCCAGTGGAGAAAGTCCAGCTGTACATACAGAGATCAAAACAGTGTTTAACCACAACATCAGGGAGTGTCATAAAGTAAACCAGCATGTGTTTTTACAAAGATGATAAAAAGTGGCCACAGGATTGTGGTTGGGGGAGGGTGGGGTGGGGGAGTATTGCACAGCATTGTCTGAAGGGAGCATCCAAACTGGAAATATGGTTCTGGTAAACACCCACTCTACTATCAAGTTGAAATAACAGTAAATGTTATCCTTTATTCCTGTTTTGTCTTGCTTTTTGGGTTCATCTGCTGGCTGTTTACACGATTTGCTCTTGAATCCGACTGACGCAGGAAATGTATGATCACCTCCCCGCTGTTCATTCCCACCATGGAGCCTGCTGTCACCTGATCTCCCTCTTAAACACACATAGACAGTCTGATCATGGTCTATGACAGAGGGCAGTGCACTAGCAGCTTTATTTAGTCGTCAGGATGTGGCTTTACGATGCTCCAGACACAACTGACCTGGTCGTGTGTCAAAGTATCCACATTTTCCACGTAGCACAGGGTTCAGGTTAAGATGACGTGAAATGTAGTGGTAGCCTAGTTTTCAATTCTCATACCATATTAACACCACCGGTGGAGTGTGAGTATTAGAGCTGGGACCTTCCTCTAACTTCAACTTTGCCATATGTGCTGTCCGTAGACTTTATATAAAGATGGATGCAGCTACTGTCTATCCCTCGTTAAGTAGCTGCAATCTTCTACTTTAGGTGTAATTTGGAGCCAGATTCTGCACAGTGCTGATTATGGAGTGGAGCCTGATATCAAGGTCCCACGGATACGCAAGCTCAACCAATCGCGAGTCAGTCTCGGCTGTCAATCATTATGTTTAACCGTTTTTATAGCATCAAATAACTACTAACTTGGACAGAGTTAAGCGTGATAAGAAATATAATTTACACTGTTGTGTTGTACTGAAATAAGTTGTTAACAATGAGAGTCAGAGGCCACTGAAACCTGAGCCCTGTACTGCTTCACTGTTCATATTGTCCATGTTTTATAATTGATATAACTTATAATAGATTGAGGCCAACATCCAAAATTAAGTATTTAAATATTTCATATGTCCTGAGGCCAATGTGCTGTGTAACAAGTCAGCTGTGGGCTTTGGACCATGGAAAGTGGTTGTGGTCTCATAAACATCCTGGACTAAGGGCTGATTGTAATTAGGGCTGCGACTTATACTATCAATATTGATTAATCAGCTTTTCTTGTTTCGTTGTTTTTATTCAGGTCGTCTACTCTTTAATATATTTTGTCAATGTATTAGGATTAATACATATATGTAGCCGATAAATCAAAATGTGCTGACTTTCAATGGATCTGTACAATCTATAATGATCATAAATCCTGCTGCATGCAGAAATGTGTCCAACCAACATCCATTTGATTATTGATGTAATTGTGCTCAAACTAGCTCCATTCTGATATTCATATCATATATGATGATATGAGAAAACCTTGTTATTAATAACCAGTGTATAGATAACCGATCCCTGTGTGGGGCCTGTAGATGCATGTGACAGTGGGAGGAGGAGCAGCTGCCCTCCCCCCTTTTGCCTGTAGCGCAGAAGCAGGCGAGAAGAAATAACATCCTCCCCTGCTGTGGCCCACAGAGGAATCTGTAGGTCGGGCCCACTCCCAGGTGGGTTGACTGGGGCTGCGTCATGTCGGAATGCCCCTCAAGCAGTTGCATCAACACGGCGCGAGACTCGAACTGATGCTAATCACAGAATTGGCCCTGTTCCTGTCTCAGCTGCAGTCATGCCAGCAATGAAATCTGTAGTGAATCACGCTCGTCACAGTTTGGGGCTAATTCGTGACACTGCACTCCTCACTGACGCATAGATTAGAGATCTGAAACTTTATCTGAGGTGCTCGGTCTTATCTGTAGGTGGAATTTGAAGGCGCCCTCATACTGTGTGTATTCCGCGGATGCTTTCACAGTTTCTTTTTGGACACACGGCTGCAAGCGGGCGATTGAACTATCCCATTGTTTTTTAGCTCCGTCGTAGCTCATTGCTGATGGTGAAATTAAATCCAGCTCTTATTTCAGCGGCCCTGAACAAGGTGTGGACGGTCCCTGACCGGACTGTAATACTTGAGGAATGTGTGTCTTTTGTTTGCCTTTGTCAACCCTGTGTCACCATGCAGGTGGATAGAGTGGGGTCATATAGCTATAATGTGTGTGTTAGTGTGCATGTGTGTGTTAGTGTGTGTGTTGAACTCCACCAGGCAGCACAGCTGAGTGTAGGAGGGGCCACCTCCTCAGCCTGGGTGTGTGAGTGAGTCCTCTGCTCTCAGTCAGAGCAGGGAGCGGTGTGAGGAGGGGAGTGTGAGTCTGAGAAAGGGGAGAACCTTTTGGGATATGCTGGCTGTCCACTTCTCTTTGGGATCCAGCTCTGAGATATTTCACTGTGGCCATTGAAAATGCAAGGAAGGGCTGGTAAAGCTCCAAAGAAGGAGCTGGTCATTGAGAGTCCGCAGCAGTACAAGAGTTTGACTGCAGCCGAGGCTGAAGTAGACTCGGTGCCACAGGTGGTGGTAAGTCATTCATGGACTTCATATACACTTAGGATAGATGTATAAGATTTATTTGATCTGTTTTGGCTTTGGCTGTTCTGCTGCTGAACAAGAACATCTTACACTGTGCTGTAAATGTCATAAACTGAGTCCTGAAGCAGGTGTCAGGTGGTTTGTCATCTCTTTACAACAGTGGCAGCTCATTAGAAATCTGCAGCGTGAGCACCGGCAAAGAGGAATGTTGAACTCTACCAGCACTTGGGATGCAGCACACCATTTCCTCAAGTTTATTCTGAAAGGTTACCTTGGCTTGTAAAACATTTTTATACGGCTCAAACGTCAGCCCAGTGTTTTTACAGAGTCTTCTGGACAGTCAGCAGCAGCAGATTTGATGTATCAGTTCTCAGGGAGGAACTTTACACAGCTCCATTGTTTCAGGCAGTGATGGGAGGAGTGGGAGCCGCAGCTTAACAGCTGCTTTGCTGTGGAGAAGAAGGAGTGGAGGAGATGGTTTCATTAGTTTCTGTTTTATGCTCCCTCCTGGGATGACAGAGTGTAGTGATACAGAAGTGAAACATGCAGTTCATATTGTTGTGGTTTGATTTATTACCTTTACCAAGGAGGTTTTGTTGTCGCCCAAGTTTGTTTGTGAACAAGATTGCGCAAAAGCTACTCAACAGATGACCATAAAACTTAGTGGAAGGATGTAATCGAACTCAGGGAAGAGAGCATTAAATCTTGGTGCAGTTCCAGTTCAGGGGCGGATTTTGACAATTTTTTATTTCTAAAACATTACAGGGCGTTTTATTCACATTTTCACAAATCTCCAAGGAAGTAATTCATAATAATAAACACTTTTCAAAACACAGTAACAAAGTGCTTTTCAGAACAAAATCGAACAGAGCTCACACTCGATATAAAAGCAACACAATGTGATAAATAACACATAGTCAAGATAAAAACAATTGTAAAAACAAGTTTTGAGCAGTGATATAAAAGAGGACACTGACTTTACCAACTCAACTCATGGATCTTGATGGAAACAAATCAAGCACATTAAGGAGACTGATATCTATGAGTGTATGTCATTTGGGGCAGCTTAATTACATTTAAGGGGACTGTCGGTGTGGTGGAGGTTCGTGCTCTACTGCATTCAAGGTTGCAATATTTTCTGACCAAAGTGAAAACCAATCCCATAACAGCAAAACAATATAAAACAGGGACTGCACTGTGTCAGCACTGTGGTCTGAGGGGAATGACGGAGCTCTTGCTTGTAAATGTTTGTGTTTCTAACTCAGTGCTGAGTTTGCTGTGTGGTTGACCACCTTGAGCCCCTGACAAAGCAAAGTGGAGGAGCCCAGAGGGCCTGAAAAGGGACAATAGTCAGTGACGACACACTCCATCACTGGTGAGATGAGGGCAACGTCCCTGCAGTGAGGTCAGATCTTACACCAGCTGCGTTTTTTAAAAGATCTGAATAGTGAAAGCACTTTAATTGCAGAGGGTCTTAATTCTGCAGCTCCAGCTCCACGTATTTGAGTTTTTTTGCAGTTTCCTTACTTTCTCCTCCTCATTGTTGTGGTGATGGGTGTCGCACCCCCCGAGGCTGCTCATTATTAACTCCTGTCACTTCCGTAATAAAAACTCACTCTCACTTGTAGAAGGTGTTTAGTAATTCCCCTGGGTTATTTAGGTTTTACATCCGCCCTAAGAGGTTTCGTTTTCATCTGAATTTGTTGGTTAGTTTACGCAAAAAACTGCTCTACTGATTTCCATGAAATCTTGATGAGGGATGGGAAATGACTTTTTATATACAAACAATTTTTTTTTACAGTCTGTAGACATGTCACATGGAAGGGGCTAATTAGAGTTTGCTGACAATTCCAAAATTTTGTTTCACTTTACTTCACATTGGGAGATAGGGTGTTTTTCAAAGTTTTTATGCAAATAATTCCTGGATCTTGATGACAAAATATATGGAAATATTTATGAGAGTGAGCAATTTGATGCTGATCCAAATAGAAATCTGGATCTAGTGGATTTAAGTGTGGTTTCATAAGGAGACTGTTGACAGAGGTATGCACTCTGTTTAAGTTTCTTGGGAATTACTCAATATGAAAAAGCTGTTGTGTGTCATATGTTTTTCCAGGAAGACGTAGACACAAACATGCACCCTATCTCATCTTTAACATCTTCCTGATCGACTTCTCCTGTCTGCATTCATCTCTCGTGGTTGAGTTGAAATATTTTACTGAAGTACGACTGCATTTAATTGTCACTACATGTGTGGTGTACCCACATGAGCTGTCGACTGATAATGTGATGACCTGCTTCCGCTGGCAGACACGGTGGCACCATCTCCACTCAGCCATCCCCTTTCCTTGTCCTTGAAGCTGATACAAGCAGCTCCTGCCCCCTCTGTCGGCCTCGGCGTGGGCTGAGCTCTGTTATGATCAGAGGTTGCTAGAAACATGTATTTAAGCAGGTCAATGTCCGTGACTCTCCCTCTGAGATCATGCTTGTGTTATCAGTCCCAGATGTGGACGCAGCCCACGAGCCGTGCTGTCGCTCAGCCCTCACGTTTAGCGATGTGTCACTGTTGATTTTTTTTTATTCTTTACTTTGCTCTGTCCCCTGGCTGTGACATTTATCCTCCAGTTCCATCAGCTGCAAGTGTTGACAGCTTATTTTCCATGAACACAGTATCTGCGCAGCTTACTGGAGTTTAGTGGGTTGACGCTGTAACATTATGCAGATCCTATGAGTTGATTTACCAGAAATCCATAATCACCTTGGATCGTATAGCCACATCTGCTCTCGAGAGTCGGCTATAAAAACAACATAGAGTTCATGAACTCAAGCTATCATCTGATCATGAATTCTTGTGAGTACACTGAAGCAAAAGAGGATGATGAGGGTTTGTTTGAAACTCCAGAGGATAAACAAGTATGTATTTAAAGTGAAGCGTGGTGTTTTATTGTTTTTCTTGTCGTGCATGTTTGTTCTCATGGAGACATAAGCTCGTCCAGACCTTCCCGCTGCTCAGTCTGATGTATTCGCCCTGATAGATTTATCACATTGTATCTAACAGAAGGCGTGTTTGGGCTATCACCCATTATGACAGCACAATTAGGTCACTTAGGCTCAATGTAGAGTCAAGTCTGTGCACTGCACCACATCTGTTTCTATGCATGGGTATGTGCCTGCACTAAGTATATTGTAATATTAGGGCATATTTTTACATTATTATAGTATTTTTTTTTTTTTTTGCAGCATACAGTGTATTTCACTCAGTGTTTGATGAGATGACGAAAGAGATCATTGGTCTGACACCATAGAGAAAGACCAATTTCAGTCTCATTCAGTAGATTATGAAGGATTGTAGTCTGTTGCCTTTTATTACCCATCTTTCTGTCCCTTTATTTCTTCTCATGTATATAAGAAAGGCATAAAAAGAGCCAATATCTTTCCTCATAGAATCTGTATTTTTCTATGCACATTAGTTCATTTTAGATCGGGAATCCTTTACAAATGTACAAACAATTACTTTATTGACTGAGTGCTTCCTCTGTGTTTTATTTTCCAGGTGAAACCCAAGGTGATCGAGCCGCTGGACTATGAAAGTGTGCTGGTGCAAAGAAAGACACAGATCCTCAGCGATGTCCTCCGAGACATGCTGCAGTTCCCACTGGAGGACTTCGAGGTAAGTTTCACACCCCATTATCTCCTGTTTCCTGGAAAAAGTCATCCATCACACAAAACTGATACTACAGTCAATATGGCTCTGGATGATGAAGCTGGGTTATACTGGTGAGGAATAAAGACTTACTGGTGGAATGCAACTACTCTGGGAGAAAGATATGCCATAAATAGTGGCAGAAATCAGTTCAACTGCCCTATACAAAAACTCATTTAAGTTTTTTGAGACTGTGCTATATAACCACACAAAGTTAAAGTATTTATTGTTATCTGTCCCACATCATTGTTTTCCCACCCACTTGCGTGTTTTCTTTTGTTGTGTTTGTTTGGACTTCTCAGTCTTTTCCTTCGTCCCAGGCGTGGCCGCTGTTGTGAAAACTGGGTGGGGTCGCTCACAGAGGCTTTCCTATTGTTTACGTCCTCGCATGCTATAGCGAGACAGGAGTCAGGGGCCATCTGTTTAATTGGCTACTTCGGTCTCCTATGTTGTGATTGAGCAAATGTTAGCTGGGGCCGCGTGACGTACACTGAGGGTGGAAAGTCCAGAATGGAAATATGGCCACAGTGCAGGTTCTCCAGGAAGCGACGTCTCTTTGACACATGTTTGTACCGACAGCAGCGATGAGACATAGAGCGCATCCTCAGATCTGACCCTGCCAGCTTGTCTCACGCTCCACTGGAACTTTTATTGAGTCTGGTCTTTTTGTCTTTTATTGTTATTATTGCCCTTGTAGGAAGAGAAGTCTTTGTTTCACCAACCATCATCACTTTAACATCCTTTTGTCTGAATGTTTACACCCTGGAGAGTAGAAATCCCTGTGAGGTAAAGATACTGAAGCCTTTGACAGATGACTTTTATTTTACAGATTTAACAATTGGTCTTCATGTTTAAGTTTACATAAAATATATTTATACTAATATTTATGTGGGTATAATATCAAGCCTCAATTACCTTACTTTGTCATACGTGTTTCATATTGACATTATGACTTTAGAATAGGGTTTATATATACAGAATATATATATATATATTTATAGGACATAAAGTTCTAAGGTTATTTTGTGAGTTGCTGGCTTTAAAGAGATATGTTTATTTATGGAGTATATGGAAATATTCAGGTGGCCTTTTCATGTATTAGCATGTAACTACTCAATTTTCTATAATCCATAGTAAAGTGTACAAACTCTCCTTAATGAGACATAACAGTGGCAATGTGGAATAGAGTAAAGGGGGAATGATAAGAACCAAGTTTTATTTCTAAGTCGGAGATTGTTAACCGTGTGTAGGGCCTGCTTAGCAGCTGGGTGCTCAGTGACAGCGAGGGCAGCCTTGACTTTGTCTTCTCTAGTATCACACTCCTCCAGCCCGCTGCTATGAACACAACATACCAGTGTCAAACAAAGACGGTGGGTTGTCAGGGGTGGACAGGTGATTCTGCCTGAGAAACATAAAAAAAAAACTCACACACAGAAGAGGCACAGTGATCGAACGTAACATCTGCTTCTGCCTCGCCAGGCTCCTGTTTAAGCAAGTCCTGAATCAGTTAAGGAGCTTTCGGTGGTTGGAGCATTTAGTGAGTGTGTTCATACGGAAAAGGGTTGGTGCTGAATGAAGGCCAAAACAGACTGAGAGAGTGTCTTTGTCTGTGTTATTTTTGTATGAATCCTTGGCTGTTCCTCAGTAGTATAAAACAACTATCAGGTCTCTTCCCCACTGGCACATCTAAAGTCATGTGTTGGTACTGTTCTTTAGTGGAGCCAGTGTTCATCTCCATCTGTTTTGGATCTGGGAACTGTTGGCACAAGGTACTCGGAGGTCTGTGTGTGCTCTCTGTGCAAGAGTCCCGGAGAAATTTGTCCTGGATTTCCAGGAGGGGGCCCCAATTTCCTCTCTTTCCTCGATTTGGAGGTGGAATCGAGGTGAAGGCCCATCCCTGCAACAAAATACCTCAGATCAGAATAGTATTTTCTTTTGCTTTTCTTGAACCAATTTACAGTTTCCAAAGCGTTTCGAAATACACCACATGCTGTGAGTCTTGAACATATTAGGGTGGTAATGTTCTGTATTTTTGACTCTATCAAAACATGTTGATGTCGCTGTGTCTCTCAGCCCCCGAGATCTGTTGGTTCATACTGACGCTATAAACCTTAAAATAAAAAATGGGTCCCAAAAATATATATATCAGCAATGCTCGTACGGCTCCATTGTTTTGGTCCAGGCTTATATATCTCAAAAACTATTAGATGCACGTAATGTATCTTAATGACTTTGGCCAACCCCTGCCCTCTCCACTTATGCTCCTTACTTGAAATAAACATTAGGACTAAGTACAACCCATTTCAAACATGCACTGGATCCTTCAACCTGTTTTCCCACCATTAAAGTAGCAGAAGTGGATTTGGACACACCCTAAATGCACTTTCTCCATGCACTGTAGTCCATGTGCATAGATTGTTCAACTAGATCCTGAAATGTTGTTGATGGAGCTGTGCTGAGTGCCGCTATAATCAAAGCTAAATTAAGACTTATTTCATGAAAGAACCTCCCTGGTGACTTTAAGCCCAATTAAACACTTCCTGTTTCCCACTTCCCGGCTCCCTCTCACCTCCATGGCTGTTTATTTCGCCTGCTTGGACTGTAAAGATTAGCATCGTCCCTACAGGAAACCTGCCTGAGAGGAAGAAGACGACCTCTGGCTCCCAAATACACACTGGAATGTGTCAAGACACGACCATTATACACGTTTAAGTATACAGCACCAAATTGTGAGCAGGGGATAATGGCAGCAACTTAGCATTTTTATCTTTGTGTCACTGAATGATCATGATTATTGTATAAATTACAGTTGTTTCTTCTTACCTCACTCAGATAAGCTCCTTTATATTCATTATTGAAACATCAGCACAAACTAGAAAGACTAAGTTATTATATAACTATTGTCAAACAAGTTATCACTTCTATGTCAGAAGAGATGGAAACATAAACTTACTCTGACAATTTACTGCACAATATATTTATTCATGAAAATGGCAACATTTTATTAATTTGAATATGATTTTATCAAGTGATGATTTGATGTGAGGTGCTGTGCTATGTCATGTTATGTTGCTATGCTATGCTATGCTATGGTTTATGTTATGCTATATTATATAGTCATGTTTTGTTATGCTGTGCTATGCTGCGTTACATATCGCTACATTATGTTATGCTACATTGTGTTATGATACATGATGCTACGACAAGTTATGTTGTGTTGTGTTACTCAGTGGTGTGTTTTGTTACGTTATCCTACTATGTTATCGTATCCTATGCTATGCTATGTTCCAATAGATTCCTGTGCCAACTTTCCCTTTAGTAGAAGTTTAGTAGTAGTTAAGATATTATTTTGTTTCGGAAATTGTAAAATTATAAATGAAGAATTAAATCTGTTCACTTGATTAAATCTGTAGTGGAATCTACTGTAAACTAACAACATTAAAACATTTCTGCTCTGAGCACCTTTGGTTAGAAAAAAATAGAATCTATAAAAGATAATGGAGGTATTGTATGAAATCGTATAAAAGTCGTGTAAAAACGCAGCTCACGCTTACAGCTGACGAACATTTGACTTGCACAAAACCAGATCTCTGTTGTTTCCCTCTAGCTCGGTCAGCTGCACTGCGATCACTTAATGGTTGTATTTATATTTCACTGGCAGGGATTAACGTGCGATCAGATGCTCTTTATTTTTACAGTCGGACCTAATCCTCCTGCCAAGGCCTGATGGGGGTGATGGTGTTGGTTGCAGTTTTTCAACTCGGGGCATTCAGAGTTTAAAATGAGATCCAGCTTTGACACTGCGGTGTAATATTTGATGTACTTAAAAAGCTTATTTCAGTTTGAAGTACAGCTGTTATCTCAAAATCTATTTCGGCATTAGTCACCGTGAGTACATCTCCCTTTAAAGAGGTCCTGATTTATAACAAATGTAATATGTAAGAAGGGAGTGTAAGGATTATTAGTGTTTGGATTTATTTATTGTGGTTTCCAAGACACTGTTTGCATCTGTGTCTTGTTCTGTAAATAAAAAAGAACAGAACACATCTCCAAACAGTTTATTGTCTTAGGGGGGTCTACACCTAAAAGCTAA
This sequence comes from Pleuronectes platessa, assembly GCF_947347685.1. NCBI lineage: Eukaryota > Metazoa > Chordata > Actinopteri > Pleuronectiformes > Pleuronectidae > Pleuronectes > Pleuronectes platessa. Next base: position 12,279,890 of record NC_070639.1, read on the forward strand.
AAAGTTGGTTGCATTTATATCTGGAGAATTTCACATCATCCATAAGAGCCCAAACAGTATTATTCTTCTTTATAGGTTAGTTACAGTTGGTCGGAGTGGATGTTATTACTTTGAGACTTTGTTAAGAAAACTTTGAGGAAATGAATAATCAAATTTCACACAGTCATAGATATCAGTTACCTTAGTAGGCCTGATGTTTTTCATCAAGATCCATGAATTGTTCCCTGAGAAAACAGCGAAAAGGGGAAAAATCTCACAATGATAAAGAAAGTGAAAAAGGATACTTGATCACCCACCCCCCTAATCTAGATTCACACCAAAATGAATGGGTTCTTCTGTGACCCATAATTAAGTTTTGTCGAAATCTTCTTTTTTTTCCATAATTCTGCTATCTAACAAACCAACAGACCAGGGTAAAAACATAATCTGCTTAGCGGAGGCAAAAAGTTATCGCATTGATAGTTTGTCTATGATTTTTTTCACTTTATATGTTGAATTGCGTCTGATTATGATCATGGGGATTTACGCTGCAGAGCCTTGTTTTCTGTTTCTGCCTTAAAATTCTTATTAGTCACTTTTTAAAGGGTTCAACAAAACATTGGAGTTGCTGGGACGCTGTTTACCCACAGTGTCTGTACAGCGGCAGGGAGCCAGACTCAGGGTGTGTCCCTGGGTCCTGGATCTGAACAGCATGGATAAGCATCCTGCCTCCCTCACACTCTGCCTCTTTGAACTCTCAGGAAGACATCAGCTCATTCCCGAGCGCAGAACAATATTTAACTGAACACCCAGGGCAACTGTGTCCAGCTGTGACCACAAACTGTGATACTGAAAAAAGAGAAATGTCCTCCACATTTTGTTTTAATTTCACTTTTACTATGTTTTGTTTTCTTATGGTTGTAAAGTCTTTGTTTCTCTTGCTGAGTAAGAATCTTTCTTTGTTTTGCAGATTTCGACTCTGAGGAGGCAGGGGAGAACGCTCTACCCCACAGTGCCTGAAAACGCAGAGAGAGGAGCCCAGAGTTTGTTTGTCCAAGAGGTGAGCTGATTTAAACAGCCTGAAAAAATGTGGTTATCTCAATCAACGTTTTAGTTTGAGCAGTGGAGTCATGACCACACAGTTTCCTTCCAAAGTTCGAAAAGTTTGGGTTATTTTAAGAAACATTTTTGTCAAAATCTGATACCAGGCTAACGTCAATCACAAACACACAGTTGAATTAGAGTATTTGATTCTATCAAAAATGGTTTTAAGGGGCTTTGTACATTTATATAACAAGGATACCAGACATTTTCCTTCCTGCTCCTGACCCTGAACATCTGCTCTTATATTTAAGAAGGGAGAAGGTAGGACCTGCTGAGAGAAGTGTGAAACACGTCCAGCAAGTTCAAGAGTAATACTGAACCTTAGATCAGTTGAAATTATTTTATTTTCGAATCTTCAGCGAGCAAAGTTTTTAAATATCAAGAATTCCTGTTGTATTTCCTACAGCGGTCGCCCTACAGGCTCAGGAATCTGGGGATCATGGGTAATATCTACCTTGCAGTTCTATTTTGCTTCAGTGAGTCTAAGTCACAGTGGATTAGGAAACCTCTTTATTTCATGTGTGAAGCACGACACAGGATTCATGTAGCTTTGTGTTGCTTCCAGAAACTCTTTGTGACTGTGTGAATAGCAAATTGGCTCATTATGTCTATTTGCAGGAAGCAACTGGACAATTTGTTAAGTATTTTCACCAGAACGTCTATTTACACCAGGGAGCTCTGAAATGATAAAGACTAATTAATTTCTACAAGCCACAAGTTTATCAAACCTCTGGTTATTATCTGACAGCTGAGTCATGAGCATGTCGACTGTCCAGTGGTTCAGAAGCAGTTTGTTCATCTTTTTTTAGAATTTAATTGCAATTGGACAAAAATAAAGTTGAATAATTTCAGTTTGTGCTGATAAAATTATGAATTATGACTGTGAGGGGGGGGAAGAGTGTTTATATCCTCTAACCCAGTGCAGTGGTTTTACCCTCCAGCCCTGGCACACTGCTCACACTGTCTCCCTAAGCCAGAGAACAACTGGCTGCTGACAGTTCACCTTCTAGGTCAAAGGTGAGCGTTTATCGAGCCTCCATCTGAAGTCATAAAGATACAAAAACTCCCAGTGCAGTGTTGTGTGACATCACCAGGACAGCTGTGGAGATTAGCCCAGCGAGAGCCGTCTCTGTTTCCGATCGCGCTCCTGATCAGGTTGCATCTCGTCTTCCTGTCGGGGCTGTTACTGTAAAAGGCACGGACTTCTGAAGAAAGATACCGGGGAGCTGCTCCTATCACCGACTCTAACAATGAACAGATGTCTGCTTTCCCAGTAAAGGCTGATAGAGATTCACTCCCTCTGAGTTGAAGTCGGTGCATGGGCAGACTGAGGTCACCACACAGTGCACTCTTCTTCTCTGGGAGGATTGTACTTTTGTTTCTTCTAAATTACATTAATTGTGACTCATCTTAGGAAAGTGTTGGTTTCAAACTTCCAGATACTTTTCCACAACCCCTTGAGTACAACTGATCTGTATATTGAGCTGTGTTGAAATGTCATGGTGGTTTGTAATTCTCTTGCCTTGTGTCCTCCTCAGTGCATCAAGACCTACAAGTCTGACTGGCACGTGGTCAACTACAAGTATGAGGATTATTCAGGAGACTTTCGACAGCTTCCACAGTAAGTCTGTAGTTCAAATCCTCCGCACCACTGTGTTTACAGAGGTAACGTGGTCGTGTGCCAAGACATTCTTATGATGGGCAAGTAACAACACAGCGGCTCTACATAATACATGGACTCCACAGATTTGAAACTAAAACACACGGTACACTCACAGTCACACACAGTTTGAACTTTTTGTCTCCTCCCTCGGACACGATGTTGTCGTGACTTAATAACAAGGAAGAGGAAACACACAGCAGAGAAATAAGTCTTATTTCCTTGCAACAAAAGAGTGTTTCCTTTTTTTTTTCACGATGCACTGGATAATTCCCGACTGCAGCCAGAGTGGAAACCACCCTCATTGTCTGCCGATTGTGTCATCAGCTCCAGCCTGCTCCCTGGAGACTATCTGCTTTACTGACAATATGTCAGAATACGAGTTGACTGTGACCTTGACAGGGAATCTGGGGAAGTTGAAACAATACACCGTGACGTGGATTGCACTGTCAAAAGTTTTTTACACGTATTTCAAGTGTTTCTTACAATTGGCACAGTATTGTGTTTCCATGAGCAGCCGAGTGCTGCTTTTCATCACTGCTGGAATCTGCTTTGAACCTGATGTTGTTCCCGTCTCACTCATTTTGAAACAACTGCGAATACACACAAGAAACCATCTCACGATGCGATCACCCCAGTCACGATGTCCCTCGACATGTTGTCCATCCAACCTATCAGCACTCGGTGGTCATTACGAGCGAGCGCACCGTTCTGACGGGTTGGCTCAGAACCAACCGAACACCTGTTAACACTCATGACTGCATCGTGCACAGCCGTGACGCACACACACAAATACATGGCATGCTGACTTAGCTGGTAAAAATGAATTGACAAAAACCTGCCATGGACATCGGTGACAGACAGAGCAGATAAGATAAAGTAAAGTGCTACATTAGCATTAACAAATATCTCAATATCAAAAGTCACAAAAAACTGTCTCTTTTATAATGACAAAAGTTTAAATGCAACAAATGATATGAGCTTGTATGTTTACACGAAAAATCTTCTTTGTAGCTATCGTCGTTGGATCAACTGTTGGAGCCATCTTTAACTTTATTCAATTTCGGAGATTGAAATTTTACGATGCAGACATTAAAGTGTCAGTATGTAATAACTATGCAGCCATTTCAGAGTGTTTATTCACCTCCACCTGTGTATTGATCATATTTTCCCAGCAAAGTATCGCGGCCTGACAAACTGGGGGTCCATGTGTTTGAAGTGGACGAGGATGTTGACAAAGATGAGGTGAGTTCACGTTCTACTTCCTCAGTCAAAAGACTTTAACAGTGTGAAAAGTGACCCTGTTTTTAGATTATGTTGTATTAATATCAACCTGCCCAGAAAAGTTTGCACAAGACTGTGGTTTAGTCCTGACTGAGCAAAACGCATTCTTCAGACTGAGGCGGTTCCAGGAGGTCGGGGATTAGAGTCTGTCCTTCTCAGCCTCTCAGTCAACTCCACCCCTGACAGGACAGGAGCAACTAATGAGAAGATCCAAATGACCCCTCATTCATCTCTTACCGCTCCTCTGTCTTCCATCTATCCACAGCAGCTGTTATTAGGGGGTTTTCAAACAGGGAGGATGCTTTTACAGATGAAATTAAAGGATTTTAACTTCTCCTCTATAATATCCAGGATTAATCATTTTTGTTTTCCTTTTTTTATTGTTTTGAACACATCTATCATTTGTCGTGTGATTTGCTTCATCTTCTCTTTGTCCGACTTTGGTTTGTTTGCTTCTTTTTGTTTTTTATCCTTGACAAAGTTTTCTAGCGCAAACTGGAGTTCACATAGAATGAACTCTGTGATTTCTCTGCCTCTCTGGGGACCAGTGAATGTTGTCTAGACACTGATGAGGAGAAACAGGCACTGAATCTTTCCAGATGCTTTTTAGATCCCTCCGCAAGGCACGTTGAATGTCTTGTTTATTCTTGCCAGCGCTTTGAAAAGTCCCTTTGCGTTATTAGACCGGGAGAAGAAGAAGAATAAGTGATACAGGATCAGTCTGATGACATCTTGAAAGGACATTCTCTGTTTTCGTTGTGCGAAACGTTTCCTTTCTGTCGACTTTCAGAGTCGGGATGTGTAACTGACGACGAGTCCTCTGCTCATTCAGCACTGATCCAAACCAGAGCAGGGCTGCAGAGTTCGTCCCCAGATCCTCTTCCTTCATTACCCTCCCTAATTGGTTTATTTGAATAGATCGTGATCGCTGCTGGATCATTGTAGCTCAGCCATACGTGCAAGGCCAGTGCGTGATCTCATGCTCACCCACCTCACAAGGGCGAGATGATGCGCTCCATGTGTCGTGGATCTGCTGTGAAGATCCTGGTGTTTATTTGGGTTTTCAGTCTCAGTTTGTGTAATTTTCCTCCGCCTGCTTGTTTGGACTGAGACGGACCTACTTGGTGTCGGCCTATGTGTCGTCTCAAACCACAGCATCAAGGGCTTCCTGCAAAGTCTGAGGCGTCTCAACACAGAATCTGACAAATTGCTGTATATTGTTTTTCTCCTTTGAAACCGGTGACGTGATCTTGTCCTCATGAGTTGATCCATTATTTATTGTGCATTTTCTCCAGTGTCTTACAATCACCTGATCTTGTGTCTTTTTGTCTCCTGCAGGACACGGCCTCCCTAGGGTCCCAGAAAGGTGGGATCACCAAACATGGCTGGCTGTATAAAGGCAACATGAACAGTGCCATCAGCGTCACCATGAGGGTGAGATAGTGGGGATGAATCGTTTGAGTCTCTGACATTCTTCTGTTCCAGCTCTTCAATTATGAGAATTTGCTGCTTTTCTTTGTTTTATATGATGACTAACCAAAATATGTTTGTCAAACACATGGCGTCGCCTTGGCCTCTAGAAACTTGTGATTGGCATTTTTCAGTAATCAAATAGCCTTTTTTGTCATTGTAAGCGGTGAATATATACAATTTAGGACTGTTTTTCGTCTTTGGTGCAATCAAAAAATTATATAAATAATTTGAAGAGAACACCTGGTAAAAACAGCTTAGTAGGTTTTGAGTAACGAAAACATAACCTCTGTGAATACTAAGTGTTAGTCGTGTCCCTGAGCAAGATGATATAACAATGTCATTTATCATATGTTTCATTTGTACAAGCTAATGAAAAATGTACGAGCTTAGGAAAAACTCAGTCAAGAGAGAATGTGAAAATAAATGAAAAAATATTTTTTTACAATTACAATTGGTAACACAAGGTTTTTTCTTTTCAAATCAAAGTTATCAATTGTGTTAATGTAACATATTAACTTTAAGTTATTTGTTTTAATGTAATATATAACAATATCTTAATCTTATGCTGTATTATACTGAGGGTGTGGATGATTAAAATTTAATATTATTTCTTCTTTTTGTTCCAGTCATTCAAGAGGAGGTATTTCCACCTAACTCAGCTCGGGGACGGCTCGTACAATTTAAACTTCTACAAGGATGAGAAGATCTCCAAAGAGCCCAAAGGAACCATCTTCTTGGATTCCTGCATGGGTGTGGTTCAGGTATGCTCCAAATATTCCGACTATGTCTGGCACAAACGCAGTGATTGTTAAACTACAATGACTCCAGATGATCCGTCACCTGCTTTGCCAGACGGGATATCCCTGTTGGCGTTAGCACAGGGTGTAGCCAGGTCCCCAGTGCAAATTAAAGCGCTATTAACCAGGAATATGGATAGGACTATGGACAAAGTCACTTCCTCTTTACAATTCCTTTGTCTATAAATGAATTTCCCAACATGCAGGCTAAAACGTAAACTATAACGGGCACAGCGTCAACACAAATGGCTCTGACTGTGATGGACGGCTGCTGAAAAGCCTCCATGAGACCATCTCTGGTTCATTTCCCTGAAACCTGAGCTCTCTCTCCTCCCCGAGGTCACGTTTTACTGCTGACTCTCATCTGGTGAATCAAGGTGAATGCTGAAGCCTCACTTCCATGTACTTTGCGTCGGCCCCACAATCGATGCCACGTGTCTGAATTCCGGCCGGGACTCACAGGGTGCATTGTTATCTGTCCATCACGTCAGTAGAGGGAAAGAACCTGGTGTTACTGAGGAGGCATCCAGCTGACGTAGATCAGGCATTATGAAGTTTGACAGCACTGCCTGATTCTTATCATGTGGAGGAGGATTGAGGTGCACTAACATTTTAATGCAGTGCCGTTCATTGAGATCCCCGACCTCCACAGCACCCAGCTTTGTAACCACAGACCTTCCCTCTGTTTCATTCCTCAGTGGTGGAAGACACAGAGCTAGATCTTTTGTCTTCTTTTTAACACTTTTCTGTTTACAAAGGGATTACTAGAAAAGGTGTCTGTGGCTCAGGAGGTAGAGCGGGTCGTCTACTTAGCAGTAGGTTGGTTATTCGATCCCCGGTACCTTCAGTCATATAAAAGTGTCCTTGGGCAACACACTGAACCCCTTATTGCCCCCTTGCTCAGACAGTGGGGGAAATGTGTGTGATAGAAAAAGCACTGTGTATGAATGGTGAATGCTGTGTGTATGGGTGAATGCGTCTTGAAATGTGAGAGAAGACTAGAAAAGCATTAGATACATTTACCATGTGTGCCTTTATTGATAGGAAAGTGTAAGTGTGAAGGGGTAGAGAGAGTGAGGGAGACAATGCAGCAAAAAGCTGGGTCAGAACTGAGCTTCCAGTTGTCTCTTGGGCACTAACATAGTTTTAAAGTCACTTGATTGCATTGCACAGCCCCTGATTCATACAATACAATTTGATAATATATATTATAGACTTCATATAAAGATGGACAGCACGTCTCCACTTCCTCCCACTTTCCAGGAATGAAGCTAAGCTATCCCAGATATGAATGCTTTCATCTTGTGGGGGGATCAGTGTCAAGGTCCCACTGATACACATCATGAGTCAGTCTCGAGCAAATATTATTCTCATGAGAACGATCTGAAAGGATAAAAAACATCTTTAAGAAAATGTATTGGACGTGTACTTTGACGTTTTAGTTTGGCTCATTTCCCATCCACTAACATTGAGGAGGCAGGATTTATGACCTATACTGCAGCCAGCCACCAGGGGAGATACTTTGGCTTCACTCTTTGGAAACCGTCATTTCGTCCATTTTTATATACAGTCTATGGTTGTGAGGTTTTTATGAGCAGAGCTGCAGATGTTTAACTCTGCAGCTGTGCAGTGACATCACACTGGGCCTCGACCTGTAAGAAGATGGCGTCATATTGTGTCCTTAAACATACAGAGCATGTTCCCATTAGGTTCAAATGGATCAAAATGGCTTTAAAATGTTATTTGGCCTTTTTTTTTTTCTTATCTCTTATTTTCTCTTCTCTTTATTCACTGTCTGAAACACGAGCACGGATACTAACGATATTTAGAGGGTGTTTTCCTGGGGATTAGTGCAAAGTGTTGTCTGGAAAACTGTTGGACTTTAAGGTGATTAAGTCGGTTTATCCTGACTCCCGTTTTATTTCTGTCCTGACCATCCCTCTCCATGTTTACTCATCCAGTCTGCAGATAATCACTCTCCCTCCCCACCACTCCCACTGTGCTGGTTTAACACTGCCAGCAGGACACTGTGATAACCACAGTACCGCAATACACTCACTGCTGACAATAATGAGTCGACTTCACTGTTCCACGATATGAAATAATGCTTGAATATTTTATTAAACTGGATAGTCAGTGGGGAAATCATCGCTGATTCAGCACCTTCGGGTTCTGAATGGGCTGAAATAGCTGAAGCCCAAACGGGAGGGTGGCGTAGCTCTTTGGAGGTCAAAGTTCATCCCTGCAGATCCAGCTCATTCTCTGTGACTTCATCTCACTTTATAATGTCTCTGCTGTGGTCCTGGCAGAGCAGGAGGCTTCGTTACACAGATGGAAACACTCGGTCCAGCCTTCACTCACTGTCCAGTCGCTTTCTGCTGCAGTTAAATTAAATTTGAGTTTAACTTTCCGTCTTTTGGAAATGACTCCCATTCTTTGCCAAGTTCTGTCAGTGTTAGTTTAGAGTTTAGAATTGAATATTGATTTTTGATACCTGTAAATTCTGTGTTTACAGCCTCAAACAGCAGAAATTAATCTGCTAAATAGAATCATAAAACCTTACATCAGCTGCCTCCTGGTCAGCTGGCGATGATTCAGTGACATTTCCTTTGTCCTGCCACAGTTCAACAGAGAGATATTTGATTTAAGAATTTTTAAAGAATTCAATGTAGTCCATCTGCAACTTTTGTTTTGTATCTTAACATTTTCCTCCCCTCGCTCTCTTCTCTCCTCTGCAGAACACCAAGGTTCGGAAGTTTGCCTTCGAGCTGAAGATGCAGGACAAGAGCACCTATCTGCTGGCTTCAGACAGCGAGGGAGAGATGGAGGACTGGATCAACACCTTCAACAAGATACTGCACAGCAGCTTTGAAATCGCCATGCAGGAAAAGCGGAATGGAGACGTCCATGATGGTGCGTGAGAATCAATGTGTGTTTAGCCCTTTAAGGACACATTAATGTGAAATGACGTATTGTTGAGTTAGTCATGTCAGAATTTTATTATCCTTTTGCTGATAAGAAATAATTTTTCTCTTGCAGAAATATCCATGATTTAGTCAATATATCTTTGACAGACTGAAATATGTCTGAACAAATTATGTGAACAATAGAAATGTTCTGGTATTTAAGTGTTATAGAAGAACATTAAGTGTGTTTTTTTTCCACTTGTTAAAGTTGTCTGTGATAGTCCAGCCAACATATTATTTTCTATGACATTTAGTCAATTTGTCAAACACCAGGGCATTTTCAAAGTTGTTTGACTTTCTATAGCTTAAAGAAATTATAGCAAATCTTTAAGAAATGTATAATAACAATTCTAATGATATATTTTATACAATTATGCCATTATATAAGCTTAGTCTCTAAGTTGAAGATTTCCCTCAGTTATTTTATCCATAATAATAATCAACTACTTATAAGATCTAGTAAATCCACTCGTTGTTATGAGTTTATTTATTCTGGGATGCCCTCTGCACTTGAGGATGTTTTAAAGAGACGCTGCTCATTCACAACAACGTCTCCTCCCAGTTCTCTGTTACTGCTTCCTGTCTCTCTCTCTCTCTCTGTGGTTAACCTGATACTGGACCACCCAGGCTTTTAATACTCACCTACTGTCTCATAGGAGGATTAGCTGAGGAGGGAAGAGGCTGAATACCTCTGCACAAAAAAAATACTCCACTAATCTTTCCAGCTCCCTCCAGTTTGTATTCATCTAGCTGTGAACGTGAAAGAAAAGAACCGATTCCGCTTGAGGAGATGTGGTAGATATCTGAAAATGAACCGCAGAGACCTGCCATGTGTGTCTCTCAATCCTGACTCAGTCCTGCACGGGTGAATTAGTGTTTACTGAACTTTCACGTGTCAGTAAGAGATTAAAGAGGTTTTACAACAAAAGGTGGTTGAGTTTAAAATCCATAGTTTGTGGCCCGGATCACATGATTTCTTACGTTTTTTTTCTTTCAGATGATGATCTTGGAAAGTCAGACAGCTCCTCTGGCAGCATGGACAGCTTTCAGGTAGGTCCGGCTCTCTCTGCACGATCACGATCACGCATTCATTACATCATCACACGGAGCTGAAGCACTAAACCCCTCTTCCTCACTGAGGCTGTGAGTACGACGGCCTCTTTCTCACCAACATTTGGCTTGAATTTGGGTTTCAAAGTCACTGGTTACACACCTAATTTCTCCGGCATCCATTTGTTATTGCAGCTCAGATCTGAAATTGACAACAGACCTGTCGTCATGCAATTAACTAAAACTAAAATGCATTTCTACAGTATGACGTTTTTCATTCAGTTTAACTTTGGGTTTCATCCAAAAAAAAACACACAGCAAATTAAACATCTGGCTGCTAAACATTCATCCAACAACATCCAAAGAAAAGTAAGAAGTGGAAAAAGCTGACACTTGCTTTAACATAACGACAATGGAGTATTAGGGCCAGTTAAAGGGAAAGAAGAATCTGACATTTCGATTAGAAAGAAGTCGTAATTTGCCGTCAATAAAGACGAGAATAAAGTCTAAATATTTGATTATGTGTCATATTAAAGGATCAGCCTGTCTCCTGTGTTAGAATTTGGAATGTACTACATCTTGTACGGTTAAACTTTGGTTTTGTTTCACAAATAACAAAATATACTGTTCTCACATTCTCAAGAATTTCAATATGACCCTAATATACGTCCATAAGGACACCTGCATCAAGAGTAATAAAACTTGATGATCGAAACTGTCATATATAATCTGCGTTTCTTTATTTACAAACTGTTGACTTACAAGCTCCAGAGGAGTTTTCCCTCCTCCCTGAATGGATATTTGATGTTTCAGGAAAATAGCTCTTAGCGCTGAGTGGTACGCAATATAGTAAAGCCATATGTGGATGGAAACTGGTGGTAACTGTTCGCTGGAAAACAGCTTGACAGGTTCCAGTGTGCAGAAATGGATACTGGTACCACCTGACTCTCCCCGCCGAGCCAATAAAATATCAAGCTTCATTTCCAGATGGGCGCAAAAGACAAAAATGTCCTAATGATAAAACCAACCGAGTGCAAATCTCTCACACAGCTCCTCTGGCCTTCTGATGCGTTTTTGGTTTAAATGGATTTAGGAAATGCCTCTCCTCTCCGCAGAGCACCAGAGAGATAGAGTCCAGGATGAGGAACGAGACCAGATTGAAGCTGTTCACCCTGGACCCTGACACGCAGGTAATTAAACCAAAAGTTCACTCATTCCCTGGTGGTAGCAGGAGCCAACTTACCACCGCATAATAAAATCTTTTGTGCTGTGTGTTAGAAGCTAGATTTCTCAGGAATAGAACCGGATGTGAAGACTTTTGAGGAGAAGTTTGGCAAACGGATTCTGGTGAACTGCAACGACCTCTCGTTCAATCTGCAAAGCTGCGTGGCCGAAAACGAAGAAGGGCCGACGACCAACGTGAGACAAAATCCTTTTCTTTCCCTGAATAACACAAATATCATTATCTGCAGGATTAAGCACGGAGGAAACGGTTTGTAAAGGGCAGACCGGATGGTCTCATTATTTGACTCCTGTTGACATAGCAACCTTCTACAGACTCAGTAGTGGTGAACAATCTCTATAATGGAGTCCGATGTCCTGCTGTCCCTCCCAGCAGAAGCTGTCTGTTAAAGGCTAAACATGCCCTGTCTCCACACACACACACACACACACACACACACACACAGAGCAGATACTGTGAATGTTCACTCAGCTTCTTTCACCACAATTTACTTGCAACTGCCTCTCGTTATGCAGAAAACTGTCGTGCACCGATCCAACTTTTTCCACTGCAGATGGGGATCCGGATTCTGATTCAATACACAAACTCTGTATAACTCACTGATTGGAAATAATTTGAGTCCTTTATGTGTAAAGTAAAATATCCACAAAACAAGTGTAGTTTAAAATGTCGTTCTACATCTAATGTAGTTTTGTTGATGGGGATCAAGAAAACACACTGTCTGTAGTGTTCCTCATTGTTTAAGATGACTTTAGTATTCCAAAGTTGAGTTTTACTTTAACCAAAGTTATTTTACGAAAGTGGATTTTTACTTTAAGTCCCAAAAGCTGTTGTAATGCAACAGTTTGAGTTAACAGCTACACATTACACTGTTTTATGGTGTCTTGATACACACTAGTTGACAAAATGTCAATTTTTTCAAATGCACAAGTCTCAATAACATCCTCCTCTTCCTCTGTCTTAATACAGAATTATTCTTCTGTTTCCTCTCCAGGTGGAGCCCTTCTACGTCACTCTCTCACTGTTTGATATCCAGAATGGGAGGAAGATCTCCTCTGACTTCCAGGTGGACTTGAACCACCCGTCTGTGCGGGGCTTGGTGCCCAATAACATCAGCCAGTACATGAACGGAGGAGGGGACGCCCACCCTGAGGGGCCCCGGTTGGTCCATGGGGTGCCGGAGGCGGCCATGCAGTATCCCAAACAGGTGAGCTATGTTTTTTACGTCACTAAAATATAGAAATAATAAATTGTTTGCTTTTTTTGCAGTTCCACAACAGCACTATGTCAGTTTGAACCAAAATATATTTAAATCTGTCTGCAGGGGGTGTTCTCAGTAACATGTCCTCACCCAGATATCTTCCTGGTGGCTCGTATAGAGAAGGTGCTTCAGGGGGGAATCAACCACTGTGCTGAGCCGTACATGAAGAGTTCAGACTCCACCAAGGTACTGACCAACCTGAGAATTTTCATCACTTGCCAACAAACAGAGTGGTTGCAGGACTGACGGTTTTTTGGAGTATCTCTGTGTATATTTCAAGTGTGTGTGTACCTGTGTTAAGTCTGAGAACATGCTGAATACTCGATGTTACAGTGCACGTGTCTCTGTTTAAGCTCCAAGTGTGTGCTCCTGTTTCCCACCAGGTGGCACAGAAGGTCCTGAAAAATGCCAAGCTGACATGTAGCCGATTAGGCCAGTACAAGATGCCTTTTGCCTGGGCAGCAAGGTAACGAGGCATTGACATTAATTGTGTCCTGTCCCAGAAATAGCAGTTGTCATTGTGCTATGATGAAATTGACATTTACCATGTCACTTTTCACAGTGTTTGATTTCAACATTGCAACCTATTGAGGTTGAATTCCATATCAGTTATTCCATATTCCCTCACATTTTTTTTTTTTAATTGGTAATAATTTTAATATTAATTTAACCTGTAAAGTTCTTCATCAAACATTTTCTGTGTTTTTACAACTATCAGTTTACATTAAATAAACTATCTATGAAGCAATTTAATGATTATTTTGAGTACAGTAATGGAAACATTGTGAGTTGCAGCCCTCAACTGTAAAGATTCTTTCTGTCGTCTGATAAAACATAATCTTTGGTGTATTCGTGTGCTGCTGAAGAGAATGTTGCTGAATTGTCTTTTTTTTTCCTCACAGGCCTTTGTTCAAAGACGCTTCAGGGACGCTTGACAAAAGTGCCCGTTTCTCAGCTCTGTACAGACAGGACAGCAACAAGCTGTCGGACGACGATATGCTCAAGCTGCTGGCTGACTTCAGAAAGTTAGTAATGTTTCTATGAGTACACTCTGTTTTAAAAAGCTTGAGTAATCTTGCAGATTTCCTGGAAATGAAAGTATGGAAAATATGTTCCTATAGCTTGAAAACCAACTGTCATTTTTGAAAGTAAAGACGTTTTGCTCACAGCTGTGAATGTGGTCATATACCATTTGTCCACGTCCAGGCTGTCTGCCTGTTTCTTATTCAGGCTTTGGTCGATGATCACAAAGGCTTAACCAGGGTTTATTTTTCCTTCCCTCAGGCCCGAGAAGATGGCCAAGCTGCCTGTTATCCTCGGAAACCTTGATGTTACCATCGACAGTGTAGCCCCCGACTTGTCAAGTAAGTCGTCTAAGCTCGCTACGAGCAGCCAATCAGACCCGACCGTCCATGTTGTCCGCAGCAGGCTGTTTATTTGGTCTCTCTCCCTCCTGCTTCTGTGTGTAGATTGTGTTACCTCATCCTACATTCCTGTGAAGCAGTTTGAAGTCGGCGAGAAGAGCAGTGTCTTCTTTGAAGTGGAGGAGTTTGTGCCGTATATAGCCAAATGTTCTCAGCCTTTCACCATCTACAACAATCACCTCTACGTCTACCCGAAGCACTTGAAGTATGACAGCCAGAAGTCATTCGCAAAGGTACATCACATGACTACTGAACGTTGTCATCAGAGAAGGAATTTCCATTGTTGTTTCATTTGTTTTTATACTCCCACGTCGGCGACACCTGGTGGCCAGACGCATGTTTGCGGGTTATCCGTCAGTCCCATTCTTGTGAACACCATATTATTTCTTTAAATTTGGTTCAAACGTTCACTTGTACTCAAACATTAACTGATTGAAGGTCAAAGGTCAAGGTCAACCTAGACCTTGTGAACATTTATATATATTAGAAACTCATAGTAGTTTCTGATAGTTAGCAATTGGAGGTCAATGGCAAGGTCACTGTGACCTCACGAAACAGCCCTGTGAACCTGTTATCTTCAGAACATAATTTGTATGTAGTAGAGTGTGCAGACCGAAACTGCACTGGTTTGCCGAGGCATGGTATTTCTACATTTCCTCAGTGTGACTAACTGGATCAACTCTTTGTCTTTAGGCCAGAAACATCGCTGTCTGCATTGAGTTCAAGGACTCTGATGAAGAAGAGGCTGTTTCACTGAAGGTAAACACACAAATGTGTCCTGGAGGAGCTCTAAAATCCCAGAAGGAAAACCCCACCCGCCACAGAAACTAATCAGCTATTGTTCTCACAGTGCATCTATGGTCGACCTGGAGGACCATTGTTTACCAAGAATGCCTTTGCTGCCGTCCTGCATCACCAGCACAACCCTGAATTTTATGATGAGGTAGGACACTGTGTGCAGGATGTTATTGGGATGTTTATTTGTGCTGTTTAAGCTTTTACTATATGTGTGTTTATGCTTCTTTCTTTTTTGCATCTTTTATTCTTGTTGAATGACCTCTATGTTCGATAATGTGCTACATAAATAAATTCATCTTGATCTGCCTCATATCCATTAGTTCAAGATTGAGCTGCCGACACAGCTCCATGAGAAACACCACCTGCTCTTCACCCTCTACCACGTCAGCTGTGAGAACAACAGCAAGGCCAGCACCAAAAAGAGAGAACTGGTTGAGACACAAGGTAAAAAAAACTGCAGCATAGAGTCTGCACAGTTCGAAACCACTTTTTTTAAACTCATCTGTTTTTTCCATTTGACTGCTGCGTATACAGTTGGGTGTGTTATTGATGTTTCTGGCTGGAAGCGTCAGACTGTTAGCTGACTAGCCTCTCCTCTGACTCCTCTCAGTGGGCTACGCCTGGCTCCCCTTGCTGAAGGACGGCCGGGTGATCATGAACGAGAGTCAGATCCCTGTGGCTGCCAACCTGCCGGCTGGATACCTCAGCAGTCAGGAGGGAGCTGGCAAGGTAGAGTGCATCGTCGAGTTGTGGAGCAGTAATGACTTGGCTTCATCTGGTCAGAGTTTAAGTGTCTCTTACTTTTTGAATCTCTCCTAGTAGAGTAGAGTGCACACCTCCTCCAAGGCCCTATACTCCCCTCAAATTAAATCAAGCTGCAGCAATTTACACCCACACATAGATATCTGTCCCCTGAATACACCTAATTGTTTTTTCATTAAGATCAATGAACTACTCTTTGGGAAGACAATATCCTCTCTCACATTAAAGAATGTGATAGACGATCCCTAGATTCCCCCTCTGATCCAGATCTGCAAAGTTGAATGTGTCCTCCCTGACCCATGAAACAATCCTCCCACCAGGTTGCATGGTAATGTGTCCAGCAGTTATTGTGTATTCATGCTTAAAATCAAACAGGAGGTGACAGGTTTAGGTGAAAAAACAAGTCACAACATCATATAAACTTGATAAAATATAGAAAATATCTTTCGAGATGATGTGATACAATGGATGTAGTGCCTCATGTTTACTGTATTGCTCACCCAAGTATTGTTTATCTGTTTTCTTACAGCATGGATCAGGTCCTGAAGTCAAGTGGGTGGATGGAGGGAAGCCTTTGTTCAAGGTGTCTGCTCACCTTGTTTCCACTGTCTACACTCAGGTTGGTTTTATCATACACGCTGTAAAAGTCTCTTGATTTGTGTACGTCCTATGAAAACGAATGCGTCGCATCGGAACTTGTGCTGTGATTTCATTGTGATTAACCTAATGCGTTTTTAACCTTTTTATTTTTTTGTGTCTCATCGTTTCAGGATCAACATTTACACAACTTCTTTCATCACTGTGAGAGCGTCACGTCTGCAGCGCAGGTGCCAGGAGGAGAGCTGGTCAAATACCTGAAGGTAAAACGATGAGAATAAGACTATATTTCCCTCGGGATCAGTAAAGTATCTATCCATCTGTTCTCTCTCTCTCTCTCTCTCTCTCTCTCTCTCTCTCTCTCTCTCTCTCTCTCTCTCTCTCTCCTTGATAACATGGATGACCTACCATAAATTATTATATCTATTGATTTTTTGTCATGATTTGATTTATATGCAGTTCAGTGTCATATATTCATTAATTTTATGGGATTTAAATACATTTGCTTGATGTTGTTGATTTCTACCCTTGGTTGGTGTCTTGTAGGTTTACTAACTGTGTAGCAGTAGGAGTGCATAACATAAAGTCTATATATACTGAATGACTAATGTATGAATCGAGGATCTGGAGCTCAGTCTAAACACAATGACATCTGAAACTTTTCCGGATAACTGAAGGGAAAGTTTAGGCCTGTTTCACATTTCAACTTCACGGTTTAAAATTTTCAGCTAAAAGTAGTTCACACTCCCAGTCACACTTGGTTGATGCTGATTCACGTTCACCACTTCGTGCTGCATTTTACCAACAGTCCATTCTTCTGGACATTCTGTGCAGGGCTTTTTACCGTTGCCAATAATAAACAATTTATTTGTAGCTTACCAGCCAATATTAGTTTGCTACCAGTAAGTCTGTCAGAAGTCTTTTCATAACTGGCGTGATTGCTTTTCCATTTATTTTGTATTCTGCTGCAGCAGTAGCTCGGTTATTACTTTTTCCACCTCTTGCCTTCTCTCCAGTCCATGGGAAACTCAATTCACTGTTCCCCTGGTGGACGTTGACATGGAAAGCCACACTTCCAGTGTGTCCCTTGGGTTCTAGTGAAAACACAGCAGTGAACATGAACAATAGCTGGAGGGTGAAACAGCAGGTCAGCCGTGTCGAATGGACGCTCGCCAAAGGACTTTGGCTGGGCTTGTGTTAGTTTCCTGCTTACAGGCAGGGATGCACGGGTACCTACTCTCTGCCATGTTCCAGACACTGGAACATTAACACAACACTAATACAATGTTGTTCACTTGTGTCCTGATTAGTTACCTCTCATGTAATTTGCTATCCAGCTTCTGTTCTCTTCTTTAAGGCGAAAGAAGACAACTCTACACATTTATTTTTCTAAGAGTGCATTAGTATTCTCACCGAACTCTTCGTAAACATGTGCTTTTGATGTTTGCGTCCTCAGAGTCTGCACGCCATGGAGAGTCATGTGATGATCAAGTTCCTGCCCACCACCCTGAATCAGCTGTTCAGGGTGCTCACCAGTGCCACCCAAGAGGACGTGGCAGTCAACGTCACCAGGCAAGTGTCTCTGAACCAACAATCACTTCAAATGAGTCATTTCATGTAAATATTGATAAACAAATTGATAAAGAATTAGAAATATCAAATTATACTATTCATCTATTTGTTCTGTTGTTGTTGTTTTTTATATCCTGTACTTTCTATGTTGTATGTGTGATGTAACGTGTGCATTAATAGAAATGAAAAAAGGACATTTATAATAGAAAACACCCCAAAAGAATATAAGTGCAAAGCTCTAATTTAGTCCGTTCATGACCAAGTCCTTACTTCTGCTTTCCTTTGCTGTTGTTTCCTTTTAGAGTCATGATTCACATTGTTGCCCAGTGCCATGAGGAGGGGTTGGAACATTATCTGAGATCATACGTGAAGGTAAAAATGTCACGCTACTATGCAAATGAAAGACACCATCTTTGAGAAAAATGTATTTGACCTGTTCTTTGTTTGGTCCGCATCCCATCCACTAACATGGAGGGGGGGTTTAATGTCGACACACTTGAGCTTCACTTTTGGAAGCTGTAAAGTCGTCCATCTTTATATAGATTATATGTGTCATGTTTGCCAATTGGAAGATCAACACGTCTCTCGCTCTGTTTCTTCCAGTTTGTATTCAAGACTGAGCCGTACACGTCGTCCACCACCCGATTAGTGCACGAGGAGCTGGCCAAAGCCATGACCGCCATCCTGAAGCCCTCCACTGACTTCCTCACGAGCAACAAACTGCTGAAGGTAACATCTTTGTACAGTGTTAAAGGATGACACGGTGTGTAATTATATCTGACGTGTATAATGTCTGTCTCGATCTCTGATTGATGTTTGTGTGCCCTGCAGTACTCCTGGTATTTCTTTGAAGCCTTAGGGAAGTCCATGGCTCAGTACCTGATTGAGAGCTGTAAAGTGAAGGTACGTCTGCCCCAACATGTGCGTTCGACTCACAAGTGTCTGCTTCATCACAACTCAGCTTCCTCACTTGCGGCTCCCGACATGCCAAGTCTTGTGGACAGCCACAGCACCACAGTCAGAGTATTGTGTATCCGCGGCCTGTCCCACACAGCTGTGCAGTTTAATTGGCTGCATTTGTTCGTACCCCATAAACAACCACATCCCTGTGTTTAACCTCCACTGGCAACATGTGGAGGCCACAGCGGAATCTCCAGATGAGTCGCTCACACCAGTCTGGAAAAAAAGCATGATCTGTTCTTTGAGGTTCGAGTTTCATTTCTAGGCTGGTGATATTCTTTATAATGATCTGTTATCATCAACAAATTCCATGGAAAGAGCAAAAACAATTTAACTTTATTGCGTTTCTACTTTACAATTTCCCTACACTATCTTTGGCTCTGAGCACCAAGACCATTAATTTCTACTGAAGATGTAAATCTTAAAAAATAGGGCAAAACCCCTAAGAAACCACATTTATATTCCCCAGATCCAGATCCAATTTTAAATCCGCAGCAAATGGCACATGCTCCTTAATATATAACATTGATATTGATGGGTAAAAATAATCTGACAAACACCTTGTCTTACTAGAGAAAGTGGTAGATTTACCGTTTTGTCTGGATCCATTTGGGTCTTATCCTGCCTACAATCAATTAAACAAACAACAAACAAAGAAAAAGTAAGGTTATTTTATAGTATCAATTTGAAAAGACATGAAATTAAAAAAAATAACATTGAGGTAATAGTGCATATGTGTCTGTGACTATTATCGGATGTACAGCAGCAGGACTGTGTGTGCCCTTGACTTAAAATAAATTAGAGTGCCCAGGTCCATATTAGTGAAGGACACTGGCAAAGATCAACTCTTTTTATTTTAACCAACCTTATCCTTAAGGTAAGGTTTAAGTCGTGTATTTTATACCAACATTCTGGTTATATCTCTCAGTTGTCCAGGAATCAGCGCTTCTCTGTAACTTTCCATCACACGGTGGAGACGTTGGTCAACATGATGATACCACACATCACACAGAAGTACAAAGACAACCTGGATGCCGCCAGGAACGCCAACCACAGTCTGGCCGTCTTCATCAAGGTCAGGATCCACAGTTGCGTCTTCAGGAAAACAGCATGAATTCCAGTTAAAGCTAGAGAAGGTTTTTACAGTGCAGTCAGTCCTGGTTAGTGTAAATGTATAGATTGTTTCTTGTTGGCTATAAATAATGAAAGAATCCTTCTCCTTCCCTCTGCAGCGTTGTATCAACCTGATGGACAGAGGCTTTGTGTTCAAGCAGATCAACAACTACATCAACGGTTTTATGCCTGGAGACCCAAAAGTACGACAACACAACCAGTTACAAAATTCATAGAAACAAATCATGCGACGGCTTGTTTTTAGGAAAGACTTCAAATCTGCCTGCATCCCAGTGAAGGAAATGTTGTGTTGAAGCTGTCTGAAGCCTGACTTGTTTCTGCCGTTTGTCAATGCAGACGCTCTTTGAATTCAAGTTTGAGTTCCTGCGTGTCGTATGCAACCACGAGCACTACGTCCCCTTAAACCTGCCCATGCCGTTTGGAAAGGGAAGGATACTGAGATTTCAAGGTGAGAAGACGATCCCATTTATCTGAGAGTCAAGTAGAGTCTATTGTGGCCGGCTTTGATTTCACAGCAGGTACTGCTTCTTTTTTTGTGTGTTCCTCCACTAGCTTTATTATCTCCATGTATTACAGTGGAGTCATACGATACTCCAGTAGGTAGGTGCAAGTTGTGCTGCCTGTATGTCTTCTCCAAAAAGATCCAATTTTAATCCGACCAATAAGCCACGAGCAGAAAGTTGCAAATCCCTTCTGAAATCAGATTTAATCAGTCGTCTTCCATCTCTAATGTGAACTGGTTGATGTGGAATGATTTACATGGCACAGAAAAGTTGCACTGTTCGATAAGACTTGGCTATTTGTGCAGGTTTGGCTGATTTCTGAATGTGATGTCTGCGACTAGTGATGAGATTCTTTTCAGTACATGCTTGGAATGAATGTTGGAAACAGCCTTTGATTTGGTGTGTGTGTGTGTGTGTGCGTGTGCGTGTGTGTGCTTATGGGATTGCCTTACTGGTCTCGATGCTGTTGGAAACGATCTGTGAACAGCTGCTGCCGTTCAATCACTCGCTTTAATCCTGTTTGTCTTCCTCCACACTGATCACTTTGATGTGGAGGAGCAGCCTTCATGTGTTCGACACCAGACTCTGAGCTTCTCTGTATTTCTGTATTTCTTTTCCCTCCTATAGTTACATTGAAATCAAAACAGTGAAACAAGTTTTGACATGAAAATCACTTACTTCCAATGATTGTTTACATAGATTACAATTGGTTGGAAATGATATACTCTGAAAACATTATGAATTGATTCAAACTGCAGTCAATTTATTAACACATTTTTCAAAGAAGTGTTTACTTATACTTTGTACAAAATTTATCAAACTCTTGGAAAAAAACCTCATGGACATGTTTTTGAAGAATAGATTTTTAATCCTGGCTACTTTTCTTGTGAGGGTTATAATAAATGATCAATTTACAGTGCTCTCATTATTTAGGGCCGTCTGTGATTACTCTAACACCACAACTCATTCTCGTTTAATCTCTTCTTCCTCCTCTTCCTCAGACCTTCAGCTGGATTACTCGCTGACAGACGACTTCTGTAAGAACCACTTCCTGGTCGGGCTGCTGCTCAGAGAGGTCGGTGCAGCTCTGCAGGAGTTCAGGGAGATTCGTCAGGTTTCCATCCAGGTGTTGAAGAACCTGATGGTCAAACACACGTTTGATGACCGCTACACCTCCAAGGTCAGTGGTGCCTTCGTACTGTAGCTCTGTCTGTCTGTCTGTGTCTGTCTTTCTGTGTGTGTGTGATTTTGAGATATTATGCTGACTGGTTTGGTTTGTTTTGCAGAGCCAACAGGCCAGGTTGGCCACCTTGTACTTGCCCTTGTTTGGTCTTCTCCAAGAGAACGTGAACAGGCTGAATGTGAAGGAAGTAACTCCTTTCACCATCAACCACTCCAACAATGTAAGGGCGCCATCTAGTGGCTTCTCCTGAATGAAAACCATCCAAGCTTCACAAGGCCCCACCCAAACTTACCCTGTGCATTGTTTAATGTCACACAGTGCCCCAGACAAACATCACAAAGCAAACTGTCAGAGTTTTAACGGAGGCTTCACCCTGCAGCGGCCCCCCGCTTCATGTCATCCCGGTTCTCTCCCCCTTTCACGCTCAATTCTTTCCTGTCAAATATAGTTCTGAAGCCCAAAAAATATCTTTTAAAAAATGATAAAACGTTTTAGCATTTCCCTATACATGTATGTATTAAGTATAACACTTAATGTCTTATTATATTTAAACATCTACCAACCTAAGATAGCAAGTTATGGATTAAGGGTTAATTCCATCATAAATGTCCTAATAACACTGGAAAACCTTCGATCAGGACTTTATGATCCCCCCCCCCCCAATAAGTCCTGAACACACATGACATACTGGACTTTTTATAAAAACATTCAGTGTTTAATGGGGATCTGTGTCCATTGATATCTCTCCCTGTTTTTCATTCAGAACGGACGAGAAGATTCACTCTATACCAACGTGTTGATGACGCCTCCCAGGTCCAGCACCTTCCTGGACACCAGCTTACACAAAGATGTGTTTGGAGTCATCTCAGGCACCGGTGAGGGAGGAGGAGAAATGGGGCTGAAAATAAATACACTTTTGTTTTCATATTAATATATAAAAAATGATTGATTTACTCATTTTTTAACAGCTTCCCCTCACACGTCATCTACCCCCAACATCAGCCTTGTGCGCCACGCGGGCTCCCGCGGCTCCCTCATCAGCACCGACTCCACCAGCAGCCTGCATGAGAAGAACACGGAAAAGGGAAACTCTCTGGAAAAGGTACATCTCAGAAAGTGCTGCAAGGTTCCTGAATATTAAACCTCCTGTAATTCATTCATAATGTTACATTTGAGCGTGCCTGAGGCTTACACCACACCTCCCCCTGCCATAAGGTGTCACAGAAAGTCACTCCTTGTTAACTTGTACCATTAACTCCCTCCACCTTCCCCGTACGGCTGGTCGTGGCAGACGGAGAAGGTCGTACGGAGACGCTCTGTCAACCTCCTGCGTTTCTTTACGGAGGAGCTCTCCCTGCACACAAAGCGTGTCACCGTGGACTTCTCCCTGCTCTCTGTCCCCTGTGTTTTACACAGCACCCTGCACCCCAGCGTTTCACTCCAAGTACAAAAACGCCACCTTCCTTCAGCCAGTCGCGCTCCCTCCTCGGATTCTCTCCTCTGGGCTTGTGAAAGTGTGTGTGTGTGAGAGTGGCCTCGACTCTGAGCCCTGTCTCTACCCGATGGTTCTCAGGCTTTTTGCTTGTTTGTTCTCTGGTGCCATAAATCAGACACGCTGCACCACAGGGCCTCGCAGGGTTTGTCTCTGCTCAGCTTCCAGATGTTAATGTCGAGCATGCATGCGCTCGGGAGCTCTCACTTTTCAGCTCCTCTCATGTTTGCAGTGTCATTTTTCCCCTCCACTGATAAACAGGCTCGAGTTAAATCTGTGAAGAAGCCCATTAACACAAGGATTGTACTTTCTCTGTCCCTGCTGACGTTTGTTTCATCTTCTGTTTTGATTTGTGATGTGAGGTGGCATTTATCACAACATATACGTGTTTAAGAAGACATTGGGAATATAAAGTGGTGTAAATTACACATGGTACAATCTCTCTATTTAAGATGTTAAAAAACACACAACTGAAAATACAGAAATTAACTGAAGTAAAGGTTCACAATTTCTGTCCAGCTTTTTGGAAAAAACTAACTTCAGCTTCAAGGCCTCATGCTACATTCAAATCACCCAATAAAAAGCCTAAGCCACGGCCTTGTGCTTTCCATGAAGTCATCCCAAGCAACTTTCATGGTCTAGAGACTACGTGCTGGCAGGGGAAGATGCTTGGTATATAGCCAACCCCTTTGCTGTGGTGTTACTCCACTGCAGAGGAATTACAACTTGCAGTCTGTGCACCACAAATAGAGCGTGTGTGGCTCGCGCAGCTTCGCCGCTGTAATTTCAGATCTTCATTGATCTCACGCTAATCACGTCATTCTACTGTAAATCAGCAAAATAGGCAGTTTTTTTCCGATGTGTTTTTTTAACCTAACAGAGCGTCCAACACATATCAAGACTCAGTTTTCTTGACTCTGTTCAGACCTTGTATTATCATCCGTCCCATCACAAGAGGACAGTGTTAAGTCTGTTCACTCCTGATTGTGTCTCCTGTGACCACTTGTGATCAGAGCTGTACTTAGCACTGACCACTTCTAATCTGATCACTCAGGATGGATTTTAATACGAGGTCTGAATGGGGCCTTTGACCAATGACCACTAACACATATCAATCAATCCGATTTTATTAGTGTAGCACTTTTCATACAAACAAAAAGTAACACAAAATGTAAGCAAGCCCAGCCACCCAGCTGCACCACCCCCGATCATACCGATGAGGAAACAATGAGAAATAAATAGAAAGATGTATATTCAAAAATAAAAAAAATGAAATAGAGAGAGAATAGTATTTAAGTGCCTATTGTGCATTAAAAGGAACGTAATCTGAACATTATAAAGTTTAGCACACAGAAATTGTTGTGCTAAATGCCCCTTGTGTTTTCTGTACTTGGGTTTATTTCAAGGCAGAATGACCTTGACAGCATTATGTATGTTTGATCATGTCTGTGTCCGTCTCTGTCCCTCAGAACCAGACCCCCACCACCCTGGGCAGCCCCCTGCTGCGATGTGACAAACTGGACCAGGCGGAGATCAAGAGCCTCCTCATGTGTTTCTTACATGTGCTTAAAAGCATGTCTGAGGGTAAAAAGCAACACCATCTTTCTCTCAGCTGTCTGCGTGACACTTAAACACTGTGTTCACTCCCAGCCAAGAAAACCTCACTGTCCTTACAATGTCAACCACTGTCTCTTCCAGATGCTCTGTTCACTTACTGGAGCAAGGCCTCATCTGCTGAGCTAATGGACTTCTTCACTCTAGTCGAGTAAGACGTCTTGACATTTCCATCGTGCACAGTGACATCGTGAGTGACGATGACAAATGTGTCCTGACCGATTCCCCACTTGTCTTCCCTCTCAGAGTTTGCCTCCATCAGTTCAGATACATGGGGAAGAGATACATCGCAAGGTAATTCTGGTGCCTGTGTTTTTAAATCTGTTGCATGGTTACAATTTTTGATACTCTTTTTATTTTTTTGTTTATATCTGGTTGAATTTTTTGATCAGAGATTTCCGGCCTCTGGTTCAATGGTTTCCAAACTAATTTATCCAAACTCCCCTTAACAGATGATCACAAGTAACCCTCTGATGACAGCACAAATGTTTTGTTTCCCACTGTACATTAATTGTCGATTCAACTTGAAGCTGTATATAACAGGACTGTAGCTACTTGTTGACTTTTTTTTCGTCAAGAGTAAAATATGATATGTGATTGTTGAAGAGTGTGATTGTATTTTTCAGCACAGTTATTTGCCTTTTAGAAATTAAAACGTATCCCAACACACATAGTTTAGTCTCTCTGTAATGTGTTGGGAGCTCTGGCCTCGGCTCCCGGGGGGCTTTGGGTGTCAACTCGCTCTAACCTGTCACCACTGTTTCTATCTCTATTCACCTAAATGCTGGCAAGTTTAACATAATGAAATAAAACCTGGCTCCTGCCCCCTCCTGCCTGGGTAAGCCTGACGGTGGAACTGACTTTCTCAAACCAGCTGCATGAAATATTTCTCCCATGCAGCCTCTTTCTGACATGCATGGCCTGGGCTGTAAGTCACTGCTTTGATGCTGCTGTGCCACTTTTATAATTTGATATCAAGTTGCATGCATAACAAGCAATCTGCATTAATAACAATTTCAATCTTTGCTCTGCTACATACAGTAGGTACATGCATAAATCTGAAAATGTTCATGCATTATATTTTCCAATTGCTATTTCTGTTTTACCTCAATTATTATAAATCTACTGTAGCTCTAAGGACATTTGTACTTGTGTGCTTGTTTCTGTGTGTGTGTGGTGAAACACATGTGTGTAAAAACGGTGTGTTATTCACCTGCGCTTAACTAACTCTGGCTCCGCTGGTCATCAGCCATTCATCTAACATTGTCCCGTTTCCTCGTCAGGAACCAGGAGGGGGCAGGACCCGTAGCTCATGAGCGGAAGTCTCAGACTCTGCCCGTGTCCCGTAACAGGGCAGGAATGATGCATGCCCGCTTACAGCAGCTCAGCAGCCTGGATAACTCATACACTTTTAACCACAGTAAGTGCTCCCATGCTGTACGGCATCAGCAAACCTCCTCTACCAGAGGACCCCCAACCCGTCCTCTTCCGCCTCCCCCTGTGTAGTCTTGACTCCTCATGCTTTTCAACATCATCAGCATCCTCCTCCTCCTCCTCATCCTCTGTTTAAACCCAGCCCACTTTAAAGCAGGAAGTGCTGCAGGATACACGAGGGCGTCATCAGTTAATCGGATAAAATTGGGGCCAAAGTCGCTGTGGGTCACTTTACACTGATTTAACCTAAACTGTGTGATGAGTCTGTTAACGGCATCTTTTAATAAAGTTTCTCTGTGTTTTCAGTGTAAGAAAGATTTCAAGTATTCTTGGAATATCTGTAGAACCTGGTAAGAATGTGCAGCGTCAGTGCTATAGTCCGACTGAGCTCTGTTCATTTGGTGGAATTGAGAGCATGACTGTTTTAACTGAACATCTGCCTCCGAAACCTTCTCATCCCTCTGCTCGGCTCATCTGCTCTGAACCTCATTTTACATTTCAGAAAGAATCTGTGTAAAATAGTTTTATTCCAAAATACAAAATTTGTATTTCAGACAAATCTAGCTTACAAATCATTCATAAGTATTGGAATGGCACTCAACTTCTGCCCAGGCGGGTTTCTAACCCTATCTGTTACCGTACAGCGGCTGAAAAAAGTCTACACCTCCTTGAAACCAAATGTAAAATGACTAGATCCAGATTTTTATCTGAGGTTGCAAACACTCATCGATATCAACCCCCGCTTAATATTTCTGAAGATCCACACATCATTTTCCAGGAAAATGCTGCAAAATCTAGCAATGTTCAAATCTCGGCAGAGGTAAAAGAATAAAAAAAAGTTTGGAATAAAACTTTATCATTTCAACTTAATGAAACTTTTCATCCTTTTAGCAACAGCTTTGCCTTTAACACTAAGGTCTCATATTTTATGTGATGTGATATGAAATGATGTCTCTTCTCAGCTTACAGTCACTCGGATGCTGACGTGTTGAACCAGTCGTTGCTGGAGGCCAACATCGCCACTGAAGTGTGCCTGACTGTCCTGGACACCCTCAGTATCTTCATCATGGGTTTCAAGGTAACTTTCTGTTATATAGAATAAGAACTTTTTTGAGAGTACTCTGCATACGAAGGCTTGAGTCCCCCTGTGGGTTCGGTTCTGACTCGGCCCTTTGCTCCTTCCCCCATTCTCTCCAGCCATTTACCACTTGAACTGTCCTTTCAATAAAGGGCGAAATGCCCCAAAAATACTATATCTAGGTTATGCAATGATAATTTCAGGGCAAATTAACGTGAACTCTCCTCCATTGGTTTCTAAATAAGACTCTGTTTTCAAGCTGATGCTCTCTGTCTCTTCAGACTCAGCTGTGCTCGGACCACGGCCACAGTCCACTGATGAAGAAGGTGTTTGAAGTCCACCTCTGTTTCCTGCGAATCAACCAATCAGAAACGGCCCTCAAGCAGGTCTTCACCTCCCTGCGCACCTTCATCTACAAGGTTTGACACACCGTTGTTGTCTTATTTAACAAAACTCTAGCAGCCCTACACAGTAGCCCATGACTTACCTTGTCTTCTTCTACCCTCTAGTTTCCCTGCACATTCTTCGAAGGCCGTTCTGACATGTGTGCCGCGTTCTGCTACGAGATCTTGAAGTGTTGTAACTCCAAGCTGAGCTCCATCCGCAGCGACGCGGCCCATCTGCTCTACTTCCTCATGAAGAGCAACTTTGACTACACGGGGCGCAAATCCTTCGTCCGGACGCACTTACAGGTAAGATAGATGAATTAAACAACAGATTCAAAACAACTAGGCTTCATGGCTGGCTGTAGAGATTAAAGATGAATTAGAGATGAATATTTGCTCATTCTTCTTTCTCTTTCTGTAGGTGGTGATCGCTGTCAGTCAGCTGATCGCCGACGTCATTGGGATTGGAAGTACCCGCTTCCAGCAGTCTCTGTCAGTCATCAACACCTGCGCCAACAGTGACAAGACTATTAAGGTCAGCGAGTCATTTGTGTTCATAATGAATCCACCTCATATTCTTGAATAAACACTAACTAAGTAAGTGCTTCATCAAGCCACACCACAACTGGCTGCTCTATTTGCTCCACAACAGAACACGGCGTTCCCGTCGGATGTGAAGGACCTGACCAAGCGCATCAGGACGGTTCTGATGGCCACGGCTCAGATGAAGGAGCACGAGAGGGACCCGGAGATGCTGGTGGACCTGCAGTACAGCCTGGCCAAGTCCTACGCCAGCACGCCCGAGCTACGCAAGACCTGGCTGGACAGCATGGCCCGAATCCACGTGAAGAACGGAGACCTGTCCGAGGTGTGTGATGAGAGACGCTGCTCGGTCTGTGCTGTTGAATAGGTTGAGCTTTTATTTTAAAGTGGGATAAAGTAGCTTTTGATTTGTTTCTCATATTCGGTTTCTCTGTTTTCAAATATCAAGTACTTACTTACTTTGAATCCGGTTTATTATGCATTGATGTTGTGGTTGATACTGGCATGTTGCATGATTAGTAATATCACCATCACTTTGCTTATCTGAATTAAATGCTCTCTTTGTTCTCAGGCGGCCATGTGCTACGTGCACGTTGCAGCGCTCGTGGCAGAATACCTGCGGAGAAAAGGTGTGGTAATAATCCATTTCTCTTAAATGCCACAGAGCAGCATGTCCAGTATTTTATCTATATAGAAATGGTACAAATATTTTCTTATTTTGTCCTAAGAAAGTTTTTGAACTTGTACGTTAAAACCCTGTCTTGTCTTGCAGGCATGTTCAAGCAGGGCTGCTCAGCTTTCCGTGTGGTGACTCCAAACATCGATGAGGAAGCAGCGATGATGGAGGACGTCGGCATGCAGGACGTCCATTTCAATGAAGTACTTCATTTTGCCATAGGACATATTGAAATATATTTCTTGTAAATGTTTGATCAATGTTTAGGCACTTTTTGCTGTCCTCAAAAATATTATCAATATTTTCTTCGTAAGAAAATTAAATCAGGCATTTTTACAGATGTCTGTCTGTGCACGTAGATGTAAACTTGTAGTCATCACATTTGGTCATGATAGAGGAGGAATTTTCTTATCAGACACTTTTTTTTTTAAAGCTAAATTCCCATTCGTCCCTGCTCCTGTTCCCTCAGGATGTCCTAATGGAGCTTTTGGAGGAGTGTGCGGACGGACTGTGGAAAGCCGAGCGTTACGAGCTCATCTCCGACATCTACAAGCTCATCATTCCCATTTATGAGAAGCGCAGGGACTTTGAGGTACGAAATTGTGTCATCTGGAAATGATGTTTTCCCCTCTAATGTCCCCTCGGCCCATAACCATTAGCATGTACAGATTCTAACCGGGTTATTTTTACACAGAAACTGGCGCATCTATATGACACGCTGCATCGTGCATACAGCAAAGTCACAGAGGTCATGCACACGGGCAAGAGGCTGCTGGGCACCTATTTCAGAGTGGCCTTCTTTGGACAGGTGAGTTTGAATCTCAAGCTACACTAGAAAGGTTATGTGTTAGATAAATACATTTTCCTAAGTCTCACGATTATCTAATTTATGTGTTAACAAAAGAGCACAGCCATTAAATTGCTGCTGCTGGTTTGGCAAAGTAATTCACGCTCCACACAGGGGCTGTTTTTATCTTTAAGAGCATGACCACATGCTGTGGCATTTCTAATTCCCCCTCTCTGCTTCCCATCCTCTTTGAAGGCAGCGGTAAGTTGTGCAGTAGCCCTCGCTTGCTTTTCTCCAGAGTGTGTGTGTGTTGTCGGTGCTGCTGTGATCCATTGCACTTTGTCTCCTCGATCGTAGTTTGCTGCTTCCAGTTACAGTAACAATCGAGCCCCATCTTCCGCTTGATGTTTTTTGGGACTGCGTTGCATGGCACCTGTCCACTTCTCCACTCATATCGGTGTTTTCTGCTTTCGTGTTACAGATCTAAGTGTGTAAGAGTTTAGTAGTGACTCTTGTTTTTATTAGAAATTTTAGAAATTATTCATTGGGTGTGGTTACCTCTTCTTCTGTACTCTGATGCCGTTTCTGACATGAACTGCAGGAGGATGTCCGCATTATTGTGTCCAGACTTTCTGTGGAGTTTGACTTTCACAAATGAACAACGCAGGGATCTTTGAAGAGTTCACCCGAGGGGTGGGGCAGCAGGCAGAGGCAGGACGAAGAGTATAAATCCTGCTGTGGAGATCACGTGTTTTATCTTTGCTCTACATCGGTATCGACCCTTATCAAAAGCTCTCTTAGCATTTAGTCGATGTCTCCGCTTTTCATCATGAGATATTATGTTTTCTTTTAATTTTTTTAATTATTTTTATGTGTCTCGTGAAGAACCGTCATCAACACGCCTGCATGTTTGCAGTGACTCCTCCTCCGGATCTCCTGCTGTGTTCTATAATTGGCTCATTTGTACATTCTTCAAAGTTCCCATTAAGGGGCTGGCATAAGAACGTTCACAGAAAGTCTGGAGCCCCGTCACTCTGAAGTTTGTGTTTCCACATACAGCCCCTTCAGTGCATGTCTGAAAGCAGCTATAGAGAATCAACATATCCATGTATGTCTTAAAAAGGGTTACATTTATAATTTATGCATGAAATAATGATTTCACTCTCTGTTGTCCACACACCTTGTAGCAGTACCAGTTTACTGACTCAGAGGCTGAGGTAAATCAGTGTGAAAGCAGCCGGACAGTCTGCAGTGATGTTTTAGGCTGTGGTGTTTGTGCTCCTTCGCTAATGGCCGTCGCTGTGTTGCTTATCGTCCAGCCCTTTAACTCCTCCTCTGCTCTAGCCTCAGTGCTGTTTCCAATCATAGGATGAAACCCCTCTAACGGGCTAATAGCAGGATTCATCTCTCACTGGGGGAATGCATGGCTTCACCTCATTGGTTCAGGGGACTTTTCACCGTTCAAGTACAAGAAACGGATTAATCTCAAGTGTTCCCACTGACGGTGTGAAGTCCATGCCCCCCCCCCCTCTCTGTCCTCTGGTTTTGTCTCACATCTCATTGAACTGACACTAGTTGTAGTTTTGTGTTTTCTTTATGCTTAGCCCTTTAGATAGAGGCTTGTGTATTTGTGGAGTCTGACAGAACTTTTCAGACCAGAACTTTTTTTACCATTTTATATAACAAACTGTCATAATGACTCCCGCTCACAACCCTTGTGTGGTTTGACGTGGCACTGTTTGCTTCTTTTTAGATAAAGATACAGATAATTGTTCGTGCATTCATGGTCTGTTCGATGTTTCTTCAGGGCTTCTTTGAGGATGAAGACGGTAAAGAGTACATCTACAAAGAGCCCAAATTCACGCCCCTGTCTGAAACATCTCAGCGGCTGCTCAAACTCTACTGTGACAAGTTCGGTCAGGAGAACGTGAAGATGATTCAGGACTCTGGAAGGGTGAGACTTTCTCCATATTTAATTTGTGCCACGGACGTTTCCACAACCTGGTATGGATCTCTTGTAATGACATATGCTTATTTTTTGCAGATTAATCCCAAAGACTTGGATTCAAAGTATGCATACATCCAAGTGACTCACGTGACCCCTTACCTGGAGGAGAAGGAGCTGGTGGACAGGAAGACTGACTTTGAAAAGAGCCACAACATCCGTCGCTTCGTGTTTGAGATGCCTTTCACCATATCGGGCAAAAAGCAAGGCGGCGTGGAGGAGCAGTGCAAACGCAGGACCATACTAACCAGTACGTAACCCTGTGGGTTGGTGTGGCAGTGGAACATCAGAGGGGAAACACTGTTAACTGTTACAATACCACAACATTTTAGACTTGCGAGGGAAATAAAAAAATATATATTTGTATTATTTTGCTCCTAAGATTTTGTTTGCCTGACCTTTCCTGTGGCAATGTCTTTCTATTACTACAGCTATGATTACTGTTTAGATTATTAGGGGTATTTTATCAGAGTTCACAAACTCATTATGTCGTTGTGTGACTCTTTAACCCTTCTAGTAAAACATAGCTGTAAAACAACATGTTGGTAACTTCTTCATCGAATAACGTCACTAATCTAAAAAGTGAAATACGTTATTTTTACATATGTTTTTTTCAGATTTTCCTCTCAAAAGAGCAAATATGTAGAATCCTGTCACATGTGCCTCAGTTGTCACGCATGACAATACTTCCTGTGCATGAGTGGATCTTGATTAGATTCTCGACATGTCAGCCGTTTGTCAAGGACCTTTCTAATCACGGCTTTATTGTTTTACAGTGCAACACTTCCAAAGGTTCAACCTTATCTTCTTATCGTCATTATCTGAGAGCTTTGAAAGGATGTCCAGTACATTCGAGTGGATCCTGAGTCGTAAAACATGCAGAACGATTCCAGAGCTGAGAAGCAAACTGTTAACTCCTCTCCTCATTGTGTCTCTGTCCCGCAGCCACACATTGCTTCCCATATGTAAAGAAACGTATTGCAGTGATGTATCAACACCACACTGACCTGAGCCCCATCGAGGTGGCCATCGACGAGATGAGCAAGAAGGTGGCTGAGATCCAGCAGCTCTGCTCCTCCAGTGAGGTGGACATGATCCGCCTGCAGCTCAAACTGCAGGGCAGCATCAGTGTCCAGGTGCCTGCTTGGAAAAACACTTACACAAACAGGAAATACCTCATGAAATTATCATGACAACAAAATATTTAACCTGGCTACCACATCTTCCTGCAGGTAAATGCAGGGCCGCTCGCATATGCCCGAGCTTTTCTGGACGACGCGAGCGCCAAAAAAAATCCTGAAAACAAGGTGAAACAGTTGAAAGAGGTCTTCAGGTGAGATGTCAATGGTTTTGTGTGTGTGTGTGTGTGTGTGTGTGTGTGTGTGTGTGTGTGTGTGTGTTTGTGTGTGTGAAAAGTTTGATCAGGTTGGTGTAAATTTCCTCCCTCCTTTTAACACCTGTTTACATGAATTCCCGAGCAGGCATTTTGTGGAGGCGTGTGGCCATGGCCTAGGCATTAACGAGCGCCTAATCAAAGAGGACCAACAGGAGTATCATGATGAGATGAAAGCCAACTATAGAGACCTTGCCAGAGAGCTGTCCATCATCATGCATGAGCAAGTAAGTACATCACTGCTCTGGCCACAGCTACTTAGCACAAGTACGGCTGTAATTACTGTCTGCATCACTAATGTCACGGCTGAAATCTGCCTCAGAGACGGGTTTTGGCAAGTGAAGTGTGTGATAATGAGATATCTCACGTTTTTTGGATAACACCATTCTCTGTTTTTCCCCTTTGCTGACATGAGCAGATTGAATGGTAATACAAGAAGCATGAGAATGATATAACAAACTGAACTGTTGATTGTTGGTCCAGCCAGACACATGATCTCAGATATCTATTGATAGTGGAATTTTCATTTCAAGCAGATCTTGAGGTTTAAGTAGTGACCCAACACTTTTAGATTTCTGCAACATATCTTTAATCTGACCTTTTGTATCTGGTTAAAGCAGAACTCTTAATACTTTCATTTATTGTTGTATTAAAACTGGGTAATAGTAATGCCCTCTAATCTATCCTGCCTAATATAACAAAACAAAATAGTAAAAAAAAAATTCTAATTCTAAAGTCCATCCCTTGACCTTAAATAAGACTGAAAATATATGACAGTTAACAGATTAGATCAGAGATCACCGGCCTTATCTTTTCACAACAGCAATAAATAAGAGCTCAGCTACACGTTCAGTATTCTGACACGTCATAGCCGACATGTCCACTCTCTGTCAGGAAAAGTTCACCTTTCTCTACCACTAGCAATCAGAATCTAACTGGCTAGACCAACATTTACTTCTGCACTTATCTCTTTGCGTTAATGTGTGTTTTTGCATGTGTTTACAGTGTTCACTCTATGTGTGCATGTGCATATAGTACATTTGTACTTGTATAGACAGTATACTGTATGTACTTGCATCGGAATCTGTGTCATTGAGCAATTACTTTTGTCTTTGTGTACGTGACTTACACAGATATTGATGGTTTTCTATACGCACCGGTGGTTTTTATGTATTTGTTTTATGTTTTTAAGGGTTTCTTAATTCCCAACTTATTCAGATTCTTCACTTTCTTGCAGAGAGTCAGATGAGAAAGTTGACACTACTCTCAAATTGTATCTGTGTGCGTAAATGTGAAGGTACAGGCTGCAGCGACTTAGCTTAGCACAAATAATGACAGCAGGGGGAAGAGCTTGGCTGACTGTGCAAATGTGACGGAAATAGCCCACTGGCACATTTTCAGGTGGAGTGAAAGAACAACAAAGAGTGGTTTTACCAGTAGTGGGGATTGTGTATTTCTTGGCTGGAAGCAGTTAACAGAAAATACTTATTTACCAGGCAAGTTAGGAATCCCGGCCAACACAGGCAAGTCAGAGGCGCATGTTTTGTACAGATAATCAAAAACATTTAATCTAAATCAGTCTTCGAGGCACTGAAAGGTGGGAGTTTCTATTTCATCCTTAAAATGTATAAAGAGGAATTGATCTTCTCATCTTACTTTCTGCAAGAAATCAAAAATGTCAAACTATTCCTTTAAATATGGGCCTGGTTTCACAGTCATTCACGTTCTCGTTGATCCAAACGAATCCCTCATTCCTCCTCCTCTTTCCTTCAGATCAGTCCTGTGGAAGATGGCATGAAGAGCGTTCTTCCAGACTCGCTTCACATCTTTAACGCTATCAGTGGCACGCCAACCAGTGCCACCATCCAGGGCATCCCCAGCTCTTCCTCTGTGGTGTGATACGGAGCTGGGTGACCCTTGACCTCAGCGCCCCCCACACCAGACATGCGTGTGAATCCATGCGGTCACTACCAAACCTGAATCCTGCATTTTCTTCTGTCCGCTCAAAGGAGGCACCGACGAGGGCACAGACAAATCCAACTCTTATCAGTGGACCATGACCAAGGCACTGGACCTTTTTAATTAATACAGTACGTGTGGAAACTGGATGTGCTCGGTGTGGCCAATTTAATTTTCCTGGACAAACATTGCGGTTGAGGCACGAGCCCTGAGCAGGAAACCCCGCGTCATCGCCACACAGCACAAACCTGTTGTCTCCTTCCCATGAGAACACTGGGCAGTTTTTCTACAGAGAAATTCACGTTGGGCTCTTTCATATGCATGTCATTACAATACACCCGCTCAACAGCCCATTGTTTTGTTTATTTTGATAATGTTACACATTGTGTTTTTAATGTGCAGTATTCCACTTTTATAAGCCACTGTATTGATGTCTTGATGAACAGTATACACTGCATACATCGATGCTCATCTACCTGCACATGAAGCTCTGTTTCTACCGGTGTGCAGTTTGAAAAAGGGCCTCCTGTGTTTAGAATTCAACCTTAAGTCACTACAATGTCTTAGAGTGAAAGAGTTTTTAAATATGTAAAGCCATTTCGTACAAAAAAAGTATATTCCAAGTTGTTTTTAATGTATATAAAAAAAGGAGTGTGTGCAATATTTGCAAAGTTTCTTGCTGTGTGGGGCTTATACACTGTAAAGACATGTTCACCTTCTTGCCAAAGCAATGAGGTGTGGAACCAAAAACTTTGCCTACTGTGGGAGTGATATGAGGCTTTTACCATTGTAGTGTTCAAATGTTCTATAAATTGTTTTATATTTGGGCGACAATGGTTTTATAAAAAATGTATTTAACACAAATTCACTGTTCTGCTGTAAACAGATGTTCCTTTATGCTTTTCTTTTAAATAAAATGCACTCATTTCTCTGCACTTGTTCTCATGCATCCTTATTGATTTACTGCTTTATTAAATGTGTTGTTTTGTGAGCTCACTCTTACATCTGCTTCAGGTCTAAAGTTCTTGGGAATTCATACTTTCTTTTAATGAGATGTCCGTGAGAGAACAGAGCAGACTTCCTATCTGCTGTATCACGTGTCCACAGCCATCGTAAAAGCAACACAGTCAGCAGTGTGACAGACGGATCAAGGTGCTAATAAGAAGCCATATTACAAGAAACACTCCCACTGCCACTGGTGAAGAGTGAAGGATAAACTATCAGCTGCTCCCTGCAGGAGTCAAAGGAATATCTACTTCTACAACTGCAGCATAGAGCAGCTGAATTCTCACTAAGACACCATGGCGGGTGAGTTTGTGTGTACAAATACTAAGCAGCTTGAGCATGAGGAAAATATACACATATCGTCTCTTTTCTTATTATTTAAATTTCATCTTGTGTGCAGATAATGAGGAGGATCCCAAGAAGGGGAGGCAGAGCAGAGGAACGGTAAAGTACCGATTCGTCAAATGATGTCTACCTCGTTTTTATTCGCTCAGTGAAATGATATGATAATCGTAACAATTAAGCAACCAGCCTCAATATCTTACACCTATGGGTACTGTTTACTTTGCAGATAAAGATTTAAAATCTAAATATGTTAATTATATAAAACAGGATGTTTTACTCAGAGGTGCTGTACTTTTTTTAGGTTAAGCAACTACAATTATTTAATAACTTAGCAAAATGTAATCAATAACAATTAACAATGTATGATATGAGTCACAATAAAACTTTATTGATCTGAAGGAGGAGTCACAAACTATACGCAGGAGTAAAATAGACCTAATTCAAGTCATAACAACTTTATCAACTGCAGCATTTAAGTTCCAAAGGAATGCAGCAGTACTCGCCACTGATTCATATTATATACATTATTCTGAAATTGACCATTTTGAATTTTGGTGTAAATACCTTTAGAGTTTTGAATTCACTTTATATTTTTACCTATTTACTATTTCTACTGTAGCAACGTTTAACACAATGCTGCCGTTTGATTTGTCCACCAGAGCAAAGAGGTGTGTGGCTACCCACTCAGCATCTTCTTTATCGTTGTGAATGAGTTCTGTGAGAGGTTCTCATACTATGGAATGCGAGGTGAGAATATTTCTTTCTACAAACTAAACCATGTGATTTATTATGTAACCATGACAACATAACTGTCGTCTCTCGCCTTAATTAACCACAGTTTCATGATTCCTAGATAAATATGGCAAAGTTCCATAATAAAAGGAATTCATGGTTATGCAAGGCAAAGACAAAACATATCAACCTGCAGATAGGGGCACTAGATCAGGAAATGTCTATTTGTGTTGTCAAAGACACAGGAAACAATATATGCAAAGGTTGGAAAGAAGGCAGAGATAAGGCTTGGCCGGGGGACAAGTTCAAGTTCAGGTTATTGTGGGAAAAGGACAATCCAAGAGGAAACAAAGACCCACACAGTATATTAGACCCAACTGGAACTCAATCTAACTCAACATTACTGTACTAAGCTACCTCCAAGGTCATATGGTTCAATTTTGGAGTCTTTTAACTTTATCATTTTTGGGACTGTTTGGCACACTTTTGAATTTTATTGTGTTGTACTGGCAGGTATTTCTATTAGTTCCTATTAGTTTGGCCACAATGAGGGCAAGGTAAATAACAGAAATACCTCTCTGTATAATACACGTCCTTTAACAAACTGCAGCATCCAAGATGATCATAGTCAAACCAGTATATCATAGTTATATTAACTTCTCTATCCTGTTTAAAAACTAAATGAAGATTATAATTTCTATGAAGGTAATATTAATTAAATTAACTGGAGAAAAGAGAATTTTGTTGTCTGGTTTGTATAGCTTGTTTGATATTTCATGTACAACACTAAATCTTTTGAGAGTTGATACTGTGCGTTAGATTGATAATTGTTTTCATACAAACTAGAAGAAACCTACTTCTTCTCTGCCTGTCCACAGCTGTGCTTGTGCTGTACTTCAAGTACTTCTTGCAATGGGATGATGACCTGGCCACTTCCATCTACCACGTCTTTGTGGCTCTCTGCTACCTCACCCCAATCCTCGGGGCCATTGTGGCCGACTCCTGGCTGGGAAAGTTCAAGTGAGTTTTTGTCTCATGTTCTTTCAAAATTTAAATGAATGCTCGCTTTACATTCAAGGGCCATTTTAATTTCAATAACAACCTTTGAGGGTCAAACTTAGTTATTGAACACATATATTACAATAACCTTTCTAAGGTGATGGCTGGGACGAGACATCTGATGTCAAATGGTAGTGATGATGATGATTCTACTTACACTTAGTTCGGTCCGTTTTGAGTGGCACCGAGTCTTTGAAAGAGTCAGTTTTGTAAAGAACTGAATACAGTAGTATGGACCAAACCTCAGAGCATGACTCCTCAGAATGGAAGATCCGGTTAATAGAACTCAACTAGAGGAAGGTTGTTGTACTGTAGCTTTGAGCTTGTCGTTGCTTTGCAGCTCAACGATTTCCCAATGTAGGTTGTCAGACACATTAGCTTTCTCCCTATCGAGCAGTTTAGCAAATATTTTTTGTTCCTTTTTTTTTTACTTTTCATGTCCTTAACCTCTCACCAAGTGCTTTAAGCAGATTTTCAAGCTCAATAGGATATTCAGGTTTCACTGTGGGCTTTTTTTCTTGCAAAATTAGAGTCTGAGACTCTATTGATGCAGTGGTTAGCACTGTTGCCTCACATGGAGACGTTTCCTGGTTAAAGTTTGGCCGGGGCCTTACTGGAAGGAGTTTACAAGTTCTCCTCGTGTCTGTGTCTGAGGACTCCAGGTTTCTCACACAGTCCAATTAGTGCCTTTTTCAAAAAGCTGCAATACTTCATTAGTGTAGTGGTACTTTGGCATAAGGATAAGATAGTACTTCATTCACCATTGCTTTATTTTTCCTCTCTCTCCCTCAGGACTATCATCTACTTGTCCATTGTCTATGCGATTGGTCAGGTTACGATGGCTGTCAGTGCGATCCATGACATCACTGACACAGACAGAGATGGGACACCAAACAACCTGACCTTTCACATGTGAGTTGCTGTGATAACAAGGACATTTGGATAAGCAGTTTTCTTCACGTATTTCTATGAACTTCCTTGCTCATGCAGATGTTCCTCTTTCCATTCAGTGTGTTGTCTATGTTGGGTCTCTTCCTCATCGCTCTGGGCACAGGTGGCATCAAACCTTGTGTGGCTGCCTTTGGTGGAGACCAATTCAATGACAACCAGGTTAGAAGATTACTCCAATCTTGAGCTGAGGTTTATTCCAACATCCAAATATAGGCAGGAATGCTATAATACCTAATCTATAGAAGTAGTCTCAAAAACCTCTGCATGCTCACAAAGACAGTGACAGTGTGGTGGTGTATAGAATGTATAAATTCAACCTCTGGGAACAATGAATAGATTACCTAAGTTATGGGACCAAAGTTGTTTACATTGACATAATATCCAGCATTGCATTGCATAACATGTTCGCACTTGACAGTTCACTGACATATGTCTATGCGCAGGAAAAGCAAAGGAGAACTTTCTTCTCCGTCTTCTACCTGTGCATCAATGGTGGAAGTCTCCTGTCAACCATTATCACTCCAATCCTCAGAGGTAGATATAAGCAGGATATAAAGTTGAGAACAAACAGTGCCATGATCACGAGTGTATGTAATTATCGTTGATATCAGTGCTTGAATGTGAGTGAAATTGAGATTTTGACTGAGTTACCAATGTCTCCATCTGCAGCTCAGACCTGTGGCATCTTCATTAAGGAGAAGTGTTACTCTCTGGCCTTCGGCGTCCCTGCAGCACTGATGGTGGTTGCTCTGTGTACGCTTTAACACATGAAGACACTGGAATTCTTTTCATAATTCAAAAATATATAATGGTTTGGAACAAATACTCTACATTGATACCATTGTTTTGCCTGTGACGCCCCTAACAGTGGTGTTTATCAGTGGGAGCGGTATGTACTACAAAGCTGAACCAGAGGGAAACATCATGCTGGATGTGTGTAAATGCATTGGGGTAAGTCTGGTTTACACGACACATTTATATTTGCGTGAACCATCAGCGGTTCTTAACGTTTCTAAAAACATGTTTTTCTTTCACTTATTCCTGAGCAGTTTGCAATTAAAAACCGCTACAGGCACAGAAGCAAACGATACCCAAAGAAGCAGCACTGGATGGACTGGGCTGAGGCTAAATATAGCGTATGTTTCATTTAAGTTAATTCTATAAAGTGACTAAAACTTTATCTTTTGTCAAAAAGAAATAACTGTTCACATTCTGTCTTTCTGTGATGTAGAAACTCCTTATTGCTCAAATCAAAATGGTGCTGAAGGTCCTGTTTTTATACATCCCACTGCCAATGTTCTGGACCCTGTTTGACCAAAAGGTACCTCAGTTATTTTACTTCCTCAAAGGCAGTGTCATTGTGGAAACTATATGGAAACTATGCTTAATGTTGCATCTCTCTTAAAGGGTTCTAGATGGACTCTGCAAGCCACCAACATGGATGGAGACTTTGTACGTATGGAGATGAACCCAAATCTTAATATATTCTTATTAACTATAGCAAAGTGATCCTGTTCTAATGATTTTGTTGTGTCTGCAGGGGTTACTGGTGATACAGCCTGATCAGATGCAGGTAAGTTAAGAGTCTTTATCATGTTTGCTTAAACTGAGCTGCCGGATTTTATCGGAGAAGATTGTCATTGTGCGATGTATGTGTTTAAAAGACTGTCAACCCCATCCTGATCCTGACTCTGGTGCCCATCATGGACAGTGTCCTCTACCCTCTGATCAAAAAATGTGGCCTGAACTTCACGTAAGTTTTCCTGAAGCTGAGTCAGACAGCCACAAGTCACAATACAGTGCTCTTCATTATGTCATATGGATTATTTAACATTGATGGGATTATTTGATAGCATTTACTTTTAGTTCAACAACATGGGGAAATGTGATTGGATTTCTCCACGTTACAGCAAATTGTCCCTTTTACTCTTTTGATGAATAAAAAAACAAGAAAAAAGCCGGCTGTTTTCCCATGTTTCAGTCTTATTGTTAAGATATGCACATTTTCAGAAAGAAGGTAAATATGTGTGTCGCACTATCCCTTGAACTAACCAATAAAACTACAAAATGAAGCGTAGTAGAAAAAGAAGCATCATCAGACAGTTGAGGTTCAAACGGTGATCAAGCCGAGCGACAACAGCCACATCGATGTAGAAAATGTTGATTTCACAGTGATTATCTAATGACCAATGAGGGAACTTCATGTTAACTCAACAGACCTCTGAGGAGAATGACAGTGGGGATGCTTATGGCAGCTATAGCTTTTGTCTGCGCTGCTCTGGTTCAGATTCAAATCGATGTAAGTACATACCAATTACTACTCATCTCCATATGCACTGAAAAATACACACCAGCTCAGCAATTCATTTATTTTTTTACCTTATAATTAGTATTACAACTAACAAGTATTACTTCTCGAGATTATAACAAGGACGTCTTAACTTGTTTTCAGACAACGTTACCGACCTTCCCATCAACCTCCCAGAGTCAGGTGAAATTACTCAACATGGGCTCTAATCCAGTCTCAGTTAGGTTGCCTGGCAAAGATGCACTGACTCTTCCCGCAGCTCAGGTATGTCTTCTTATCATTACCTGTATCATGAAACTTTGATTAAAAGTGGAGTTTAAACTTAAAGAAAATCAGTTGCATGAACCCAAATCCCCACTGGACACTGTCCCTGGTGTTTGCACATTTACAGTAAGCTCTTTGTTTTGCAGGCCAGTGAGGAATTCTTCACATTTGAAGCAGGAAACACCAGTGTTTCAATTGGAGAAGTGACAAAAAATATTTCCTTGGCAAATGGAGCACGACAAACTCTTCTCATTCCCTCAAACATCTCTGAGGAATGGGTACTGGTTAGTGTGACAAACAAAACACTCACAAAACAATGAAAATTAAGACACAAGGATATCTTTCAATAATGATTAAATAAATCAAAACCGTGCTTTTTTTCAGTCTGATGGTTTGACTTCCAAACCACAAGAGGGCAACAATGCAATTCGGTAAAGTATTTAATCTAAAATAAATGAACAATCAATTGATTAGTTGACCGACAGAAAATTGTTGAAAAGGATTACATGTATGGTGTTCAATGTTTTTTCTAAAATGTCCTGTTTTTAATATTTTTGTTTTCTCAAAATTGTAGATTTATAAATGGAATGAATACATCAGTGAATGTATCGACATCGGCGGCCAACTTTGGAATAATTGAGCCATCATACTACTCAAACTACTCCAATATAAAAAACGGAATGTAAGGATCGTTGTTTTAACCTTCACTGATTTCCCCCAAAAAAATTCAAACCACAATACACTTTACTAGACAAATTATCTTTTTCTAATTTCAGGATCCTGTTCAAAATATCGAGTGGTTCACAGTCGTGTGAATATAGCAAAGAGTTTGGATATGGAAGTTCATACACTTTCTTTATCCCCGGCACTTTGGTCTTTGGACCCACTGTAAGTGTTGCATATGATTCCTGATATCATGAATTACAGTCGGCTTTGCAGTGTCATCCTACTGTGTTGAATGTCATTGCAACATAATTCGCTAAACCTTCATACAAAATCCCTTCTTGCTTATTCTATTTATTCCAATTTATTAAGAACAGTTGAGTTATATCTTACTTCATTCATAATTTGTATCTGTAATATTTTAGAAAGCTGAATTAACATAGGTAAAACAAATCTTATGCTGATTTTTCTATTTTTGACCTATTGAGTTGAATTGTTACTCAGCATTCCTCTGCACCCCACAGCTCCATCGTTGTTCAAATGGTTTTAAAATCACATTCAGTTTTCTCCAATGTGTAACTTCACCAACAAGGGAACTGCAGTTTATTATGAGTCACTCCCATACACTGTCCTGGTTTGATAGATATTCCTTAATGAGCATAAATCCACTGCTGAAAAAGTTCACCAACAAATGTAATCCTTACTCCTATATTTAAGTATAATTTGATTGAAACAAGTTCGATGCCCAGTTGTCATAAAACCTTACAGCTTCAATGTTTTGACCCATTTTTCAAGATGTATATCTCATGAGGGTATGAATGGGGTTGGGGTGGCCACGGGCAGTGTTGAGAAGGCATTAAGTATTAGCTCTAAAAGTCTAGTTTGTATGAAATGTTGCCTAAACACATTCGCATCAAATCAAAATCCAAAAGGTTCATAGCTGTTGAAAACTCCCACACTGGAAAACAGGGTTCAAAGCTTGTTGACATAGCTGGGGAGAGGCGTATAATAATTTAAATATGAGGACAATGGAGTGCAAATCACCTCTCTCCCCTCTGCACAGCTGGACAATCAAAGCTTGAAGTGGGAGTGAAAATGTCAATTCCTTGTTTTCTTAAAGTGACAGAAAAGTTCCAACATAGACTTTAATTGTACAAACAGGCAACTACAAATGTGTGTGCTCCGGCAGTTATTATAACTACGGCTATTAAGATTGATTTCTTATTTTAGTGCCAGGAGTCCATTACTGCGGCAGAAGACATCAAGCCCAACTCGGTTTCCATGGCCCTGCAGATCCCACAGTACTTCTTTATTACTGTTGGTGAAGTGATGTTTTCTGTAACTGGTCTGGCGTTCTCCTACTCACAGGTAATTGTGTTAGAGCGGTTTTCACAAATTTTTTCCAACGCTGCAACTTCCTAAAGAGAGTCAAGGACACATCGATTAGAATATTAAATGTTGTTGTCTATTTCCAAATAATAGTTCTCGTTAATGTCCTTTGTTTGTTGTCTTTATTTAAATTAATTTTATGTATGTTTCTATTTGAAAGGCGCCCAGTAACATGAAAGCTGTGCTGCAAGCCGGCTGGTTGTTCACTGTTGCTATCGGTAACTTCATCGTACT
This sequence comes from Pleuronectes platessa, assembly GCF_947347685.1. Lineage (NCBI taxonomy): Eukaryota > Metazoa > Chordata > Actinopteri > Pleuronectiformes > Pleuronectidae > Pleuronectes > Pleuronectes platessa. The sequence goes on from NC_070639.1 coordinate 12,323,957, forward strand.
GATTGTGGCCGAGCTTGCAAAGCTTCCCAAACAGGTAAACAAAAAATACTTTCACTTGTTTAACTAATCATCAGCGACTCAATAGTTCTAGTATATATATATATATATATATATCAGACATGTGTGTATTTTTGTGTCATATAATGACAATAACACATGATGATGCATTAATATGTCCCCTTGTCTCTTACCTGCTCTTTTTAAGTGGGCGGAGTACATCCTCTTTGCCTCCCTCCTGGTTGCAGTGTGCATCATCTTCTCCATCATGGCCTATTTCTACACCTACATGGACCCCACAGAAATTGAGGCCCAGTTCAAGAAGAACGATGACGACGATGCCGATGACGATAAAAAAACGACAGAGGTTGAGATGGTCAGGAGAGACTCGGATGACAGTCATGATGATAGCGATGATGACAGCAATAAAGACAGACAGACCAAAATATGAACGGTCAAGTTATCCATATGTCCATAATTGGATTATATTCAAAGTTTAACATCAACACGAGGGAAATGGTACTCAAATTTTGCCAGTATTGTGTGTTTGTGTCTGTGTGTGTGAAATATTTTATATTCAAATAGTAAAATGATAATGCACACTGAGCTCTTTGTATTAAAAATAAGGAAATAATATGTTAGCTGTAAATTAGGACAAGAGCAGGTAAATGCTATTGTTTTCTAACATTAACATATAATTGGATGTAACTCTTCTTTTATATTTATGTTTACGTTGTACCAAAGTAAAAAATAAAACCAATTTTTGGGTGTGTTTTATCATTAATGAGGCTTTTATTGATATCTTCCTCCAAAGAAGCATATATGAATATAAATATATAAATTGTTGCTCATGCCATTCTTACAGCTGTGAATATCATGTGGCTCCTATACTTTCAGACTGTGTTTTTTCGCAATACATGTGCTTGGCTAATCCTGAATTTCCTATACTGAGAAAATTAGATGGTAGAGAGAGCTTGTACCACTACACAAACAGTGGTCTCCCTGTGGGACTCTGTAATGCATCCCATCAAGGCTGTCATCTCCTACACTGGCTTGCTAGAAATAAGTTTTAAGCGATGACGTTCACTCCTAAATCGTGACCTTGGACATTTTAACTGTGTGTTCTCATCAGTGGAAGGAGTTTGTTCCGATTACACTGTTTGTTTGTTTTTTTGTGTTGTGTTGACTCTTAATCCCAGGATTGCTCATGGGAATCTCTGTAGTGCATATCAAATAATACTTAGCAACAACATCATTTTCAGTAGTACCATAACCCTTCTTAGCACAGACATTTTGATATGTAACATCGAGAAAAAGCTGAGGTATTACTTCTAACACCAGAATTGCACTTAGTGGCGCGCACACCTCCGCTAAGGCCCAACAGCTCCCCTTTAAATTCAATCAAGACACACCAAAACTGTTAACATAGATATCAGTCCTCTTAGTAGACCTGATTTGTTTTTAAATCAAGATCTCAGCAGTGTTTCTTGAGAAATTAACCCAAAATTTGGAAGATGCACTACCTAGTGAAATGTGGCCAATATCAGACTCCAATGTGAACTGGTCATGGCCCTGGTGTGACCCGCCGGTTTGAAGAACAACAAGACTTCCCATCCAGCACGCCGGGGACGGAAGTAAACAAGTAGAAGAAGTCTGTGATAAACATGGAGGCTACAGATGTGAGCGTTTACGGTTTCATTTGTCTCTCGATGCTTTCAGACAATGATCGGTCAAGATACGAGCCCTCAAGTTTTGCTTATAAAGACATGTCACCCCAAATACTTAACCTCACTGTCCTTTCACTGACTTCTTCTGTGGCGGATGTCTTTGCTTTTTCCCCGGGTGACACCCTACCCTTCTCCTGCGCCGCCGAGCAGGTGGCGAGCAGGCCCGCAGAGAAGCAGCAGCATCTCAGCTCGTCTGTGTGCTGCTGCAGAGTGTGGACTAATGTCACCATGATGATGAGGAGGATGAGGAGGAGCAGGAGGTTCACTCACCAGGGGGCGCACACTGATCTAATATGAGACAAACAGCTGATGGGAGCTGTCAGAGGGATGAGGGTGGATGTGGAGCCTCTCAGGAGGAACATGGACGTCCTGTTTCAGCCCAGTTATAACGTGTTTATCTCAGATGTTATCAGTCACATCATCATCAGTCACACAAAGCTCACTTCTTCTTATAGTTTGACCTTCTCTTAGGGAAGGGGTTTTACTACTTGTTACTGAACTCCAAATCAGTTATTATACCTTTAATTATGAAAGTGATCATCAGAGACAAATTGCATCAAGTATGAAAACCTTACACAATCCAGAGTGGCTCTTTTCAGTGGAGCTGTTTTCATCTACTTTACTTTATAACCATGACAATATATTACATTTCATCTGTTGATCATTTATATTCAGAATTATACCCAGGGGCGGCTCTTGGTACAGGCGACACAGGTGGTTGCCTATAGGGCGCAAAATGCCAAGAGGGCGGCACAGAGACTGATTTATCATGAAGTGACACATGCAATGTAAAACAATACAGTAACGTTACACCATCATCCTCTAACCCCGGGGACGTGGCGGCTACAGGCTTGCGTAGATCAGTCACCTGTGAAGACCAGCTTCATTTACCCCTGAACCAGCGGAGAAATGCGCTCCCTGGGCCACAGAGATGAGCCAGCCCCACGCCACTACGCTGCCATGGGTGGAACCAGGACACCAGTGGACACAGGAGACGGGTCAGGCTGTCGTGTCGGCAGGACTTCCACCATCTATTCATTGCACAATATATAACACTACGTAAATTTAAAAACAACCATTTAAAATTAAATATATAAAAAAATTAAATTAAATTAAAAAAACTAATTAAATTAAATAAAATATATTTTTTTTTAATTAAATTTAAAAAAAAGAAGCACATCCTGCGCAGAAGCCCACTGCGCAGAAGCCCGTTGCGCACATTCTGCGCAGAAGCACGTTGGAATTGCGCAGTTTTTTTGTTTGTTTATTTTTTTTAATTTAATTTAATTATATTTCAAATTTTTTCATTTAAATAGTATAACATATTTTTGCAATTAATAGGCCAGTTTGGTTCTTTTGGCAGAGGACCCAGGGCTGTCTAGCTGGTCCCTGCCTCGCTTCCCTCCTCCCAATGCTTGGTTTTGTTCCTTCCTACTCCGGAGGAATTCAGCGTTCTCCTGAAAGACGGGACATAGAAACGACGGGTGAGAAGCCACGTGCAACATATACCGTGCAGATTTATTAAATGAGTGTGGACATTTCTAACAATGAAGATATCATTGGACAGTTGAATAGATTGAGGCTCATTGATCTGCACTGCTTGTGGAATAGGAGATTGTATAAAGTGAAAGACAAGAGAAAAGAGTCTCAGGTTTACTTTAGCCACACAAATGTGGCAGAACCATTTGCCGTCAGGGACTGTGGTGATCTTAGGCCTGTGGCAGTCTGTGTGGCAGCCTTTATCACAGCCGTGACAAAGTAAGAGCAGTTCTTCATTATCCCCCTCTTGACAACGGTGGCAGTCGCTGGCATGGACATAATACAAACAAATATTTGATAGAGAGAGAAAAGAGGCATCACTAACCACTTTCTTGACGGGGCGGTCCCAGTCGATTGATTTCTGCAGCTGCTGAATACAAAGAGACAGCTGAGCCGAGCTGCGGACTTCTCCAAGGGCTTGGTGCCACGAGCTCATCCCAGGAGTCACCTCCTCCTCACTGCTTTGAAGGTTACAGAGAATGAGACTTCAGGGAAATCAGTAAGTAAAGATAAACTGTACATTGCACATTGTGGATGTCGGTACTTCTTCGACTGGGATGCATCATGCAGAGGAAAAAACTACTTATCATACAGACACAGGCACAGTGGTATTATTCTGTCTGATCTGAGGGTTCATTTCTCTGTAACTACCTTCGATCAATGCCCCTCTCCAGCTCTGCCAGTCTCATGACAGCTATATCAAGAGGATTGTTGGGCTGCCGCCACGCATTGTCCTCTTGATAAACTAGATCCTCCCTCTCTGACTGAGGCTCAGGGTGCATCCAGCCCTGAGGGACACAGAGTTGAAATATGGTGTTTGGTGACAAAGTAAGGACCTGTAATCCTATCTGAGCACATACTGGAGAAATAGACTTGAAATTAATCTGGGATATTTGTATTTGTATGAGCTGTAAGTAGACAAACGTTCAGGATACTTTTACCTTGATCTGCAGACCGGCAGAGACGACTCTCCGCTCCAGAGCCTCCACCTGCTGCAGTTGGTGGATGTCAACCTCCATCGCCTGCTCCTCCACACACCAACTCGCCACAGTTTTCTCCCTCACTTGGTGTTTCTCAAGCTTCGCCACATCAAACGCTGCCCCCATAGATACATACAAACAATACAGCAAATGACTGTCTTTGAAAAGCAACATATTTATACATATTAATTTGGGAGCAGGTGACATGAAAATATAAAACAACAGTATGTTTTGTATTAAAGAGAGTTAAAGTGAGCAGAGGAGTTGTGGACACACCATCTTTGCTGTAGGTATAGAGATGGGTCAAAAATTCCATATGTTCCTGGAACTGCTTCTTGAGGGCCTTCTCCCTGATGCCTCGACTGTGGAGCGCCTCCACCAGACTGTGTAGCTCCTGCATGTCTGTCACACGCCACCAACCGTGCAGCATCTCTGCCAACAAAAGAGAGAGGTATTGTCAATAAGCAGCATAAGGCAGTTGTAAAGCTGAGTGACAGTCATCAAAGCATGTATTCCATGACCTTCTGGGCAGGGTATGATCTTTAGTCCAGCATATTTCACTTGTGCCTACTGGCAGTAAGCCATTCTTACCCTTAGGGACAGGCTGAGGACTGGGATAGTCCTGGGTCTTGGCTGCCTCCACAGCAGGGAACAAGGCACCAGGTGGCTTGTCATACAGGGCCTCTGGGGTCTCAAGCCTGTTGACAGTGTTGTTAGTCTTTGTCTTGAGCTGATCGTCCTGTATCTCCTTCATCTCTTCATAACCTGAGTAACATTTAAAAAATCAGCTCAAAGTGCATAACAAACATAACAATTCGAATGTATATTTCAGTATGAGTTTTCACCTTCGCTGCTCTCAATACCCTCAACGAAGATGCCGCCAAATTCTGGGAGGAGCCAGTAACGCCTCTTGTAGCGGTCCTGTCCAATCATATTGGAGTGCTCTGAGTGAGAGGAGTGTAGCAGCTTCTGTTTGATCTGACTCTGGTACTAAAGAGACAGAAAACAGAGGTAGAATGGGATTTGTTTATTTCATCAACTTGCTCATCCTGAGAAAATAATTGTGGGGTAAATTTACCATGCATAGTTTCTCGATCTTCTTCTCGAGCTCCTCCACACTGGCACAGTTCTCATTGTCGTCCTAGATGAAAAGATCTCATCAGTGTGAGGCCAGTGGACTGACTGACATTAACTAAAACAAACACTGATTGAGCCGCTGGCAACAGTAAAAAAAAGCATCATGCTGTTACTGACCTCCTCCTCAAAGATCATTATTTTCTGCCATTCAGATTTTTCCTCCTCCTCGTCATGATCGTCTCCCTTCTCAATCCTCTTGGTGTGGATGCTCCTCAGTCTTTGAACGCAGAAATGTACAAAGGAAAAAATAGATATATATTAATTTATTCACAAAAAGATTTTAAAAACTTTGCACAGAACCTTCTGGTAACAACTCGAGGAAGCATGTTCTCACCTGCGGAGCATTCCCCCTACAGCCGTCTCATCGATCCTCAGGTTCCTCATGTAATCCATCTTCTTGTGGATCTCACTGCAAAGTAACATTGAAAATCATGCTTCAATTCTTAGATTGATACGTTTGCAGCACACTGCAGCGGGCAGGAGATGCTTTTCAAAGTGTTGCTGGTACTAATGAAAGATTAATGAAACATAGTTTGATGCAACCTTTTGAAACTATCCATCAGACCATGATTTGTCATATTATTTTTAATACACCCGTTGTTTCTTCACAATTTGAGCCCTCATGAATAAAACAAGTGACTATTTTCTGCTCTCAGACAAAGAGATTAACTTAAGCTCCAGACACATAATAAACACTTGTTTAAACTGTGCAAGCAATCAACTTTACAAAATAAAAATGGCTCATTCAACCCAAATTTAACAACACTTTAAAAACGTAATTTTGTTATATGTGAATATAAGCAAAAATAAATGAGAAGTGAGATATGTGTGTATTAGAAGGAAATGGATCCCTCACCTGGTCAAAGCTTTACTGCGGCAGAGATCATTGACCAGCACTGACAACATATATGCCTTCTGAGATGGACTGTGGGCCTGAAAAGCTTTAGTCCTGAGACTGAGGGCCAGAACAGCTGACTCTGTCTGATCACAGTGAGCCTCCATGTAAGTCTGCAGGATCTCAGACACATTGTCTCTGTTGATGGCCACATTAGTTAAGTCTTCCCCTAGTAGGGTTTTGCTCTGAAAGAAAACATATTGATAAGTTCAGTCAGTGTGTTTAATAAATGTTTTTTCACCTACTTAGCGTGAAGAGTAAGTCTTTTGTATACTACAATGTCAAACAGAACAGGAACAGAAACCAGTGTGTTCTGACTGGTTAGCAGGGAAGAGGCAGTCTGCTAGTAATAAACAAAACAATGTCAGCTCAGCTTAAATGTGAAACCTGTAAAAAAGTTACCTCTGATCAGTATGAATGTGTGTAAATTGTATAAATACTACACTGACAAGGACTGACTCACCCTGTGACCTGCAGGTATGCCTGGATCCTGTACGGCTGAGGAAATCATGCTGACAAGCAGGTCTTGGACTTTGCCCATACTGCCCCCAGTGTTGAGTAAACCCTCCTGAAGGACACTTAAGTCCAAGTCCATTAAATATTCGAATCCCAGGACCTTTCCAAAGCGGTGCAGAAACTGCAGCACCTTCAGGCAGTCAAATAAGGTGCTTCCTTTCAAGACCAGACCAGGGATTTGAGAGAGCTCCGGAAGACACTGAAGAAAAAAATATGTAAAAAAAACAATGAAACCATCAATTTGTCAAAACATTTAATCTTCATGCCTGTAGTTCCTACAGTGATTATACTGATTTATTTCCGATGTATAAAAACAACAACACATGCCTGGTTGAATTCTCTCCACATACATGTATGATGTATATTCCACAGATGGAGCCTATCTGTGGTAATATGTACGCACTCTGATGTATGGACTCTCTCTGTCTGAATACCTTAAGATCTGATAAACTCATATCTTCTTTTGGCTTCTTTGCCAGCGCCAATCTTCTGAGCTTGAGTTTCCTCTCCTTCCTTAGCTGCTGCCGATGCTGTATCTCCTGCAGCCAAGAGATCGTATTATTCCCGATGATATTGATATTGGTATAAAAACATAAACTAGGAACTAAATTACCACAGTGTTGACTCATCAAAAACATTTAATTTCCCAGGGATTTAAAGCTACGATTCTCCTCAGCCTTGATAAGCATCATGTCCTGCTTGTGTTTTTCCGCCTCCTAGCCGAGCACAAACACATTATTTTCTTTCCTAAACACAGTTTCTATTATACTATGAAGACAAGGGTCACAGATAGAACACAATATGGAACTCTTGACCTGCACAGAAGAAGCGTCTGCATAGGTCACACTGTCACAATGATGTCATAATCAACACGCTGCATATTGCACAGTAGTTTAAGTGCAAGACATACACGACATTTAAGCAAATGGAACATAGTGATTAATACAAATCAGAAAGGGTAGTGATGCACACAGAAAGCATAAACTCTAAGTTACAAACAGCTATTATTAATCTGGCAAGTAGCAGAGTGAAAGCTGGTACAGGCCAAGATTTTCAGAACAGCAAATAGAAGAATGAGTGCGTATCAAATCAACAATGATAGAATTTAAAGGATTAAATTGTATATCTGATTTATGAATATTACTACCTCCCTCATAGCTGCTTAACTCTCCCCACAAACTAGATACATCACTGTATATTGACTTTTCCAAATGAGACGATAGATAAGTCGTGCTCACATGCTGTTGTGAGAAAGGTATTTCATCCAAAACAGAATTTAACAAGTAGTCACTATTCTTTACGGACTGCTTAAAACTAGTGAGGAAACATCTGTGTGAATCAGCAGTTACCCACCTCTGCCTTTTTACGATCGTCCTCAGCCTTAATCAGCATGAAGTCCTGCCGGCGTTTCTCTGCCTCCTAGCCGAGCACAAACACATTATTTTCTTTCCTTTACACAGTTTCTATGATACTATGAAGACAAGGGTCACAGATGGAACACAATATGGACTTTTCCCAAATGGAACGATAGATAAGTCGTGCTCACATGCTGTCGTGAAAAAGGTATTTCATCCAAAACAGAATTTAACAAGTAGTCAGAATTCTTTAGGTGTATCATTAATCTTCTCATCCTTGTATAAATTCTGTGCAGTCCAGCCTTTTTCGATCATATCATGGACTTAATGGATGTGTTTTCCCTGAGTGACAAATAGCTGTATGCAGTGCCCTGATTTGAAAAGCCACGCAGAGGGATGTAGTATGACTTCATCCAAACACTACATGCAACATACTGCTGGGATGGCAACCAATTACCACAACACATTCACAATTTGTTGTTGAATGGACATTAACCAACATCCCCCACACCATTTCTAGTCTATGCCTCTCCTACTCCTGGTAGGAAGAGTTGGCAAAGTATTAGGAGATAGAAAAATCACAGGAGAATTCAATGCAGGAAAAATCCAACCTATAGTTAAAAATGTACCAAAGAACCCCAAATTAATTAATAATATTTTTAAATGATATATTGTGCGTTAATTAGTTAGAGACCATCTTCAAGTTACTCAAATCATTTGAGGTAAAAACACCCACCAGTTTTTTCCGCATAACAGCTGGGACTCTTTGCATCTCCTTCTCCTTTGGGGAAAAGAACAGATCATTTAGAAACCAAAATATGTTTCAAACTTATATTATATACATAATTTTAAAAGCATTCCATCCAGCAGCAGCCTGAAAATGTTTGAGGTATCTTGGCTTTGCTGGTTGAGCTAATCTGAAAATAAAAACGCCCTAAATAAAAGGAGGTGGTCTTTTAATCATAGTCATAAACCAAGGTAAGGAAAATCTGCTTTGCACTAACAAATAGAACAAAAGTTCACGTTCAGGTTACTTTAGTTGTACCCGCAGCTAGATTTGATTTGCAGTCTAAGAAAGATGCATCCGTTTGACAGACATCTTACAAACCACACAGACAGGACACAACAAAGCATAATAAAACATAACAATAAAACATTATAAATAATAAAATAAGAAGCTACAGTTTAAAACATAATTTGCTCATAAACTTCAGTTATTGAACTCAAAGACAAAATGGGAGCTGTTTCTGCAATAACTTTCATTTTGAAGGATAGCAACTTAATTGTGGAATTTCAGAGCAGTTCAACTGTTTTCAATTTATAACATTGAGAGTGCACAAATTCTGAAAATGCAACAGCTGATTGTTTGGAAGATCTGCACGGCAAATTAAACAGAGCATGCAAAGAAAGATCCTTACCTGTTGGGCATCAATCTTCATTTGTTCTTTCTTCACCCTTTTTAACTCAGCAGCACTTAATGCTAGAAAACACAAACATGTTAGGTTCACACACACAATCTGATCCAATGTTAGAGAAGAGTCTGACGAGACTGTGGCTGTTTACCTTCCTCCTTCCTTGCTTCTTTGGCTGCGTGTGCCATGTCGTGCTTCTCCAGTTTTTTCATCATATCGATCTCACCTAACTGTCGAGCCATTTCTGAAACATGATGGGATATAAATTATGAAATCACACGCCAAAGAGAATTGAAATGATTAATACATTTTGACCTGCAGACAACTCCAAAGTCCTGATCTCCAGAGAAAAAGCTTGAAGCATTTAACGACATGCTGTTTTTATTTACATGGGTGATAAACCTTGCTCTCTGTGCTTAATGTTAAAGGGCGCCTCTTTTAAGGTGGCTCTTACAAGGTGGGAAACTCTTACAACTTGATTTTGTGGTGCTGACACCGAAACATCCACCACTGACATTGTTTGAAAAATGGTTATGGAAATAAACTCTATTGTAGCTGAGCTGGGAACATTTTAAAGTGATCTCATATGTTCAGGTGGCCAGATATCCTCATGAAAAAACTAAAGTGAAAATTTCAGGTTCAGCTGGTTTTACCTATTTTACAGGTGACAATGAAACATTTCAAAGATGTACACTGACCATAAGCCGCCGGTTTGCCGCTCAGCTTGGCATTGCTGACGTCTTGGAAGCTAGTTTTTCCAACATTTAGAAGATGATTCTTCAATCGTTGGCCCGCTGATGGCTGCTTCTTAGACTTCAAGGGGCGGTTGAGGTGGCTATCCATCGCTGTGATAATGGGAGGGATCTCCTCCTCAGCTAGTAATAACAACTGAGCACCCTGAGAAATATTACAATGACGAAGGAAGGATTAAAGAAAATGGAAGGAAAAGATGGTCAGACTGACTTGTAAGCTTTCAAGCTTAAGATTCATCATAAATGAACTTATAGATGTGAATTCTTATGCTAGAATTATGCATTGTAATTAAAGCATGGGAAGAACTCTGAGCTATATAACTGGTACAAAGGAACTGCCTATTGTCTGTGAGCCAACAAAGGCAAAGTATCCTAAGATCCTCCCATAATCCTCCCTTGATGTCCAGAGAGAAAAGTTAGTGCAGCAACCTACTTGTTTTTTGCAACCAAATACATTTGGTGCAGTTTCCTCATAGGCCTTGCAAAGTTTCCGTTTTGTGTTGTGTTAATGACCAAGAATAATAAGCCAATAAACTAAAGACTGGTCACCTTTACCTTATGAACTTTATGTTTAGCTTCTGGAGAGACTTTTGGTTATTTAATAAATCTGATTTTGTTTGAAACCTTTTTTTGACTACTTTGTACTTCTGTGACGCACTGCCCTACGCCCTGCTTGGTGGTTAAACCTCTGGTGATACCACAACACATATACTGAAAATTACAAATCTGAAATTATAAAATTATTAACCCAATTAAATTAACTCAGATAATTTATTTGAAATATGATAATACACTAATGTGTTTATTCGAATGGCATATGAAGAACTTTCTCTTCCCTCAAAAGTCTTCAGAATTGTTCATTCGTGCTCTTTTTTTTCTCCATTGCATTGAAGCGCTACAGAAATAATAATAAGTGTATATCAAGTCCCAGCCTTGAATTAATAGTTACAGTTAGCATTGTGTCATGCTAACTTATTATAGGTATGTGTGTTTTGCATGTGTTGTATCCAGTGTCGATTTTAGCCTGAAATTTCTGGCGGGGTAATTTTGTATGACGTCATGTTACCATCACAAAATAAGAGGTAGCTGATCATGTCGGTTCATGTCAGGTCAATAACTCCGTACGGTCCCGTTAGCATCGCCTGCAGGCTAGCGGAGCTAAACAAGCCATGTACATGTACCTGCTCATCACCACTAACACATAAATACAATACTAAACTTGACTTATGGCAACAGTATTAAGCTTGGGCGGTTGCCCCCCAGAGCAGAAACGGACGGCAAGAGAGAAGCTCATTTCACAGAGCAAGCACACAGACAGAAACACACACGAATCAAATGACTCCAAAACAAGACTATAATCATTGTGGGTCAAGTTTATTCACACACACATTCACGCTACTTTGCATATACAATCAAATATTACATTACATTACATGTCATTTAGCTGACGCTTTTGTCCAACGCGACTTAGATTTATGAGGGGCCATTTAGAGGTTCAGTATCTTGCCAAGGACACTTCGGCATGCAAATGGGGAAGAGTGGGATTTGAACCGGCAACCTTCTTGTTGGAGAACACCCACTCAACCCCCTAGGCCATGCTGCCTAAAATATATTTTGCCACAAAGTACAGCTTTCTGCACAACAGCGCCATCTGGATCTGGTGGGGCAGTGCACAACGTGCCCCTAATGTAGAAACCCCACTGGTTGTATCAGGAGAGTGCAATCATTATACCTCAGCCAATTGACAACCATAAGCACTTGCTGTCTACTAATCCTTGAAAGCTTCTACAACATCCGCACACGAAAGGGAGGGAGCTCAGCTTTACAGGTGATGGGGTTCGTGCGACTGTGCTCGTTTTTGCCGTCGCTGTTTCAACCCGGCTTGTCCACACAGTGCTGCACATGACCTGTCCCTTCCCAGGGTCGGCCACTTAAAGAGCGGGAGACTTTCCCCCCTACTGTAGATCAGCGGTGCCGTGTCCATGTCATGAAATCGTGGCACAATTTCAGTATTCTTTGCTTCATAAAAATGAAGTGGGTAGGCCCGCAGTTTCACTTTCAGGACACTGTTAAAAGTTAAAAGAGTGAGGAAGTACGAATGGAGTCAGAGGAGAGAGGACACTTTGGCGGGATTTGCCCAGGGTACAGTAAATGAGAGTAAAAATATTCCCCAACAATTCAACAAGACAGTTAAGGGTCTGAAGTATTTTTTTTTAAGAATGTTTCACTTACAACAATACTTATTTGATTTGAGATTTGTCTGCTAATAGCCCCCATATATTCATTCTGAGGAAGAAGTGTTTCGTGAACAAAAAACTCTCATCGATTCACACCTATTCTAAAAAGCAGCATGCACGACAGAGACGTTTTAAAAATGTATTTGGCTTACAAGACTACAAATTAGCTCTCTCCTAATTTAGCAGTCAAAAGAAAACCATGTAACATGGTCACAGAGCAGAGCTCAGGCTGAGGGATAGGTGAATTTGATATACCCACCACCTCTGTCTTGCGGCAACGATTCGATTTTTAATTGCATTCAAGAAACATCTGTATAAAGTTACTCTTTGAGGCGAAACCCTCACCAATTAGCCCTGTTTAGCTCACAGTAATGTATCTTGAAATAGCCTATAGTCTTAAAAAGTTGACCTTTCTCCCCCAAGAGATTTAAATGTTTTCTGTAGCCTTGATACTAAAATCCTAAGAAAGACACATTTACTTAGATGCACACAAAATGAGTGCAGAGCATAATGCAGCACAAACACATTTCATAAATGAGGACTTTGTTAAATATCAGCGTGATTGGAGAATTTTAATCCTATTCCTAAATAATACATTAAAATGAGGTGATCAGCTCAGTCCAGCATTTCCGTTCATGGGTGACGTTTTCCAGTTTCGCAAAGCAAACAGTTTTTCTCCTATGCAAAAATCGAAAGATGCACTCCATAGAAAAGGGCAATGGGGAAGCTGGGGTATCCAGACACTTCCTGTATGAGATGATCCTCAGATCTGTGACATCCCGGCTCTGCACCTGAAACACGAAACAACAACGTTCAGATTTATTGCGTGATTTTATCGATTTAATCATTCAGCATGGTTCCCACATGAGAGCTCTGTGAAAATGAAATAAAATGGTAATATAGACTGGAGGAAAGGTGAATTATCCATTCCAAACATCAGCACAAAAAGAATAAAGCTATTGCTCCCAGCAAAACACAGAGAAAAGGAACATGACAAAAACACTTTGGAGAAAAGGGATTATAGGCTACAGTATAACAAGAGCAATTACGGGGGTTGAAGAGCCAACATCCGATAACATTAGGAAACAAAAACATTTATAGATCAAATAAATTGGCATCAAGCAGGATTTTTTGTTCTTAAATCTAAGTAATGACGTCTCCTTCCTAATATAATTCTGTTGATTCTGTTCATACTTTGACAAAACAGGTTTTGATGATGTAATACACATATGTGAGGCAGCACAAACACCTCTGACCTGCCACCACATGTTTACTATTTATGCCAATAGCATCTGTGTCCATTTTGTTTGGAATGTAAAGAAACGAAACCTTGACCAAGCATCTTTGAATCAACCCTGAATCATTGAAATCCTCTCAAGTCTTCGACCACTAAAATAATCACTTGATCACAGACTGCAGGCTTTACTGCAACCATAAGAGTATTGATGTCATGGTCCAGTATAATAAATTACAACCACTTGACATCCATCAATAACAATCCATAAGGTTTTTATCTTCTTTTTTATAACTTTAAAGTTGGAATCTAGTTCACTGTTAAACCAGTCAGTGTTTTTCCTTTACAATATCTGTTCACCATCCCTCTCTATAAACTGTGGGGTAACACCATTGAATAGTATTATGTTAGTTTGGATTCTTTTTGCACTGATGTTAGTTTCTTGGGGGTTTTCTTTGTACAACTGAAGCTCATGTTATTACCCTGATAGAATAACCTAAAAATGGCTGCATGCCAACTTGTAGTGTCATAGGAGTAAACTTCTGTCTCAACGGACTCAAATCAGTTATTCACAAAGTAAACATAGAAAATTACAGACATTCCACAGTCCTTTATTGTGATTGTGTCAATACATTTTACGACCATTTCCTATGGCAGAAAATAGAGAAGATTTTTCTAAGTCAAGCTTTCTCTTGAGTTTTATTTCTCCCTGAAAGGAAATGTTCAGGGACACACCTGAGGTGGAAGCGCAAATCCTTGTGCGAACAGCACGTTACTGTATTGTTTTACATTGCATGTGTCACGTCATGATAAATCAGTCTCTTGTGCCACTCTCTCTGCATTTTGCGCCCTAGGCAACTGCCTATGTCGCCTGTACCAGGAGCCGCCCCTGTCCTGCGCAACATTGTGAGGAATGTCGATATAGAGTTACGTAAAAGTCTCATATTGAATTCTGATACGGGTCACATGGCTGTTCAGACCTTCAAAAAATCTGATCAGTATCTGATTTAGAACCATATGAAAGTGGTCTCAAACTTGATTTGAAAAGATCAGATTCCATGTGATTTGTGCTGTTCACATTGTCATTAAACAATCAGCTCAGATTCGGGCCAGTTGGTCCTGCTGTGTAAACGTAGTGCAAGTTTAACCACCCGCAGTTATAAAAGGCAATGACAGGGAATCAACTTGAACATGAAGCTGAAGCAGTAAAATGAAACTTAACTGCCATGTTCTTTTTAATGTACACATAAATAGCATGCAGTTTTCCTCTGAATGGTGGTGACCAAATGCGTAACAAAAAATATAGAGCTACCTGAACGGTTACTTTAATAAATGTACTTAGTTACTTTGCTAAACTGCTTATTCAGCTTGAACATTGTTAGACCGCGTGTGTCTGGCACCTGTGAGAACGTCCTTCTTCCTGTGACGTTCGTCAGTTTACGAATGACGAAACGTGCACGTCCTCCCTTGATTGGCCCTGCCGAAAATGAAAATAACATTAGCCAAGATGGCGGCGGACGACGGGGAAAAGTAAGAAGATAACAGAACAACAAGCGATATAAACCACACAACAGTGCGCATTCATTTACCGCGTGCGAATATTTCAGACCAGACCTCCAGCCCAGCGTCGGGAAACCGCTGACCACCCGCCGTGAGAGACCGCAGCGGGAGATAAACCTGTTCAGCTAACTGTTTGCTAACTAGCTGCTAAAGTAGCTAGCACCGCTACGGCTAGCTAACTGCGGAAGGCGAGTGGGGAGAGGGCAGGCAGCTCAAAGTGCGAGCTGACAAGTCGAGCTTATCTTTTTTAGAAGCTGCCGACATTTCCGTTCGAGACATTAGCCAGCTTGCAACACGGACCGGGTCATTCGAAGCGTCGGCCCGCGTAGGAAATCAACGTTTAACAGCTGATAAGACAAACTGATCGGCGGGGAAAGGCGTCATCTTTGCCGACCTGACGCCATGGCTCACTCTCCTATTCAGATTGGACTAACGGGGATTCAGGTAAATACATGATGTTATTACTCAAAAAGCCAACTTTCAGAGGCAAGTTGTTTTACTTCAGAGCCACAGCACTTGTTTCTAATGTCTCGCCTCGCCTGTAGCTCGGCACCTGAGGTATCCTCCTGTTAATAACTTTATCTTGAACTCACAAGGGCCACTGCATCGCTGCCAACCTTTGCTTTGCAGTGATAAAGGCTCTTATTTGTCAAAGTCCAGAATGACTGCGATCTAAGCTATCCATAAACACTGCTGTCATCTTATTGTGTGTCTCTCTGTTGTGAAATATAATGTCGTATAACCACAATGCCCTTTTTCTGACTGAGACTGATCATAATTCATAGACATCCATGCACGTCGCAGTTTCCTCACAATCCTTCACAAGTTGCCGTGTCCAAATTGTGGTGTTATGTGTCAAACAGTGATCAACGCAGAGATACACACCGTAATGCGCTGCCAAATAAGAAGAAGCTGCCAATTCTCACATGTGACAAGATGGAAACATTGTCTCATATGTCTCGTTTTCGCTAAAATTGGCTTGGCAGTCACTTAGCCAAGCAAATAAAACGGCAAATATGTTGTCAATCATTCAATTATATATTTGATTGGTCAATCTATAAAATGTCAGAAAATCCTGAAGAGTTAAATTCAGAATTTTCGAATCTGTCTTTAAGGTGTTCATTTCTTGAGAAACAGGAAAAATATTCCAAATATTTTAAATCAAATTGAGAAAGGCAGTCAATCTTTACGTATTGAAAGCTTAGACCAGAACTAATGACTTTACTAATGGTTTTTAGCACTTTCATCAAAATCTTTCTTCCATCAACAATATCAAAGATTTCAGCTATGTTGACACATTTTGTCATTCTTTCATCATCAGTGAAGTGCATTTTTATTGGCTGCCAATGCCACTGGCTGTCTGTCAGCACATATCCTGGTTGAAGAGTTTGTCCAAAGTAGGTCACACTACAGTCCCAGTGCTGACAACCTGCCCAGAACACGCATGATTATTCCTTTGACAGCACCTTTTATATGGCTATTTTTCTCGAACTATGACTGCTTCATTAGTATATTCACAGACAAATACAGGCTTAGAGGGAAAGCAGCATAGCTGAAACCACAGGTTACTCTGCAGAGCGGCGTTAGCAGATGGAGACCTGGCAGCAAGCCTTCAATTTTCAGGGTTGTGGTGTGTGGTTGACACTAGACTACACAGTTGTATGCTGCAGATGGGAGAGCATCAAACACATGCTTTTAGAGCGAGGTTCAGGCAGCTTTAGTTTGTTGCTGTAAACCTGCTGACTGTGGCTATGGCAAGTACATTCCCATCTTGTGTAGTCTGTGGTCACAGTGCCCTTGTGGATTTTCCCATTGTTTTTACAGAGGTCGGCCTCGACATTTTAATTTTCACCTGGATGACTGACCACACCAGTGTTTTGATAGTAATTTTGTCAGTGTTGTTTCTACTCTGCTTTATTCTGCACTGCTCTGCCTCTTTGTCTTTGATGTAAATTCCCTTCGCTGTCCGATTATTCTGCAGCCCCCTCTTTGCCAGTTTTTCGAAGTGCAGCTGCTCATCTCTCCCCTTCCATATTGGCTTGACCACACCATGCATTAGCTCTTTTACAGGAAACGATTCTCTGAGGGGACTCTAGAGCAATGTGCAGCCTGAGCCAACAGATCATCTGCTAATGGCAGGGTTACCTGGTAACTTAGGCATCAAGCTTAATTGCCTAAATTCTTTCTTATTGAATCTAATGCAAAAAAAAAAATTTTGTTGCATTTCAAATTTTTGGGAAATGTTTAATAAAGATGCTATTTTTTCAAGATGGACTCATTTCTGCACAACTTTTATCATAAAATGTATGGCACTGCAAACACTACTCAGACAGTTTAGGCTAATGACTCACAAAGGGAAATTGAAGCGGCCAACTAGAAGACCATTATTCCCTCCTTGGTGTTCCACAGGGAAATAAGCCATTTAGTTCAGTCAATAAGTCAGGGGGTAGTGCTTCAGATTCTGTTTGGCCTTTATGGGAGAGGTCATCAAGCCTTATTTATGTCTGTGTTTCGCTGTCTAATGATTTAAGTGTTACTCTAACCCTCAAAATTGGTCTGAGATAAACTGCAAAGTACAGAAGTTGTAATGTACAAGTCAGGAGAATGTTGCTGACAGGATTTTGCAATACAACCAGGCTACATTTTTGGCAAAACATTATATACGTGTGCTGATGTATTAACCCACTATCTGTGTTTGCATTGACTTTGTATATTATGTAGGCAAAGTAAGCAGCAGCCATACTCTGAAGTTTATTAACCTTATCAAAAATTGCTATGGTGAGTGTAGCCAAGATAATTCAAATTAATTGGGAACTATTCTTCAAAAATGCTAAACATTCTCTTGGTCCAGCATCTCAAATATAAGAATATAATGCTGCTTCTCCTTGTCATGTAATTGAGTACTGTATATCAACGTTTTAGACTGTTGGTTGGACAAACCAAGCAAACAGGATGTGTTCTGCATTATTTAAAAAGCACTAAAATGTATTATCTCCCTGTCACACAGAATTTCAAAGCCAACCCGGAGGAGCTATTTACCAAGCTGGAGAGAATAGGAAAAGGCTCTTTTGGAGAAGTTTTTAAAGGCATCGACAATCGGACTCAGAAAGTTATAGCTATTAAAATTATTGATCTGGAAGAAGCAGAGGATGACATAGAGGACATTCAACAGGAAATCACTGTTCTCAGCCAGTGTGACAGTCCGTTTATCACCAAGTATTTTGGATCTTATCTCAAGGTAAGATTTAACCTTCAGAAGAACATCATTTTGTGAACTTGTCATAGCTCCTGATTGACATAATGCTTTAATTTGCTGACATTGTTGGATTATTACCATTTGGACATTGAAATGTTTTGTACCTTTTGCTCTGTTCTCGACCAGATTGGATTTGCAATGACTATGAGGTTCATGTGCTGACTTTCAGCTTTAATATCAGGTATCGCATGCATAAAGGGTTTTTACTGGCGCCACCAAGCCCAGGGCAGACCCCAAGGGAACCGGTGCACAGCTCCACTAAAGGCCGAATTATAGTCCTGCGACCGCAACCGCGGAAGGCCACGCAGTTGCATCGACGGACTCGTTTTGGTTTATGCTTCTCTAACGTGTTGCGTGTGTTGCAACGCAATTCACCGCCAGAACACTAGGCGGAGTAACGTTTTTTGTCGAAGACAAAACACACAAAGAAGAGACGTCTTCTTCTTTGTCGACTGTTTATTTAGATCGCCACTCCGGCTCCTCATAGCCTATTTCTGGCGGACAAATCGGCCAGTCAGTGACGGGTTAAAGTGATCATACTTTCTGATCTCTTCTGCCAAGTGCTCATCTATTTGAGCCGTATTCGTTCTTCTAAATCTTCAGTGATTTCACGGTATTATGGGGCATGAAACCGGAAACTAGACTCCGGACGGGATGTAGTAAGCAAACCAATCACAAGCCTTGCGGGCTGCGTGATGCTCGCGTCGCTTTGTCGTATAGTAAGAAAAAATTGGCGGACGCACGCAAGCCGCCAGAGGGCACGAAAGGGGCGTGTTGCGTGTCTTGCGTGCATGTGTGCGTGCGTACAAGCCGACTATAATTCGGCCTTAAGTCCGCTTACGTTTTTCATTTTTGGGTCTTTTCATCATTTGGACTGTTGAAAAAGTTGAATTTTTAATAGTTTTTACTCATCTGTCAGTAATTCACTGCTCCTCTCTGTACAAATCAAGCCAAACCGACCGATGCAGGAAAATCCCTGGCATATAGGGTAAACAATGAATGAATTCCAGCCCTTTATTGCATAGAAAAGTGCAGCATGGCCTAAGTGTACAGGCCCTGCAATATTCATCTAGTGTGAAAGTAAACTACCGTAAGAACCCTTAGAGCCTAACAGCTGCTCTGTACTCGACTCAAGTCAGCATAGGACAAAAAAAGAAAATGTAAATGTCTCAAGTCTGTGAGAAATGTATTCACAGCATCACTCTGCGGTAAAACATGATTTCTAATTACAGTAGACTTTCACTTCACATGAGACTGTGCTAAAAAGCCTCTCACATAATTTACTGTGGTACTTGGCAGCAGTAAGGAGACGTGGTGGTCCATTAGTTGCTGCTGTATGAAAAACAGAGAATTAAGTTTTATTCGTGTGTACTTTACAAAATGGCATTTGTTTTGTGTGTTATGTATATGTTTATTAAACAAATGTTAGTACATGTTGGTAGCTATTTGATCCATAGGAGTTTTCTTTGGGATTTAGATCAGATTTGTCTTGCCTGGTTAGTAGTAGTGGTGGCAACCATTGATCATGTTAATGGAGGTTTCATTTATTCCCCAAAAAAACTCTTAACAACGAGGTGCATGCTGGCCCTCTAAAACAAAAACAAGTTGGTTACTTTAGTTTGACCTGCTGATTTTCCTCTGCTTACTCTCTACTAAAGCAGTTGGGGCAGCAGTGGTTGGTAACACTGCTCATGTGCCTGAATCTTGCAATTTGTGTCGAAAGTCATGATCTCAGCCACATCTCAACACATACACAATACAAATATTTAACATCAATCTAGACTTGTATTTCCAATGTCCACTATAAAGTTCATATATCTGTTTTTGTGTGTTTAGGCTCAGAAAGTTGTAGCCCACAACATATTCCTCACCGAATCCACAGCAGCTTCAAATTCCTTCTCCAAGAAGCAGTTATTCCCAAACGCAGAGCATTAATTGTCCCTGAAAAGATACAAGACATGTTAGAGACTAACACATTTTAGAAACTGGTATTAAATATATACATTAAAATCTAGTCAGTGATTCCTAAGATGGTCTTATCATCCAGTATTAAAATTCCATCTAATTTAGCCATGATATTTTACGTTTTAACCTAAACTTTATATATATAACTAAATAAAAAAAACAAATAAGTCATTTGAATTATGAAAACAAACAAATTTCGGAATGTAACATGAATACAATTTTTCTGCATGGTTTATTCTGTAAAATTAAAGTTTTTTTTATATCAAGAAAAAAAAACAGATACCGGTATATCTGTGGAAGGCTAAAAAAGATGTCACTGCTCCTGTCAGTGTGTGCAGCAGCAGCAGCCGAGATAGTCTGAGTAAGTTTGACATCCTAAGTCAACTGAGTGCACCTGGAAATCACAGCAAATAAACTCAGATGTCATATCCATAGATGTAGAGTTGCGGTGATGGTGTTACACAAGACTCCTGAGCACAACTGGATCAGACAGATGAGATGCATCTGGTGTTTCAGACACCTAAAGAGAGAGGATGTGCTCTTAGTTTTTAAAAACCTTTCTCATAATGTATGATCATACTATACTGCAGATTATACCTCAGTGCTCTGCCCACTGAAGATAAGACCTTGCTAATTTATCTGGATTGTTCATTTTCTGCGTAGAGATTGAGACGAAAGATTGTTTGTACATCTGGTTTCCTGTTATGGTTTACTTTGTCATTAGGTTGAATTTTAACCTACCTGCTTTGCCTGTTCAGTGTGAATGCATGTGACAGATTCATGAGGAGTAGACTCAGCTGCTGGAAAAGCTTACACCAGCCTGTTCTAATGAGATATTTAATTATTAATAGTGGGAGTGTTGGTTCGATAAATTGATAACGATGTCGATCAATCAAACCTCATTTCTACAGCCCCTTTCATACAGTGCCGTACAAAGTGCTTCACAAATGAATGATGAGGCAAAATAAGACTTAAGTTGGTCAATTGTCAACCGACTTTTCATATTAAAGTGTCGGTTTCTCTAACAGACTGAACACGCTGGACTAATCATTGCCAATTAAGCCATGTACTTAACAAGTGCTCTGATATGTAGCATATGTTGAATGTCATTATGCCTAGTTGCTATCATATTCACATACATTTATTTTTCTAAGTCATAATATTTCCTTCATGTTAGTGGTGAAGTTTACATAACGACAAGGCTAGTGCAACCTTAAGCTACTCAAAAACTGTGCAAATGAATGACACACCGGAATTTGGCCTATATGGTGAATATCAAATTGTAATCTGTCGTAATTACAGCTGAAGCTATGAACACAATCTAGTAGCTAACATCTGATTTACTTTTCAGGGTACAAAATTATGGATTATTATGGAATACTTGGGTGGAGGATCAGCACTTGATTTGGTAAGTCGAACTCCACAATTTGTTTTTTTTCATTTGTTGACAATTATTACAGTTTAATTATGTTCAAATGCAATGTAACATTTGTGCCTTCTTTTGGAGTTAAGCCCACATTTACCTGTTGTCATATCTTCTAGCTGGAACCAGGTGCCTTGGATGAGACGCAGATTGCCACGATCCTGAGAGAAATCCTCAAGGGTCTTGAGTATCTTCACTCTGAAAAGAAAATCCACAGAGATATCAAAGGTACCCTTGTCTAAGCCACAAGCGGGTCCAACTTTTTGTGCTCTGGCATCTGTCTTTTTTCTTTTTTCAATTACTGAGTGTCTGATTATTAGATAACCTTGTTTCAGGGCATTGTTTTTCATCAGATCCAAACACAACTCATTTGAATAACATTTGCCCACAATTCACTTTTAAATGTATATTGTGTGTAAAATCAGCAGTCTGTTTATGATGTGTCTTTTGGTAGGATCAAATAAACGTTGTGTATAACAGTGATGGGTAATAGACACATTTTATTCGTTGACATTTACAGCACTGAAGCAAACATATGTTGCTTTGTTAAGAGTTGTGTAGATAGGAGCTTAGTTTATACAGCTTTTTTTTGCATATGCTTCATAAGCTCTGTTTAGACTTGTGTGAAAGCATTTGAGATCCGACCATTTAGACCACATCAGTATGTGGTCTGGGATGCATGTTGCTTCACATTTCTAGCTTTGTGAACACAAATGCGTCCTTGGTTTCATTGATGGAGCACCGGCTTAACTGTAGTCATCTAGCCCACTGTAGTTCTCTTGTCTATTTTCAATGTACTCTTTATGTTGCATATAAAAACACTAGGCAACATGGTTAACACTTTAGTTTGCCAGATAATAACGTTTTTCCAACAGTGATCTTCCATTTTAGAAACAAGGTTACTGCCAGATGTTAGGAACTATTGTTATATTACCATAGTGGTTGGTTCTTGGTCTTTTTAAAGTTCTAAATGTTCATATATGCACTAAAATAATGTCATCTTCTGGTGTGTCTTGCTTTCAGCTGCCAACGTCTTGCTGTCAGAACAAGGCGAAGTGAAGCTGGCAGACTTCGGTGTCGCCGGCCAGTTGACAGACACACAGATAAAGAGGAACACATTTGTCGGAACACCTTTTTGGATGGCACCTGAAGTTATAAAGCAGTCTGCATACGATTCAAAGGTTCAAAATTCTCCCAATGTTTCCTGTGATCAGTCATGTTCAGTGCTTTATTAATGATGTGGTCTGAACATGTTCAAATGTATGATGTCATCTGTGAGTAATGTGTCAGTGAAGGTTATACACTTGATTACCTAGGAAAGCTGTAAGGTGACTATGAAGCTGACAGCTGAGCTATCTCTGTGGTCAGCTTGGTTTTCAAAGCTTTCTGCACATCAACTGAGTTGGACTTAGCCTAGGGGAGTAGTCGGAGCTTATCTGTGGGGATAGGTGTCCTGTGAGCCAGCATGGCTTTCGCAACTTGTTATGCTTGCAAACATTTTATGCCCAATTAAGATCAGCATAGTGAGGTCCATCAAACAGGCTCTGGTGTACCAGTGTCAAAGAGAAATTGACACTGCTTATGTTTTCTGTATGAATGAGGTTGATGTTGACTGATGGTCATAAGAAAATACAGAAGTGATTAACCAACTTTTCTGACTCTTAGTATCAATATGATATTTGAGAAATGTACTGGCTGTGTGGAACATTTTCAAGGTGATTGGTCCTAAATGACTGAACATATTTTTGGAATAGCCACAAAATGAGTCAGTGTGGCTCGTCAACACGACCACAATGTCACCATCTTCAGTTTGAGCTTCCTCAAACACACCAATGCAGCTAAAGTCAGCCAGTTTAAATGTCAGTTGACACAGCATTATGTCGGTGTGTTTGTGAAAAAGTGTGTGAGATTCTGTTGCACTGATAAAAGCATTTATTTATTTTTTTGTCGCTTGTCTCTTTGTTTTATAGGCCGACATCTGGTCATTAGGAATAACAGCAATAGAGATGGCTAAAGGAGAGCCGCCCCACTCTGAGCTTCACCCTATGAAGGTTTTATTCCTCATCCCAAAGAACAATCCCCCGACACTGGAAGGAAGCTTCAGTAAACCACTGAAAGAATTTATTGAAGCCTGCTTAAATAAGGAGCCTAGTTTTGTAAGTTAAACAGTCTCTCGTACACTCTGTTACACAATGCAAAGAAAACTCTTATTTTGATATTCACGGCCATGTCTGTGTTATGTGTTTTCTTCAGAGGCCAACTGCCAAAGAGCTGTTAAAGCACAAGTACATAGTAAGGCACGCCAAAAAAAATTCCTATCTGACAGAGCTGATCGACAGATACAAGAGGTGGAAATCGGAGCAGTCTCGAGATGAATCCAGCTCTGACGGATCTGATGAGTAAGTTCCGGACCGTCATTATCCAGCTCATTGAATATCAAGACACAGCAAGTTTTCAGCCTGAAGGAAAAACTAGCAGCTGCTTGCATTAATGAGATTCCTAAAATCGTGTGTCACTATAGCGAGCCAGATGACCAAGCTTCTGGAGGCAGCGACGCCACCAATGAAAACTGGATTTTCAACACCATCACGGAGAAGGACCGGAAAAAGATTCTGAATGGGGCAGCACAGTTTGCTGAGCCAGAGGTGAGTTTCGACAGCACTGTAGAGGAAGAATATAATTTATTTGTGGTGGAGCATCTCTACTTGGTAGGTTTCCTTTGTGTCGGAACTCGCTCAGATTTCCCTTTTCACCCATCTTCCTTTCCAGGTGGAGGAGAGTCCAAAGAGGCCTTTGTCACAAAGCTTATCATCAATATTTTCTCCATTGTTTTCTGAGGTAATGTTACTAACTATTCTTTGCTGCATGGGTAGTTGCAAACAAAACTATCAAAGTACATGTAAATAAGTTCTTTGCTGCTCTGCCAGTATTAAATCTATCCAATCTTTGTTAAAAAATACTCAACAGATACAATATTTGTGTAGACCATCCCATTACAATGTTATCTAAAAGTTGTCATGGTTACAGCTGAGAGAAAAGAGTGAGACAAGTAATGGGAAGCCAGAGGTTGCAGAGGAGCTACGGAAGGCTATTTTCCTGGCAGAAGAAACACACCCTGGCATCTGTGACTCGCTGGTGGCTGAACTAGTGCAGAGACTTCAGAGGTAATTCAAGTTCATATCATTATATCACATTATACTGTTATTTCTCATGGATAAGTTAAAAAATGGTTTGAGATTGAAACAGGTTTTTAAGGTGAGGTTGTTAATGTTTAATTCCCCATTTAAAGCCATATTTAACAGCATCAAGGGATTTCCATAGTCTATTGGTCCATCAGTCTGAGACTTTGTTCCACAGGAAATGTCTCTTCAGAATTAAGTGGATTGCATTGATTAGCTGTCAAACCTGTGAACAGCCAAGGTTTGTGGCTCTATGAGGAGCACGTTGGTAAACTTAATGCTTAGCAAATGAGCCCTATTTACAACATAGACTGATGGGAACGTCAGAATAAAAGTTTGTCCTGATTAAACTTCGAGTGTGTGGATGCAACAGCGAAGTGATCATAGTCCTGTCTGAATCAGATGCGAATGGCGATCCACCCAGCAGCTGTACAGATGTTTTATTCATTATGGTGCTCCTAGTGGTAAGAGTTAGTTGTGCTCATCTGGGGACCATGAATGTGTGCACAAACTTGAGGAAATTATCTATCCAATAGGTTTTGAGATATGTCAATGGTGATTCGTCGACAGGATAACAAACCGACATCAACCCTACAGCCATGTCACTAGCAAGGCTAAAGATCTGTACATTCATACTGGTTATTCTTGGTTATTCGAGTGTAGACTTGAATAGCTTGCAGTGATTGCATGGATTTTCATTTAGTGTGACCAACAGTAAACACTTGTTTAAGACTATATACCTCAAAACATAGTTAGCAACATGCTTAATGTTTGGATGTTAGCTGTAAGTGTGTTAGCATGCTAATGTGGTCTTTCAGTAGGAAGCTAATCTCGGACAGATACCAGTTTAGTCAGGTCGGGTCATATAGATTTGAGCCTCACCAACAAAAGTTTTTAAATGGGAACTGTATAGGAGATAAACTTTCTTCCACCTTCAGTACAGGATCATATGTATTTCCACATGGACAAAGGAATAGTGATGAAGCCATTATCCTCCCAGCAGTGTATGTGTTACAGTCACTGCTGTTACCATAGATGTTTATTCTTGTTTTAACCTGCGGCCGTTTCAGTAGGTAAATATTTTCTTTCCTTTTCTGTCAGGTTCTCTGTGCCACATGCAGCTGCCACTCAGTGAGAGGAGCTACATCCAGCTCCGCTCTGTTTCTCCACCCTGGTGGCCGCAGTCAGATCTTTTCCTCTGACCTCCACAGCCAGGATGAAGTCTCCCAGGAAGGTCTCTGTCGCTCATTTGCTTGAAGCAAATCCTGGCCCTACTTAATGTCTGTTTTTAGGCTAGCGCACCACCAGTGGGTCCCATTCAGGACAGTCAGTGGCCAGCCTGTGAGCTGCCACCATGACTGCCAACTGCTGTAAGATGTCCCTTCTCAATACCTCCTTCACGAAGGCTTTATTTTAAGGGTGGTGTTCCATATCTTTTCTGCAAGGACTTGGGTTTTTGGTGAGTCTGGTTTTTTTTCACGAAGGTTTACACTCTGGAGAAAGTTTCTTGCTTAATTAATCTTGTGCATGTGTGCGTGGCTGTGTGAGATATCCTGCAGTGAAGAGTGTGGAGTGGGCTGACGCGTTCTTTTGAAAACTCAGGTATCCTGCTTTAAGTGGATTGGGTCCTCCGGGAGATGGAAAGAGCTCTATAGGGTGGTTGTACAAACTTGTATATAAGCAAATTTCTACAGATTCATGAAAAAACAATGGAGTGTTTGTAATGGAACCACTGTGTACAAATGGCCAAATGCGACTGTAGATAATGGTTGTGAGGTAAATATTTTGAGAGACTAAAATGGCCATAAATGAGATTGCCTTGCCTTTGTACTTGTTCATTTGTGTATCGATCTTTGATTTCTAAGTACTCATCCAATGAATGAAAATGGCTGCCCTCTATCATGTTTAGATTTAGTATGTATTTCTTAATTCTCTTTAATTTTTTGGTTTCACACTCTGTCTGTGGCTGTAATAATGTATGAGAATGTAAGTGGCTGGATCATGTAAGCCCACACCAGTTTTTTAACACTGGATGCTCTGTTTCCAGTCCTGATTCCACAAGGCCTTGAGTTGGTGTTGGTTTTCTTTGGACTTTGCCTCATTCCCATCTTTTTTGCTGTGCGCTTTTGATTGATCAGATAGACTGAGGTTTCGTCCATTCATTCCATTTACAGGGCGACGCCATCATGTATTTTATCACTCATAAAGACTCTGTTGGTCTTCCTAGGAGCTGCAGTGGTACTATCTCCTCAGCGTACCTACATCTTTAATTGCACTTCAAGTATAAAATGCCTTTTACTATAAACAAAGTAGCCATAAAAACAGTAGCAGGAGTCTTACAGTATTTTGCAGGTATGCACCAAACTACCTGGGACAAAAAGGTCCACCTGAAGTCTCACAGCTTGGACTCTGGAGTTGGTGATGCAGTGTAACATTTGCCTGGCTGTATCTTTCCATTTGGGACGTGTGTGAGTTTTTTCAGCTGTACAGTAAATGCATATAGACGCAGACTTCTCACACAGTAGACGACACTGCTCTCAGATGTACATATTAAAGCCAGGAGGCGCTCAGAGACCAGCGGCACTGCTACTACTTCTGACTCGTTAAAAATGAATGTGCATGACGGAGCCCGTTGGTTGGTCGGCCTGAGCAGTATGCGTTGTAGCATACTTCTACAGCACTGGAGTAATGTTGATTCCTGAACAGAGTTCGCAGCCTTAGAGTATTTGTTGTGAATGGAATGAATAGTGTCAGCTTTAAAATGTTAGAGCAAATGTTTTTGTTGTGATTACCCCCCTCCCCTCCCTCTGTATTAAAATGCACATGTGGCGATACTTAAAAAGACAAATGACAAAAGATCAAAACTTCTCAAAAGAGAGATTCATCGTGTGGGGTCATGGGTACAACAGTCCTGATGTTGTATATAATAATGATAAACGTATAATTGAATTTCCAATCACGTCAGCAAACCCTGAAGATTTGATAGCAGTGCTGTTGGAACCATTAACATGACTGAATTTCTACTGGTGGCCTGGCAGCTGCTCAATAACAGCTGATTGGACAGAGTAAGACTCACTCTTTCCTCCATTCCAGTATTATGCTAAGTTAAGATAACTGGCTGCTCTCTTTAGTTTGATATTTACTGTGAAGTCCGTCTCATCTCACTCTCAGCCCCCAAACACGTAGGAATCAGCGTTTTGATAGCAACTCTTCCAATGAATGTCCAAGTACGTATACGTCTTTCTGTTCTGTCTGCTTATTATGGAATTACAGTTGAATGAGTAACGGTCAAATAAGTACAAATAAAATCAAGAAAAGGTACCAGACTCAACAATTGTCATACCCGTTCTATATTTCACTTTTAAATGACTCTTTTATTCAAACTTCTCATATGAAGTGAACCACGTTTGCCCTCCTCCCCAAACTGTGAGACAAAATCACCATCGTTTGCACCTTCAACGTTCCGCGGTCTGAAATGTCTTATCTTTTATATGTTGCACTTTGTACACCTCTTCTTTATAATGGTACTTAACAAGGCTTCAGTATGTCGCAGTAACCCCTCCTCCTCCTTGTTTGTCGTATGGCAGTTTGAAAGCAGTGTGATGGCGAGAAGTCATTTCTTCTTAGCACAAGTAGGCATATATTCTATTGAACTATTTTTATAACCCAAGAGAAGCGGTATTATGTAATAGAGGGAGTCGACGTTAGGTTCGGTGATGTGCTCGAGTTTCACTAAACACTGGATAGCAATCACTTAAAAGGTACATTTCATGCTGTGTGACTCTGCTGACCGTTTATAATCCAGTATACGTGTTCATGCTAATCAGGCCAGTGCTGTTGGGTTTTATTGGGAGTTGTCAAATGGTTAAGGAAAATAAAAATTCAATACAAATTTGAACAGTTTTGCCTTTATTTGACCAAGTCCTACATCTTCATTAGACCTTATTTAAAATGTGTTTGCCTGTGATCAGAGCAGGTTAAATGTGAAATGTACAAGTCAACCTGCAGTGTTTTGGAAATATCCCCCTCCCTGATTCCTCTACCTTATTACACTTTTAGTTGTAATTAACTTGTATCCTGTGATGGTGGTATGGTTTTGAAATGCACAAGTTAATCAAGGTTATTTAGTTTATTATTACATATTTAGAGATATTAGTTAGTGAGTAAATGATTTAGTCTAGTCCCAGTGACACTGCACAAACTGAAAGCTCCAAACTCTTTTCGAATGTCTGAGTTCTCTGTTTGGATTTAAGGACAGATTTAACGGCTACTAGACATATGCAACCAAATTACTCTGCAACCATCTTCAAGTACAACAAAGGAGCAGAAAACCAAACGGCTTCAGATCAAGTAAAAAAACAGCAAGATTTTAACAGCCGTCAGTTCTATGATGTGTAAATCAGTAGATTAACTAAAATAATTTCTGGATTATCATTTAGTGGAAAGACAAATTGTGGTTCAGAGGGAACAATTGCTGAATAGGTATTGTATTTAATGTGAATTCTGAGGTGTTTAAAATAACTAAGGTTATGAAAAAGTAACATTAATATTGCAGCATAACAGTTGTGACATTAAAAAAGGGTTTTGATTTTTGTGGGACACAATCGGGACACTGGGAATCAACATTGTCGAAGTATAGTGGGAATAATTTGTGTCTGGTAAGCAAAAGAAAACATTAAACTGTGTCAGCAAATACCTCACAGCAAGTTTTATTTATACATCCAAAAACAAAAGATCAAATTTCTCACACTATATACAGATATTACATACAGTGTTTGTACACATATTACATAATTTGTACACAAGAAAAATATACATAAAAATGTAAACCTTTGTATACAAAAAATACCTTAGACAAATTAAACAAGGACCAATAACAAAAGGTGACTAGATTAGCTCATCCTATCTTAAAAACAGTAATACAGTACATTCAATGAGTATAGGAATTTGTCAGCCATCTCTGAATTCAAGCAGTTACATGTGCCTATGAGCCCTGTGAATTTTGTTCTACGTGGTTGTTGGGAGAGTAAACTGGTGTAGCGACTTATCTCATGTAATGTGGATACAACAGTATTGCCTTGCAAAGATTTCGTTTTTTTCCTTCCAACCTGATTGTGAGAAACACTGCAGTCACTAAGAAGCCCCGTCGTCTCTGGTGAAGCTACAGGTTTACACTTGGTAACGTGTGTTTTTCTCTTTGGAAGGGAAGAGACAGAACTGGGCCTTCTCACAGCTGGAAACAGGTGGGGGGGGGGGGAGAGAGCAGTGTGGTGCAGGCTAAAAGCTGGTAATGATGGCACCTGTTTGTTTAATGAGCATCCAAGCGGAGGAGGAAGAAAAGGAAAAAGAGGAAAAGACGAACACGGGACATGTGAAACAACCGCCGGCCTCATCCACTCCTGTGCAAATCTATATAGAAAAAAAGCAACATACTGTACGTTGATCTCCACATAATGACATGAAAAGGCGATGCATATATTCCAATGTTTCATACAACCAAATGACCATGATCCAATATTGATATTATAATCCTCACACAAAATGTCACAGCCCCGTGCAATCTCAAACTTCATCCTGGAGTTTAATAGCTATCAAAAAAACACAGTCTCCATCAGAACATTATTTAAAACATAATGACGGCGTACACAGCATAGAAACGTTGATCCCTCGGACTTACAACTGAACTTACCACCATTTTGATAGCCATTAAAAAACAAGAGACTCATTCTACAAGACAGATTCCACTGGATACGTTGCAAAAATACAATTTCAATCCATTGCTACTCAATAATTCACCAACAAACCCGAAGATAGAGACTGCTACTCTATATACTTAATACTCAACAATGTCTGACAGCTCTGTCAAATGTCTAATATACCATCAAACGCCATGGTTGTACTGCTGTGTCCTTGTGATTCTCCAAACATCTAATCCAGACTGTGGGTTTGCATCATTTAGTTTTAAAATCCTTGTATGACTTGAGTAAAACAGACGATGCTTTGCTTCAGATTTGCTCGACAACACATGTGTATATCACACTACACCGAGCTAATGGGTAAAATGTCAATTTCCAGTGCCAATTCAAGGCCTCGACGTCTTATAGTGGGAGTCCTTTTAGGAGACATGCAAGTCACTAAAGACCATTGTGTGTGTGTGTGTGTGGATCAGAGAGCACCTTCGATAGTAGACACTTAAATCCCTGGATTACCCGTCATTACCCATGCTATAACACTGAAACTCATTTATTAGCCTCACAAATCCACAAGACGTTAGGCCGACCTGATCGTGGGTCTGTGTCCAGAGGCCAAAGGTTTTCGGTGCAGTCCGGATTTAGCGAGTGAAGCTACATGTAATGAGACCAATAAAATATCTTGCAATGCTAGAGTTATGTTAATGTGTTTATTGCTTTAAGAAACTATGTTTTTCTTCAAGTGTCTACTAGGCCACTCGGAGTCCCACAACCAACGGTGAGGTCAGAGATTTTGACGTCTGAGCAAACAAATAAATGAGCACATATATAGTATACACAATATAAAAACAGCTGTTTAAAAGTATTTTTGGTAAATTCACATGACTGTGAAATCTGACTCGGTAAGATTCTATATCATGATAACAGTTAAATAGCTTGAAACGTGATGGGTCATAGATGTCACAACTTGTACGGTTTCTCGGAGGGGGGGCGGGGGCAGTGTATGAAAAAGGTGGAGAAATTAAAAACAAAGCAATGGCCATCTGAGCAAGGCTTAAACTGGCAAAGCAAACTGACCACCGACTGAAGCTTCAATGATTCTGAGCACTGTGACACAGATAATCTCTTCTCAGGTCCGTCTGCCAATTTTCACCCGTTTATAGTAATCACAAAATCTGACTCTAACCTGCTGCTTACGAGACCACAAGGCATCACACGAGTGGACTCAAGCTGACTTCAAATCCGAAGGAACCGCAAAAGAATGAAAATAGAGGAAAATCTGAGGTTGTGCAAATTCATTTTCAAATAGTGCACTAGAACCACATTGCACACATGTAGCAGGTGAAGAGGGGGGGGGCAATCTGAAGCCAGTCGGCTAAATTTTAGGTGGCTGAGTCCACAGGCCGCCTGCTCTCATTTACTTTGCGTGAAGGGTGGTGTGGCGCTGTTGGCACTTGCAGCAGTGGCACTAACTATGGAGAAGCCAGCAGGAGGCGCTGTGGAGCTGTGGCTGGGCTGCACATCTTTCGGGATGCCACTGTGGGAGGCCAATTGATGACCGAAGGCCGCGCTGAACTGAGGGAGCTGTTGCTTGGGCTGTGTGGAGGTCAGAAGATCGTGTGAGGACGATGGGAGGGAGGACGAGGGGGCGGGGGACGTTGTTAGACCTGTCAAACCACTCTGAGGCATCGCTGAGAGCGCAGCCATTGGCTGCAGCGTCACAGAGTGGGTGGTGCTGGCGGGGGGAGTGGACAGGGAGGTGGATATGAGATGAGTCTCCGATCCTATGAGATTGCCAAACTGTGTGGGGTCAGTGAGTGGAAGAGGGAGATTATTCCATGATGAGCGTGGGGGTCCTGGGACCCCGCTGAGAGGGACTTCCAGCAGCAGAGGGGAGTCAGACTGATAAGAGGCGGTATGGGGGGAGGATATGTGGTCACTGTATGGGGATGGCACATGCTCACTGCTGTAGTGGCTGCCCTGGGGAGACGACGTGGGCACGTCCGACTTGGCCAGGACGTGGGATGTGTGTGTCCGAGAAAACGTTCGCTCTGCTATCGAGGTCTGAGTGAGCAGTGAGGTGGTGGCGGGGGCTACGGTGGAGGAAGATGAGGTCAGGTTGGAGCATGACCTTGGGGGCTGGTTAGCAGGCTGAGACGGCGGCGAGGGTGGAAAGTGTCCCCCAGTCGACTGCAGTATGTTTTCCTCCAGCTCAAGACTGGTGAAATTCTCTGTAGGGATGCGGCTGCTGAGCAGATCCCCCATGGTCCCCGTCTGCACCGGACCTGGGAACACGGTCATGGCTCGATGGTCCACTCCTTCAGATGGGGCCAGGTCTCCCAGGGAGGTCAGGCACACTAAAGAGTCTGGATATGACCCCATAGCCTGCAGTGCACGCACCAGCTCCTCAGCCTCCTCTGTGGTGGGCAGGAGCTCCCCGTTCTTACCTACACACAAACACACATGCTACAATTATGATTTGAAATCACAGAGAAGGGGACTTGTTATTATACAGATAATAAGCAGAGTGGGGCACAAGTATAAGCTGTAGGGACCTTCAAACAAGTCAAAGTCCTGCAGGTCTTCAGGTAGTCTGGGCAGCACGTCGGAGAAATCCTCCTGGTTCAGCTCAAGGTCATTTGGAATGTCTGCCATTTCATTGGTGATGTCGTCAGGGAGCTCCTCTGTACTTAGGTCTGGAGTTGAAGGGCTCCTGCAACAACAAGGAGAGGTGATGAAATATATATTCTACTGGAATGTGGATCTTAATCTTTGACTCAACAGCTGAAGCCCACCTGATGCTGGCCTGTGAGGGCATCGCTAGGCTTGTAGAAGGCATTCCCAGGTTCCCCTGTGGCAACGCTGGAGGGATGGGTTTCTGAGGCCTGCGCGGTCCTCTCCTCCTCTTCTTCTTGTGTTTTTTGGTGAGCGCCGCGGGTTTGGTCTTTTTACGTGGCTTTCGCTGTTGCTGCGCGTGGTGCTGCACTCGTCGGTTTCCATCTCCACGCAGGAAGTTATCCTGTGCGGAATGAACGGAGAGGCACGGTGAGTCATCTCGACATGAGACATTATGAAATCAAAACATCACAATGAATCGTCACAATCAAGATAAAAAAAACATAACATTAAGGGATATATGCCAACTTGTTTTCATTCCAGAGCAAGATGAGACGACTAAAATCCCTCTCATGTATGTAGTGTTAATAAATTGTTTTTTTGCAGGTGCCTTTAGCCTATAAGCTCCTCCCTGTGTGTATGTAACTCCCCCATATTTTGTATATAGTTAGTTTAATCTGAACAAAAATGTGTGTATAAAAACTAAATATCCCAGTTTCTACACAGGGTTATGGATCAGACTATTTCTTGTTTAGGACAAGTAACTTCCTGGAGTCTCAGTTGTTTGCTGAATTAATGAATACTAGAAAGGTGTTAATTAGTGAGCCTTACATATGCTGTTGGACAGATTCCGTTACCTTTGGACAGAGCCATCTGTTTCCCCCTGTTTCCAGTCTTAATACTGAGCTAGGTAGTGAAATCCATGAATCTTCTCATCTATCTTTCAGCAATTAACTGAAAAGGCCCAAAGTGCTGAATTTGTCCTGTAAACACCGAGCTCACCATCTTTTTGGCATGTTCTTCACAGAGGGGCGTCTGGTGCGTGATATCGAACACCGGGATGGAACACTGCTGACCGTCTGCAAATTTGGCTGTGCAACTAGCAAAGAGCTGCTGGGAACGATTCAATAGAATGTCTACAGGGAACAGTGAAGGAAATTATATAATATACTATAGATGTGATCGTGCCACTCCTTCGAGCCTGGATTTTGTACATAACAGTATACACAAAGAAAGAGACAAAAAGTCGCAAAAAGACATAAAAAAAAGAAAGAGATAACAGAGTCACAGCCATGGTGCTGCACGTAGGGACCAGCTGTGGTGTGGCTCATGGAAGGATACGCTGAAAGCAGTGTTGAGTGAAAGGCAGCGCTCTGTTGCTGCAGGCCTGGCCCTTGGTGCTGCCCGTGCAGGTCCCTGTGTTCGTGTTCTCCTGCTTCACTGGAGCCTCACTGTGAAGACAAACAGCAGCACTGAGAAAACTGACTCCACGTTTGTCGTGTCTTGTGCTTTCCAAATAAGGAAATGAAGGAGGAAATAAATAGTTAATCTGTTAATCTGACAGTATTCTAATTAGAGATAGCAAAATGACTGATATGATATTAATACCTTGTAGAGCATCGAGAGGCACCACCAAAGTCCTGGATGAGCTGCCCAGCACAGTCTGGGTTGTTACTGGCGGCATGCAGCAAGGCTTTGCGGAAGGCATAGCGGTATCTCTTCTGGCGGATACTTGCCCTCTCCTGCCTGCACATGTGCTTGTATTTCTCCCGGAGGTACGAGCAGAGCCTAAGTAACCGTGTTCTCCGAGAGGAACCGCAGTCGTCTTCCAACCTGTTTGGGAAGGGATCGAAAGCTGTCAGTACAACAAAGAGATGCCAGGTTAAAGTTCATGCTGGGAGGTGAAGTATTAATACCAACCTGTTCTGTGGTCTCCATGAGGTCTGATAAGGAACAAATCTCTCGGCCTCCTCTTCCTCATCATCATCTTCATCCGCACTATCTTCTGACCAGTCCAAACCTGAAGGAGCAACTTGTTAGAGCAACCCATCCATTTGTTTTATGAGGACAAACAGACAGAGTTTGAAAAACTGTTGGTAAATACATAAAAATGTATACCTAGATGTGGAAAGAGGTCTCCATGCTCCCGGTGTCTCTTGGCACAGAGCTGCACCAGATGTTGCAACCTGGCTAAACAGCTGGCAGATGGTGAGAAGGCAGTGGGACGCATGACAACCACTTGCCGCTGATTGCTACTGCCACTGTCCTTACAACTGACCGGCAAGTGAGTAGCAGCGAAAGGCATTTTCCTGCTAAGTGATGGCCCAGTCAGTTGCACTGGACTGGGTGCTGCATTTGCGGGCATCCCTGGAGGCAGAAAGTTGACTGACTGAGGTGGTGGTGGATTG
Source organism: Pleuronectes platessa (assembly GCF_947347685.1). Lineage (NCBI taxonomy): Eukaryota > Metazoa > Chordata > Actinopteri > Pleuronectiformes > Pleuronectidae > Pleuronectes > Pleuronectes platessa. The sequence goes on from NC_070639.1 coordinate 12,359,835, forward strand.
CATAATAAACCCTGCTGCTGTCCTGGGAAGATGAAGGATGTTGCGCTGGAGTGCTGGGGTGGCTGGAGAAGACCTGACGGCTGCCGTGGGAGATGAGTGTTGAGCGGTGAGGAGGGGTGGACCCGGGGGACGGGGGAGGGACTAAAGTGCTCAGGGGGTGGCTGGAAAAGGTCTGTGTTGTGGCAGAGTTTCTGGTTGAGCACCAGCCGACTCTGTAATTTCTTCTTGATGGCATTGCCCTTCCGAGGGGTACCCACCTCCTCCCCATCAGTGTCGTCTTCATAAAAGGCAAAAGGGTCCGGGAGTTCCCCATCAGGGAGGGGTAACAGACGTGAACAGGGGGGAGATGGTGGAAGTTCATCTAGGCCATTGGGAGCTTTCAGAGCTAGAGAGGGCACAGTTATGTTGAGAGCCACGGACTCCAGGTGAGCCCGTGAGCGCATTTCCTCCAAAGCATCGTGTTTCTTTTTCCGCTCCTTCTTGGGGATAAAACCGAGGACCTGCAGGTGACTGTTGCAGTACCTGGAAAACGAGAACACACGGTTCTCAGCACACAGTGCACACATGTAACATATGGAATCTCTCACATATACAGACAATCATACAGACCTGCGGTCCTCAGACTTGGGGATGGGGTTGGTACATCGCTGGCTATTGTACTTAGCCACATATTCACATTGCTTGAAGGGGGCCGTCTTGTCCTCCAGAACGTGCCGTATACAGAAAGCATAGCCGTTCAGTCTGCGCTGCTTGCAGAGCTTTGGGCTGTACGAGCACAACGGCTTATTGTCCACCTCTGAGAAGTGTATGTGTTTGCCTTCGTACATCACGTGACTCTTGTCCTTGACAACATCAGCTGACAGGATAAAGTCAGAGAAAACCAAGAATTACATCACAAACATTTAACACATTTAACAAAGAGGTAACCGTGCTTGCATTGTTACAGGGTTATGAGGCAGGGATATCATCACCTCTGCAGGTGATTGCTGTGTCAATAAACTGCTAATTAATATTGTTCTTTAATCAGATTAAAAGTTCAGAAAGAATAGATGGTTGTGAAATATTATTTGCTGCTTAAACATGTCGTGTAAAGTCAGAACTTAAATTAAACATTCAAAGAGTTCATTCATTGTTGCTACCTCAGTATACTTTAACAAAGTGAATGAATAAAGATACTCGTTTGAGGGCAAAGCACAGTTGCCCCCAGACTGTATAACTTTCCTGTGTCAAAGTCTCTTATTGTGAAACTGCTAGTAAACAGAGAGGCTTTGGATTCTAGCACATACAGGACAACATGTCACGGTTGAAACAGTTTGAATGACATCAGTCTGCGGGACAAAGTTAAGAACCAGAAACAATCCACTGGCTGGTGTGCAGGCACCACTGCAGCTCAGCTGAACACAGGCGTTCCTCTATTTGAAAAGTCTCCTTCCTCCAGTGAGCCAACGAGAACTTCACTATCTGTTTTCACGTCATAATAAACAGCCGTACAAACCTACTGCTGCTGGTTTATCACAACACACCGCGGTGATCATAGTTGACGCTTTAGCTGCTCAGCTCCAGTTGTAGCTTAGTTGCTGCTGCCTCGTAACTTTGTGTTTTTAAGTTGGTTCCCAAACAGCTGCGGCGCTGACGGCTCAGCTGCATGTTGGTCACATTTCAGTCGATCATATTGACCCGATTAGCTTAAATTAACACCTTTGTCTAAATAAGGAGAACCGGACGGGCAACATACGGTGACAAACGCCCGCTAGCGTGACTACCGATTGAGCCTGGGGAGCTAGCTTGCTAGCTTTAGCTTGGAGCCGATTAACATTCTCAACTTAGTAGTATAATAATATAAACACATCTACGTCAAACATATATAGGAGTTAATTAAACACAGCTGGATCCATCTCGAGGCATAAATAAGTTGTTGTCGACACACAACAATCGCTAAAAGCCAAATGATCCCTGTTAGCTAACACGCTAGCGAAGCTAAAAACATAAATTAGTAGGCGGTAGCTAACCAGGAAACGGAAACATAAGCAAATAGTAACACTGTAAAGGACAAGTATCTGTCATGATTTATTTAAAACCTGCGGGTGGAATCATCAGATGGAAACAATACACTGTCGCCGTAAATCGTGGGATTTTAATGTACGCAAACATTATAGTAAAATACTTTCAAACAAAGGGTCTAGATAGGCTTCAGGCCTGACATCGAAGGCCTCGGTAATAATCGATATCAGGTATAGCCACATAATATTACATTCAAATGCTAAAATACTTCAAACTGACCCCATTGCGCCGTTCTACGCATCCTCTTAAGGCACTGGGTCGTTTGGTTAGGCCACAACTTGTAAAATAATGAAGTCATATGCGAGTGGCCTGTTAGCTTGGACAGCACAGCGACCTCTCGTAAAACTGCTGGCCGACTGAGGCCTCTGCGAAACGGTAGCAGAAGAAATCGAGGCCGAGGCTGGATAGGACTTCGCTTACCTTGAATTGCTATGGGCTGTGTAAGGTATTCGCTCCAGATAGACGGCCGAAATGTCTATTCGAATCAGCTAGGCTATTCCGTGCATCGATATTCGCGACAGGAGAGGAACAGTTATCTTCATCGAGCTCGGTGTATCTTGAAATAAGGATGCATGGAAATAGAAGCTATCCGGAGCGAATTACAAGCAGTAGGTAGGCTGCTGAGGATTTTAGCTGGAGCCACAGCAGACTCCTCACAGCACCACTACAGGCACCGCGGGGACATGACAACAAGCCGCTCAACAACAACAACCTCTCCTACCATATTGGAAATTCAACTTTGTTAAACGCCTCCGCGGACTACAACAGTCCTGTTCGTCCTGTTGCAGGAGGAATGGCAGTTTGTGTGAAGGGTGCTGTAGTTTGGATGAGCCCCACTTTGAACCGCTGGGTGTAACACATTGAGGGAGAGGTCCAGGGACGTGTTGTGGTGTGAAATCCACCTGGACCCCGGCTATCATCCTCCATTGGAACGACTTATCAGCCCTGCTGCTGCTGCCACACTGTTGCTGTTCACTGGTGAGGGACCACGTGCCACTCACGTCCCGGAGCTCCCCGCTTGAGAAGTGTCAAAACATGAGAATATCACCTTTGGTAGCGGTGCAACATTTTTAATACTTTTACATTAATTTGAAATCAGAACATACAGTTAAATAGGGGCTTTGCAAAGATTAATTAGGCTTGCTACAGAAAACGGATTTATTAAATATCACATTTACAAATAGCTACATTTGCAATACTAAAACTCATTGTACCTTTTAGAAAAATATAAATGTAACACTTTTAAATTTTAAAAGGAAATCAAGTCTCTAGATTTATCTTTGGAAGATAAATATTTTGAACCTTTGGTCGCAACTACTTAAGTGAGAATGTCCACACATGTGCAAACATAAACTGCATATCTGGAGATTTGTCAAACGTAAGCTTAAATTTGAACTAGGCATTATACATGATACTGCAGGATAGTAAAGTGCAGGATAAACTATAGTAATACATCTGCTACAGTAAACCACAAGTGCAAATAAATATGTTCCTGGGAATGTGCAAATAGAGAAGTTGTGCGTATATATGCTTTTAAAGAACTGGATGGCTATCCATTGTGTGTATTAGCATATGGCTGGCTCGTCGACAGCTTGTGCTCCCTCTGTGACGGCTTTTACACACTTGGCCATCGTCTGCGAGGCTCTGCTTATTGGATCTATGGGGGAAGACAGAAAGCAGATTTCAAATTTGCAATGAAATTACTGGGTGTTTGTTAAAAATAAGTATTATTTACACATTTAATGCTACATAAGAATATTCATTAAAAATCATATATGAAATGATTTATAACCACCAAAATAAAGCTTTTATTTTCTCCAACAGAAAAAGGCCTCTATGATTACATTATTTTATTAATATTAAATAAAACTTTTAAAGTCATAGATTTTCTCTGTTATTTGTGGTTTTTGCTTTTGTGTCAAATGACAATGTATCATGCAACTAAAACTGCTGACCACAATTTAAAATCCACATGAAGTAAATTATTGATTTAGGGATCACGTTACCCCACAACACAACAAGATTTATTTGTGGTGCTCTGAGAATAGCAAAATGACCAGATGTCTTTGTTTTCTCCAACTATAGATTAAGCGTATGATGTCAAAATACTTCTGCCACTCTGAAAATTAGGGCAATTAAAATGTGGATACTATACTATCCTTCCTTGTGACTATAAAAAAGGACATATCAAATTGTTACTTAATTTAGCAGTTATGATTTGTTTTGCAAGAATTTTTACTTGATTTGGTAAAAATACCCTCAACAGCAGTAAAAAAATGCAAAGATGGGCACATTGCAAATGAGCTTAGACTATAAATACACTGAATATGGCATAAGTATTGATAAATAATAATATCTACTTACAAATAGTGATATATTAGGAGAATGGATGATTTTGCAATTGAAAAAAATAAAAGGGATGAGGAAGATGGAGATTTTGTTTTGTGAGAGAAGAAACACTTGAATTAAGTACCAGTGACTCACCTGTCATATAAAAGTCCTTCACTGTAAGCTGTGGAGGGACTAATGGTTCCGTTAGGAAAGCCAGGTTCCCTGCCTGAAATAAATAAGGCAGACATTACCATCAACAAGAGAGCTGGAAATAAACTGAGATAAACTGTGGAAAAAAAACATTTAATTAGGCAATTCTCTACGATTAACTAAACACACACTAAAAAACAACAGCTGACCTTAGACAGTTCATTGGCCTGCTTGAAATAGTTGGCCTCCTCAACGATATCATATCGCACCAGATTTGGGGAAACATCTGCCAGTCTCTCGCGCACTTCGTCAAGAGTATCATAGGGCAGAGACACTCCGGCAAGCTAAATGAGAATAGAGATTTCACAGCATTTAATCTTATTTCTTACTGGTTTATATGACATAAATCTTGTGTTGGAGTTCACCTCAGAAATTGCTCTGATGATCCTCCAGTCCTCCCTGGCCATGCCCGGAGCAGTCACTGCCACTTTGGTCTGCTGGGTACGGCCCTCAGTGTTCACATAGGTGCCACATTTCTCAGTGTATGCAGCTCCGGGGAGAATGACATCAGCAATGGGTGCACCAACATCGCCATGATGACCTGGGCAGTTAGGGCGCAGAGAATTGAAATGTAACCCTCACATGAATATTTACAGAGTGGTTACAAATTTAATGATAATTTGACATTAATTATCCTGGTGAGGTATTTTCAAGTTAACCTCCACCGTCTACTGTTTGTGTTTAAATGCTAATCTGTTGTGATTACTCATCAATCCTTAAAGTAAACCCTTGTGCACTCTGTATTCAATGTGTTTCTTACTGCTCAGGTTTTTCTCTGTAACTCTTCTCTGCCTGTGAATAACTGTATGTCAGGAATTAAGACTGCCTCACTACATGCATTGATGTAAATGAGAGGTGCTCTGAACGAGCCTTCTGCTGCTGTGCAGTAAGACAGCTGACCTTGATAAATTATGAAACTATCCCTAGGGAGGTCTTGGCGAGTAATGCAGCCTGCATCAGCCCCAAGTAGGAACAGCACTTTGGGCGGATTCTTCCTGATAGTTTCCACTCCCGGCTTGTACCCAAGATCAAGTGCAGCCACTTGACTGGCAAACCTGAGGACACAGGCGAAACAAAATGTTTTACCATGAAAAAATCCCTCGTGAACACTTCCCTGCGACAGGAAGCGTTTCCTCAAATCTTCAGAGACAATTACCTGTGCAGCACATTGAGAACCTTCCAGGTTTCCTCCACTCCACTACTGACACGAGCGTTCTGAGCAATGGTTGACACAGCCGCCATTATAGCAGCGCCATCCTCTCTCTGCAGGCAACTGCTACCAATCACTACAACAGGATGTTTTGCTTCAGCCAAGACCTGCAAGAGGAGATAAAATACACAAATAAGAGAGAGACATTTGACTTGACTGATAACATTTATTACTTAAGCGAGAATTACCTGTGAGAACGGGTGAGTTCCTGATGCAATTTCTTGAAGAATCATGGCAGAATCTCCAAGATGGTCATAGGTGTAACCTAAGTCCACTTCCTTTCCCACTAGAGCCACTTGCAACTCATTGTGCAGCCAGCTGAAAAAGAGTCAACACATTTATATAAAAAAACCTGCTTTTCAAATGTAAGAACCCTCAGATTTCCAGCTTCAACATCTTTAAATAAACAGAAAAACTGTTTTAACAACATCAAACATACCCCTTTCTGATTCGTGCATTGAAAAGAGGAGCCTCATAGCGTGGGTTGGTGCCTACCAGAACTAGCAGGTCAGCTTCTTCAATGCCAGCAATCCCAGTATTCAGAAGATAGTTTGAACGCAGGTCAGATCTAAATCAAGTTCAAAACAGAAACCTATCATCAGCTCTAGTTCAACTAGTGTTGCCACGTACTTAGTTTGTCTCTGTCTTGTCTTACCCAGCTCCACTCATTGGGAACACTTCCTCAGTGCACAGGTTGTCACTATTCAAACAGTTCAGCAAATCTTTCAGAGAAATTAGAGCCTCTGCATCCGCCATCCCTCCAACGACAGCAGCAACATCATTTGCCTCAACTCCTTGCAACTGTCAAATAACAGATGTTTTTCAGGACTGGCCAAGCCTTCATACAATGTTACAGAAGGAGGCTTCATCATAAATCACTTACTGCTCCTGCAACTTGAGTCAGCGCATCTTCCCAGGTTGTGGGAACCAACTGCCCAGACCCATTTTTCACCATCGGCTGAGTAAGCCTCTGTCTCTTGAGTCCATCATAAGCAAACCTGTCAGGATGGAAGCAAAGAACAGGTCAACAACATGCCAACATCAGACACAAATATAGCTCTTTGTTGTGTGATATGAAAGGTACCTGGTTTTGTCCGAGATCCACTCCTCATTTATGTCCTCATTAAGACGAGGGAGGATTCTCATCACCTCACCACCACGAGTGGTCACCACAATGTTACTACCCACAGCATCCAGAACGTCAATGGATTCAGTCTTCCTGTAGAAAACCAATGAGGATATATGAGAGGATATTTTTTTGACAATAGTAAGTTAATAAAAATATAGAGAACAATCAATTAACCTTGTCTCCCAAGGACGAGCAGTGAATGCATATGGCTTAGAAGTCAGGGCTCCCACTGGGCATATATCAATAACATTCCCAGACAACTCAGACATGAACATCTTCTCCACATAGGTCCCAATCTGCAGGTCATTGCCTCTGCCGGTGGTGCCCAGGTCCTCCACCCCTGCTATCTCACTGGCAAAGCTGTAGTAAGTAAAAAGTCAAAAAAGGGATTTTTCTTTAATGTTGTTAGTTTGCACAACAACTCAGCTTACTCAAGATATTCAGGTGTGACTCACCGCACACAGCGGGTGCACTGGATACAGCGAGTCATAATGGTTTTGATGAGTGGACCAATATTTTTGTCTTCCACAGCTCTTTTGCCCTCTGTGAAACGACTCCTGTCGCTGCCAAACTGCATGGACTGGTCCTTCACACAAAATCATATTCAACTCGGTTAATCAGTCTTATAAATAAGAGTGACAAAAAGTGTCTGTCGTACACAGTACACGCTCAGTTATAGACTAATGAAAACACAGTCATCTTCTATTTACCTGCAGATCACACTCCCCTCCTTGGTCACAGATTGGACAATCTAATGGGTGGTTAGCCAGCAGAAACTCCATCACTCCCTCTCTGTGAAAATTAAACAAAACATTTTTTATTACATCAGGTCAGGTTTCTTTCATATGAGAGAATATACACGTTTTTGTTTCCCTGGGAAAAAAGCTTACATAATATAAATATAGGTAACCCATAATAACACAAAGATGTAAGTGGGCTTTATAATCATGAAATCTTAACCACCACCTATCAGACAATTGGCTATAATTAAAGAGCAATATTATCATCATCATCTCTAAGTCTACAATGATGCTAGTTGAGAGTTTGATCCTACCTTGCCTTCTTTGTTTTCTCAGAGTTGGTTAAAATGTTCCAGCCCTTCATAACAGGCATAGCACATGCTGCCACAGGCTAGAAGGTAGGTACATGCAAAAATATGACATATTATTACTTTAAGAAGGCATCTCTTAGTCCCAGTAAAATGATGAAGAAGAAACACAAGACTGACAGACATGCACTGATTTCGGGAGTAGAAATAAAACAAACGTGCAAATTAAATCTTTACCTTGGGAACTTTCTCTATCTCCACAAGACACATGCGACAGTTTCCCGCCACTGACAGACGTTCATGGTAGCAGAAGCGAGGAATTTGCATGCCTGCCTTCTCACACGCCTGCGAAAGAATACAGCCACAATGTAAAATATGATATTACGATTCAAGATGTCAGGGAATTGCTGTATGTAAATGTAAACAGGAATCCATCATGTTACCTGCAGCACGGTGGTTCCTGGCTCCACCATGAAAGGTTTCCCATCCACAAACACCTCCAGGAAGCTGCTTGCAGCTGCTGTTGCTGCAGTACGAGCTTCAGGCAATGACAGAACACAGGGACGATGACTGTTGTCATTAAATGAGAAATCTCCCGCACAATGAATCCCTTATGCTACAATAATGAAATCCTGATACTTCATCGTGGTGGCAAAGTAGTGACGCTGGTCATTATTTGCTAATCAGAGGCAGCAGCCTGGCACCAAACCTAGTACCAGGTAGATCTGTAATCCTGCCTATAATCCACCAACAAGGTTACATGGATATTCTGTCACAGAACCAACAAAATGGCTATTCTGTAGAAAGAAACGTGCCACAAACTGATCAGTTAATAAGACGATGGAGTAGCACATGTATAAATGTATAAATAAGGTTACTGACCATTATTGGCTGCAGCCGCACCTCCTTTGGCTACAGCTGCTGGAAAGAGACTCCGACTCACAGCAGGCAAACGCAGCATGCTGGAGGAAGAGGGGCGACATCACGTGTGAGCTCGAGCTGATCTGACAGGCACATTCTCCCAGTGTCGACCACACATTCAAAGTTGGTGCGTAATGATGTAAAACACGGAGACGCGTGTTGCTCACCCACACATGCTCCAGCACCAAAACACAGCAGAATAGCTGTTAGCAAACTAGCTACTTGTAGCTTCTGGCTAAAGGAGCGGCTAATTACTAAAGAACAACATATAGACACTACCCACTGTGCTCTGTATATAAATGCTCTACATGTTTACATGACTACGTCGGCTGTTGACAGCGCGTAAAAGGTTTAACATTTCGCTAAATATCAACAAACTGCATAACGTCACTCGCCAACTTGTGTGTTGACGTTATCAAATGTCGCTTTAGCCGCTTCATATTCCAACATTAGTTATTGAGTGTGCGTGAAACTGTTATAACCAATATAGACGTTAAACCCACTACTTAGCATGGTGGCTAAAAACAAGCTAAAGGGACAGACGTCAATAGCCTAACCCCAGTGCCTAACTCATGCTACAAAAACAATGTAACACGTTGCGGTGGTAGCATCCAGGTTATGCACGTTATACAGCAGACAGAGATTTTTGCGGTGTCACTTACTTGCCAGTGTCCTCGGGAGACTGTTTGCTACGCAGATTGCGCACTGTGTCGCTGTCCTGCTGCGTCACGGATTAAGTAATCCAGTGTGGCTGTAATCCGCACAGGAGGGCTGCGTCACTCTGACTGCTCCACTGTCAATACTGAGCAGGTGAAGTAATGTAACATCTCCATAGTAGAATCTCATCTACACCCTAACTGTGACAGTCTGCGGTGATGTGGCAGCAACTGCAGGGATTTTTCCCTCTGATTCACTATTTGCTTTGGATACAAAGGTGGATTATTCTCACTCTTCTTAATGTGCCATTTAGTCACAGTAACAACAAAGTGGGTCAGAGTAGCGAGTGACCTTTGCACCCTTATTGAAGATCGGGGTAAAATATGCTTCCTGTGTCATTTTTCACATGTGTCTCCACAGCAGGATATCTGTCTGTCTCTACTCTAACAGTGATGTAATCCTCACAAGTCAGAGTTCTCCGGAGATGAATAACAGGACGCGGCTCGATTTGTAAACAGACCCTCAGGAAAAGGGAGAAGGAAATGCAGCATCTGGACGCTCCTCGGGCTTGTGCATAGTTGTGAGGAGTGTGTAAATCCCGCTGGAAACCTGGTGTGTGTTTGTTAAACTTCAAAAGCCTTCCCCATCATGAGGTCACCACGATGACATCAAGTGAAATAATACAAAACAGTTCAGTGTGAGCTCGGAGGAGCTGTTTTATTAACATATAGGGTATTTACTTGTAATATATTAAAATAAAACATTTGTACAACTCTCAACTAATTAAAAAACCAATACATTAATAGATGACTGTAGTATCAAACTGTATAAAAACATAATCATATTAAGCTACTATCAGATATATGCACATTTGTAAGGATCTAGACGGCCGATCGAGCATGGATGAGCAGACACCCTTGATCCAAAGCAGTACAATCCAAATGTGAAAGATGCATGTCTCACGATTTCCCCCCAAAACAGTTTAACAAAAAATTTCCATCACATTTTCCACAGCCTGAAGACACATCTGCAAATTGCTTGTTTTTCTGACCAGCTGTCCAACACCCAGAGATATGCAGTTTATTATCACAGAAGACAACAGAGAAGCAGCAAATCCTCACAGTTGAGAAGCTGGACCCAGAGAAAGGCAGGGATTTGTATTTGTAAACGGACAAATTAATGATCAGTATGGTTTCCGCTATAGATTTTGATCTTGCCTGTTTCTCGAGAGATCCCTTGCTAATGACAAATATATGCAAGAATACTAGCTATGTGCACATTATACCGTTTCCCTCAGTTTTTCCATTGAGAGAAATAGCTGAAGTAGGTGTAACTCCATCCAAATGAAACACAACAGGGAAAATCTGAGCATTACAGCTGGAAAGAATGGGCGGGTGATCCTCCCCCATTTCACTTAAGTAACAGTCAGCCAACCTCGTGTTTTTCATGGACTGCTACAAGAGTCTGAGGACGATTCCGATCATAGAGTTGATGACTCCACAGGCTCCTCTGGGATACTGTCAAGATAATGTCCCGGCACAGACTCCATCTCAGTGGCAGACACGGACTGGCTGAGCTCTCTGAGTGAACTCTTGGTTATGTTCAGACATGCACGCTTCAGGATGTGACGGACCTTTTTACCCAGGAGCATATACAGCAGGGGGTTAATGCAGCTGTTGAAAAAACCCAAGCTGGTGGCAAGGGGAAACCCAGCTTTCAGGATGTTGTGTAGGTACTGTGAGGAATGTATTGATAACTCCATTAAGCTGAAGGTGTGAAAAGGTACCCAGCATAAAAAGAAGGCCAGGATTACAGCAGTGACTGTTTTGGAGAAGCTAGACAGGCGAAACGAGCCCTGAGAACGATTCGCTTTGATTGTGAGAAGTGTGCCTGTCACACATATAGCGGTAAACGGCAGGAGGAAGCCCACAGTGGTGCGGATCACCACTATTACGATGTGTCTGATGGCTGCTGTGTGTGCGTCCTGTGTGTGGAAGTTGTTGAAGCACACCACCTTGTCGTGCAAGCGCAGGGTTTCTCGGAAGATCAGCGCAGGGCAGCTCAAGGCGCCGGCCAGCACCCATATGCAGCCACACGTGACCCAGGCTCTCTCTACAGTTCGATGCCTCTGAGACCAGTTGAGGTGGACCAGTGACACGTACCTGTCTATGCTGAGCACAGTGAGGAAGAGCACGCTGGCGTACATGTTCATCACGGACACAAATGAGTTGAGCTTACACATGGCCAGACCAAAGTCCCAGTGGAAGTCCCGCAGAATGTAATCGATGTAGAAGGGCAGGAACAGCACAAACACAAAGTCGGCAATGGCAAGATTGAGCAGCCACACGCTGTTGACAGTCTTTTTGCTTTTGAACGCCGTCACCCAAATAACAGTCCCGTTTCCAATCAGCCCAAGCACAAAGGAAATAATATAGATCACCACTGAGATGATGTGCATAGTCTCCCCTTGCCTGTGTTCTACTTTAAGATCTTCCAAGTCGCCATACTCCAGGTAATAATCATAAGTGTAATTTCCATAGTCCTCGATGGGTTCCTCCATTACTGCAAGGATTGTGATTCTGTGAGAAGACAAAAAGATGTCACGATAAGATTTATTTTCAATATGGTGATGGAGTATCGTAAAGAAGCCCTGATTGTTCTTACCTCACACCCTTTATGATTTATGCTCCTCAAAAGGACCCAATGTGTATCCCGCCCCTCTTTTCCAATCACTCAGCTCCTGCGTGTTGTGGCTGGGACAGGGTGTGTCCCGAGAAACCCTGGAACACAGAGTTAACATCCATCTAGATCAACAGATCCCTCGTAGTGTGATTCATGTTGTTTGTTCTGTAAGTAAACATGGAAGAGCTGACACATGCTGTATTGTGACATAATTTATGAATGTCACAATGTTACTGGCTGCCTGATAAAAAATGTTGTATCTTCTCCAGGGACGAAATCAGAAAAAAACTGCGAGAAGAGTCATACTTTTGCACATATCTCAAATATTGGTATCGTCATCAAGGCCAAACCAGAGCTCATCACCACCACAATTGGATTCCAGTGTTTATCTTCTATCTATAGTCTACTCTAACATTACGCTGAACAGGAATGTCATGAACAGAACGTCTTCAAATGCAGAGGAGTAGCTGCAACTTTGCCCAATTTTTTTTGTGAAAAGATAAAAACTGACAAACTGTTAAAGACTAAAATGCTAAATGCAAGAATCAGTGCAATCCACAAATAATAATGATATCCTTAATTAAGAGAAAAAGACAAGCAGTAAACAATAGAAAATCATATTATAAGTAATTATTAGAACTATTAGATCAACAATAAGAATAGGATTTAAATATAATAAGACAACAGTATTTATTTTCCCAATTTTTCAGAAGTAGCACCTCTATATCTGTTGTACTGCTTTCTTTTGTACAATGACAATAAAGACTCTATTCTATTGTACTCCACTTAATTTCCATTCATCTATATAGATAAAATTGACTTATAAATTGTAAAATGTAAAACTGATCAATAGGAGGAATCACTCTTGAAAGAGAACGTAAACAACAACACATTTATGGTAAATGGAAACATTGGACTGGACAGAAAAAAAAACTTTGGAGACTTTAAAGCTAATAAAAAAATAGAAAAGTAGAGCCTACACTATTGAAACAACAACATCTATATACAATCATCAGTTAACATTACAGAAACGGTCAGAGTTCACCATTCACTCGGTGCCACATAGGCACTGTTTGAATACTAATGGAATAAACATGAAGAGGCTTCTCACCTAAAAGTTGGAGCGCTCCCTTTTCTAAAAAAAACCTTCTGGATCAACACACGGCTGCTTAGCCTCGGTTAGCTCCGGTGTGCGGGGCCTGGTCTTATCCGTGACTTCTCCTCTCGGTCTCTGTGTTGCATGTGCAGTCCTCATCCAAACTAAACTGGGAACTGTGGTTCCAGGGCTGGAGGAGCGGAGAGGTGCAGTGGGCGCGCCAGGCTGACGCGTCAGACATGGACCAACGGAATGAAGAGAACTTATTGGTGCTCGGCTCGGAGCAGAAGAAGAAAGCTTTCATTCAGAGAAAGCTGCCGAGTAAAAACCAATTTCTCCGCTCTGTGAGTAAAGGGGAAAGTTTGTTATAATTAGCCAGTTTTGTTGTTGATAGGCAGGGATTTTTTTTCTTTTTTCTCCAAAACAACAGAAACGCAGAAACTTCCTGTTCAGCAAACTGCTTCTGCGTCTGCTTCCTTCCCACCAGCCACATTCTGAACTCGTTCATTCAGCACTTTGCTGCTCATTAAAACAGAGTAAACTCGTGGCAGGCCTCCGTGCTTTGAATGTGGATGTGCAGACTCACTTGATTACACTATAAAACGTTTGCTGGATTTACCATATTTCCACCATGTCTCCAGATACCGGACCATTAAAGCCACAGGGCAGAGTTTAATAAGGGGAACACCAGTGAATTTACCCAATTTAACCTTGGTTGACTTTTCGAATGCAGATTAAAACAATGACATAGCATTTAATGTATGATTAAAACAGAGATTAAGTAACTGTAATTGACTTTCTTTTCATCACGGATACATAAAATAATTTTCAAAATAGATGACTTTTAGGCAATTGAATGAGTCCTAGTCCTAAATGCTTCATCCTACTAGTCCCATAATGCAACTGGATTGACTCTTAAATTAGACCCCTCCCTACCTGCTAAATGTCCAAACAAAGGGTGTATGAAACAGGTTTACTGTTAATCAAGAATAAGTCTGTCATCATTGTTGCCACACTGCTCTCTCTGGGTGTAAACTTGAACATTGAGTGTTGCTCTTTTGACCACACCCCACTCAACAACACCCCCTGTGTCACGTCACTGATGGAGACTTAGCCTGATCTTCTTTATGGGTTGAACATTTCAACTTTCTGTTTTGCAGTTCATTGGGGAATTCCCTCTTTTATACCCTGAACAAGAAGTTAGTCACATTGACAATGCACTTTGGCCTCCCTTTTGGGGAGCTGTCATGCTGTCCATCTTTATATACAGTCTTTGATGTGTTCATATTCAAAAATGTTAATGACAACCGATTTTTTTCCAAAGTGATGCAGGTTGATGACAGAAAGACTCATATGGACTCTGCTGCTCACTCATCTCGTCTCAATCTCGTCTCAATCTCCAGCAACCCCATAGTGACCATCCTATCCCAGGGCCGGGTCTAGACAGGCATGTATGAGGGGGCAGCCACAAATCTTGAGGGGGCATTGTGCCTAACCCTAACCCTAACCCTATTTAGTTTGAGGGGGCACAACATTTATTTGAGGGGGCCAGGCCCCCTCTTGCCCCTGCCTAGACCCGGCCCTGTCCTATCCTTCTGTGGATCATTCAGCCCTTTGGGGGGGGGGGGCGGTCAAATCCTTAAATAGTTCCGCTGTGTGTGCACATTGTCGGTCTGTGTGTTCTGCGTAGCCTTATAATCAAGACGACAAGTCATGACAAGCACTGATTATAATCTGTCGCGGCTGTAATGCAGTCTTCCTTGGAGAGATACGCTGCTTCTTCAAAATGACACAAACAGTTTCTTCCGTCAGTCCCCACTGGGACTTTTCAGGAAACTACTGGGAGCCATCATATTTACCGACACAACAGCATTCATGCTTCTCCGAACGTACAGTACTGTCCCAACACACTGTCTTCCAATCCACTCACTTCCCTTTTCTATTTTACGCTTAGTCAGATCACTTAATCTACGTGTTGGAAGTCACACACACACAGCTGCTAAAACTCAAATGACGTTTTTAAATGATTGTGCAAGAAATTATCATTATTATTACCGATTTTATTCCATTGATTTCCCCGGCCTTTCATTTATTAGCTCATCAATGTCATCATCTGTCACATTTCAATTGTGAAAAATGCCTATCATTGTATCTGAGGAGTCACCTGACAGGTTAAACTTGTTTGCTTTGTGTCACCAGTTGTTCAAAACCCAAAACATTTCAGTTTACTAAATGGACAATTATTTAAGACCCCAAAAATCTGGAGGCTGAAACTAATCACCAATTGTTTTCTTTTAAAAATGACATTTCAATTTTTGATCAGTTATTTAATCAATGCTTTCAGTTCTAGCCACTACTAATGCTCCAGTCAACACTAGAAAGTCCACATTTTCCATATGACATCTGATTTGTGCCAAGGCAACATTACCAATGATTTAACATGTATGTTCCCCTTATGAAGGCATTATTTCCAAATTGGAACAGTTAAGAAATTGTAATGTAGAACATGTTACTGCCATTCTTCATACAACAATTGATCACACATAGCATTCACGAACCTTACCTTACTATCACAATAATAGGAGAAACTCTGGGATGGAGTTGGCCTTTTTTTAGCAAACAAACACTAATCTATATGCATCACATGAATAAAAACGTATATGCAGATTTTGTGCAGCTTTTATGGGATTTATGAGAGATCTCAGATTCTGAGGTGAAAGATAAGGTCAATAGGTCAACAGACATAAGCACAGAGGCAAATATTGAAATGAATGATGGGGGAATTGCGTTTAACTGCTTTAGTTTCATTTTCATTATGCTTCCTCAGTGACACCTACAATGTGTGATTTTCCCATGTTTTTTAATTAAATAAAAAAAATGTGTATTTTTGTGGAAGTGTTTTGTGAAAGATCTATTTTACCGACAAAAAATTATCAGCTTCTATACATTGTGGTCAGTTAAACTGCTGATGCTTAACTATTAATCTGATCAATAGCTAATGACCTCCTGTAACATTACATATTGTAATCTACTGCATTAAAATAATGATTGTCGCAGTTTTAGTTTTTGGAGTTTTGTTTTACAATATGGTTTTGCTAAAAGTGATTCTACAACTAAAAAGTATTTAATAAAATTGTAAAATGTCGTATAGCTTTCAGTAAGTGAAAATGACATGAATTCAAAACTAAATCCTCAGACCTTTATGGTTCAAAACGGTCACTAAATAGAGACTATGTATATTATATATTGAACTAGAGGGCTTGGTGATAAAAAAAATTGAAATATTAGCAATACAGTTTTCATCTAAAATGTACATATCAATACATTTCGTAAGCATGGTGCAGGCACCAAGGTATGTCTGCTCTTATCCTCCTCAGGAACCATGTTCAACCTTTGATCACAGCAGACATTCAGCTTTCATTTAATGTGAGTCAAATGTGAATGTCGGGGCTTACAGACACTTGGATGACACCACAGGAGCAGTTTGGAGGCAATTTAAGTTTTTTTTCGGTTGTTCCTTTACGTTTTAAGAGGTGGTCTCCATTTTCTTTAATTGTTTTGAATTTGGCTTCAACGTCGTTTACCCCTGACACTCCAAAAGTGTTTTTCCGGACTCAAGCACTTCACCCACCACCTCCATCGGCATAGTGGTGAGTACATAATGAGTGAATTTGCATTGTTTGGTGATCTATCCCATTTGATTTTAGATAAACAAATATAAACTAGAAGGTTTTGCATGAATTTTCAGAATTATATCAAATTAAATGTGTCCCCCACTGTGATTCTTGTAAGGCATCAGAAGCCAAGGTTGGAAACTACTGGGTTATTCTCTAACAATGTTTTTTTTTAAGCATGTTAAATCCTCTAGTATCTAAAATCCAAAAATATAAAAGTAACTTTTAAATCAGGCTGTCAAATATATGTAGTAAAGTAGTAAATACAATGGTTTTCTCTGAAATGTGTATCAAAAGCAGCATAGAATGACACAGACACACACACACACACAATAATTTGTCCATCTTCTTGTTGTGCTTAGTTTCTCATGGAATTGAGCAGGTATTGTGGCCTAGTGGTTAGAGTGGTCGTTCTCCAACAAGAAGGTCGCCGGTTTAAATCCCACTCTGCCCCAAATGCATGCAGAAGTGTCCGTGGCAAAATTCTGAACCCCTAGAATCTGCAGGACTTCAACCACCTATTAATTGCACAATATATAACACTGTGTAAATTAAAAAACAATATTAAATATAGTCCGCTTCTAAGCAGGACGTGCGCACTTCACCTCTGCGCAAGAGTTGCGCAGTCTGCGAATGTTAGCAGGTTAAAGACTTCAAAGAGCCAATTAATTTCCCTAAAAAATAATAATAATAATCCTTACAATGTCAATAGGGCCTCACTGTCAGTCAGTGCCTGTCAGTGCTTGGGCCCTAATAATATGACATTTTCTATTTATTGTGATAATTATCAATATCGTCTTGATATAATTCTTTGGCCATTAGCCTCCAGCCCTACATTATGATATATGATAAAAACAATGTTTTATTTATTATCTAAATTATTTATTTATTTATCATCCCTGAGTGTCATATGTTATTCTAGTGTGTGTGTGTGTGTGTGTGTGTGTGTGTGAGAGAGAGAGAGAGAGAGCTCCCGTCGGATTGTTCGGAACTGCAGCCCATGTCTGTGGAAGTCACCTGGAGGGGAGGGAGGACATGTTTGCTATGGTCGAGGAGGAGCCTGCAGCTTGACTTCCAGTAGCTGTGACTGGCCGCCGCCTTCTCTCTGCCTCTTCCCCCACCCATCATCCATCCATCCTCCTCCTCCTCCTCCTCCTCCTCCTCCTCTTCCTCAGCAGCTACTGCAGCAGCAGCATCCCGGTGCCTCCCGGATCCATGAAGAACTCCCTCCCGCACGGCTCCCTCCCCGCCGCGATGGGCCGCAAGCCTTCCACCGCGTTGCTGTGTTGATACCGAGATATTCCACTTATTCAAATATGAATCATGCATTTGATATTTCTGGTCACTTTGCTCGTCAGCGTCCTCTCGCCCTGGCTTCATCCATCTCTAGCGTCATCCGGTACGTATTGCCCGCGTCCTGCTGCCTTCTTGTCACTTTGATGTCAGGAAATAGCCTCCACCCTCCACTTTGACATAAACGCTGACTGGCGGTGGACAGCAGGTGCTTCGCTTTGTGTTTCCTCTCCGCGATAAAACGCAGGGATGTGTTCTGTTCAATATGCGGTGTTCTCGAACATGATGGTGCATTGAGGCACACCACAGCCTCCCAGCAGCTTTTGTTCAGCCTGATATGAAACAGTGCTCTTCATTATGTATGATCTCCACATTCGGACGAACAACCACTGCTAACCTGATTTTTCCTGACGTGCATAATGTAATCTGCTGTTACTGTCTGGGGCTGTTTGGATTCATATTGCATAACAGGAACTGCATTCATCTGTCTGGTGCAGAGTTTTCCACTTCTAGCGACAAGCACATCAAAAGTAGATTTCAGCGAATTAAAGCATCTTATTTTCCTCATTCTCAATCGCCCAAACAGCCATTTGTGGTTGTCAGTGTTATTATTCTATGTGCAACCTTGCCGAAGTGGGTCCTGAAGAATCGCAATGAAGCTGTGGCCACTAGCCTCAGTGTTATCAATGCGTTTCATGAATAAAGGATGACAGCTGGCTCTTTGAATACTCTATGTGTGTGTTCATGTGTGTGTGTTCGTGTGTGTGTGCGTGTGTGTGTTTGCTTTTCTCACGGCGGTGCAATGGGGATTCTCTTTGCAGATTCTCAAGGAGTAGAGGACAAGGTTGAGAGGGATGCGGTGCCCGTGCTGCTGAAGCAACAGGCGACTGCAGCACCTGCCACAGACAACACAACCCGCCATGCAGCAGAGCATGAGATCACCTACCCCTCGCGGCTGATCTACTACCTGAACGAGGACTCGGAGAGCACCTACCATGACCTGGACACGCGAGTCCAGAGCCAGGCCGCGGAGGGCCAGGTAAGCCGGGGCAGGTGATACCGGGGTGTGGTGGGAAGATGTTTTATATCAAGAGTCTGGCCGCATAACAGCCTGCTGTCTGGTGGAGGTTTTGAGGAGTTGTAAGCCCGTATCATAGCCTGTGTAATTCTGTCTTTGAAGCCATTTTGCTGCACAGCTTCTGTTCTAACAAAGATAGCCCCAGACACACGCAGCACATTCACAAACATGCTTTGTGTGCATCACGTCAGAGCCACCTTGCTGAAGGAAGCATTTCTCCCACTGTACCTTACCATCTGTTCTTTACCCACCACTGCTGCTCTTTGCTCGCTGTACTTTAGATGATGGGGACTTTTGCTCTGTAGACTGACTTAATCGATCCTCTACTCTGAAGTCGCCATCATCCTCTGCAGTGACCACTCTCTTCTCCATTAACAGGCAGTCCACCTTGCCCAGGCCAGTTTCCAGTTAGAGGCGTTTGGCTCCAGATTTGTCCTGGATCTAAAGTTGAACAAGTAGGTCCTTCTTCGCCTCATCTAACCAACCAACTACAGTAATTCATTATAGCCAAAACGATTGATTTAAGAGCTGAAAGCCGGCCGCTGTGCTCGTTAATTGTAACAGACTGTTTGGCTGTGGTTTAACTTCCTGTGAGAGGGATTTGGACGTGTAGTTCAGCAGTGTCTTCTGTCAGGGTCGTGGTGTAATGTTTTATTGTGCAGGTGGTAGAAAATGGCACAACATCAGCAGCTGCATTCATTTTAGTGTTAAGACTGCAAACGCTGTCTGAACATCCGTTCTACAGCAGACCCACACTGATACTGTAGATGTTATAGAAAAACATTTCTATGTTAAGCTACGTTGTAGAGTTTTTTTTCCTTTTTAATTCAGGGCTTTTAAATATTCTCCGACACAATAAAAATGAATATTGGATTTATAATCCTGAAAAAATATGATCGAAATCTGAGGAAGATTCAAAATCAGCGCACTCATGTGCACGTAGACATGTGCATGGACGAACCCCATGACACAAAGCAGAATTACAGCGAGATTTTAAAAAGTTTAACAAAACATCAAACTTGTTTTACTGTGAAGATCAAATCCTGTAGAGACAGTGGTTGTCTGACCTTGGGCGCCAACACGACCTGGATCGTCCTTGGGTGTTTCTGGGCAGGATACTTATGAGCAAGCATGGGATTCCTGTCTGTGGCTGACTGCTGTTTGTAACTGATATGTGTTATTATATGTCAGATTAGTCATTATTTCAGCGTCAGTCTAAGGGAATGTATTCAGGGAAGCTGTAACTAAATAGGGCCGAGTACCGGTTGCCAGAATCCTGCAAATGCTGAGAGAAATCTTAGTTCAGCTTCCAGTTTACACACAAGGACAAACTGTTTTTGGGAAAAAGATCTTGAAAAGAGTCTATATCTTTTATTGCTTTCCATCATAAAGGAGCAGAGCGGCTATGCCCTGTGATCACTGTCCCACTCAGAGACACAAGGCTCTGGACACTCAATGATATTGATTTACCCCCCTCACAAAGTAGCTGGTCTACATATGTGAAGGCTTAATGTGCATGTGTACAGGGACTTAGAAATGCTGATTGGATTTCGGTCCCTGTTATTGAATGGATTCTGGATTCTGCAGTGAAATGTTGTAATTTTATATTGTGTACATCTGAGTGGCGTTAGATGTTGATCTTACTGTCTAGTTATTGCTAAAATGCTGCCATTCCACGTTCAATGCATCATTTTCATTTTGTATGATAGCTGCTGACACACCAGTATATTTCAGTGCCAACATAGAAGCTGGTATCGCACAGCTTTCTGACTAGTCTTATATCAAATCGTTTTTTTTCTTTGGGTCAGATGACATTGATGGGGCGGCTGTATCTCAGGAGGTAGAGTGGGTCATCTAACCAGAGGGTCGGTGGTTCGATCCCTGGATTTTCAGGTCTGCATTCTGAATCGTACTTGGGCAAGATGCTGAACACCAAATTCACAGCAGTGCGCGAATGCTGTATGAGAGAAAAAGCGCAGCATGTAGTGGCGCTGTATGCATGTTTGTGTGAATGGATGAATATGGCTCGTGACTTAAAATGCTTCGAGTGGTGGATAAGACAAGAACATTTCTGTACAAATAAAAATGGACGGGGTACAGACTCCAGCAATGTTGAATTTGTTTTGTAGAAGCCACATATGTGAAGGGAGCGGCTGCTGCTCGAGGCCCAACGGGGGACGGGAGTGTGACCTTGTTTCCCAGCTGTGTGCCGGCACTGTAGGTCATCTGTGAGATACATGAGCCCACCTCACTCCTCCTGTGTTCCTCTCTTTTCATGTGAGAACAGGGGTTTGAATTCTGCTTGGCGTTGTAGCTGCGACAGTACGGCTCTAAATATAGATGGGTGTGCAACCTGCCAATGGGCGCTTCTTTATCTCCTCACCTCTCCCTGTACCTGGGATTCTTAACCGAGGAAACAGGTTTTCCCACTGGAGGACGTATATATTGATTGAAAGCACATCCCTTTTCATGTAGTGTATCATGAATGGGACCAGTAGCTTCCCCTGTAATGGACCCTTAGTTCTTTTTAAGATATCCTGCTGTGAATATCTTTTCCACTGCTGACACTTCCTTGGAGTTAAATATATAAAATAAAAGATTATTTCTATTTGTTAAGAGTTTAAACATTGTGATATGACGGTGTCGTGTGTCGCGACAGGAGTCAGAGCTGCATTTCATGTGGTGCCAGACAGAGCAGTTTTTTTATTTTGTTTCTCTGGCTTGCTTCTGTCTCGCTTTCCTCTGCTGCTGCTGCTGCTGCTGCATTGAGGCACTCAGTGCTGGACAAGAGTAACCTCAGGGCAGGACAGTGCTGCCTCCACACACAGATTCATAGATCTCTCTCTCACACACTCGTAACACTAATGCTTTACCCCTCCATGCTTGGCGGTGCACCCCACCACGCACACACACACACACTAACACACCGGTATACCCTCTTACTCTCTTATGTCCACCTAAAAATAGGCCCCTCACTCAGGAATCTCTCTCACACGCCGCCCCTGCCTCGACACTTCCCCTCAACCGAGTGCACTTCCTGCTCACATGCTGCCGAGCATCACTCTTTTTATTTTCAATTTTATTTTATCTTCTGCCGCAACACCTCCACATCTCTACAGATAGGAGGGTGTGTTTTTGTTTGTTTGCAAGATTACTCAGAAGGAAAAAAAATGCAGTTGTGGCAAAAATGGCCACCTCTTGAAATCAGCTGTCAGCTAACAGATTGAGTGTGTGTAACGGTGAGGGACGCTGACTCAAACAGGGGGAACTCGACCGCTGTGTTCAAGGTGAAGCCGATGGCTCACAATCATTTATTACGCGAGGCAGATTTCAGACGTAGGTGCTTGTTTCGGTTCCTGTTACTCGCGCTGTTTCTCAACCACTGATCTAAGTTTGGGGAAATTGAGAAAGACGCAGTTTTGTAAAAAGAAGTTTGAGAGGAACGCTTTTTTTTACAATTTCTTTTAAATTACTTGAATTACTGTAAATCTACTTTTAGAATGAGTGTGTAACTGTGTGTGAGTCTCTATTTAGCCTCTTGTTATGAAAGAATGTGCATGTTTTTGAAAGATTTATAATTTTCTCCAATACAGTCTTGTTTGTGCAGCATCTCACAAGTAAAGTGCATCCAAATCTTTTCCCGAGGGCCGGGGACATTTACCATCTGCGGTGCTCTTTTGAGAGGCCATGCGCCATGTCATGTTTGTGCAGACTAATCCAGGCACTGTGGTTATGACTGTTCTTGTTTAAACTCCAACCAAAGCAGTGCTCACCGCCCGTTTGAAACCACACTACTATGTGAGTCAGAGAAAGCAAACACAGACAGACTGTTGTGTTGTTTTTTACTGTCGCTGCATCACTTCCTTTCGATTTAACCAACTTCAATCCCTGTTTTTCCTTTTTCAGCGGCTTGCTGTCTTCAGATTATGTTGAGATCCATTATGAAGGGGGCAAACCTGTTCTATCAAAGGTAACATCTTCTGTAGTTTTAACACAAAATGTTAAAATATCTTCTTTTGTTGCTGGTGTGTGGTTTTCTGTTTCCTCCAGACAGTCTTGTACATCGTTGGTAAAGTTAAAGGCACAACTTTTTTTTTAAATTGAAGACAGATGTGTGTTGACGGCCTGTGAATCAGTTTGCTTTGGTCTTTTATTATTTATCCCTCTGCAAATCTGTCACCAAATTAACACTGCAACTGTCACACGTCAAACTTAAAACTGCAGTTATATTTAGACTGAGGAAAAGAACAAAATGTACAAGATGAAGACTGATATAGATAGATAGATAGATGGATAGATAGATAGATGAATAGATAGATAGATAGATAGATAGATAGATAGATAGATAGATAGATAGATAGATAGATATTGGAACATGAAACAGAAGGACAGCATGTGGATGGATGAATGGATCAATGCACATAGATGGATGGATAATAGATAGCAGAACATGGGAGTACATGGTGTTTATAAAATCGAAGGAGAGTGGATGGATGGATGGATAGATGGACAGAGGAATGTGGAAGTTTATCATTTAATAAAACAGAAGGAATGAATAGATAGGTAGACAGATACATAAATAGATAGATAGATTGATTTTGGAAGTGCGTGGTTTTTTACAACACAGAAATAAAAGATAGATAGATAGAAAGATAAAAAAAAAAGTTAAAAGATAGATAAGAGCATGTAGACAGAGGTAGAGAAGATAGCAGGTTAGGAATGAGAGCTGGCTCCTGCTGCTGCTGCTGCTGCTGATCAGGCAGAGGGCTGGGCTGGGCGTGCTGGAGCTGAATCAGCAGGGCTTCGCTCCCCTGCAGCCTCCTGCTGGAGCTCTGGTCATGTGACGAGGGAGAGAGAGCACTCTGCAGCAGCAGTGCAGCGTGGGATGGATGAAGTGTGAGAGAGGAGGAGGAGAGAGGGAGAGGTGTGTGTGTGTGGGGGGGGGGGGGGGGGGGGGCTGTCCTCTGTTCACCCCGGGTCTGACAGCTGAGTCACAGATAGTACCAGGACCCACCTTGACGTCTTGACACACACATGTTAACAAGCATCGACGGAAATGCAGGAATGAGCCGCATAAAAGCCAAACCCAACATCTGTGAGACAGGCTGTTCCATCGTAAGAAATGCTCAAGATAATTGAGTACGGATGTGACACATTCACCACGGAGTGACCGGTACACACAGTGTTGTGCTTTGTTTTGCTGCTTTATTTATAGCCCTGGTTTGCTATGATGTTTCTTTAGCGCTGTGTGAATTGTCTTCCCCCTCAGGGCGGTGAGCACTGTTACTACCACGGCCAGTTGAGAGGGAACGATAACTCCCACGTGGCCTTATCTACCTGCAACGGGCTGCAGTAAGTGAACAGCAGGGTTGTGTGCACTCCTCGCTGTGTGTGTGTCAGAATATCTGTGGATGCGCTCGTCTCAGCCTCCTATTGACTCAGTATCGAATGGCTTCTCTCCCTTTTCTTCTGTCTCTGGCCGGCAGCGGGATGTTTGACGATGGAGTCTATGTGTATCTAATTGAGCCCTTGGAACAGACTCATTCGATCGTAAGTTATTCCCTTTGCCAAATATGTATCACTCAGATGTTTTTCTGTTCCTTTCTGCTCGTGTAGCGTCAGCACACAATGCACAACACGCGCCGCTTTTTACATATGTATCTGAGGATATCCTCAACACTCCAAGGACATTCCGTTTTTTTTTTTTAAAGGAAGGAGCTTTGACTCATGAGATAAGTATAGAGTGGAACTCAGTACACCACATACCTCTGCCCAGGCCCAACAGCCCATCTTAAATTCAATCATGCTTCCCCAACTAATACACACTCTAAATATCAGTTCCCTAAATATCCATGAATTATTCCATTGTAAATCTGTGAAATCTTGCAATGTTAAAGAAAGGGATTAAAAATTCCTGTAACCGCCCCTGATTCCATTTTTGTGGAAATCTGTTTAATCAATTTTGTGAAGTCTTGATTGTAATCAATATAAACCAACCAACTAACGTAACCTTTTCGGGGGTAATAAAGCTTACTGTCCAATGTGTAGGTAAAACATTAGCTCATCTGTAGCCTTTCGAATTATTTGTGTAGCCTAATTATTTAATTTGATCATATAGATGCCTGTGCGTGATTTTAGTTTGGCCAATCTCCCATCCACTAACATGGAGGAAGCGCGGTTCATTTTAACAATATCGTTGAATTAGCCTTCAGGCCTCATTAGCAGTGTTACTGTCATCACTATTTCTACCTCATCATGTATGGCACACAGGTCATTTGCTACACTAGGTTTGATGTTGAATCTTACTTAACAGTGTCCATAGTGAGCCCTCTCCCTCTCCAGCATCTCTTCAATCTTTTAACACTTGTGTGCCTCACCTCTGCAGGATACAGCTGCAAGGCCTCACAGTTTAAGAAGAGCAGCCTCCCTTCACTGGAACAATGATCCAGAGGAGCAGGGTAAGGGTTTTCATCACTCTCCTTCATGATCTTCATGATTAATCATCCACCTCTGCTCCATCCTGTCATTACCTTTCCCTTGGAAGGTCAGTGTTCAGGACACAACATGCATTTTCGAGAAGTCCTTTCGTCTGTATGAGCCATTCTTGTGAATATGGTGTCTCGAGAAAGTCTGGTTAGGTTTTTTTGGGTGAAGGTAAAACGTCAAGGTCATTGTAACCTAAAAAATCAATTCCTTTGCTGTGTGAACATAATAGCTCAAGAATGGCTTTAGTCTTATTGTTTCGGGGTTTGTACAAATGTTCACATGGAAGCAAAAATGAACTGATATGATTTTGGTGGTCAAAGGCAAAGTTCAGGGTCATGTGGCATGACAAAACATGTTTTTTGCGACTTGGACATGATATCTCCTGTTTGCCTGTAGGGAGTTGATTTTCTGACCAGTTGTCACATGGGTTTAAAGATTAAAGATTAGATTTCAGTGGTCAAAGATCATGGTGACCTCATGACTCTGGACAAAAATGTATGTGGACTAAAACTGCAGTGGTGGCTGAAGCAGTGTAATCTCAGGCCGGTAATCCTAGTTTTTTTTTAGTCTGTTATGATTAGTGGTATGGTGGTATGGCTGGACTCAGAAACACAAGTTGAGTAATGACAATGACCATGACAAATGTGCTGAACAGAAAAATGTGGACAGGGAAGGGCTGACCCATAACAAAGGGAGACTATCAAAGCAAGGGTGGGGAAGGAACAGGGAGGGTCCAGGGGGCACCGGGCAGAGTGAGTTCGAAGGGATCCAGGGGATTTCCACCGAGCCCAGAAGGGTGGTTGAGCTGAGGAGGTGGCTGAGCGTGACTGGAAACGAGCGTGGAGTTGGTCGTCCTGGCAGACGGACAAGACAGGGTTCGCGCCAAGCAGGCAGGCACAGAGAGAAGGCAATGCATTCAATTATCATACGAGCAAGCAAGAGTTTGCCAAAGAGTGACTGTGCATTCACATCTATGGTTCCCATGCTTCTTGGAAGGTCCCATTTCCCTTGCTGAGAAATTGTTGTTCTAACCTTTTGTGCCTTGAAGCTGGAATGTGGAAAAAGCATGTTTCCTTTAAACTAAATGTGTAGTATTTACGTGTTTAAACAACACCTTGACACATCTTTTTAGTATTTGCATAAAAACAAAGAACAAAGAAAAAGGATCAGGTGTGACCGCCTGATTAATAATTTAAAACCTACGCACATTAATCATAAACACGTCTGTATTGTCTAAAAAGCCTTGTGTCACGCGCTTTTGAGAGATGGACGTGCAGTTTAAGTGACCGTGGTTCACATGAGAATCTACTATTTGAAGCTCTAAGTACAATTATGTTGATTGGTTTTCTAAGTTAGGAAAACAGCGACTCATGTGCCAACATTTTTGCAGACTCTCTGAGTTGTTTTTTTCCGACTTAAAATGCAGATCACGTGAATTGTTCCAGTCTGGGACTAATTTGTCCAATTATTCCGACACGAACCAAGTACCACAATATTCTGGCAAGGGGGTAGTGATCCGACCAGACGTTCTATACTGCAGTCAGGGGTGGCGTGGATAAGCAGATGGGGAACTGACAAGGCAAACACACGTACATGCCCAGAACCAGTAGGTGTATAGAAACCAGTCAGAAACTCAACATCCATATATAGCACAAAAGTGATAACACCTGAAAGTGTTAGAAATTGATTTTGTTAAAAATCAGACCAGCTGATTTAAGCATTAGATGTTATGCTTCTCCTGCTTTTACTATTATACTTAATTTCATATCTCTACTCGCATCGGGCATCCATAGTGCTCAGTTGGAAATTCATAGAAATTCTCAGGGGTGAAAACAGGAAAACACGTTGCTCTCTGCTTGAACGTCCAAACTTATAAAAATTCTTAATACGTGTGTTGTCACTCTTTCCTTTTGTGTGTGTGTGTGTGTGTGTGTTCACAGATGAGGAGGGGCATCTCTTCTCGGAGCTCGATGACTTGTCCTGGCTGAAGCGCAGGAAAAAGCGAGCTGTAAGTCTCTGTCTCACTTAATGCAGCAAATGTTGAGTCCACCTCCCTTGACTTGCTTTACACATGATTTACAATAAGACAAACTTTACAATATGAAGGTTTATGCTCGAAGTAAACTAGTTATTGCTGATTGCCTCTGGTTTTGACTTGCAGATGCCTCGCAGTGTGTTTGAAGAGATGAAATATTTAGAGATCATGATTGTCAGTGACCACAGTATGGTACGTATAACCATTTAATGCAATAACAACAATAAGAAATGCCTGCTTTGATTTTCCTTTATCCTTTCTGACTCTATATAAATATATAAAAACTAATTCATATTTTAGATCATCTCTGCCTTTGTCCCACAACAGGGAGCAGTGTCAGTGAACGTGTCCTGTTTGCCTTTACAAATCACTCACTTATCTCTTCCTCATCTCCTCTTTTGTTCTTGTTGTTTGTGTGTCTGCAGTATAAACGACACAAGACCAAGCAGCACACGAGGAATTTTGCCAAGTCTGTGGTGAATCTCGTGGATGCTGTGAGTAAATGCTCAAGTTACGTTTTGAGAAATGTGTTTCCGATCATGAATACAGATCTAGATCCATTTCAGAATGTACAAATGAACAGTCCCTACTTGGTCCTGCATCCCCCCATCTGTCCTGCTCCGACAGTTCAGATCCAAATTCTCATCCTCTTCCTGTGCTGTCACTTCTGTGTCTCTCTGCCTCCCTCTCTGTCTTTCTTTATTCCTTCCATTGGCAGATCTTCAAAGAGCAGCTGCACACACGTGTGGTGCTGGTTGCAGTGGAGATCTGGACCGACAAGGATCAGATCCCCGTCAGCGTGAGGCCGCTGGAGATGCTGCGGGATTTCTCCAAGTACCGGCAGCAGAGCATCAAGCATCACGCCGACTCTGTGCACCTTTTCTCGTAAGCGAAAACAAAACTCTCATTTCTTCATGTGCGTTAAAAACAAAGTCGACGTTAGCAGGATTTACGATCACCATTGCATTTAATTTTTCTCTGGATGTGTATTTAGTTTAATTATTTAAAAAAAGGCATGTAAATGGGATAATAGGAAAACATACCTGGGAAAGAACTGTTTAATCTGTCCGTCGATCCATCCATCGAGAAAATCAACGCAGATATGGGGAGAACATGCAAACTCCACACAATAAGACCCAGGCCCTACCAGGGTTCAAACCTCCTTGTTATGAAGGAGGTTGATGTTTTTCCTCTGTTGATGTAATTTCTGTTGTACTTTATTCCTACTTGGCCACGTCGTCTTGTCATAGTTGAACTGTTTGTGTTTTTTGTACTTCACTCTTTGTGTAACGTGGCCTGATCCACATTTGATCACATATTATTCTCTTTGTTTGTCTTTGCAAGTTCACAGTGCTCTCATCACACCTGTGCTCACTGCAGCTACGAGTGTATTTCAAAAAGTGCTGTGTCTGCATGCATGGATATTTACCTCTGCCAAGCAGGTTATGTTTTCATCACTGTTTGTCTGAAACTACCGAACCGATTATCTTGATACTTGGTGGAACAGTGGGGCATGAGCAAAGGAAGGACACTTTAACTCTTGGAGCAGATTCGATTAAGGGAGTTGGATGCAGGATAATTTTTTCATTTTCATTATCATCATTTTGTTGAATTACTCCGACATTAATGCATCTTAATGTGAAAAAAAACAGTCAATAATTATAAACAGGAGAAATTTGTTGATTCAGTATTCTTAAGGTCATTATTTATACTCAGTTACTGTAACAAATATTCCTTTCAACCATATTAGAGAGTGTTCTGCATTTAATGTAAACAGTTTGCGGAAAACATGCCTGTGTCCATGGTATATATAATATATGTATATACAATATAGTGATAAAATAGCCACCCTCTAAGTTCCCAATTTATTTATGATACATCTTTTTCCAATGATCTGATTCTCTTTGATGTTTTTCTATCTTTCATCTGTTGTTCACACCTTCTTCCTTGTCTCCTGTTATTCTTGCAGGAATGTGACTTTCCACTACCGCAGAAGCAGCGCGGCGTACTTCGGGGGCACGTGCTCTATGAGCCGCGGGGTCGGCGTCAATGAGGTCAGATTTGCTGTCTTAACGTCTAGTGTCACAGCGTGTGATTGCGAGCGGCTAATCTCCAGCTCTCTGTTGTGTGTGTCCACAGTACGGCACCACCGGGTCCATGGCAGTGTCTCTGTGCCAGAGCCTGGCGCAGAATCTGGGCATCCAGTGGGACCCAGCATCCAGGAGAAGTATACATGAAATAGACATTCTTATCTAGATATAGCAAGCCAGGGAGGGGGTTCTGTTCAGAGCCAAAATAACAAGGTTCAGGTCCTTCACATTCCCCAAAAAATCCCCTCAACCATGTTTCATTCAGGGGCCATTGTTAGGCGAGGCTCGTCTTTCTCCTAAATCCACTGTGGTGGAATGAACTCTAGTCCTCTATTAGTCCTTGATAACATCTACTTCTTGAATTCACTTATTTCAAGTTGTTTTGGTCAAATTTGTAAACTGAATGTTATTAAATTTCCTGAGGTTTTGAGATAAATGTTTCCAAGGTCTCTGTTGTTTTTCTCCCCCCATATTTTTAAATGTCCAGTATAAAGTATTCTTTAATTGTCCACAAGAGGTTTGTGGTGAGATCTGTCTAATCGGAGACATGGTTGTTCAAAGAGGAATGTCTCTTCAGAATTTATCAGCTCTGGTCTGTTCACTAGATTAGCTTCCATTGTGTCGGTGTGACAGCAAATATCTCAAAACTTCAGCATGTAAACTTAAATTGCTGGCGTGGCTAGATACATACCATTAGCAAGGGCCAAACGTCTCACTTAGATGAAAGCAGCTTTCTCTCTTAATTATATTTGAAAAATGCAGGGTTGATAGATATTTAAAGTCCAAACATTTCAATCTCTTTAAGCATTCACAACAGCAGATGGCGCCTGTAAAACATAAAAGGTGCCTGTTCGCAGCTGACTGCCAGGAGTGACAGATGGAGAGATGCACAGATTGTCCTTGAAGAAGTTGTCCGAGAGTTAGATGATGCAGAGTCAGGATTTGTTCCGTCAGCGTTTAATATCACAGAGCTTATCGAGGCAGTGTCGTCAAACAGATGCCATGTAGGAGATTCTGGATTGGAAAGTATGAGAAAAGAAAGGATCTTTACAGAAAGCTGCACAAATCAAGTGCTGAATTCAGTTCACTCTGATTCTCTACTAGGGGAAATATAATCATTTCAATATGCTTTACTTAAATATTCAATCTTGAATGTAATGTATTTTTTCTGCACTGTGTTTACATCTTGCTTAATCTCTGTGGTTTTGTTCTCTCGTTCTAATTCCCAGAGGAATGTGGTTGTGCTGACACGTGGACGGGCTGCATAATGGAGGATACTGGGTAATGTCCAACATGTCACTCTGAGACACAAACACACACTCACACACACACACACACACACACACACACACACAAACACACACACACACACACACACACATTCATTAATGTAGTAGGGAGTGTGGGAATGATGTTATCAGACTTTTAAACTGAAGATGTGGCAGATAGATGTGCTGACATATTTTTCATCTTTCAGAAACACTATACCCTTGTTCTTTTTGCAGTGTAATAAACAGTTTAAGTAGTTTAGGTATCCACTCAGCAAAGGTACATGTCCACTAGTGAGATGATATGTAAAGTATCGCTGTTTTAAGACAGGAACTCCGGGTCAGACTTTCTGCAGAGTTTTCCCATCACACATTCTGCATTCAGACACGTTCACAACAGATCAGGAGCATTCAGGTGAGGGGTGGTGCAGCAGGCAGAGGCAGGATAAACGTGCATATTTCTGACCTTGTCAACAACAGCTCACTTGATCTTCGTAGGGGTCTTCTACGTGTAAAGCACAGCTATTTCATTCTGAGATTTTACTTTTCTTTTTTTAATTTTTGCACCCGTCGCGGGTAAGAAACACGATCAACACGCCCACCCACTTGCCGCGAACCGTGCGAATGATATCCCGCTGTTTTCTCTAATCGGCTTCTTTGGACTTTCTGCAGAGTTTTTACCAGGGGGCTGGCTGGAGAAGGTCCAGAGCCTCTCAGACATTTGCGTTCACACATACACGTCCTCTGGAGAACGTCCGGAGATTATCAGTGCATGTCCGAAAGCAGCTTAGGTTAACGCCAGGTATAGATAGGATGTGTCTGACCCAAAATGTATTGCTTCGTAGTTGTCATTAATGAATTTGTTATCTCTTTACACACACACACACACTGTTTTGTTTTTCACTGCTTCCAGTTCTGGTTAATTATCACCTGATATTCTCTGTCCTCAGTGTCCAACACCCGCGGCGATTCTCCAAATGCAGCATCTCGGACTACAAGGAGTTCCTCTTGAAAGGAGGAGGCTCTTGTCTGTTTAACAGGCCGACCAAGGTAAGAGGCTGTGCCCCTCGGCCCCTTGCCTCACGTGTCACATGTCATAGATCTCACCTTATCCTCCATACGCTCTCGTCCTCTCTTGTGCAGCTGTTCGAGACGACAGAGTGTGGGAATGGATTTGTGGAGGTGGGAGAGGAGTGTGACTGCGGAGGGAGATCGGTGAGTTTCTTTTTACTTCAGCGAGTCACTTCTGTTTGCTGTCGTCGTGTTTGCTCAGACGGGTGAAGCTTGTTCCCTGGTTTGTTTGCAGGAGTGCTACAAGGAATGCTGCAAGAAGTGTTCCCTCTCCAACGGGGCGCACTGCAGCGACGGCCCCTGCTGCAATAACACATGTCTGGTATGAGCTTTGCATTTTCTTAAAGATCAAGAGCACAACATTTGCATTTCTGAAACATGAATTTAGACTTCTCTTATCTTTTTCCTTCCAGTTCTATCCACGAGGTTACAGTTGCCGCTACGCTGTGAACGACTGTGATATCTCAGAGACCTGCTCTGGAGACTCTGGACAGGTGTTCTTGTGTAGCACTAGCACATTTCTTTATTTCAGTACATCTCTGTCATTCTGCCTTTTTACATTAATGTGCATGGTTATAAAGTCACATGTTAATCACTTTCATTCCAGTGCCCTCCCAACCTACATAAACAGGATGGTTACCTCTGCCAGGTCAACCAGGTACGCAGACTGGTGGATCTTTTAACTTCTCCAAACAAGAGCACCCATGTACCAGAATAGCCAGTTTGTGAAGCAGCAGACAGAAAATGTAAATAATTCATTTCATTTCTCCTCCAACCGTCTGAAGGGTCGCTGCTACAATGGGGAGTGCAAGACCAGAGAGAACCAGTGTAAATACATCTGGGGTTCAAGTAAGATTAACACTTCACATTAACTCTGTATCAGAGTGTCACTGGTGTAGCCGGGGGCCGTGCAGCAGTTCAGCCCTGCTCTCTGTTCTTCAGAGGCCGGAGGCTCGGAGAAGTTCTGCTACGAGAAGCTCAACACGGAGGGCTCAGAGAAGGGCAACTGTGGGAGAGATGGAGAGAAATGGACCCAGTGTAGCAAACAGTGAGTTCTAAAGAAAGATCAAATTACATTAACTCATTTTTTTAACCCATACACGTCCGACTGGTAGGACTGTCTGTTTCAGCATGGAGGCTGTTGTCTATGATCTTTTATTAGTGACAAGTGAGGAGAGAAGTTTTGAATTGAACCAGTAGAGGGCAACAGAGAGAATGAAAGATGTTCATCAAAACTCTTTTCCTCCTGAAGTTTTGTTTTAATGTTACGTAGCCCACTGTGCAATATTTACAAAAATCTGTGTTATTATAGTTATTACATACTGAATTGTCCTTATTATGTATTATGTGTACTGTATTATGTACAACATTGTTATGTCCTCATATTGAGAATTCTTATTTTATATTATTGTATTTAAAAAAATATGATTGTTATTATTATTTCTTGTAATCCTCTAATACTTTTTGAATTCAATTTCAACAGGCCTGGACCACAGAGTTAACATTGTTATTTCTTCACACACATGAAACTGCAGCTGTTTTAGAGCAGTATTGGAGAAGTATTCAACTATGTTTTCAATTATGAGTTTCCTGTCAACAACTTCTTATTCAGTTTTTATGTTGCCCTATTATAATTTCGCAAGCATAAATGATTCCAGTTCGTTTTACTATGAAGGGATAAATATATGTATAAAATGAAAAGACAACAAGTGAATTTTATTTTTCATTAAAAAAAAAGAAGACAAGAAATATTTCAGTAAAAACAGAGAACCATACAAATAAAGTAAAGCCAGATGTTTTTTAATTAGAGGGCTGGTTGTAAAAAGATGGGCCTTAACACAGAATTTGAAGTGGCAACAGAAGGATAAAAACCTGATGAGTTATAGTTTATACTAAGTAAAACACCGTTATCGTTACAGATGAATGTCTTCTTGTCTTTTCCAGTGACGTGTTCTGCGGTTACCTTTTGTGTGCGAACATTGGCCGCAACCCACGCATCGGAAGTATGAAAGGGGAATTAACCACCATTTTCTTTAACCATAAAAATGTGCAGATAGATTGCAGGTAAATTTATGTTTACTTTATCACTTAGGCTGTCCATGTACTGGAAATTCCCTCCCAACCTCTCCTCTGTCCTCCTCCCCGTTTCCTTCCTTCCCTCCTCTCCTCTCCTCTCCTCTCCACATAGTGGTGGCCACGTCCTTTTGGACGATGATACTGATTTAGGCTACGTGGAGGACGGGACTCCCTGTGGGCCGTCAATGATGTGCCTTGACCACAAGTGTCTGCCCATCCAGTCACTCAACATGAGCACCTGCCCCAGTGGACCTAATGGACAGGTGTGCTCTGCCCATGGGGTGAGTTCTAGTTTACACTGACCCCCAATTTACGCTGCACCCACTGGGGTCTGACCAGCAACGGAAACAATACATCTGTAGAAAAGATGATTGGCAGGTCTACTCTTTAGGTTTCATGTACTTGATTCAAGAAGAACCGGACTTCCTGGAAATTACTGTTTTTTTTCTTCTTCTGATTCTCAAACTGAAAACAAACAAACATGGCAGCTTCTCTGCAGATGCCAAATTTAATCTAAACTACACCAAAGTCATCTTCAAAATAAAGTATTGACAAACATGTTTGTGCATTTGCTCAACAAAACATTTGTAGATTGTATCTGTTCACGAGGGCTGTGATGAGGCAAATAATTTGTCCAATCATCAGTCAGCTCGTATCTAACTAATACGGATTTGCTCATAACCTGCCATAGTTCATCTGTATCGTCCTTGTTCACAGCTGACATGTTAACATTTAATTAAACAGGATGTTCAGATTACTGCGACTTCCTGTGCAGACTGAGTTTCTGCACGCTGTCAGCCAATCACAGTTTGTACATGCAGTTCTCAGGAGAGGTCAAATACAGCGAGCCTAACTCTAACCCTAGTGACAGGTAATGACTCCATAGTAGCTCTCAGTTGGACATCTTGATCTTTAACTGTTTGTCAAGACCATGGACTTTATATAAAAATGGACGACACATCTCCACTTCCTCGCACTATCCAGAAACAAAGCCACAATATCCCCGATATGAAGGCTGCCATCTTTTCTGCATAGTATCGAGGTCCTGCACTCGACAATTGAGAGTCAGTCTCAGGTGTTGTCCATCGTGTTTGTATAGCATCAAATACTGTAACTAATTAAAACCAAGAGTGTAGGTTTATGACCTACAATGCTTTACTTTGTTTGGGGGGGGGGGGGTTTGAAATGTTGTCCATCTTTATGTACAGTCTATGGTATAAGTGTTTATGTGGAGGCATGTGTTATCTGTGGATGAACAAAAACCTAAAAATGTCCAGTGTTGAGAAAGCTTCTGGGGTTGTTGTGTGTCAGCAACTTTATTTAAAGCTCTCCCGTGCCCGTCACCACCTCATCTGTTTCTGTTTCATTCGTACAGGTGTGCAACAATGAAGCCACATGCACGTGCGACACCACCTGGGCAGGGACAGACTGTAGCATGCCTGACCCGCCTAAAGAGCCTGAGGCCACTCAGGACGAAGGGCCCAAGGGTCGGTTTCCACCTCTTTCAACCTCTGACATCTGATAGAATAATGAATAACACACAAGTTCATATGCACTGGTTAAATGCAGCCAAGATTCACCCTGACATATGAGTAAATACTGTATATTTTGTCCTCCTCAGTCACACGGCTAGAGCCGAGTCAGCACAGATTCCTAGATGTGTGAGTTTCTCAGGTGAACTCGAGACTTTACATGTAACGTAGCAGCCGAAGGTGAATATGAAAGCCGTGTTGCATTTGACTAGTTTGATCCAGATGATGACAAAACACACTATTCAGCTGTACACCTGATGGTTTGCCTATAGGGGGAGACGGGGAGGCTAAGGGGGCGGGAGTGTCACAGAGGGGAACCGTTTCACTTCATCCTTGCCTCTGAAGCAGAAGCCTGCTGTTTCTTTTTGACAGGGTGGTAATAATTGCTCCTTTTCCCCTCTGCACAGTGAGCGTGGCCACTAACAGGCTGATAGGGGCAGTAGCAGGGACCATTCTGGCCCTGGGGGTGATTTTTGGAGGCACAGGGTGGGGAATAGAGTAAGCATCTTTAACCCTTTCACAGCTCTTCCTCTCATAGTGGTGCCTCAGTGTGCGGGCGGTCTCGTGAGCCGGCCTGAGCCCGTGTGTGCGTCCCGGTGGCTTTGTGTTTTTCTTGTGTGTTGGTGATGACCATATAATTGTCATGTTATTGGATGTTTTCAATGTTGTGTGATTGATTGATGGATTCCCCCTCCTGCCTCCTCCTCCTCCTCCTCTCCTGCCACTTCCTGTCGTTCCCCATTACTACCAGCCTCTCTCTCATCCTCCTTCCTCTTCTTCTTATCCCGTTTCTTTCTCTTCCTCTTAGTCGTTATGTGGTTGCTCCTGTGATCCTCTCCTTTCTGGGGCATGTGGGGCATTTAGATGGAAAACAGTCCTGAGAAGTGTCCAGTTAGTGACCTGGCTTGTAAGTCAGTGGTAGGCTGTGTGGTGACTGGGACCCCTAAAAACATTTTTCCACTGCCACATATACACAGCACCTGCCGATCTCTGCTTAAATACACCTCTACAGTGATGGATACCCAGGGTCTAGCCTCCTGCACAGACTTAACAAACAGACCACTGATAATCCCTATGTCAACTGACACCTGATAAATGTAAATAATCCCAGCGCCTCTAACTTCATTATCTTCTAGATTAAAGGGGTCTGAAAAGCATGCAAAAAACATCTCTTCAGACTCAAGTCATGTTACTGTGGTAGAATACTTCTGGTTATGTTTTCTGTTCCATGTGAAATCGTCATTGTACAGTTACGTGTCATTGATACAGTAAGTGAGTGAAGAAACTCATGTCTTTCTCCCCATAACCTTTTACAGGTCCTAGTGCCACCAATCTAATAATAGGCTCCATCGCCGGAGCCATCCTTGTGGCTGCCATAGTGCTGGGGGGGACTGGATGGGGCTTTAAGTAAGCAACACGCCGCATGCCTCTCCTGCTCTAACTCTAGCATCCCTGCTGCTTCTAGACACCAGGGTTTGAGCTTCTGCTATCGAATACGGACACCCGGGTGGACAACGCAAAAAGCTTTTTATATTGAATAATGTTTTCTTTAAAACTGTGAGAGCACTGAGACGAACGTGTTTGACATGTTTCTGATCATGTTTCTTCACTCAGCGTACACTCCTGGTGGTTTTCCTGAAGAGGGCGGGGTATCGACGTGTACATTTGGAGAGACACTAGGTGTCGTCTGTGCGTCAGTAGCAGAACCTCAAACTGATTGGACGGGCAGAGCTCAATGCTTGACGTGCATGTTCAGTGAAGGACCTAATAACAGAGATAGAGGGGGATTAGTGTTGTTAACAGCTAATGGTTTCAAAAAGATTGTGTATGAGAGTATTAATAAGTAAAAGTTTGACTTCCCCTCTTTAATGCAACAATAGGCCTAACATATCAATGTGTAGCCAGGATATGTACTTGATTGTACAATAGATTATGTTCAATAAGTTCCAATCTACCAATTATTAGCCTGATGTCTTGAGCAACAGGGGTGTTACACATTTTAATTATAAAAAAAGGCCAAAGGAGTCAAAGAGAAATATAATCCTGCAGCCACCAAAGCATGCCAGGTAGCAAAGCATCATGTTTGTTCACCAAAAAAAAAAAGACAGAAAAAAAAAGAAAAAAAGACAAAGGATTTCTGCATGTTGACTTGTCGACTCGGAGGAGGTCAGTTCATTGCACAAAGGCTGAGCCGAACCCACAGTGATTTGGTCCAGGGTTGTCGTGCTCTCACCACTTCCATGATCTTTTCCTCAGTCCGCTACTGTTTGAGGGTGAGACTTTAAATGGAGTGGTGAGAGCGACAGAGAGTGAGAGAGAGAGAGAGAGAGAGAGACACTCACACAGAGAGAAGCCAGGACGTTTTTGTTGGTCGCAGCCTTTGTGCCATGGCTAGCCACACCCACCTGGAGGGCGAGGCTGCACCCCTAGAGCAGAGCAGGACCTCTCTCGGACCCGCCCACACCGGCTGCCATTGCTGCCTGCTTCACAGACCTGGTACAGACACAGCGCATCGCACTGCATGAACCACGCACAGCAATAGTGCCACCCTCAACTGGCCTACTATTGGAACTGGTGCATGACAGAGTGATAGAAGCCCCACAACAAGCCACAGTACGGGGAGGTTATACATCACTCCTGTTGTCGTATTCGTTGTCGTTCCACTGTTGTGGTAGTAGTTATTGTTGCTTCTGCTGCTGTGGTTGTCGTTTATGTGGTTGTCTCCTCTTTCCCTCCTTTTATAGAGTATATTTTATGTTAGCTCTATCCTCCCAGATGGTTATGTTTTTTGGGTGGAACAAATGTCTTTCCCATCAAAACTGGTGATGAGACATGTCGCCGACACTTTCTCACCTTGTAAACTGATGTTGCACGCACAAGCCAGGCAGCACTTGTCTGCCAGAGGGCGACAAAGGAGATTTATTTTCACAAAGCTTCAATATTCAAAGTTCAAATTCAATTTTATCTCACTAAATTGAGTGGACGTTTTTATGTAGGTCACTTCTGTCCAGTCCTCAGTGTCTACACAGAATAATTGGAAGCAGATTGGATCCTAGAACCAAAATAATCTCTTGGTCTTCAGGGTGGTTTTGCAATATAAAGAGAAAACCGTAGAAAGTTTGTGAATATAAATACCTTTGACCGTCTCTGCAGTCAAGTTCGATCTGGCCAACGTGGACCAGCCTTTCCTCACTTCAGTGTCTTCAGCATCTTGATCTTGGAAGTCCTCAAAAAAAAGAAATTACATAGATAACAACAGTGAATGTTGTCCTCTCATTTCACTGTATACAACAGAAATGTTTAAAGCATTTGCTTGTGAGTACGACTGAACTGAAGAGATGAGTGCAGTTGCTTGTCCAGGTTGCACTAGCTGTGTTGACAGATGTGACCATCGCCCGCACTGACTCTTGTTTCTTGTCTCCCAATAAGAAATGTGAAGAAGCGGCGGTACGACCCCAACGCCTCAGCCATTTAACCCAGGGA
Source organism: Pleuronectes platessa (assembly GCF_947347685.1). NCBI lineage: Eukaryota > Metazoa > Chordata > Actinopteri > Pleuronectiformes > Pleuronectidae > Pleuronectes > Pleuronectes platessa. Next base: position 12,399,266 of record NC_070639.1, read on the forward strand.
GAGATGGCAATCACAGACGGACTCCTCCAAGGCTTCCTTAGTTGGCTACCTGACAGCTGGACTGCACTTACTGCTGCTGATCTTTGGCATTAGATTTACTTGAACCAGACATAGTGGACATTTTAACAAATTCCATCGTAGTGACATAAGAAACGCAGCCTTTTTCGACACCACCTCACTCATAAAAACGACCCCACCCGCCCACCCACTCACCCTGATCTCTAGAGTGACAGAGCTCCTCTTCAATCCTTTTAGTGCCAGTGCACAGGCGTTCAGGCGGAATCCACACCACTCTCTCACCTGGCATGATTATCCGCACAGAGCGTGCTGCTTGCTGGCCCCCCCGGCATGAGGAGTCCTCTTTACAGGGCTCTGCATGGCTACGAAAACTACGAATATACTGCAACAAAAAAAAAAAAAAAAAAAAACATACAAAGAGGAAAAATTCCAACAGAGGAGATAGCCTCGTTAAAAAACAAAACTCAGTGGAAAGCTGATGGAAGCTCCTATAGTCTACTTTTAGGTGTTGTAGATGAACAAAGGAAGCTGCATGTGAGGACCTATAAGGGCGGTGCAGACCACATGGTGAATGCACATACACAATTACACACACACACACACACAAAATTGTACATAAATAAGGAGTTCAGGTTTGGAATTATCAGCATATTTTTAAAGGACATCAATTGCTTCTGTTTTTATTCTCAGCATGTTGTATAGCGGGTGTTTTTTGGCAATGTTACGGGAAAAAAGGAAAAAGAAGAAAACTGCACTTATGATTTTGGGCTTAAAGTTTTCGCCGCACGCTGCACAGCCGGCTGGGATTGTCGGGGCTGAGGTCAAAGGTCAGATCACACATCAGTGGACCAAGCGGCTTTGGTGTCAAGGAGAAGCATGTCAGTTCTAGAGGGATTTGGACTGAGATCGCAATCACGAGATCCCCCCCCCCTCCCCCCCCTCGAGTATCTTCAACAGTGACTCAAAAGCCAAAGATCCAATCACCTGAACATATGGATGTTGTTGCACACAGAGCACTTTCCCCTCTCTGTCTGCAGCCAGCGGTGCCTCTCCTACTGCTGAGGGCAGGACGCCTTTCCACGCAGGCACTCACCGGTCCAGCCAGGTCTTACTTAACAGTCCTCATCAACACCCACTATACTGGCTTAGCCTTTCGCTCTCATTACCTCTTCATAGAAGATCAAGATCCGCTCTACTGGTAACGCTGCATGCAATCACTATAGTGGGCTTATAATTCTATATGGGAGTCCCCAAAAATCTGCAACAAAAATATGCTACAAAAAGGTAGGTGCATGTCAACAACAGAAAACATTTAACTTTTATTTACTATGCAAAGAGAGATATTGCACAAAAAGTATGGGTAATAACGATATCGATGTAGACATGGAATTACAAGAAAACGTCTGCTAATCAGCTACTATCTTTTGTATCTGGCCACTCCTACACAGCTTGTTTCATTTCGCTTCAACGTACTCAAATTACGAATGGAGAAATAACATTAAAAAAACAACAACACTGGATTAATATTTCAAATGATAAACATGAGAGCACCCTTTTGCATTTGTGGGACTGAAAAATCTTTTTTGTGTGTTTTTCATTCAGTCTGATGTTTTTAATCACACACGTGTACACGCACACACACACAACACACTGTATGGTGCCTGTACATATCGAGGCCTGAACAGTTTCCTTGTGCAGGGCTATTATTTCCCGTCCGGCTGATAGTTGGTGTGTTCCAGGTGCTGCCATAGCACTGGCATCGTTGTAATCCTCCATGTTACTCATCGTCTGGTGTCCCTCTCTCACTGCATCATGTACAGTTGGACCGATGAATAAACGACTGACAAATTTTATCTGTGCTTCGCTTTCTTTCTTTGTCAAATTGCCACTGACCTGATTTAATCTCCTGGAGTCCCACTGCCACAGAAACATGCAGCAGAGTTTGTACAATTAATGATCTTTGCAAAGGTAAACATTAAGTTTATTACTGTATTTATGAACTCCTTTTCTCTTAGATTTACAGATAACTTCAGAAGCTCAGTTAATGTATGATAACTTAAACAATACGGTGCCTGCAGGCTAAACAATGATTGTAGCAATCAATTAAACGGGTCAATTTGTGGAATAGTTTTCAAAATAAAATTTTAAAATAGTAATTTATTTCAGTTTTACATAAAACTAATTTAAAATTGCTTTCTAATTTAAAAAAGATAAGATGTTTAATAAATAAAACTCTGAGATATAAACACGTTATGTGTATGATTTTGTTAGGAGGGTATAACACATAGAAATATAACTTTATATATCCAGGGATTTAATCAATAGAGACTTTGCTCTACTTCCTTTCTTTGCTTCCAAAACCAAAAGGACTTATAAGCAAGACTAATTAAAAAACTATTAAGTGAATATTTGATGTATTAATATGTGTATTTGAGTTATATTCACCAACAATTACCAAAATAAAATAAGCTTAATGTACATCTTAAACATATAAGTAGATTACATTATTTGACCACAGGATATTTTACTGCATTGTTCTTGTTTCAGTAAGGGCCTTTACCTTTAAGCCTTTTATCCACAGAGGCATGGTCATAGCTGGAGTAAAGAATACATCAACTGATCATTTGCAGATAAAATGGCAGGTATATCAACAAGTGGAGGAGAACCAACCAGTGATACAAGGAAAGTGAATACTGGTCTCATCAGGTTTAATTAAGCACTATTGACACAAATATTGCTGTATGTTTTCTGTCGGATTATTATTTCAACAATTTAGCTATAAACTTAAGCAGCCTATTGAAAGTTCATATTGGTTATTTTATTTCAACTGTATTCCTGTACGTTTGGATAACGGATATTGAGTCATTTTTATATTAAGCAAACTATTCCAAATTATTATTATATAGTTGTTTTTTTATCAAACTGTGCATTACATTTTTTCCTATTAATTGAGCAACTCCTCAATCCACATACCCCCTGAAAGCTGTAATAGTATTGCCCCCCCCCCCCCCCAAGAACAAATACCACTTGTTGGTAAATCACTGATATAATCATGGGTTGATTAGAGTGTAGAGAAAAGATCAGCCATCTTTGAAATGTTTTTTCATTCATAACATCCGCTGACCATTTATAATTTCGAATTTTTCTCATTTAATGATAATAATTTGTACCTTAATGCCGCACTTCTTTCCCAGGGACATCCTAGCATTCAATTTTGTGTCTCAATATGAAAATGGTATTTCTTTAAAAGTTATAATTTAGGCCTTGCAGCGGAAAGTGTGAATGACTGCGTCACAAAACCACCCTTTACATCTAGCGTCTGCCTCCCACTGTTAAAGTAATTATAGTTGAGATCAAGAATGCATGTGACATTTCAGTAAAAGCATAGAAATGTAACTCGTGCACTGTTCTCTGGAACAGTATTCATCACTGAGATTGTTTTTACAGACAGGAGACCTGTGCAAGTGTCTGGGGTCAGTCTGCTTATGTTTCGTGCTTGCTCTTCATCCTTAACTGAAAATGTAAGTCATAGATTTACATTAAGCTCAACATACCACATTACATTAAACCTCTGAATAAAGACTTTGTAATATTACTTAAAAAGAAAAATCGATTTTGGTGGAGGATACGGTCATAAAAATGACATTTGTTTTTAATCTGAGCAGAATTAAATTTGACCAACAACAGACTTCAGAAGACTTAAATCTGAATTTTAGAAAGCATTTAGCTAAATAAAGTGGATTAACTGGTTAGATGATTAATCGATAACAGCAAATTAAATAACAACTTTATTTTTTTTTATTGATCAATCATATAAATCATCCAAGTGTCCAACATGTGACGACTTACTGATTGTCCCTTTTTTACTTGATAAATTAAATTTATTTGGGATTCAGACTGTTGGTTGGTAATAAAAAGAAATCTGAAGATGTCCAATTGGGCCACGGTGATAAGTGATTTCACATTTTCATTATTTTCTGACATTGTAAAGAACAACAAATAGATTAATGAAGAAAATAACCAGCAAAATAATAATGAAAATATGTAATCCTTTGAATCAATAGCTGTTCTTTGTGGCATCAAAATCCGTCCAGACATGGAAGTTAAACACAATTTATATTGTTGAGCAGGATCTTAGAAACTAGAATTCCCTTTGCTAATGAAAAGTACTCACAAAAGAACAATATATTTTCCCCAAATAATAATAATGTGTCATTCAACAGTTAGATTTGCTCCAGCTCCAGCAGATGTCGAACATTTTGCTCAGTATACGGCAATATATATGAGATGGAATATTAACCATACCTAGCGTGTCATTCATTCTACCTGTAAATGAAATGCAACCAAAACACAACAAAAACCGAGACGTAATATAAGTGCAGTAGCTGATCGAACCAGTGAGTGAAAGCATGAAGCATCACGGTCACACTAACTCTGCGCAAAGGAGGGAGGCACTGACGTCAATTAACAGCCAACAGATATTTACCAAACTCCAATCAACATTAGAGTGTGGTCAGTGCGCCCAGCTTTAGTGGTAAGTGCATTATTTGATTATAAAAACTAGTCTAATTGCTTTTTATCTAGGTTCATATTTCATATCTACTTGTAAGTGATGTATGTGATATTTGATGTGTTTTGTGAAGAATCCAACCTGATCAATAGTCTGCATGCTGCTCAATGTTAAAGTGAACTTTCCAGAGAGATGTGACCTGCGTTGTGTCCCGTGCAGATGGTCCCTGTGCTCCTGAACGCACCGTTGGCCGCGGTGTTTATACTGATGTGTGCCGTGCCGCTCCGGGGCCAGAAGCCGGGTCAGGTGGACCCCCTGGCGACCCCGCGCTCCAACCCGCAGTGCTGGGACTCCTCCTCGGCGCTGCTGCTGGAGATGCGCTCCCCGAGGATCGCAGACACGGTGCCCGCCTTCTGGGACCTGATGGTGATCCTCAGGGCGTCAGACAACAGCAAACACACGGATCTCTTCTGGGACCTGGCCCGGGTCTTCTGGGACATGTACGTGAACTGTGTGCTGTCCAAGAGCCACGGCCTGGGCCGGAGACACGTCACCGCCGTACACTCCCTCATCACAGACAGTGAGTGAACCACACACACTTTATACTACACCTAAATATTTGTACTTTTTACTTCACTCTACATTTATTTTACAGTTTAGTTGTTGTATTTATCATTCATGTATTATGATGTATTATTTCATTTTTCATTTAACAAACTTATGAAATATGGTACAGTGCTATAAATGGATTTTCCAACAACAGGATGGGCTGTGACATAAAGATAAAATGTGATGATTTTGCAGGTACAAATAGATTGCAATAATCAAATTATATAATAAAGCACAATGTAGATTGTTTTACTTTTTAAACTGTCTAAACAGTTTTAATCTGTGCTGGTTCTGTATCTTGACTCAACAGTTGGACCTGGTCTCTCATGTTTGCAGCAAGAATATAAGTGAGCTCGTTTGGTTCAGTAAGTTGCCAAATGTATAAAGTAAAGTCGTTTAAATCTTTAGTTTTTTAATCTTTCTCAATACCTATAAGTCAAAATGGCGAAGAAAGTAAATACTTTGCTGATTACTTCCATATTCTTCAATCCCAATGACCCTGAATCCTGATTGCTCAAACCCCTACTTGGAGTTTCTCAAATCTTGCATCTAAAATTAATTTTTGTAATATTATATTTGCTGCACATTCTTTACATCACACATTCTACAATCAAACTTTCAGATTTACACCTGTAAAAGACATTATATAAATGACTGCAATGATAGTAGGCCTATTCACACGGATAAATTTGATCTTAAATATGAATATACGTTTTTAAATGATGTATGCTATAACATTTAAAATGTTGCATTCACTCTGCTCCATTTGCTGCAAACACGAAGAAAAGGTGAGAATACCTAGGAGCCAGTTAGATAACGTGTATTTATATGCAGTCGCACTGAGGGTAGACATAAACCTGGCTTTGGTTGCCTTGCGGTCCAATTGCCTTGTGGTGAAATGTATACTTCAGGTCTCTACCAACTGTGGTTCTGGAGCTGCTCTCGTAGTCTGATGCTCAAAAGGGCTGGGGGGGGGGGGGGATTATCTAGGAATTCCATCCTGCAATGATGAGTCCTCCGGTGACACGGTGGATCTCATCAGCTGAAGAATTCATCCCTGAAGTATCGGTGCGCTCTCTCAGCACTCTGTCGGCCTAGTGAGCCCTGAGCAGGACGGAAACCTGCTTTGACCTTAAACCTAATGGCCTTTTGTGAATATGAGTTACGTCGGTTTCATGTTAGCTTTGATTCAGAGTTGGGGTCATGACTCATGATGGTGCTACAGCTGTGGGGTTGCCTGAAAGGTGACAGAACAGTTTGACTACGATGCAGTGAAAGTTATCTGGCCTGGATATATGACGTATAGCCTATATCAAAAAGGGTTTCGCAGATGTGGCTGACTGGAAAAATACAATTTTCCAATGAATCATGTTTCGTGCTTCATCTTCTTCTCTGTGTGCGTGCTTGTGTCCTCCATAGAGTCCTTCAGGTTCAACAGCTCCGGCGTGAACTCTCGGTCGTGGCTCAGCTTCAGAGTGAGACGCAGAGGAAAGATGAAGACCCTGAAGACCAAACCCAAATCATACAAACATTACCACAAATAATTCGACAGGTTTTTACATTTACAATCTTGATCAATATTTGTTTCCTTCTGAACAAAACATGTCACCATTACCATCTATCCCTGAGGGGAAATCACTACACGTTTACAGTTGAAAGGTAGTTTTGAAATAATTTTATGTATATTTTTTTTAAGTGGTTGTCATAAACAACTAAATCCAATTAAAAACCAAACCAATTGAAGCTTGCAAGTTTAATTCCTCCCCAGCTGTTTCCTGATGTTGAAATATATCAGTTTTAATGAATAAATATATTGATGATGAAGTTTGTCCAGTAGCAATTAGGCAGTAGCTAAATCCAGTCTTGACTAACCTGGAAAAGCAGCAGTAGTTAACTTTGACTAAAGTGGAATATGAAATTACACAAATCTAAATTTTTTAAATGATAGTTAACACATTTTTTTAATACATACATGCTCCCCCCCATGCATTTTTTAGCTTAACATTGTATACAGTTGTGATTTGTTGACACACTATCATATTTTAATTATGTTACTGCACAATTACTTGCCATGATAATGAAAATAGTATTATCACATTATACTGCATTAGGAAATCAGTAAGTTAAGTTGTTATAATGTTGTCCTTTTTTATAGTTTGTGTTTATCTAGTTCTAATCCTCTCGTTTCTGTGTATTAATAGTGATACTCCATGAATAAATGCATTTTAGCAATGGTTACCTGCAGTTTTAGTACACATTGCACACCACTGTGACCAAACATTCATTTTTTTGTGTTTTATTTTAAAGTTTTGTTTTTCCATATGTTCTTGTCATTTACCCCAATGCAACAGTGTATGAACAATAGTGGATTATTGTCAAAACTGTCATTAAATTACCTATGTGTGTTAGTTAATTTATGTGCATTTTATGTGCAATAAAAGAATGTATCATAATTGTAGGTGCTTTATCCTTCACTCATTATTTTATTTTATGAAATTATATATAATAACAAATATTTAAGTCAAATAGAAACATTTTATAAAATAATATTATTTAATTATGGATTAAATTATCTACCGACATCTGCTGGTGATTTAATTAAAACTGTAATTTTGGCACAGATCCAGATCACAAAATAATGCATCGATCTTGATGAATAAATCAAGCATGTTGAGTGGACTGATATTTATGGGTTTGTGCAATTGGGTGCAAATCCAAATGAGAGCCACATTAGTTTGAACTAAGACTAAATAATTCACATCTTGACCCTTGTTTGACCCTTAATATGTATTCAATACATTCTGGCTCACAGTGGCCATTCTATATTCAGCTGAATTAATCTATGGCTATTTTAATATTTGTGTAAATTAGAAATCAGAAGGTAAAGTGGGTCGTCCTCTAACTGGTGGGTTGGTGGTTTGAACCTAGTCTCCCCCATACTGCGTGCCGACCTTTCTATGAGCAAGAGACTGAACTGCTGACAGTGTGTGAGTGATGTGTGACGGAGAAAGTGCTGCACTGTAAGATTGTGTACTCTACCGCGCTTTGAGTGGTCATCAAGACTAGAGAAGCACTTTATAAACATGCAACATTCAGCATCTACCTGCTGGGTCACTGGGGAAAATACAAATCCAGTCAAATATCAACTTGTTAGATTGGGAAGTTAATGCTGATTGTTTCAAACTGAGCTCATAGTTGAAACTGGATTTTTGACAGGAAGTATCACCTGATGTTCCTGATTCTGACGTCAAGGCCTGCTCCGGATCCTGCACTGCAGAGTCAAGTCCAAATAAGGGCATGTGCATCACACAGGTGTCCCCCCCCGCTGAAACATGATCCGGGCTCCGTGATTGGTTGTCAGGCTGCAAGACAGGAAATGTTCAAATATCGTACCCGAGTATTAAAATGATAAAAATGATCGTACACGATTCAAATCTAAGAAAATACTAATAATAAATACAAAATACAAATACAAAGTGACAACATCATAAAATAACGATAATATTCGTTAATCTGGTAATTTTTTTTAACTTTCGGTTTGTACTTGCTCCTCTGGTTTGACGAGCTGCGCCCGTGTTTGGGAAGTAATAAAGAAGTATTCTACCTCTACAACGCTTCATCGGACTGAGAACTCCTCCAGGCAGGTGGGTAACACTGAGCGACATGTTCGTGTTAAGATCGTATTTCTATCGTTAAATTATAAAGAAAGTCTCATTTAATCAAACTTTATTGACACTTAGAGGGTTGTGAAGTGTGTAGCAGTGATAGTAAGCTCCTGCTACCCAGCTCTTTTTCTACTTCCGGACTACAGTATTTTGGATCACAGAGTTAAGTCTCGTGTTTCTATATCGGTTAAAGTCAGGGTGTTTCTCATTTGTATGCAAGTGGAGGAACGCTGTCATATTGATTTATGTGGGAGTGAGAGTGATAATCAGATAATATTCTTCTTAGGTGTTGATTAACAACTACAATAAGTTATATAACATTGGAAAGGGTGGTAAACATAAGTTATAAGATTGAAGGTTTTCCTTACAAGTTTGATGACAGGCTGCCAACAACCAGCAGGTGTTAGGGACCACCAGCAGATGTTAGGGATCTCCAAAGGATGTCAGGGATCAGCAGAGGATATCAGGGATCAATAGATAATGTCGAGGACCACCAGCAGATGTTTCTGGTCCGCATCAGATGTTTGGGACAACCAGAGGATGTTAGTGACAACCAGCAGATGTTAGGGATCACCAGCAGATGTTAGGGACAACCAGCAGTTGTTAGGGACCAGCAGCAGAAGTTAGGGATCACCAGCAGGCTGCAGGGACCACCAGCAGATGTTACTGATCCAAAGCAGATGTTAGGGACAACCAGAGGATGTTAGGGACCACCAGTAGATGTAAGGACCACTAGCAGATGTAAGGGATCACCAGCGTATTTGTGGGACCACCAGCAGTCATCCCGGCCTTAATCTCAATCTGGTATGAAAGCTATAATGTATTCACACAACCTCCTCCAGAATGCCATCAAATGTTATTGTTATTATCTGTAATCAATGTCACCACACCAAACTGTGGTTTTATTGTAAATAAAAGAGTAAGAAATGACAGGCATCATGTTATACCAGGAAAATAAACAGACATCTGTGTTTACCCTGTTTTTAGTGCAGGGAATGGAGTTCCATGGGCTGCTGTTTCAAGTGGGGATGGCCCTGAGTACGGACAATGTAAATGCTCTAGCATTTCTTTGCAACGAAATCTTGAACCGAAACACGGAATCTGTGAGGTCAGCCAATGACCTCTTCTCTCGTCTGTTGGAACAAGACCATCTCCCCCATGAGCGACCCTACCTGCTGACTGAGCTTCTGCGCACCATACAACGCAACGACCTAGTCAAAAAATTCAATCTCAGCGATGGAGAACCTACAACCACTAGCCTCATCTCTCCTTACAGGTGGGCTGCTCACATTTAGCTTCTTTTAAGTTAATCATTCAATAATTATGGTTACAGGAAAGTATTTGAAAACACTCACGCTTATTAGGGAAACACCTTCTACATACAGTATAACACATATAAAGCACAGGATGAGTATCAGAGACAGTGCTAGGCTTATTAATGGATGGGGTAGGAACTTGATGAACATTGATGACATGATGTTTAGAAATGGTTTAAACGGTGAACTTCATTATATAGAGAAAATACAAATTTGGGATATGTCATTTAAAACGGTTGTTTGAATAAGATTTATATCAGTGGTCTCTGAAAAGTCACAAAATAGCAATACAAGAAATATCCCATAGCAATTTATTGGAGTCCGGGGTCACTCCTGTCTTGTTTTGTCCATAAATGTATCATTTATATCATTGACATCTATGGAAAAGTGCAATTGCTCATTGCTTAGAATGGTCTCAGAATAATAACTTACGACGGTGACCCTCTAGCGAGTCCAGTCAAGCAACAGGTCAGACAACATCTTGAGTTGTACTCTCTCTCATTCCAGGAAGTTCCTCTACAAGATGGCCGAGGAGTTGACTGAGGAGGACTCGAATAGTGTGAAGTTCTTGTTGAACGACAAGCTCCCAAAAAGAAAACTGGAGGAAAATACTGTGAGTTGCTTCTTCAGATCATCAACATTTTAATCCCTTGTTTGAGGAGACAAGAGACAATCAGCCATGGTTATAAACATGCAAACTATAAATAGTTCTACAACTTTATGCATTGATTGTATCTCTAGAAAATCAGTGAAACTGTCAAAAAAATTAAATAATCTCTCAATGTTAAACAAAGAGGAAAAAAATCCTCTACCTGCCCCCTGGTCTGAATCTGTTGAGTAGTTTTTGCCTAATTTTGCCTAAGAACTAACAAACATACAAACCAACCAACAAACAAATGGACAGGGAGGAAAACATAGTCTGAAATAAACATAGACGGAAATAAAAAACATTTTTAAATCATCAGTAAAATTCAACAATATCTGATGCATGACTTTGAATATGCTTCTGCTGTTAAGCTCGTATCACCCAATCTTATGATAAAGATAAGTGTAATTGTAAATTTGCTCAACTTCTCAGTCTTTGCTGGAAGTCTTCCTGAGGATGGAGCAGATGGACCTCCTGGCTGAAGATAACTTAGAAGAACTGGAGAAAATCATTCAGCACGTCTGTCCCAGGCTGAGGTTACATATAACCCAGTTCAAGGCACAGCAGGGTAAGCTACAGAAAACTCTCTCTCCAAATGTCATCAACAACTGAGGAATGACGACACAAAAGCAAAAGTTAGAGACAGCAGGTTTACTCTCAAAGAGTATATTTCAGTGATTAACTGGGATGCTTATGAGGTCAGGCACATTAAAGCACAGGAAATGACGTGGCTTCTATTATTTGACATAACATTAATATTCCTAAAAACCATTACAACCTTAACCTAAAGCTATGTCTTAACCCTAATAGATATTAGCAGTGGGGGGACTTTGATTTTGTCCACACAAGCTTCTATACTTTTTCCCACTCCCGAACACGTCTAATTATATTGCTGTAAATTTGATACATGTGTAAACATCTGCTGTTTCATTTCAAGCAATTTATGTAAAATTATAATGCAAAATCATTAGTTCACCTTCTTCTTACAAGCCCTCAGGTCATTGACTCTAGTAAGAAAATACAGAGTCACTTAAATGACGATGAAACAGATTTATTTAGTCTTATTTAGTCTCCGTTCTGCGTGAGTTCTGAGTCGGATTTGATCTTTAACAAATTCAACTTTTTCATTTCATACGCATTTATCTTTTCAGAATCCTCTTTTACGACTTTAGGTTTAAGCACTGAAGCAAGCAGCAGTGCCGGCTATTGTAAGTATTTTCCACAGTGATCTGTATTAAAAGAACACGACAGACCGTTAAATCATCTTTGTGGAAAATGACGTCACTGTTCTTCTCCCCTTCGATCATCTGTCTCACAGTGTGCAGAGATACTTTAGGTTTGGATTCTCAAGGAAACAGGACCTTCCCTGAAGGACATCATCAGACATCTACCAAGAGTAGGGTGTGTGATTTATTAAGTTCATGTGTTCATGGAAGTGTTCAAGGCTGAATTACTTCCATAGTAAAATGGTCAACTGCCCCAGGCATGGACCCTTAGGGGCTCTAAAACCCCTGTCATCACATCACTTGATTCATGTTGATTATGTTTGGTAAAAAAAGTAGGGGATGCTGGTACTAATAATGATATTACAACAAAAGAAAGATATGGACAGGTTCATTCATTTCCTCATTTCAAACAAAAAGATTGAAATATTGCACTTACAAAAGAACAACGTCAGACACACGCCCGTCTAAAAACCAATCGAACCTACCAACCAATGATGATGACAGGACATACGTATGTCATACAAAAATATTTAGTCTGCTCCCTAAATTGCAATATGAAACTGAAATGAACAGATCACATGTAAACATCATGAACCTCGATTTGGACCATGGTTCAGCCTCTGGTGTAAAATGCACAAACACTATACTCCATATGTAGCTTCTTCGAAAAACATGGACAGTAATAATCTGATTGTTTAATCTGGGTTGTGGATCTATGTTTGTAGGCTTTGGGAACATATTCCATGACTCAGGCAAAGAGAGGTATCTGCGTGATTATCAACAACTTCCTCTTCTCTCTGCCCAGCCTCAAGAATCGTGAGGGCACCAAGGTTGATGAACGTGAGCTTATGTTTATTGAACTGATTTAACTCTTTGTGCCACTGTGATGCTGCTTCTGCATGTTTTTGCATGTGTGTGTGTTCATCTATCTCTATATCTTCCAGAGTGTCTGAGCGATGTGTTTAAGTGGCTGGGCTTTGACGTTGAGGTACATCCAGACTGCACCAGTGAGAAGATGTTGTCTGTGTTGGGAGAGCTCGGCAGGAGAGACCACCGTCAAATGGACTGCGTGGTGTGCTGTGTTCTCAGCCACGGCCTGGAGGGAAGAGTTTACGGTGTAGACAGTCACACTGTTGAGATCAGGGATCTGAAGGAGCCTTTAAATGCACTTAACTGCCCGACTTTAGCAGAAAAACCCAAACTGTTCTTCATCCAGGCTTGCCAGGGCAAAAAGGAGCAGAATGCTGTGTACATCGAGGCAGATGGCAACGAACCAAGTCTTGTTTGTGATGCTCGTAAAGAGTCCATCCCAGCAGAGGCTGATTTCCTGATGTCGATGGCCACTGTTCCTTCCTTTGCCTCTTTCAGAGATACAAAGAGGGGCACCTGGTTTATTCAGTCATTGTGCAAAAACCTCGTCGAGTTGGTCCCAAGGTGAGAAAAACAAAATATCAGATATTGTTGGATGATGGGATTTTTGTTGTTCAGTGGCTTACAATGTACAGAAATACTTTTTGGAAGTACATCTCAGTCTACATTTTTTATAGTATTTAATTTATTTCTGAGTCAAATATTTGACCTTTTACTCCACTACATCTACTTCAGCTACAGCTAGTTTTTAGAATAGTTTTATTTCAAATAAAACATTTTGGTCCATCGGTGACTGTGTTGTGCTTTGGGTTATTTCCCCTCTCCTCCTCTTTTCCTTTTCCAGGGGCTTGGACCTGTTGTCCATCCTGACCAAAGTGAATGATGATGTGAGCCTCCAGACCAAACACGAAGGAGAAAAAAAGCAAATGCCTCAGCAAGCCTCCACGCTCAGGAAGAATGTGGTCTTCCCGGTGCCTGAGACCCCTTCGCCCAGATTGCCTTCTGTTTGATTGAGATTAAAACGATCCCCAAGGATGAAGGGAAGCCTCATCCAAATGTGGTCATACTTTATTGTAACTAGAACTCCTGGGCCATCTACTATTCAACGATGTAGTTGGACACTTGAAAGTCAAACTGTAATTGAGATGATTTTTATATTTTTTTCAATGACACAGTCTTACTGGTTTGTTTACACACAATTACAAGCCCCGCTCCTCTAGTTATAGCATTTCCAAAGCTAAGTATTTGTACTGTCTGCTGTAGCGAATCTATGAATCATCTTGCTCTTAGCCTTTATTTTATTTCATTATCATGATATTTTACATGCACTTTTAAATGGCACTGTCACTGTTGACCAATTGTTCCTGGGGCAACTACCAAAGTTGTATTCTTCAAAATGTAACATAATTTGTTGTCATTTTAAAAAAATATAAAAAATATGCAAATACGGTCCACAAGGTTGTGCTATTGTGAAAATATTTTGTCAATTGAACAATCCATTAATTCTGTGTGTTTGTATTAGACTGAGACTCTTCAAACTCTACTCTGTTTGTCCATTACATTCAGTGTTTAAGGTCATATGAGTCTGGAAAAAAAATTGTGTACACACGACCTTCACTGGTTAGCACAAGTATCAAAAGTATATCAGTATAGCAGTTGGTTATAGCGCTATATGTAGTTTGCTCCAGTGTTTATATGGAGGTTCATCTTTAATTCAAACTTTATTTCCAATCTTTTTCTGATTCCAGATATCCTGCATGTATTATTATTTAGATTTGCTGTTTGCGCTTCTCCCGTGTTTTTTTCATTGACCCTTTCCATCCAATTGGTTCACTCATGGCCCGAAGCTTCATGGTGCTTCATTTGCTCTACTGCGCCATGGAGTGGACAATACATGTAAAACAGGCAGAGTGATTAAAATGACACCATGGCTTTTAATTGAATAAATGAATGAATGATGTTTCTGATGTGATGTCTGTCTTTATGATGCAATGGCGGGGTCAAAAGGGAAATTGGAAACAAATTGGGCAGAGGGTTGTGATGTGAATGTGCTTGTGTTACTAGGGACAACATTTAACACGCAAAATATGGACATTTTATTCATTTTTAACTTTTTTCACAGGGCTGGGTTTCAAGCGGTTTATTTTGCCCCTTCTATTTGGATTCGCACGCCAAACCCGCGAACCATTTCCTGACTCAGTCACATGGTACGGCCGGCTCGCGAGGCTCTGAACGTCTTCGAAGCCTCGACCCGGAAGGACACATCACTAGTTGACCCGCCGCTGACCCGGATGTTGATATGTTGTTAGAGAAGGTGATTTCCCCGGTCAGGCCACAACGAAGATGTACGTTATAACATAGTAACCTGACGCGAAGTTCAAATACATGTGGAAGTATTGTGAGATATATTTCCCAATTGAAAACAGGAAGTCAAAAACATAAACAAGCATGGCGCAGGAGGGTGTTCAGCCAGCGGCTGTGGAAACCACCGCAGACTCCGGGTACGTGGTTTTTAAATCACTTTCATTATCAAAAGTGTGTTCGCTTGTTAAACTTAAGGTACAAATTCGAGTTTTTAATTTGAGGGGACTGTGTTGGTCTTCGGCGAAAATGTGAGGTCTGCTGAGTGACGTTCAGGTTTGACGAATCAACCTTTAAATACACACAGTGGGAATAAGTGGTTAATTATTCAAGCCTTACTGGTTTCAGCTTCTCACATGTGAAAATCAACAGCTTGTGTCTGTTGTTTGATTTGTAATGAATCTCTCATTAATTGATAATAATAAAAAATCGATCTAAGTCAGTATTTTGGGATCTGGTATAAACAGTAACACTACAAACCAGAAGCGTGAAAAGTAAAACAAAATACTACCATTAAATACTACACAGACTTTTTCTGATGGTTCGTATGTTTAGGTTTATACTGCATCAGTTATTCCCTCCTGTAAATAGGTCATATCATTTGCTTTCACTATGTTTGGTAAGAGATTTATGACCCCAGCCCAGTTATGATCGTGCTTCTGGTTAATTTGACTGGTTTCATTAACACACGCAGCTTGAACCCAGTTGAAACGCAGAGGAGCATCCCTGGGAAAACGCCGATACAGATCCTGCACGAGTATGGCACCAAAACGGGAAGTCTTCCTGTGTATGCGATGGAGAAGGCCGAGGGGGAGGCTCACCAGCCCAGCTTCGTCTTCAGCGTGAAGATCGGGGATGTGAGCGGCACAGGTACATTAACAGTCCCCCCCCCTGCTGTGCTGATCGCTGCCTGATGCTCAATCAAGCCTTTTATTTGACTTGAATCATACATTCCTCTTTTCACTGTGCAATACATAATGTGTCTCTTCTGCCTGCTTGTCACTCGTGTCTGTTGCTGCAGCTCACTCTTAAATATGTCCTCGAGTTGCCTTTTATTTTGTTGTTAACCAAAGTGTCTCACTTCAGACGTAGAGCAGTGCAGATCCCAACAAGAGTGTGACATTTTCAAAGCTCTCAGTGTTGAGTTGCTAAGAAACAATCCAGTCCTCAGATTATTTTGTCATCTAACTTGTCATCTGAGGTTGTCTGTGCTTTAAAAAATAGTTTCTGTAATGTGTTACATTATCTGTAACGGTGTTTATTTGTGTTGTATTGCAGGTCAAGGTTCGAGTAAAAAGGCTGCTAAACACCAGGCTGCAGAGGCTGCCCTGAGTATTCTGCAAAAAGACAATCCAGCAGCGTGAGTCATTGTTGTTATGTGAGAATTTTAGAACATCAACTGGGCTTTGGTACATTACCATTGGTAATTTGATTACTTTAACTGTAGTATTTCTTGGGGTATACTCAATAAACCCATACTCCTACGACAAATCATCCAAAACTCTGCTGCTAAGATCATCATCCGCACAAAATCCAGTGGCCACATCACATCACTCTTTGTCCAGCTTCACTTGCTTCCAGTGCAACACAAATTACCTTTGAGGCTCTCTAGACCCTGGCCCCTTCCAGACCCTCTCTGTCCCTACACCCCCTCCTGAGCCCAAAGCTCTTCCTGGGCGTCTCCTCGGTTTGTCGGTCTGTTAAACTCAGCACTATGAGAGCCATGGCCTTCAGCTGCTCTGGACCGTGCCTCTTCAAGTCTCTGTCAACTTGTATCCATCAGCTATATTCTATTAGACTCACAAATTCAAACACAACTGTTGAGATCAGCTCACTCAACCTGACGTCATCTCATCTTGTCCAGCCCTCTCTCATTTGATTTCAACCTTTTGTGTTACTTTAGTGTATTGTAAAATGTCCATGGGTATTTTGAAACCATGAAATATAATTCATTATTACTTTCTTATTATTTTTTCATTGGGAAATAAATCAATAAGGAAAACAATATTCAGTTGACGCTGTTGCATATACATCTGTCAGCCTGATGTGAATGTTGGTATGTTGCAGCTGTGGTAAACACTTGGCTCTATTTCCCCACAGGATCATCAAGTCTGAGATTAATGGTGTCGCAGCAGAAACTCACAATCATCCAAACTCAGTGGGGATACTGCAGGTTTGTGAATCATGGCTGTGCTGTTTTTATGAACTTTCATTGTTTGTGGAAGATTGTTTGTGTGTGTTTCGACACGCGTGATTGTCACAAAATGAATAAAATACCACCTCTGTTTTTCTCCCTCTCATGCAGTTTTCTTTTTGGCTTTTAATAGGAGCTAGCGTTGCACCGAGGATGGCGTCTACCTGAATACTCCCTTTTAATGGAGTCTGGTCCACCACACAAGAGAGAGTTCACAGTTACCTGTCGGCTGGAGTCCCTGTCAGAGAAAGGTTCGAGAGACCTTCATGTAAAATCCTTTAAAGTGACGTTCGTTAGTCTTTGTTCATCCTGTTCTTCGTCTCTCTGTGTTGTGTTCTGAAGCTGTAGGAAATTCAAAAAAGGTGGCTAAAAAGGCAGCTGCGGAAAAGATGTTTGCAAAGCTCCAAAATCTGTCAGGCTGTTCTGAAATCACATGGGTATGTTGCATATTTCTTATGTTTGGGTTTTTTCTGTCACCTCTGCGCAAACACATTGAGTTTTCTGTGTTAACATTTGATTTTTCATTTCCAGATGCCTACACCTAGTGTCCGATTTGAGAGCTTGAAGAACTCCTCAACAGAGAAGATGTGTTTACTGAGAAGAAACCCTCTGAGCATACCTAACACCGATTACATTCAGATGATGTTAGAGCTGTCCAAAGAGCAAGGCTTTGAGGTCACGTACTTTGACATCGGTGAGACAGACCACACTACATCTGTGTTTCTATCTGATCAGATTTCATGACAGTCTTAAAGAGTGTAACTTTAAAATGGCAATAATTTATATTTTTATTGAAATATTGACCGTAGCAGCTCATTTAGGTGTCTGGTCTAGACATTTCCAAAAAAGATTTGGGTGAATCTCTGCAACAACGACAAAAATAGTTGCAAAATATATTATGAAGTATGTTTTGTCAGTCCGTGGCCTCGAACCATCGGCCTTCCAGCCTGTAGTCTGTCTTTTCTACCACTAGTTCACCGCTGCTCTTTATCATTTCCTTTACACTCAAATTTGTTTTTAGATTGGTTTCTTTTGATACATTGTATTTATGTTTGCACATCTTAAGATTGCTATTAAACTAAGGTTAGTCTGGGATTAGTCCGTGTCACTTTACTCATCAGTTAAGGTGATTAGTCGTTTCAGGTAGATTTTCATTTTTTCTACATCTTTTGTTATTATTTTGATGGAGAGACCCCTAGTGGCTAAAATAACATGTTGCACATTTAAGGAATTGGAAAATCCTTAACAATGGCGATTTCAGGTCACAGGCTGGGGATAAGGCACCATAGAGAAATGAATCACTGCTTTATGGTCATTTTTGTCTGTTGTGTCACTTTGTAAACTGTGTGTGTCTTTGGCAGATGAGCTGACGGTGAACGGCCAGTACCAGTGTCTGGCAGAGCTGTCCACGTCCCCGGTCACCGTCTGCCACGGCACGGGCATTTCCTGTAGCAACGCGCACAACGACGCGGCACACAGCGCCCTCCAGTACATCAAGGTCATGGCCTCCTCCAAGTAAACGCCTCCGCGGCCCCAACTGTGGCTTCACCCACGTTGTCACATACCGTTTATGTGCTGATGTCCGTGTCGTGGTCTTCCTGCTCGAGGTTGAGATAAGGTCAAGGTTTATTTTTTTAGAATAATATATGTCACAAATCAGATGATGCTCCGCAATAACTTAATTATAAGATCTAAATCAATCATGTATTTCACAGGAAGTTCCACATATTTAAGGTGAGACATTGAGAACCCAACAATGAATTTTATAAAGCACTTCCTCCTGACGCTTCTACATGCCTTGGTATAGCCGTTTTATTGATTATTTATCCACCCTATTTAAAAATATTCACAAAGTATTTAGCCTTTTTTAAGTAGAGATGTTATTTTTACATTCAAGTGGATGTCATTTATTTTTTTATGTGACTTAGATTTTCCTCTGCAGTGGTGTATTAAGTTTTAAGCCAGCCAATAGAAGACCATGAACTTTAAATGTGAAGAAAGATTCTTGCCCTTCGGTTTAACTTATGAAAGGGAATTGATGAGGAGAGTTTATCCCTTTTCCTTCTGCCGTGCAGTCTACAGCACAGCCCCCCACTGTTGTTACCTGGGTGCCGCTCACAAAAGATACAACATCTTTGTTTTGCTGTTTGCTGTTCCTGATGGTCTGTTCTCTGCAGTGTACATCATAGAACCTAGACGTAAAACCCGTGATGTGTTAATACAGTAACTGATGGTGTCCTCATCTGAATGAACATTACTGGGAGAAAGAAGCTGCAACAACATGTGTAAAATACCGAGAAAATAAATTCAAACTCTAAATGATCATGCGTGTTGTTTTCTGTCAGTGACCACTTGTTGGTCATCAATTCACGAAGGCAGCGCAAATGTGAGGAAAATGTAGATTTTTCCGATTAATTTTGCAAAAGTAATTGTAATTGGGGTAATATATATTTATTTATTAAATGCACAAAATGTAACTTGATGGACGGAGGCAGCCAGTGGCCGGAGGTATTATGTTTCCGGGTTGTCTGTCCGTTCCAATCTCATGAAGACGATATGCCTGTAAAATATCTGGTACAAATGTTCACTGGGACCCAGAGATGAACTGATTAGATTATTGTGCCTAGAGGTCAAAGGTCAATGTCACAGTGACCTCACATCCCTCTTAATTTGACATATTAGGACCGTCCATAGGAAATGTCATTACATCAGGTACAATTCACTTGGATTCACTGATTAGATTTCAGTGGTCAAATGTCAAGGTGGCTTCAAAAGACAACTTCTTGTATTTGGAGAGCGCTTGAGGGAATCAGTTGTGGCTTGGACTCAAAGATAAAGGGGTCAAAGGTCACGGTGACGTTATATAAATCTGGGAAAAAAGTGAATGGATTGGTGATGGCATTCAACTGCAGTGTTTTAATTCCAATTCTTGCTTCTACATGAATAGAAACTCAAACAAGCGGTTTAGAGTTTTTACAATTAGAATAAAAATTTGTTGATGCAGTGACAAAGGAACAGAAACTGACCAATCATTAAAATCTTTAAGCAACAATTGTAGTTTTGCTTCAAATCCGGAATATTTTTCGCTTTGAACTGTTTTGTGTGATTTTTCACAGAATATCAGCTGACGATGACAAAGAGGACAACAGATTTAAAGTTTAACAGCAACAACATGATTGGCTGATCGAGCTCATGGCAAAATCTGATTGGATTACTGATCGCAGCTGTTGAAGAGGCTGTGAAAGAGGGAGAGAGAGAAAGTCTTCCTTATTGAACATGAACTTTTATGAGCATATCTTTTACATACAAACCACTTGTTTGTCAATTGTTTTACACTTTTATTAGAACAAGCACTATGTAGCAGCAGTGTACGGTGTTCATGGAAAGATATGTACTTTGTTAAAATTGCACTTTAGAAGGTACCCATTAGGATTTAAAGGATTGAAAAAATGTTTTGATACATGTCAGTCCGTAAACAGATCCCCAAAGAACCATGAGAGTCCAATTGAAAAATAAAAACCAATTTTTTCTAAGGCATCTGCAACATTCATTGGCAGGCTAAGTTGTGTTGACATGCAGGTTAAATAATGGACAAAGAAAGCATGGAGGGATTTCATGATTCCTTTTTTTGTTTTGTTTCACTACAGTCTGACACTAAGATTCCAAACACTACTAATCACCGCCCTTCTCCTCCACTCACAACTGCTGAGATTCAGTCTCATTCAAAATAATTCAGTTGAATTAGGAGGAATCCCCCGTCTTCCTTCAAAATGTGCTGTATTTACAGTGATTGCCCAAAACAGTACTGGTTACATGTTGGAGTAGCGGAGCAGTGGGACACAATCTGTGAACACGGCGAGCGGCACATAAAACTTTTTTTCCCCACCTACAGCATCAATGACCTCTCCCAAAAGATGCAACAGCTAAATCCTCGATATACTCAATCAGGCAGGTGGAGACTGGAGAATGTGCTGAGTCGGATTTGTTAATGGCGTACCTTCTTCTTGGCGTGTGTATGTGTATGTGTATGTGTGTGGGTGTGGGGGGGGGGCGCTTCTCATCAGCAGTGTGTTTGTGAGGCATTAATAAAATGCGTTAAGGCACAGCGAGTGAAACTGACGAGTCGTAGCATTGGAGTTTGTGACCTGGGATCAGATTAAAAGCACATATCCATACGTAAAGAAAGGAGTCTATGGATGCAAAGCAGTAACATGTTTTTGGTTTTGTAATCTACAGTACCATGTGAACAGTGCACACAGGATGGAGTTGCTTCACATAGTTTTCACTCTACATATTTATATATTCACGCCGTCCCGAGCGAGGACGCGTGCCCCCGGACATGTGGACAACGTGGGGGCCGCTCACGGGTGTTGGGTTTGATTTCAATCTGAAACCCTGCGTTAAATTTTCTTACTCTATAACACAAAAGTGTTAAAGCTAATCGGCTTTGCAATAAATACAGAAATAAGTAACTGGTGCTTTGCGGAATCATCATAGCAGTCAAGTCTCTGGGGAATCAGACACATTAAGTTAAAAGCTCTAAAGCTTGTACAGTATTTTCATCAATACTGTACAGAGTGTTTGTTTAAATATCCTAGTTTCCTGAATCTGCATTTTCATACGATGACCTCTAGGTGTCTCTGGTGTGTCATTGCTGTATTCTGTAGGCATAAATTAATCAATCACAATCATTGTTTTGATAAATAATAATGGAGGCGATTTTGCAAACATAATATTTGCTGGTCGGATTTGCTACTTTCCCACGAATCAGTTTTCTCTTCAACATTACAACACAGCATTTTTCAACGTGTTTGTTATTTTTTCAAGGAATAATGTACATGCTTTAATTTTCTACTTTTTAGGACAATGTTTTATCACAAATAAATAATTTTAAATTCTTTTCTTTTTTTCTATATTTATCATGATTTCATCTGCATTTGTTTGAATGTTTATTCCATGGTAGGATAACGCAAATACAAATAACATTACCGAGATATGTATTTATATACAGATAGAGGGCATTAGCCTTGGCAGAGGAATGCCCTCTCCAGTCGCCCTCCTGATTACTGTCAAGGAGGTTGTGTTTACGCCTGCTTTTGTTTGTTTGGCTGTTAGTTTGAGGGGTTACACAAAATACTGAACAGATTTTGACTAAAACCTTATATAAGGATGCAGTATAGGTCACGGAAGATTCCTTTTCATTTTGGCGCACATCTGGATCAGGGATCAATAATTCTTATTTAATTTCTTGAACATTGTAAGGTCAAATCAGACATAAATCTGGATCTAGTGAATTTAAAAGTGTTTTTTATAAGGGGGCCAGTTGTTGGGTGCGCAGTATGCATTCTACTGAGTGTCTTTCTAGCTCCACTATAAAATGTAGTCATGTTTCATGTTTCATGTTTCTCAATGTCTCAGGTGGATTAGAATCTGTACAGGCTACATCTCCATCTTTTCTTACGTCCTTGATACTGAGACGATCGAACAACAAAGAGCGTCTTATGTTATTGCACCGAAACATTTACTGCACCACGTTCAGAAGACACACTGACTGTGGAGGGAGTGTGATGTATGGATGTAATTATGTAACCATACGATGGTTTCATGTGACTGTGTTTCTTTTTAATTAGACCGTGGGACAGGAGGGAGGGCAAGGAGGGATGACTGAAGCGAGGCACGGCCCAGTTGGAGGGGGGGGGGGGGGGGGTTCAGAAAGTAAATGAGCTGCTTCCCGAGAGACAGTACCGCTATCACACAGATTCAACAGTATTAAAAGGCAAGAATAAATCAAATCTGCCAATTCACATAGTCCTTTTTAACTAAATTCAGTCCAAGATATTTTATAAAAATACCTCTTTTTTTCTCTACAATAATTGATGATACAGTAAATGCGGCTTTATGCCGGTGAAAGCTGCTCTCTAAACATGCACAGTATTGTAGGTAATCAAAACGTCTACCTCAGAGACTAGTCTAACCCAAACGGCTGTCGGAAATCCAATGGCTTCAACTAAAACGCGCTAGATCGTGTGACGTGTCGTCTTAAGGCAAGGACACGCTCAGACAACGAAGGAGCCGAGGAAAAGATCTACATAGGAGTGTTACGATTGTTGCCCTGACAACCCAGTTCGGAGAAGCACGATGGAGGTGATCCTACTGGGTGGATGAGCGTGGGGCGGCGCCACAGAACCCCGACAGGGCCGCTGGACAGCAGGCCATCAGTCAGCTCTGCGGCCGCTCCTCTCCATGCACACTGATGTTTCATCCTTCACACGTTGCTCTTCACGCCTTATTGTGCATAGGTAGCAGCCTTCCTGTGTGTGATGATGATACGACGGACCATATTATCCGTTTGCTACCACAGGCTCACTGTGGATTCCATGTTGATGAAGCCGGGGTTTTTGCGCAGCTCCCAGTACATGTTGTTGGAGACCCAGCGCTCCCTGTGATTGGCATCAACCACTTTCCTGGAAGAAAACACACAAGTGACAGTTGTAAGTGATAAAGCTGAAACCAAACTAGAATTTATCGCCCTTTCACTGTAGGCCCCCGCAGTCCAGAATAGTTTCAGCCAACCCAGGTATCCCTGACTTATTGCATCACAATAATATGTGACTCTACGTGAACATATGTGCCAAATTTCAAAGGATTCTCTCAATGGGTTCTGGAGATATCACGCTCACATGGAAAAATTGTTTTCACAACACACTTTGGCTGCCAAATACTAATAAGCACTGAGGCGTAAAAATGTTACTCACAAACATACAGGGAACGATCAGGCTGAAGTTATCCAGGCCCGCAGATAAAGAATAACCCCAAAAATCTCCTTAACATAAACTGATATTCAGTTTGACACAAAGTCCCCATCAACCTCAAACTGTTTAACATGTTCACAATATAAAGCTCTCATTTGAAACTAAGAAAACAAGGTTATTTGTGAGGTGAGACTGTTTGGCACAGAGGGAACAAAAATACATTCTCCTGTATTCTGAGTATTGTGTGTGGAAAACAAAGACAGCAAATTTGACCTTTACCTTGTTTTCATAGAAATCTATATATGGCCAGAATTTAGACACCACTATCACACTGCACACACAATTTTTGAGAACACTAAGGTGATGCTATGATAAGATGCAGCTGGAAAAACAAGGTGATGTACAGTATAATTATTTTCTTTTATAATTCTTATTATAAATAATACATTTTGATTAACTACTGTGTTTGATTTTAATATTTGGTATAATTTATTTAAACAGTAAACATGATTTCATTTCACTGTTTGCGCCTTATTCCGTTTATCTTGGTTAAAGATTCTAAAGTTTAATGATGAAGAAATATAATGAGATATGAAAGCTGATGATGGTTTACAGGCACATTTAGTGATTTAATGATAAAAACAGGTACTAGTGTTGTAAATGTGACACAGTCAGATAAATTATACTTTTCATTCACAGGCAGAATTCTCGACAAATAACAATGGGAGTAGAGATCAAGCCTCGTGTCTCTTCAGACGACTACTGAACGATTTGTGTGCGTTGTTCTATAAACGCGACGGAAACATGAATCTGAATATCTTCAGTCCATGAGCGTTCACACAGTTTCAGGTAAGAGCCTCGCACATCTGCTCACTGCCCTCTGTTCTTACTTGAAGAAGCGCGGCTCCTGTTTCATGTCGTTCTCATCGCTCCACTTCCTCCGGGCTCTCTGCATGTCCTCTATACGCTGCTTCTCTGAGGAGGCCATCTCCAAGTTCCCTTCTTCAAGATGCCTGCGTGACCGAAAAAAGGAAACGTCTCAGCGAATGCGTACAGACAATCAGACGGCCACATGGAGTTCATTCACAAAAAATGTCTTGAAACTCAATATTGAGCTCTGACCTCATCAGACCAAAAACAATTCGCTGATGTTACAGTCTAATTTTGGGGAAATGCTTTACCTTTGATCGGGCCTGAATCTGGCATCAGTACGCGGCAAAACATCCTTCAACTCGGGGCAAAGCTCATTCAGTTCAATAGCGAACCTGGTGAAGCCGTAGTACAGCTCATAGTCTGTGGGCATGGAGCCTGACGAGGAGAGAGCGACATGAACATCATCTTAAAACCACTGGAACAACATCCACTGGCATGTGTCAGGTGCAAAATAGAATTCCTTTGGCCATAAAAACTTCCAATGCACTTTAAAACGACCAGTTCAACGTCCAGATGTGAGTGTGGGTGAGGAAGTGATGCCTACCTGGCCTCCAGACACATTTGGCAGAAGGTGGGACGCCGCAGTAAAGGCCCTCGTGCCATTTCCCAAAAAGCCTGTGAATCACTTTCCCTTCCTGATCCATCACAAATCCTTGAACCTCATTCACAGTAGAACTCCAGTAGTTTCCCTGAAAGACAAATCCAACTCCATCAGCTTAGATTTAAAAACAAATGTTTAGAGAGATTCGTATATTAAAACTTATATATTGAATATTTTCTTTTAGCCTGTTTTGGACAGTAACATTAGTTATAATAATTTGATGTGCAGCGCTGGGACATTATTCATCTATAAACTATAAGCAACACTAGTTCAGCAGTAGATTGTTTAAGAGGCTGTTTACGTTTCATTCTGCAGCATCAGACCTGTTTCATCGCTTCATTATCAGATCATTTGATAAAGGACAATTCATTTTTATTTAGTTTATCCATTTAAACATTATTTGCCATTTTCCTGGGTCCAGGTCACATGAACTGATTAAATACACTGTACTTTTTTAGCTGTGTATTACAGACAAAAATGTGATATAAATACGAATCTACTTATAAAGTAATTCCCTGCCTTATATATCCTACTGGTTTTCCATCTTCTTTGGCCAGTATAACAGTGAAAAGGAGAATTATATATCGCAGAAACCCTGTGATAACTGACAGGAACATATCTGTACCTTGACAAATGTGAGTTTGCAGAGGCAGGCGCTGCTCTTTGTGTTTCTGATGGTGATCTCTCCGTAGTGTTCGATCCACCGTCGTCCACTAAGGATGTTGTGTACGCAGGTGGTGACCTTGTTCCACTCGTAGTGATCGCCAAACCTAGAGAGACACAACAGCAGGTGAGCCCCTCGAGCTGCTAAACAATATGAGCCGGGACTCAATAAAAACCTTACTACCTGTGTTTTCATCTGCATTTGTAATTTAGCAGCATTACCCAAACACTGCTGGATGGATTCACATGTAACGTGATGGAAGGATGTGGTATGGGTCAGGAAACAATCCATTTTATTTAGTTGCAGATCCAGATCAGGGGGATTTATTATTATAAGGGCGTTTGTTGACATTTTCAAGGATTTACATAAAACCTTTCTGGGAGGATGGGGCACGACCCAAAGAGAATCCATTAAAGTTTGAAGCGGCTCAAGGAATTCTCTTACACCTTCTCAATATATGCAGTAAGGTGATAAAGAGGCCGATCAGCCTTGGCAGGGATATTTAGTGGCTGAGCACCCTACTTGTTTTTCTTGGTTTTATTCCAGATTAGTTTGGTTTTCTTTTCTTGGAAAGACACATGTTGATGGCTGAAGAAGAAAACCTTGATTTAGTTTGATCATGCAGCTTATCTAATAACCTCGCATTTTCAGTAATCATGTCTACATGATTTGAGTGATAAAAATATCAGGCAGGCCTCCTCAAACATTCCAGTCAAGTGTATTCATGTGCTGCATCCTCTTGTAGATTCCTCTGAGCCACGCATTTGTATTGACATATACTTTTAGTTGGTGAGAAGTATCTAATTATTTGGTTTTCAGTTACAGGTATGTATTATTCAGAGCTGTCAGGGAGACGGTAGCTCTGATAAAACTATTTGTTTTCAGGTTTAAGGGGTTTAATTACCACTGAGCCATATGGGCGTGTACCAAACTCCATACAGCTGGTTTAGTGCAAACTCAGATATATCAGAGTTTACAGAAATAAATCAATCCCTCAGGGTCATAATTATATTTGAATGTTGATGTGAGTGCAATTTAAAAGTTATGAACTGGTAATTAAGAGAACACAGACGACATGAATCAGCTCAGTAGCTAAGGTGATTTAATGGCTTGGTTGTTGAGATGAAGATTCTGACTTCAGGTTTAAACCAAGAAACAAACTGTCTGGACCAGTTACCTGGGAATCGTGAGGTTCACGCTCCCTATTGGCAAAATCTCCATCGACTTGCCCCAGAATTTGTTTTTCCATCTCACATCTGAAAAGCAAAATAGTAAAAACATCAGAAAATAAAGAACAGGATAATTCCTAATATCTGTATATTCTTCTGAAAATTTCAGTTACGAGATCTGTTTCTTCTCTAAAGATTAATCTGAATATTAAAGAGGTTAAATTAGTCGTGCTGTCTCATCTGCTAAGGCTCAGATCCCCATGAGTAAAATCCCTCACTAATTAGAAAGGTAACGTACCTTGCCATAAGGTGAAGTTCTTGGACTCACAGTGACAGGTGGAGATGGGAGGGTGGTGGCTCACCTTTGAGAGAAGATTAAATAGATACAGCTGTTGTTGTTTTTGAGATTACACATCATATACAGTAGCTGGTCTGAATGATCTGTGAAAAGGCTGAAGATTTTCATCTATCCTTTGTCTTATATGTGACAGTAAACAGAACATTGTTTGGATCTCTTTGTTGCCCTGGCAAATGAGGAACCTGTTAAGGACATTGGAAATGACTTGATTATTCAATAAAAGAATCCGCAGACTAATCCATAATTAATATAACTATTCATTAGAGCCTGGGTTTACTGTATACCTAAATTATTAAGAGAGCAACCTTAAGGAGTTCAGTGAAATGTGAAGAAGAGATGTATGAATACAATACGAAACATATCAGAGCATGTGTCAAGATTTGTGTGACTAGATCTAAGTGATGGTGCCTATGAAAGTATGCAAACATAATGTTTTGATCAAGACAATACCACACCTACACCGTCATAAAGGAGATAAATACATGGTAATTAAATACGTCGGTTCCCAAGTTCAGAGGAGAATTTTGAAGCTCAAATTTGACCTAAAATGAACGAGATGTGACATCATACATTTTCAGGGCTAAAATTATTAGAAATAAAGACTGATGAACTGTCTTTGGTTGATCTTATCAGCAGATATTAAGAAATACAATGCAATTAAAGATTAGTTTGTTTTTAGTACCCAGACAGTTTTGAAACCACTGTTTTAGAAATCTGTAAACAAACGTACCTGTTCCGAGAAAAAACAGAAGCCCTTGTCTTCACGAATACATTCATAAGTCTCTCCGAGTAGAGGGTTGAATGGCTTACTTCCTGCTCTATAGTAAGTGGATGAGTAGCCTGAGATGGCAAAAGCGGCAACAATAACCTGTGGGAGTCCAAACAAGACAAAGATGAGATGAACCAGCTCATGTTAACAAACTGAACATCAGGATTCATTTGATTCCACTAAAAAGATAAAGACAGACGAAAGTAGGAGGATCTGAGGTGAACAGCTACATTAGAGCGGGCTGTCACGTCTCAGACACGAATGAGAGACTATCGTGCGTTGGCTTGTGACTGACAAAGTCACCAGCAGGAATTTAAGATGTGAGTAGAAACATCTACAGAGATTAAGAAAACATTAGATAGGGGATAGCTACCATGTTCTCCATACAAAGTACTCGTTTATGACGTATGTGACAGTTTACCATGCGTTCGAAGGGGTCCTCGGTCTCTGCAGCCTTGTCCAGCAGCTCGCTGTACTCCAGCTCTTCACACATGCGCTGCAGGGTGTTGAGGGGCTCGTTGAGCTCCACTGGCATGGACACTTTGGACAGATCTTTGCCGATGTTGTTTCTCAAGATGTTCCAGAGGTTGATGTTGCTGGTGTCGGGACACGGCGCCGGCAGGCAGGTGCGTCGCCCATTGCGGAAGGCACTGCCAGCAAAGTCTCCGTTGGCCACTGGGAAAACAAGAGGTTTACACATTAACACCTGCCAGGGCAGTCGATGATAACATGCTCTTAAATGTTTATTATAATAAGAGGCATTTATTTAATTTTAGTTGAGTTTAGTTGATCAACAGAAAATGTATCAGCAAATTTTTTTGGCAATTTAGTCATTGTCACTTTTTACGCAAATACCTTGTTTAATTCCAGCAGCTAAAATTAGATCTTTGTATTCATGGCAGGATTCACTGATTCAAGGGGGATTCTGGTATTTTTCAACCTATTTAAAAGTTAAAGACAATTCAAATAATATCAGGTAAAAGAGAAAAGTCAAGCTAAATCAGGCCGAGCTCCTGTTGAAACAATGTTTTTTAAAGAGATTTAAAAGTTGAGGTGGACTCAGTCACTTCCTGAGGACAGATTGTTCCAGGGTTGCAGGATTAGAACAGGAGATGCTGTGTCCTCAGCTTGTGAGCCTGATACAATGCAGACTGTGGGATATAATACTGTTCGTCTGCCTGAGGTTCTCAAGAAGCTTCGTACTGAATCGAATCAAACTTGAAGGTCTGAGATACAGCGAGGAGCCAGGTCACAAAGAGGCTTTGCACTGATCAATACGATTTTAAAAGCAGACCTTAAAAGACAAGGGGCCTGTATAGGGAGGTCAGAGGGCCAGTGTAGGGAGGTCAGAGGGCCAGTGTAGGGAAGTCAACCAGTGTGACATGGTTTGACAGCTGTAGGGTCATAGTTCCAAACATCACATATTTAGAAATATCAGGTTTTATATTCCTGTGTGGTATGTGACAAAGATGTAGCAGGGAGATCCCATCTCCCCTTACACAGAGCTGTCGCTTTTAATAAGCCGAGCAGGAGGAATCCTTGGCACAGAGCAACACTGCAAGGTCAACCTCCTAGGCCGCTCAGATAAATGAGTTTGTTTCTTTGTCGGAGGAGCACTGAGCGGGGTCCTCTCCTTTCTTAATCTGTTTGTTCATGCTTTTGGCCACAGTACTGTAGAAGAGGAGGCGCGAAGGCCGATGACGCTGCAGAACTACTTACTTTGTCTGGAGACGTTATCAGTCACACTGGCGTTGTCCTCGGAAATGTTATCGCTCACATCGCTGACATATGACTCATCGTCTGAGCCCTTTGAGGGGAACAGGTACAGAGCGGAGTCAGAATCAGAACAGCAGAACTGCCTCAGCCACACACACACCACACACACACACACACACACACACACACACACACACACACACACACACACACACACACACACACACACACACACACACACACACACACACACACACACACAACGTAGCTAGGGGCAAACAAACTGCAGCAGTCGCCGGCTATCTGTCCCACTGCAGTAATCACGAGACAAGACACTGCAGCAATTTCCTACTATATATATATATATAGGAACACCATGTGGCAATTGACGTTGCTGAAGAGGAGCATATTGTCGCCCCTCGCAGTCATAACCTCTACTACAGTCGCCTGCTGCTGGGGAACGTTCAGCCGACAGTGTACCACCGGTCTGTGTGGGTCTACTGTTTGAGCTACAGGACTGTGTGTGTCTGTGGAGTGGAGGGTTGATGATTCAATCCAACGTGGCTCAGTGTAAGGCCTGGAGAGCTGCGATGCTTAATGGCTCCTCAGAGACAACTATATTTGGAGCAGGGTGTTCACAGGAGTTAAAAGGGGAGAGAAGGGGAAATGATTGTTTCAAGTGAGGGAACAAATGTCCTTTTTAACAAAGCCAGACGCCGCAAATCAAGAGAAACCGACAGAAGAGGAGAGTTATTATTCTCAGATACAAAAAATAGCCCTCCTGAGTGCCTGAGATTTCGTTATAAGCTATTTCTGCTTTAATTTCTGCCCTCATTAACTGCAGGCTAACTCCAGCTTTTATCTGGGGTACATCCACACGACTACATTTTAAAACAATCTCTGTCTGTATCAGTTTTAATCCATGTCTCTACTCGTGGCCTCTTATGTAAAATAGGCATGCCAGTGGTTGCATGAAACATTTTCTTGTTAGTCGCAGAAAGAGCTAAGCAACAAACGAGGAGCAGGGGTTTATTAGCTTGGAAGGATTACGAGGAGGAACTGTAACTGACAGAGAAGGGGGTCATGTGATAGGATCCTGACGAATCAGCGAACGTGTGAGCGAAAAGTCCCAATCAGCAACCGTCATTGTTTCCAAACATCTCTGTTCCTGCACATCCGGACTAAAATGCAGCCCCAGAGATTTCAAACTTAAAGAGGCCAGCAGCGTTTCAAAACCTTCCTGTTTTAGCGGCTCTAGAAGTCAAAAGTAACGTGAACGGCAGACATATATCCGTAGCAGTGTTGATGCATTTAAAAAAAAAATATTAGTGTGGATGTAGCTTTAGTTTCCCAGCAGCAGGACAAATTCCGCCCCCCTGATATCTTTGATCCAATGCTGCTCCTTATAGCTCTTATTCCCGTCTCAACCGTCCCCTGTTTTACCTCATTCTCCGACGAGCTGGCTGACAGAAGCACTTCCTGGGCGTCAAAGAACTCAGAGACCGACTCTGACATGGAGAGTCGGCTCTCATTAGAGGCCTGCTGAGTCAGAGGGATCCCCATCTGTTCCACGGCCTGCAGGCAAACACACGAGACGTTCACTTTTCCCTGGCTGTGGTGACAGCTCAGAACCAAAGACAGCCCTGAACAAACACAAACACCTTCAGATGGCAGCACAGACTTCAGCTCGCAGCATGTGTATCCTTGCCAGAGGGCATGCTCCCATCCATTACTAATTTGTAATTTATTATCCGGTTCAGCATAGAATGATGATCTATTAGCTTACCTGCCAGGGCGACCTGGAAATACCATCAGTCTATAAGGACTGGAATCAATAATGTAATCAACAAATACAGGAAGCAACCAAACAGACTAACTGGAGTTTCTGTAAAACAGGGAGTCAGAAATGAGCTTCATCAGTGACAGATGTTCAAAGTGACGTACCTCATCAGCCGTGGAGATGATGTTCACACTGACAACTTGTTCAGCCAGGACAGATTCAGAGTGGATGCGGCTCAGTCGAGTTCGAAGCTCTGCGTTTTGGGACAGGGCCTGGATGACAAAAACGTTTTTATTTTATTTTATATGAAACTAGATGCTGATATCTCGCCCCAGGACAATAGGTTTTCAATGGTTGTTTCATATAGGGTTGAGCTGATATTCCTATCAATACAGAGAACTCACGGAAACTTTTTCTTTGGTTGCTTCTTCGTACCATACCAGCTAAGAACAGATCACTATCGCTTACTAAAGAAACTAAACAGGAAGAGATGGGGGACAAAATCCACAGTCGTTATTCTGTCCACGGAAATGCTACCATAACTACTAACTATCGACTCTTAGTGATGAGCCCACAATTATCCCCTGACTTTGCAGTTTCCCTTCAACTCTCCAGACCATTTTAGCTTTCTGCTCAATATTTAGCTTTTAAGGCTTGACTGTAATGGTTTACTGCTCTAATCAGCATCTTTTTAAGCAGCTTCAGGTCAGATAAACCCGCTGTTCATACTCTGCTACCAGCAACAAACTGGAGACAAGCACAGTTAGCAACCAGCAGGTGAATATCGGAACAATTAGCTGTCCGATATTTCCCCAAGGAGTTTGGGAGATCAAAAACAGAGCTAGAAGGAATGGTAATATTGGACTTAGATTCATAAAAAATGACGCAGTTTCGAGGCAAATATGAAAGTCGGTGCTTGCTGACACAAAGATGACACCACACGTATGGAGGCATGGTGTGTTTTTTTGTTTTGTTTTATTTACGTCTGAAGAAGAAGTCGTATTGGATTTGGCTTCAACACTGTTTACCCCTGAGACTACAAAAGTGTTTTGTGGACTCAGACCATTCACCCAGCCCTCCATCGGGGGGGGGAATTTATGTCAACAAGTTGTCTTAAGAGCTTCTTCCTGTTGCCACTATGAGACCAAACAAATCGGTTCAAGTATGTTCATAAGTGTTAAATAAAAAAATTCAAAATGGAGACAACATCCCAGCAGGGATTAAAATAGGTCACATCGGTGGCTGCAGCTACAACATCCTCAGCTCCTGAACATAAACTTTGTCATAAAAAACCTGTCTTCCTGCTTTTGCCAACATTGTCACACAAGCGTCCAATTAAGCACAAAGACGAGATAAAGCAGCAGAAACATTTCACAGAAATGATGTCAACTGCTAGCAGAGCTCCAGCCCAATTAAATCAGTGGGGTTGACAAGCGGCCCTGAGGAGCAGAGCTAATGAGCTAGAGTTTATATTTCTCTCTGTTACCAATTAATATGGGAAAAAAATGATTGGGCATTCACGACTAACTTAGCACTGCTCTCATCATCACTTTAAATTATGATTGTCGCAACTGCTCGGCATAAACTGCAGTTTTTGTGTTTTATCTGACAGCCTGTCGTTATGAGCGCATCTTAAAACATGACAACTACAAAAATTTGATTTTAAAGACACCAAAGAGACATTACTCAAATTACTGCAGTAATGTCTTGAGTAATGAGATGATAAAAAGGCACCAGAGCATTTTAAATTAAAAAAACAGCCAAATTCTGTATTAATGCTTTCAGATATGGATTAAATCCCACAAATTCTTCTAGAATTGTGAAAATGTTCGAGCTGCTCCATTCTCCGGAACTTTTCTTGCCAGTTCCCTGGTGAAATGTTTGGAAAATGTCAGAGTGAGCTAAAGTGAGAGTACAGCAGGAAAATCGTAAGCTTCGTAAGAGCAGCAGGGGAGTTTGCTTTTCTTACACGGTACAGATGCAAAACTAGAAGAATTCAAATATCTCATGGCAGAAAGGTGCTGTACGAGAAGAAGCTGCAGACCAAGATGTCGACTTTGAAAGATAAAGGTAGAGTCAAGAGATTGCTGAAAAGGGCTTAATCGGGACAAAGGTTCAGATTTACTGAAGAGCATCGGGGGGGGGGGGGGGGGGGGTAAACAAGGCTCATTACCTGTGACAGAGACTTCCTGAGAGAGTTGATCTGCGTCGACTGATCCGGCTGTTCCTGGTCAGACAGGATCTGTTTGATCTTCTCTTTCTCTATGGCCACAGTGTTGAAGGCCGACTTCAACAGAGAGTGGACTGTACAGGGATAGAGCAAAAGGAAAGATGTATATCCTCTGCAACCTATCACAGAGACAATCCTACTAGAATCACCACACTGTGGTTGTATGTCTCCGTCTATCAGGGCAGTTTCCGTGTACATAATTGTACATATATTTCCTGTAACTTTCACACAGTCTATCAAACACTGTGGTGGGTTTTATTCTTAAATTTACCTTGTCTAGATTGCCTTTAAATGCCCTTCGCTCTTGAGTTTTGTTGAGATGATGTTGTGTGAATCCAGCTGTGATGTAGCCACAGTAAAACAAAGTCTAACTGGTGAAAGTCACGTTTTCAGATCATCATACCGGTTTTAAACAGGTCGGTATTTCGGAGAACTTTGTGCACTATTCACCCAAAATGTCTCTCTCACTGCACAGTTACACTCTTTGCACATCACTACTCACAGCATGGAGGGTCAGAGTTGAACCAACGATGTTTATCTAATGTGCTGATTTTTTTTAAAACTGGCTAAACTTGTTACTGGCTACTTGTTTTTGATGCTCCTGACAGACGTTGCAACGTTCTGAAATCTAAACAATGACTTTTGGAAGTACATTATCGTAACCAACAGAAGGCCTCTGTGAATAAAAGACCTAGATTGTCCTAGACCAGAATAAACCTTTAAGAAGAGGTAAAGTTTCTGCGATGTCTCTCACCAGCCATGTACACTGCCTGCCTACCTTTCTGTGCGATGGTGCAGAATTCCTCCTGAAGTTTAATGTAGTCGCTGGCACACTCGGCGCTGTCTGTCAGCCGGGAGACAGGAGGCTGAAAGTCCACCAGCTCGGCACACAGGTTGGGATTGGATGAGTGGAGGCGGACAGGGGACATGCTGGTAGACAGAGGGACCTGGAGTGAAATGAAGACCAGAGAGAACCAGTGTCAATCCAACACAAGGCTCACAAATGGTCATGTGGTGTGTGACTGAGAGCCAGCACAGGGCAAACCACCGGCCAAACAGCATGTCTGGTTGTCTTTGAATGGCTTGCTGTAGTTGAAGTAATGGATATAGTGAACTTCTAAAGAGGCTTTATTCATCACTAATGTGTTCAGGAAAAAGAATGATTTAAATTTCCCTACACTGTCGGTTAAAAACCATGATATGAAATAGAGCCTTACCGATTTATTCATTGTCCATTCAAAATTTAACGATATTAGTCTTTTACAGAAAAGATGATCATCTATGTTGATATTTCACGTTAAAAAACATTTTCCTAATTCAAGCTCTGTATATTTGGTTTGATTTGTATTTTCCATTTATGATAAGGTTTAAAATATCAACCTCAGTTACATTTCAGGATTTACATGATATGATAACAAGATCTTGGGAATCGTTGCCATTTTTTTTTTTGATATATCGGCATCAGCGTCACTCCACAAAAATCTAAATCACTCTGGCTCTGGTGTAAATTTAAGCATATTTAGAAGCACAGATTAATATATTAAGCAAAATCAGGGTGAATTAGCAAAGATGGAGAAATCATTATTCAGGCCATGACACACCACACCAATAAGTGTCAGTTGTAGAGCAGAGTGATTAAACAACAAAAAAGAAAAAAGAACAGAAAGTATCTTCTTCAACCAGGCACAGAGAGACGCAGTGTTCCAATATTCAATGAATGCAGTTTAGCTGTCGCTGTCTTGACTAAGTATTCTGTTGTTCAGATTCTTCAAAAACTCAGACACATTAAATCTTAAATGATAGCTAAACGGAAAGAAGCTGCAGATTTTCATATTTGAGCAGCTTAATGTTGTGAATCTTTGCCGTTTGTTCTCGAAAGATATCCATAAATAATTGATCAGTTGTTAATGATCAGATTTCTGTGCCCTGACTAATTAATTAATGCATAATAAAACCCTCTTATGATCAAAATCCTGTCTGTTTGTTTGTGTCTGTACAAATAGACTTTATATAAAGATGGTCGACAGCTCCCAAGAGTGAAGCCAAAGCATATTGATCGCCGCCTAGTGGCTGGCTGCAGTATAGGTAATTTACCCGGTATCCTTCATGTAAATAGATGGGACACGGACCAAACTAAAAAGTAGAAGTATTACACTTCAAATTAATTTTGTCGAAGAGTTTCTGTCATTTTAGGTAGTTCTTATCAAAGTCATTCGTGTTCAAATGTTCATGCTTCTGATAAGTTTAGGTTTAATTAGTTATTAAATGCTGTAATAATAGAATGAAACATCATGATTCACTAGTAGATGAGCCTGACTGTGATTGGTCAAGTGCATGTAGTGGTGGGAACTTGATACTGCAGCTCCACTTTAAGATCACTACTACTACTACTACTACTACTACTACTACTACTACTACTACTACTACTACTCTGGCTCCAAATGACATGAAAATCTGTCTTGCAGCGTTGGTATGTGGGGAATTTTGGCTTCTTTTCTGTAGGTGTGGAGACCTCTTGTCCATCTTTATATAGTTTTATTATTATATAGTCTATGGTCTATACATAATAGAGACGGAGTAGAAATCTGAAGAGAGGTACCTGAAGCTGGAATTTTGCATCTTTGCCGACACTTTTTGTTCTCCATCTTCTGTTCAAGCGCTTTTCTTTCTTTGACAATTCTACACAATTGGTCTTTGTGGCACACATGGAGCAAAATATGCAAAATGCGGTTAATAGGACAAACACATCACAAAGAAAGCAATCTTTAAACAAAAAAAAGACAACACTCCCACAAATAGGCAGCAAACTAAAATTAAGAGGTGAATGCAAAATGTGGTGTTATAAGATGCATTTCAGCCAAAAATATAATAAAAAATATAAATTCAATAGAAGCAGGTAGCTGTTCAGTGAGCACAACTGAATCCAGTCTTCAGGTAATGAAGCCTGAGGTTTTAAAGTTAGTAGCTTTTCTTAGACTGACACATCTAAGTCATTAACTGAGTATAAATGGGCTTCTGAGCAACACACACACACACACACATGCACACGTACACACACACACTCACACACTTGCACACACACACACGCACACAATACAGTATTGAAAGAAACTGCCAAATGAAATTGCTTCGCCTACTCTTCGTTGTTGGTGTGTGTGTGTGTGTGTGTGTGTGTGTGTGTGTGTGTGTGTGTGTGTGTGTGTGAGTGTGTGGGTTTCACCTGCATATCTGTGAAATTGGGGGCTGACTGAGTCCTTTGCAGAATCTCCAGGCTCTGCAGTAACCGGCTCAGCTCGGTCAGGTTCGAGTGGCATCGAGCGAGCTCTGAAAATGAAATTCACACCCACACAGACACATTCAGTGTTGCATGTCATGAAATGGTGATCAATCCTCGGGTGTTTTTCAAAGGACTTATCGTAAAGGCCTCAAGCTGGATCTAATCCACTCCTTTGTCAAATCTGATTTGTTGCCAGTATTAAAACAGGATCTTGCTCTCACCCTCTGCACACTTGTCCATCTCCTCTGATTCCTGCAGCCAAGCAACCACCTTGCTCTGGCCGTTACTGTAGGAGGCTGGCAGGTTGCTATTGCTGTGGTTGGTGGTGGCCACCGGCTGCCAAGGCAGGCTGCTCGGCTTGGCCTGCTGTGGTGATACAGGAGCAGGCACAGAATCAACACGTGACCAGAGGAATAATATGTGCAATTGTTGTAAATGGTGAATGATCTGTATTTACACAGCGCCTTTTTGACGTTATGACCAAAATGCTTTTCAGTACAGTTTTGCCTTCACACAAATAATGAATCAACGTGCAGCACATTCTCTAACACACATTAGTCACACACTGCCAGCACAGTCACCGAGACAATTTGGGGTTCAGTATCTTGCCAAAGGACACTTTAGAAAAAAAGGTGATCGAACCCCTGACCTCCTGGTAACCGAAAAACCTGCTCTACGTACTGGGCCACAGAAGCCATTCAGTCAATAACCAAACAAGATTTCTGTGATGTAACAAGATCAGAGTTCAGGTTAGTTGCCGGTTTTCAGAAGCGTTTTTTGACAGTGTATTATAGAGAAGGTGAGGCTCATTGAGTAAATCTGTCAAAGCACAAACAATCAGATACAAACAGACACAGTCCCAAAAACAATGTTGATTTGCAACATGTAAAATGATAAAATGAAGAGAAAAGTAGAGCCAGACCAAATGATAGTGATCTTTCTTGATGATTATCGGCCTATCACAGACAAATTGGTATCAGTGTATGTGTTGACTGATATGAATTCATATATGAAACAATTCCTTTTCATAACATAATGCAATAAAGATGCTTAAGGTAATTTAAAAGTGCTGATATCAAGTAGTTTGTCCAGTAGAGCGCCCTCCGACTTCATTGTTTATAATTCTCTCAGTCAGCAATGTCTGCAGCACATCTGTCTGAGTGCACGTCACAGCTGAGCAGACAGTGGTGCTGAGTCATACTAGTGGCAAGTAAACTAGTTTGTGGAATACATCTCTTTACCACACTGTTTCCTCTTTTCTATATATAAATATAACACAGAGACACACACACATACACACACACACACACACAAACACAACAATTTTAAAAGGAAACCATCGATGGCGTTTGTACAGATTCTCTCATCTTTGCCAGAAGCTTTCCTTGGTTTGTGCAGCAGCTCTTGAATATCTTCCTCCTATGTCTCTGACGGACAATCAATTTGTGTGTTTGTGACTTTCATTTACTCTTTTTTTTTCTGCGAGAGCTCATCAGGCGTCAGCTTCTGTGACTCCACATCCATGTGATCACCTCTAATGGCCTGTTTGAAGCACGGAGTGTCACTCCCAGGAGAACCCGCTTAGCAAATCAGCCACGTTGTCAAGGACTAGAGATTCAGACTGAACTGGAAACAGTCTAGACCAACAAGCCCTTTTGTTTTTCTAATGATCTGGATACAATTACCAGTCCACTGTCCACTGTCCAGTCCACTTTACTGCATCAGATGTCTGTCTACATGTTCACATTCATTAGTCTGATAATTAGCCACAGTGGACAGATCTGAGGCATGGAAACAAAAACAAGTGCTAAAACCCCCCCTGGTAGAACAGTGGCTTCCACACCGGGGAAGAACAACAAACAGACGCAATCTTGTCTGAGCATAGAGTGAATTTTTTTTCCTCTCTTCTGGATGATATTTTGGTAGACTATCCTAGTAAAAAATAAATAAATAGAATAAGGCGATCTCTCATTCCCCATGACATACTCCTCTTGAATAAGTAATTGGACTCTGCTCCGAGCACAGCCAGAGACTCATTTTATGCCTGAAATAAAAGAGAGGTATGAAAAACACTCTGACTTGTCTGTTAAAGGTAGACAATGTGATTCAAATCCAACGCACTTTTGTAGGATTCAGTTAATAACTGCTCACGGACAACTAGCTGCCCAGACAAAAGATTCAACACAGCTCTGGCTGTGGCAGAGACTGAGCCACACACTATTATTACAACCAATCAGCACCAGGAAGCGGTCATGCTCCTACACCTGACTTAAGAGCAAAGCTGTGCTGATTAATTAAGTGTTTTGAAGCTCCAACATTGTTTGACAGCCCAGAGAGATTTGTCCCAGTCAGTCTGACTATGGAGGAGAGACATGAAGACGGATGTGGAGCTTGTTCTGTTTCCGCTTGACAGATGGGTTAGAACACTTCAGATAGTATCGGGGGCTTTAAGGACTCACCTTTGCTTCATTGACCACACTCGCAGCAGGTTGGGGAGACTCCATGGCAGCTGGGGGCGGAAATGTTCGAATGGTGGCGTCTCGGGGAGATCGCACAATCTCATTCTGTCTGTAGAGTCTGTGATGACGCAACCTGGAAAACCAGGCATCAAAGATTTCTTGAGATTTGACCTAAAGAGGCGCACGAGGAGGAGAGTGTTAATCTCTGTCATCCGCTAACCCTGAGGTGACCGTTGACTCCTCTCATCAGTGTTACCTTCAGGTGATAGATATGCTCCTCAGTGTCCAGGTCGATGCGACGGGCCCGTTTTTTGATCGACATGACGGAGAGGCCGACATCGATGCTGCCATGAAGTTTGCCTCTCTGGATCTGGGACAAGTCAAAGACCAAATGTTTTCAGTTTACCTTTCCGACAAAACTCAACCACCAAAACAGGAGGCTGAGGAGGCCAGCACTCATTTGATGCGAGCGACTGTGTTTAATCACGGGGGACAGGTTGAGTCCAGGAATATGGTAATATTGTTAAGTAGGTCATAACATATGATTTGATAAAAATATACATGTACAAATTTGTGTTTTGGAGGAAAACACGCAAATAAGATTACAAATTGGTGCAAGAGTGTGTCTCAGTTTTCTTTAGCTTCTTCAAGGTATTCTCATGGATGTTGTGTCCTGAAACAAACAGAATACCATGGTCCATGCTGCAGATGTTTCTGCTGAGTCATTGCTAAGCCGAGCTGATGTCAGGCCAGCCTGCCCTGCGTGTGCCTGTGGGTTAGAGTCAGGATTACTTACATCAATGGGGGATTTTGAGTACTTCAGGATACCATTGTCCAGAACAAAAAACCGCTGCAGAGAAAATGAGCACAGAAAAAAGGTTGTTAAATAAGAGGAAGGGCGAACATTCAATATAGGACACAATGGACCGGTTTAGATTGTAGGTTGAATACTAATTGGTCCACTGTGTCTGTAGGACATTCATGTTGTGGGTTCAAATATGGTCACAACAAGAACAGGTTTCCACCAGTATTCACATGTTTTGAGAAAACAACAGTGATGCCGATGCTGACGGTGGCGACTTCAAGCAAAAATTCCACTAAGCTTGTGGAAAAGAGGCCCATTGCGGGTGAGGCAAGGTTGAGGACTTCTTACACATAACATCACTTCACTGGAAAACAAACTGTTTAACATTCAGGGAACGACGTCTGTTTTGGTTTTCCATGAGCTTTTCCTGTGTATCTTACCTTGTGCCAGCCTTTCAGGGGCCATTTCCGCTTCTTCAACATGAACCCCTCGTGCTTGTCTGGCCTCTGGACGTTGCTCTGACCGATTTTTAACCCTTCGATGATTTCCCAGCTGTCGGCCTCCTAGAAACGGAAAGAAATACAGCGTTGTGTCAGAACTAATATATTTTCTACTCCAAAAGATTAAGAATACGCCTGCTGTACAAAAACAAAACTCTGCTGTCATGCAGACAGTCGGATAGATAGAGGAAAACCAAAGGGATACACATTTAAAGAAATACTGCCCCATTCACATTCCTCCTGCTGTCTCAGCATTTTCACTCCATTAGTTTCTCCTGTCCGTGCTCTTCCTGCTTTTCGTTGGCCTGTAAATCAAAGTGACACCTCTGGAGCAGAGGGACGGCAAGGTCAGGTAAGGCCCCTAGCTGACCCTGTGTGTCCCTGCCGCCCACCTCCACATCACCAAATAATGGGTGATGGAAGAAACTGCTGCTGTTCTACCCTGAAATGATCCAGTAACTGTGTTGTGACAAGCACAATCTTTTATTCTGGAATGATCACCTTTTCATGCAACTGTCCCATCTACTGCTATGTTACAATGGCTGACCTGAGATATTAATTTACTAAAGATTCACGATAATATGAAGTATGACTTCATCTGCATACCGTGCTGGGAAACGGATTGTGTCCAATCTACGTCCAGGACATTGTCAAACCTTACACCCCAGCCCGTCCACTCCGCTCTGCATCTGCCAATTGGCCTGCTGCTCCCTCACTGTGAGCTAGCCACTCAACAAAATCACTGTTTTCTGTCCTGGCTCCCAAATGGTGGAAGGAGCTCCCCATTGAGATCAGAACAGCAGAAAGTCAGAACATCTCCCGCCGCAGACTAATGACACATCTCTTCTGACTACACCTTGGTTGTGAAGATGATGTCTAATAAACAACCGTAAACTCAGGTGTTTATATTAAGTTTAGTTGCACTTATACTGCATATTGTTTGACTCTATTTGATTTGGGGAAGTGTTGTATCATCCATCTATCTTCCCAGGGAGAATGAGCACATCAGAAAAACTATTAATTTGCAAGTAATGTTGTAGATTTGTTATTTTATACTTGAATCATTAGAGAACGCAGCTTTTAAGGCAAAATCTACAAATTAACATGCACAAGCTGCTCAGCCAAAACAAGCAGCAGCCTGTCTATTCACTGCTCCATGTGCCACTGCAATCTTTAAGACAGCATGACGACACCCGACCTCGGTTCGCAGGCCATTTAACAAAAGGAGACAACAGTTTGTTTAATCTAATGAGCACGCAAATGGATCTGTCTGGTAATAAGGTCGAGTTTCTCTAGTTGCCCCTCCTCTCAGTGGCCCGGAGCAACTATAGGGAAGAGGAGATCAACTTCATTAAGAAAGAGTACCTCACCGTTCAGAGCAATCATATCGTATAAAGCCAGCGGTCTGCTCATTATACCCAGAGCGATTAGGTCTTTGCCATTT
Source organism: Pleuronectes platessa (assembly GCF_947347685.1). Taxonomy (NCBI): domain Eukaryota; kingdom Metazoa; phylum Chordata; class Actinopteri; order Pleuronectiformes; family Pleuronectidae; genus Pleuronectes; species Pleuronectes platessa. The sequence continues at coordinate 12,442,138 of NC_070639.1, forward strand.
GAAAAACTCACCTGTAAAAAGTTGCCTGTGAAATGATCAATACTTCAACACTTTTCATAACAACTTATAAGATGATGAGCAGCCTCTCAAACAGGCAGGAACCCTCCAGGCAGACTTCCTGCTTCTTATCTGAAGAATTACAGACTTTAACTGGCCCTTCATTGATAAATCCATTCTGCCCTAAATAAAGAACGGCTCCTGCAGCAAATATTCCAATTCAATCAATTTCCTCTGTATCGTTTTAAGCTCCGAACTAATCAACAATCCAAATCCACAGATTGCTCATGTGGAACAGTCCACACAGCCTCTGGTTCCATGTATATAGTCAAAATCAAAGTAAATAACAAATTAGGGTACATATGGAGTTTATTGCTACAGTCAGAGAATTAGCTTTTGTTATCTGACCCTGGAAACAGAATGGAAGTGAGCCGAACAGATTTCCTGCACTCTGCTCACATTCATTGATCCCGATGCAGAATAATTTAAAGCTGAATGAGCCGGTCCTTCTCATCGAGCTTCCTTCCATAGTGAAGGATCTTGTGGCACACTCAGCTATAAACAATCTGCTATTGTGTAGAGCCTGTTTGTTTGATATGGCGATAAGATTAACTTGATTTACTAAAGGCTTTTTCCCCATGAAGAATCTCAGTCAGTTGTCAGTATTAATGAGATGTCAGTATATTAAACTAGAACTTCCTTTGGTAGTATGCCTCTGCCAACCAGTACAGTTTCAGTCTACAAAATGTGTCCCCCCCCCAGGATTCATATTAGTGCACCGTGACCTTTGACCACTGAAATCTAATCAGTTCATTGATTCCAAGTGACAACTGGTCAAAAGTTAAGGAAATTCCTTGAAGGCAGACAAATTCTAATCAGAGCAAGTAAATGTTTGCACAAAATGTGAAGATATTCCCTCATGGTGTTCTTGAGATATCATGTTCACAAAGATTGGACAGCTGGACGGACAGACAACCTGAACACATAATTCCTCAGGCCACTGGCTGTCGGCAGCGTGGAGGCATGATGAAAAGACACTGAACAGCAAAAGGGATTTGTTTCATCCTGATCATCAACTAAATTAAACAGTCAACCCGTACCTGGGTTGGTTTCATAGGCCAAGTGTTACGGGATCCACCACCTGCAGCGACACGCAGCAGTGTAGCACAAGAGACCTTTTAATGCTGCAATGAATCAAACTCTTACAGTTAAGGTCTACCTGAGTAAGAGGAAGGACAAACACTCCACGGAGACACTTTAGGCTAAATCAGCTCTATAAATATCAGTACAACAGAAGACTTCTGACGACGAGTGTGTCCGGCTCATCCTTCATCTCCCATAGACACTGATGTACAAGTAAAGCAACAGGACTGACTCTGACAAACTCAACCACATCCTTAATGCTTTTTGTACTTAGACCCCAGAGAGATATATGATACATAGTCAAATAATCAAAGTCTGTCACGTTTTCATTGGAGTAACACAATCATTCAACACAGAAAATACAAAAGGATAGAAAAGGTCCTTGTTACATTGAACAACATCCAGTTCACAGAGGATGGCTACAGAAGTATTCGCAGTCTGTTTATCTTCTCCCATAGTCTTGAGTTAGAAGGTTAATTGCCTTGTTAATTATCTCGGGGATAACAACCTTGTTTTCACACGTCTCAGAGAAACAACAGCTTAGTTGCTAGAGGTTGTTGGATAAAAATCTTGTTCTCACCAGAAAACAAAAGGTTGTTTACATGTGATAATGACTTTTCAAATTTCTTTTAAATTCATGATTAATAAATGGGAAAAAAATCAGAAAATGTATCTGCAACTATTCTTATAACGTATTAATTTGCTGCTTTTCTTTCTTTCTTTAATTGCAGTTTTATCATATTCCGCTTTTAGACAGATAATCACAAGATATAATCAGAGGTGTTTGTTTAATTTTTTTGAATTTCAATATTCCAAATTATGAATTGAATAATCTAAAAAATATCCAGCAGGCTAACAATATCATAAGCGAGACATTGTGATCTCAATATAATGGAAAAATCAACTTGTGATGTCGATATCAGGGATAAATTAGAATGTCTACTACTACGTCTTATAAAGATGAAAATCAGGAATAAAAACCATGACACAATCATAAAGCATAAAAACATATAAAAGCCCTTGATGACTTTTTAACGGCTCTGAAAACACCTTTCAAGAGCAACCATCAAAGTGTTTTATAGGGGACTTAACTGTATACAAAAGCAACACTGCATGAGATATTAGGAGCACACTAATTTGTTCTTGACAAAACATAACACAAAACACATTCAGCATAGAGCAGGATGTGTCCTGAATGCTTACAGAATATACAGTGTAGGAATATGAAACTCTTTCTTACATCATCTTCCAAAATCACTACAAAACAATGAGGTTTCAGGAACACTTGATATTTCAACCTGACTCTGCTGAGCCAGAGTCAGGTATCTTAGAGTAGGACCGTGGGCTGCCACATGGATGACAAGTTAAAGGTTATATCCGATATTCTCTGCCTCCAGATGTCGCACTGGCACCGGCATCTCTGAACCCAACAAACGTTTCATCGGCCCCACCCGCACCACGATGTTGACTAAACACAATCTATGAGCGCCGTGAAGCGCCGTGAAAGTTGTCCATAAACACACAGCCAGAGGCAGAAGAGAATACATTTACCTGTGTACAGAGGAGCTACTGCTAAAATGGATCTGTCGTGTCTAATCTGGGGGTTGGGGCCTAGTGTGAGACGCTTCAAATGGTAAATGTGTGATTTTAAAACTTATTTCAGAGCTGCAATGACTCTTGCCACCTCAATCAGGACACGCCCTAAGCTGGCCTGCAAACATGGTGACTATTGGCTAGTAAGCATGGCTAGCATCATTAGCGAAGTCATCATGCATTGTTTGCAGTCAAGTATGACTGTGTCCACCTGGGTGTCCAATCACGTTTCATGTTTACAGGGAGAGGCTCACGTGCACTGACGTGAATATGGCAGAGTGGCTGCAAAAGTGATTATCTATAGTAACATGTATGTTGTGTCGAGACCCTGAAAACAGCCACTATATCGTCTTATAGCAACTGATATTCACATCACCGATTACTCTAACCGCATTTATCAAAGAGATATTTCACTTTTACTGATACATCCCTCGTACTATATCTCAGCCAAAATGTCCCATCCAAGCATGAAATAACAAATGGACATTTGTAGCAACGTCTTGCATCATCATGCAATGTCTTGATTCACAAACTGTGTGTGTGTGTGAGTGTGTGTGTGTGTGCTTACTGCAGGTTGTGCCTGTAATTGCTCTCATGAGGGTCTCCAGAGTGAACAGCAGAGGAGAAAGTGACACGTATTGATTTGAAAATGGAGTCTGGATCTCATTAAGGCTTTCCCCCCACGACAAAATGCCACACTCTCATTTTTCCTCAAAAACTGAGGCTCAGCCAAAGCCAGCTCAGGTCTTTCTCAGCGTCTGCTGTGCTTCCTCAGGTTATCCCTCAGGACTGATGCACTGTGCTGTGTATTCTTTACACTGGAAACTCACAGAGAGTGACGCAGCATAATGCTGCCGTAATACACAACTAAGAGTTATGCATAACTTTGCATAATGTGAACTGAGTTCAAAGAAACGTATCTCTGCATGGAGACCACCCACACAATTCAAGCATAATTCGAGAATTGTTCAAAACGACCTTTTCCTCTGTGTTTGGACCACACAAATGCTGTTCAACGTCACTTAAATGCAAGTTTTCCCAAACGCCTTTCAAAGTGTTTATTTAAAAAAAAAAAAATGTCATAGCTTACCCTGCACATGCCCACTGTTGCTTCGTGTTTATCAGCCATTTGGGCCGTATATACTCCATTTTACTCAGAAATACATCACAATATATCGACTACAGACACCTTCACTTATTTTAAAGTCAGTGTCTCTTAGAAATAAGAGCGAAACCTCTGAATAGCTGAATAGAAGAAAAAGATTACTTTTAAATCTGTGTTTTTGAATGATACACCTGCCTCTGTTATACTAAATAACTACACATCCACTTCAAATCTTAAAACAGAACAGCTGCAACAAACTCCCAATTACATTCTGGTCTTTCTGCTGATTCCCTCTACTCGGCATTGACTCATCTGGAGGTATTGGCCGAGCAGGTGCATAAAACAAAGGAAATCTACAGGTCAAACACTTAATTGGTTGCTATCTCTGCAGCTACGTCTTTGGCAAGTACCTGACATCGTTAACCGAACGAAAAGCGATGAATAAGAAAGAAAGCTGCTTTGAGATCAACTCGGCTGTAAGATTAAGAAGCTTCAGAAAATGAAAAGGCCGAACCATTTTACCCTGAGGGCCTTGTTATCAAAAGGAGGTGGGCGACATTAAGGATGGGAACAATGAACCGAAGCGCCTCTCTGTCGTCCTGATCAAGCAGCAGGCTTCGACTAGGCTTTTCAAACTGTCCCCTTTTCTTAAGACCAGCTCCCTTTTCTCCTCGGAGAGCCGTCTCCCGCGGACACAAGCTGGGCTCAGTGGAGCACCAAGCCTCGGCCTGTGCCTCATGAAATATTTATGACCCGATGCCGACGGAAAAGCTGTGATGTCAGAGACTGCAGTTTAGGCGTCCGGTTTCTGTGCTGCCACAGTGACACAGCAGCAGCTTGGTGAGGTAAGGAGGACCGGGGGGGCTTCAGGTGGCTTTCTGTGGGAGTTAACTTTAAATACTTGCCCCGTGAGCTGTGAAATGAGAGCTCATCTCATTGTTTACCATGTCTCTGCAAGGTTTTTACTTACTAACCAGGGATTTAGGAATGCTCTCCCAATCAGGTGATAACATTTTTCAGAGTTAGTTTTTTGTTTTCTTTCAATGGACAATTTCACATAATCATCTCTAAATCTTAAATACAGAAACACGGATTCTACTAAACCCAGCTAATTTCAAAATTGCACATTTCTGCCACAATGATTGTTGCTGCACGATTTTGTTCGGTGCTGCTCTACATGGTGCGGTTGCTGTAGTCGAAATCTGAAACTTCCCATCAATCTGTCAAAATTTGTCTTTGCTTTCCATTAACGGTCAAATTAAGAACGAAACTAGAGTGGCACGGTGAGAGCACAACCCTCCACCAAGTCCCAACAGTCCCCGCACTTTCATCAAGCTGCGCCAAATTTGACTCACAGAAACCAACCAACAAACAAGCAGGGGTGAAAACATAACGTCATTAGTGGAGATAATATTGCTTTCTGTGTTTCTCAACAGGAGAATAGAGTTGCACTGTTTTATAGCAAATTTATAGGAATTGTCAGCAAACAAAATCAATAAGTGGTTCTGTGTTTACTTTCGCCCACATAATGACAGATTGGCTGATTTGTAAAGTGTGAGCACAAAGGACGCATGGTGTGGTGAAAAATAACAAAGTACTTTAACTCAGTAGTGTACTTCCATTTTCTGGTGAAAAGATATTTCCGTTCCCCTGCCCTTCAAATTATTCTGATGGTTTAATTTAAAGACTTTAGGTTTAGGGAACAAAGAGATTAAACTGTCTCATTCACATGGTGAATGAAAGCTGATATTTTAAAGCTGGTTTAGTTTTATCAAACTGTCTTGGTCGTCACATCACAATGGCTATTACTGTTTAACACACTTAGTCTGCTGAATAAATATCTTCATGATTTCCTTTCTATCTGCCTGCCTCAAAATGATGTTCACTCCTACTTATATTACCTCGGCTACTTCATTCATAATGCCACTCTCCACAGAAACAATTTCCTGATGGTAAATGTCTCCTCCCGCGGCCTCAAAATTACCTGCCGGCTGTCGCGCTGGGAAGAAGAAGAGGAGGAGGCGCTCTTGTGAACTGGCGTGCAGGACTTGTTGACCGGCGTGGCACTCCTCTCTTCAGAGCTCATGGTGCGGCCCTGGGGGCCACGCTGGTAGTGTTGGTGGTAAGACATGGTGGTCACCGACCAGTTTGGCTCTGTGGATCTCCCTCAGCACTGGGCCAAGCAGATCAGGAGCATCGTCTGACACGTCCTCACTCTCACTGCTCGCTGTTCATCTGAAAAACAAAGATATTACAAAGGAATTTATATTTAGGCCAAAAATAATCACTTCCTCAGGCTATCGCAGTTCTGTTGTTTACACCAAACACTGAGCCACACTGTCACTGATCAAACGCAACTTGTTCTAGTTTGTCCCCATTAGAAACGAGTGTCTGGGACTCCAGTACTTTCAGAAGTACCCTGCGTCAGTTTCAGTGAGTTCACCTGACTCACAGATGCTCAGACACCGGGAGCTTTTCTTTGAAGCATTACACACACATTTCTGAATAAGCCTTTCAATATGGTGGCTGTGCGGTTGCTGCCACTCAGGATTACTCATCAAACTGCATTTAGTAGAGGTGTGCACCAAATGATTTCAAAGCCAAACTGAACCTAATACTAAGGCTAATAACAATCTTGATTGTTGATTAATGAAAAGTCAGAAATATTGGAAAAATTTCACGATCACAACTTTCACAAGCCCACTCTGGTTTTTTTTCTGTCCAATTGAACAGAAGAAAAAACATTAGAAGACGTCATTGTGGGCTCGTGAGATATTCACTTTACTAAGATCTGAGCACAAAATAATCCTGTTTGAGAATCTGAAACCTGAGAAATGATTTTTACGATAGTTGCTTATTTAAAGGACGAAACCATATGTTGATATTCAAAATAGTTTCCAGTTATTTTTGCCGATCAATAACTCAAATAACCGGCCATTGTTACAGCCCTGACAGCTCTAATCTCTAAGTGGCCGTGGCTCCTGAGGTAGAGCAAGTCGTCCACTAAACAGAGAGTCAGTGGTTCCATCCCTGGCTCCTCCAGTCCGAATGCCTAAGTGTACTTGAGCAGCTGTTTCGTCAGAATGGGAAAGACGTGTGATACAAAAGCATGACATTTAAAGCGCTGAGTGAATGTGTTCTTGAATGTTACTGGTAGTGAATAACGCTTTGGGTAATTGGTAATGGCCTGCATTTCCATAGCGATTATCAACCACTCAAAGCACTTTTCACTACAACTCATCTATTCATCCATTTACACACACACAGCTTTACACGTTGCAATTTGGGACACTTCAGAATGTAGACTGGAGCCACCAAGGATTGAACCACAAACCCTCTGGTTAGCAGACAACTCGCTCCACCCATGTGATTGCTTGCTAAGACAAGAAAAAGCACTATATAAAACGCAGTCCATAACCTATATTGACCAGAGTCTCTAAATGTGTCCACCCATTTACTTCAGCTTAATGGAAAACAATAGATCTTTGTACAATTAGAGAAATGTGGTAAATTCATGACTGTTGACTGTCACTGCGGAAGATGGAGATCGCTCCAAAGAACTGTTTTCTGTGACATAAATCCTTAAACATTTAGTTACCACTAAGACAATGAAGGCAATAAGTGAGGATAGCAGAGTATATATATGAAAACTTATACAAAACATTGAGGATGACAATAATATCCTCTGGTATAGAGTCATAATTTAAATAAACATCCTAGATAGTAAATGTCTGGTAAAGCCGATGTGGAGGCAGTAACTGGGAGAGCTCTTCCTCATCATTACGGCACCGTGTTGCTCGATGCTGACACCAATAACATTTCCTGCAGAAGAACTGAGCTCTCAGGAGCTCCCAGCACTGATTAAACATACATCAATGCCAAGAGCGTAGGAAACAAACAGATAAACAAACTCTGCTCAGTTCAGAGACGCCTTGTGAGAGGATGAGGATGCTAGTGGACCCGCACAACAGAAATAACAGAATATTTCTATTTCTAATTGAATAACTCCAAGATTCAGAGGATGCAGAATTTACACACGAGTTGGGAAACAAATGTGAATAATGTGGATGTAATCAACCGATGGTGAGAGACATTCATGGTTGATTTTCTTTAACATTGCCAGATGGAACATTTATGGACAGTTTCACAATTTTCACAGGGAGTTTTTCATGCATCTTGATGAGCAAGACATCTGACATATTTAGGGAACTGTGAGTATGTGAAACTAGGTTTGATATAATTCAAGGGGGCTGCTGGGACATACGTAGGTATGTGCTCCATCAATTGACATTCTAGTTTATTTTATTTATTAATCAGATGATATATCAATATAAATTGTCAAAAAGATGATAAAATTCTCGTTAAAATGTCCAAAAGCCCAAGTCTAGGTTACTTCATCAAACTGCTTTTGTTTTTGAGTCTGCAAATATTTAGTTTAGTATCATATGAGACAAAACAGCAGCAAATGATCACAACTAAGAGATGCTGTAACGAGGATGCGTTTCAAATTTCTACTTGAAAATATCACTTAAAATATATTTAGTTTTGATTTATGTCAATACACATATATATATTGTTCAACGATTCTGGTTTGGGAGATTGCATGTTATCTGTGTATCTGCGTTCTCTAAGGTACTGTTGCTTCCTCCCACATTCCAAAGACATGCAGAATGGGGTTATGTTAATTGGAGACTTTAAAATGTCCTTAAGTGTGAACGTGAGCCTGAATGGCAGAGTACTGAAAAAACAGACTGAAAATACTGCTTGTCCCATCATGAAATGCAGCATCAGTTAAAACAATGCTTCTTCCATGCATGATGGATCGTGGAGCTGCTTCATTAATCTGATATTTTTCTGACAAACAAGTGGACAGGGGTGAAAACTGATGGAGGTAATTAATCATTAGTTGTAGTCCCGGTTACGGTCAGCAAAGCAGACATCAAGTCTCAGGTCAGGACACAATATGACACTGGAACATACAGAACGTGCAGCTGTGCAGAGTTTTAACATCGCAACACAGACTGTTTCTGTTCGCGTGCATTGTATACAACTCTGGAGCTTCCTGTGGTTTCAACTACATGTTTGCGATATAGGCTCCCCCACAGGTCTGGGAAACTCCACTGAGCAGCTCTGAGCACATTCCAGCAGGAGGCAAGCTCACATGCGATGGTGCAGTATACTCACACACACTAAATCATCCATATTTCAGATCCTTTGACAACATCCCCTTCCCCGCCCCTTAAGCCTATGAGGCGCTAAGCTACTGCGAGACTATGTGCTAAGTCCGTTCAGATAGTGTGTGCCACTTAGCCTATTTAATAGATCCCCTCGCCTTGACCTAATAAGGAAGCACGAGCGAGGAGCCCTTTCAGGCTAAACCTCCTGTTTTAACCACACTATTAACCTCTGACTGCAGGAGACTTCCTGTACTGTGTGAGCTCAAATTCACTGCGACATTTTTACTGTCCATTGAAAAACATAAACAGGTAACAACAACAGAAGAAAATTACAGAAAGATACTAAAACAGACATAAAGCTGCTGTAAGTAAAAGTGGGCTATTGAAATTACAACCATTCAGTTTTGCAGAACATATCACTTCCCTAATAATGCAATTGTTATGTTGTGACACTGTCAATAGAATCAAAACAACTAAACCAAACCAATCTACATGTAACTTATGTGATCTGTAGTGTAAACCGACAAAAACTTCCACAGAGTACACCTGCCACTTTCTTAAAATGTGACAAACCTCTGTGAACAGTGTGTTTGGCTCGAGCGCAGACAAACAAACACAGGGAGCAGCGACATTGCTCCGCATGAACCCAGTTGCCTTGTTAGGGGGGAGCGTCCGCACAGGACTTGATTAGTCATGAGCTTAATCTTCTAAATCCAGTAACCGTGATTAAGGCGCTCTTAGCAGGAGGATGAGGCCGGCGCTGCCACGTGGATACTACTGCAACACTTCTCAAACACCCTGGCCAGTGGCAAACCAAACACTGCCCTTGTAACGCTGTGGTTATTAGATGATAATGTGGGTTTTATTGTGAATATAACATAGTGTGATGGTCTGATCATTTTTTGGGATGAAATGCATTGTAAAAAAACGTCCCAGGGAGAAGTTAGTATTTAAACATTCACTCTGAAGAAGGCAGAACTCGTTTTTTACAGATGTGATATCATTAAAATGTCTTGGCTGGTGCTACTGAAGCTGGGACCATTAAAATGGAATATTCAAAACGTGATATCACATCTAATATAGGAGAAACCTAGGTTAGATGATGATTCTATCTATCTTTCAAATGTTTTTTAGAGTAATAAGTCAGACAGATTACTCCAATATTCTCTAGACTCATGCACGTAGCAGATGTGATCATTTCTCTTGACACACTTTATGCTCCAACCGATTTTCTGAGAGTCTGAGGAACCGGTAGTCGACTGTGGTCGGCTGCAGAGTTTCAATCCACATCTAGACAAAGACGAGCCTTCAGTGGTGAGAAGCAACAATGACACTAGTATGTAAGAGTCAGAGGAAAAGACCCTTCTTACGAAATTCTTTCAATGCCTCAAGTTGGAGTTAAATTCCACAAAACTCCAACAACTTCCCCACACTCTCTGCTTCGGTGAGGTGCAGTCTTAACATGCACTCACTATCAATTTACTTACTGCAAAAGTAATTGTGCAACACAAGTAATATAATGACACATCAATACAGAAAACAATATGTACGTTTACATCTATGGTAAGGGAATAAAAATGATAAAAAGTTAACTGCTCGCAATAGTTGAAAGGAGGATCTGTGAAAAGCTCTACTACTGATCTAAATTTTCACACTGATTTTAAATAATTAATTTCTGCAACATGCAGCCTCTTTTTTTATGCTGAAGCTTTACACACTACAAAGATTTCTTTATGAAAAGGAGCCTTGCCTCTGTCTAATTTCCTCAAACCCGCTTAAGGCACACAGTTCTGTGGCTCCACCTCCATGAAGTGTCTTGGCAAGAAAAAAACGTTCACTTCCCTTTCCCGTCTCTCGCTTCCCCCAAGAATGCACCCTCAGCTCGGTCACATCCATTACTCTTCTCTGTCTCATTTCATGCTCTACAAAAAACAACATCATTTAGGAAGAGGCATTTTCAGAAACCAAAAGGGAATGATGAAAACTGTCAGAGATGTTGTGACTTCTGTCCGGTGCTGTCACCTGATTATTATTGAGATTCAGGGTCAGAGATTTACACTAGGTTCCTTAAATTAGACTCTGGAGACTCTTAAAACAAGCTGAGCAAACAGCTCAATGAGTTTCCATTAACAGGAGACAAGGCCTCACTTGACTAGTGTGTTGTCTGCACTGGCAGCATATCAGCTACCCAGTATGTCTATTGTTGAATAATGTATCAATATTAAATGACTGCAGAATGATTTCTAGTGTTGAAGTAGTGAATTCAAAGTAACAAAAGATCATTTTTGTTATTTGTTCCTATTAGAGAAGAGCAAGTGAGACCTGATGGAGCAGATCCACTTTATTTTGTTCTTGCTGTGTTAGTCGACTGATTCTGCAGCATGTAAATATTTGTAAATTGTCCAAGTCTCCCTTGGAGAGCTACTAAGCAAATAAATAGATTATGGTAGTATCGCATACTTCTGTAATCTGGGATTTTAGAGAAACCCAAAATTGCTCTGATTGTTTATTAACACATCTTAATAAAGTGTTGCCGCTCAAGTGTTAGATAGTTTATTAGTTTCTCATATTTGTGTCACTGGAACACAAGAAGTTCTGGTCAATTTTAATGTAGTATTGGTGAGTACTTTTTATAGTTCAGCTAATACATTTGCAGCCGCTGTGATCAAGTTTGAATTTGGCAAATTATTCTACTTTCAACTATAAAGTGGTGAGAATCTAAATGAAGCTCGTACAGCTTGGCTTATTCACCTGCAAGCAGTAACAGTCTCCTCCAGTGGAATGTCTTTTAACAAGGGGCTAAAGTTCCTCTCCAGGGCTGTTTTATGGCTAAATACTGTATGTGCTGTGACATCAGTGGTGGTGGCAAGTGAAAAGTCACATTTCTGAGGGTGAGGGATCAATGGCGTGTCACGAATAAGGCAGTGAGTATCAACTGTCATCATGTGGGTTTGAGGCAAGAGGAGCTGAAGAGGTTTAAAGGACCAAAGAAATCCCCTTTATCCGTACGCAATGCTCTAAGAGATCTCACGACGATGAAGAAAATAAACTTCAGATTCAAGCACTCGATGTGTCAAACAGCACCACGAGACCCGAAGTCAAACTAGAATGGTACCCAGTAGATCACATACCTCCATAAAGGCCCAAGAGACCCCTTATGGCCCCACATTTAAATCCTACAAGATCTGGATTAGTATTTGGATCCGCACCAAATTGCACACACTTATAGTTATCAGTCCCCTACATGTGATACCTGATTTTGTTTAATCAACATCTATATATGCAAGATTTCAGTGTCCCATCCCTCCACCAAGTTTTGAGGTAATCCATCCAGTGGCTTTTGCATAATCTTGCTCACAAACAAACAAACAAACGGACAGGGGTGAAAATGTAACCCCTTTGGCCTCATTAATAAATAAATGAAGAGTAAGAGGAGGAAATGGTGAATCAATGATCACTTCATATTGCATGATTTGGAGGTTGGTTGCTGTTAGTGCACAGAAAACCACAAAAATGTTAATGGAATCGCAGATATGTAATACCATGAAGCAGGATGCTGACTGTGTGTTAGTAGGAGTGAGGAAAAACTCCATATTTGTGTTGTCACCACATCCAAAGCAGCCACAATAACACATTATCGACCGGCAAGTTTGCTGATCCCCCCTCTCTGTTGCATAATTGAAGTGGGCCAACAAAAGCAGGCTCATGTCCCAAGATTATATTACGGGGGACTTTGAGGACAGCCGTTGTCTGGATGTACAACTGACTAATAATGCATATCGATCAGCACAGCGGGGTTTTCACCATTTACCTGGGTATACGGTATCGGGCTAAATGGATCAAGCTGCTCGTGCGTGACATCTGGAGGCAGTGAGCACATCTCTTTAAAATAGGCCTGTCTCTTTTTCCCTTTCTTTTTTTTTTAAACAACACCAACTGGACAGAGCCAGTTTATCCTGCGCTGCAAACATTACATCATCGAGGTAGAGCTGGGTATCACACTGCAAGACTTTTTTAATTCGGCCTTACCTGGGCCCACATTGGAAACTCTCAGGAGGGGAAAGCTGACACCAATTCTGTGGGCAGATTATTCTAAATCATTCACTTTATACTGTATCTTGTGTTTCTGTCCAGACAACACAATCTTCAGCTGTTGATTTTTGGTTCACTTTGTTAAATGGCATAGACGAGTTTGAGTTTGTACTAAATGTATTAGTTTTACAGTGTAATCTGCCAATTTGAGCCTTTCACAAACATCGGGGTATGTTTTACTCACGTGTGTCAAAAGAAAACTTTTGTTTTTACATAATAAACAATACAGAAAAGGTGTGCATTCATGTTTAGAATTATACAAACAATTATGTTTATTTTCTTAATTCAAATTCTATCTATATGTGTTTGTTTTCTTTATATTTAGCTATTTATAATAAAGTTTAAGGGTAGACTGTAAAATATGAAGCCTCAATTACATTTCTTCATCATAAGGGTTCGATAAAGACATTCTGGGAATATATAATAGCCAGTATATCTGTTTAGGACATATATTACTCCCTAATATTAGTATCGCCATATTGGTCAGGCTCTCACCAAAACATAACAGAAAGAATCATTTTGCTATTGCAACTAATTATCAGGCATCATGTTGTGGACGGTTGTCTATACATTTTTAATGATGCCGAGCAAAACAAAAGAACCCAAAAGTAATCCAGCTATTAACAGAGTGAACATGTGTAATGCTGCTGATTAACTCAAACCAAACGGACTGTTATAGATGAGTCATGGGCTTTAAAACCATGTATTAGTTATTAGTTTATTAGTAGTAGTAGTATTAGTTGAACATGGCAGCTAATTAAATGAGTAAAATCCCCAATTGAGTGCGATACTCCTCACTGCCAATATCAAAAACCTGTGGGGGTAAAAAGACAGGGGTGAATCTAGAGCATCACAGGAAAGTTGGCCTCGGCTTGATCTCCTCTCACTTTCAAAGCTCGTCTAATGGGACGAGGACACCTGCAGCCGGAGATCTCCTCAGGCCAGGCCAAGAATTATTAAAGCCCATCAGAAAATCAATCCCCCATTGCTGATCAATTCCACGAGAGCATTGACGAATGACGAAACCCCCCCAAGTCCTCCTCTTCGGCCTGGCTCTGTAATTTATGTGAAATCGGTGCAATTTTAAACCTCTGCAAAGTCACCGTCTGACCTTCAGTTTGCACGAGCAGGCGAGAAGAGTGACGGAGAGGAAGTTGGCCAACTTTCAGCGGGTTCTCAACCCTGACGACACGATGGGTGGGGAAACAGAGGGTAACGGGGGGGATATCGTGCTCGTGAATAGTCTCCTGATCTGGGATGAGAGCTGGGATGAATGGGAAGGTGGGAGAAGCCACGAAACAGCGTGAAAATGTGCCAGTGACGCATTATGGTGACATGTTCAAATTTAGAGTTGGCTGGTTTACACCAACCCCACACACACCGCCACCCACCCCCAACATACAGCATCCATGTTTCTTTGGAGGAGGCGTGTGTTAGTTGGGAGATGAAGGAGGAGGAGGAGGAGGAGGAGGAGGAGGAGGAGGAGGAGGAGGGGGGTGGGGGTCCTGGAGGAGGATGATGCCCCTGTAATTGTGATGATGTGTGGGTCTCCATCTCTAGCTAGCTCAGGCTACGTGCTCATGTCTGACTGGTCCTCGTATGCGAATACTGCTGGTGGAAGGGGGGGGGGATTATATGAACGTGAATGAATGAACCCTGCCCCCCCCCCCCTTTTCTTCTCATGGGTTCCTCTATATGAGCTGCAGAGGTTGTGTGGACACAGAGAGGAGGGATAAAGCTCAGTATGTCCTTACCACAGCCGCGGGATTGATGACCATGTCTTTACAGTTCTTCTTGGCGCAGGAAACAATTGGGGAGGAGGTGGTGGTGGTGGGGGGCGAAGAGGGGGGGGGGGGGGTCTCCCTTCCTTTGGCCGGCCAGAGATTCCCCAGCTCCTCAGAGACAAGCGGCCTCGGCGGGGAACAGCATCCGCTTCTCACCGGAGACGATGGGCGCACGGACGCTGGAACATGGTGGAGAGTGGAAATACAAAAAGTGCCGTGTTGGTGTTTCCTTGAATGCGGAGCTGTGATGCTCGGCTCGGCTTCACTCCTCCTCCGCTCGCTCCTCCCTGCAGCAAGATCGGCTTGAGCGGGAACTAATCACCGGAGTGGATCCGAGGCAGGCGGCCGGCGGCTGGGCGCAAAACGTGGAGCCGGATGTGCACGAGCTGCTCGGACTCGGAGCGGACACACTCCGGTGCCAAAAGGGGATCGGCTGCTCAACGGAGGCTGCGCAGCGTCTTAAAGGGAGAGTTCACCGGGAAATGGAAATTCACTCATTGTCTCCTCACCACTCTGCCGATGGAGCTGGTGGGTGAACTGGTTTGAGTCCACAAAACACTACTGGACTTTCAGGGATAAACAGTGTTCAATACAATTGAAGTAACTGGGGGACCAATTCTCCTTACCACTCCTGTGGTGTCACCGAATTGTCTGTAAGGCCCTACATTCATATTAGACTCAAAACGACGTCATTTAAACCATGTTTTATCCTAAATGTCCTCTGATACCTTTGTCTGGGGTTGGATCATGTTGATCGCCCAAGGGCACACGTGTTTGTGCTTCCACTAGCGGACATTTAGGTTCACCAACTGATTGTTCAGTCAATAAAACTCTATCATTTTGACTGACTTACAAAATATTGAATTTTAACAATCATGGAAAACTGCAGAAATATTCACAATTGTAAAGATGGAACCAGTGACATTTTAGCAGCAAATTGCTTATCATGAATAGTTGTCCAAATTAATTGTCTGTCGGTTGACCAATTGATTAATCAACTAATGAGCTCATGAGCACTGGTCAGTTTCAGGGTGCCCCCCTGTTTTCCCTCACCCTATAGTCAAGCGTGAGGACACATCTTGTACATATTTGTTTAACCCTGAGCAGGAAATTGTTATTAGTGAATATGGATTTTTCATACCCAATTTGATTAGCCAATGTTGAAATGGGGGTTGATAATTAATATTTTCCCCCCAGGGGTAATCTGGCCATGTGAATATCCCTAGAAATCTGCCTTTACCTCCAGGTATTGTGCTTATCAGACCAATACTTGAAATTCCTTATCAGGAAGTTTTATGGCACAGAATATGATACCTCCCGTGGTGACCTCAGCCCTCCATACGTCACAGATTACATAAGCAGCTCTGAGGTCAAACATGGTGCAATGCTGCCACTGCAGGCACACTACTATACTTAGGGACAAGAGGGAATGTGAACGTTTTCTGTACAAAAATCCAAGGCTTTTTGCTGCTTTAACCTTTTCGTTTTATCTATGCCATGTGTAACCATAGACTGTATGGTTGCCTGGCAACGGCTCTCACCAACATATCCTTAGAGTTAATGAGCTGCAAACAAGCGCTCTGTGCGATCCCGTGATGCAGAGAGACGACGTGGACGTGCACATTGCTGCACATGATGTGATGTTGTACCTTGAGGTCAGCGGGATTGACTGAATATTTCCAACATAATTCAGTTATTGATTATCCTGTAATTCAGTGAAAAGCCTGTAAAACATGATAAAATGACAACAAATGCTGATTACATATCAATTCACCAGTAATGTATCAAATAAATAATAATGAATGACCATTCACATGATGAAAAGGGACATTCATGCATTTATGAGTACTTACATTTTCCAGGCTCCAGAGCCCACACACACTTATGTGTCACCCAATCTTGTGTTGCTTGGTAAGATGTCCTTTCATGATGTTGTTTGAGTTTCACTTTTTGGGGCAGAAACTTTTACACTCCTATTCTTATTAGGATATAGTGTTCGGTCACACAAAACATCGGCCTGTGTTAAGGTTTAAGAGAGTAAATGGAAATACATGTGTGGGGGGGTAAGGCCTTTAAATACATTGAGCTGGTTAAAGTAACTTTTTATGCTGCAGCGCCATTTTATCCTTGGAAACCTGTGCAGTTTACGGAGAAAGGGTTTTATGTGTAACAGTAACTTGAGAAGTCGCCTGGGGGCAAGCCGGGCAATAAACTCTTCTCATCTGTCTGTGCCAGTCTCAAAAACGGTTGGATATCAGATTTCACGGTTGGCGCTCTGAACTCTTGACATGCACCCATTTGAGCTTTCCCCTCCCCTGCCCAGAAGCTCGTTGTTACCAGAATAGTCCTGGTCACGACTGACCGTTTCCATGTTATGGCGTTCTATTGTAGGAGAGGAGGGTGAACTGCATGAATCCTGTGTGGGCAGGAATCAGTGAGGCCGAGTGTGTGGGAAGGCAATAGACAGAGCATGAATAACAAGTCTGTAGGTTTACTTTTGGTGACAATACTTTTGCTGTTGTCGGCTCCTGCAGGATGACACAACACACTCTGTGCTGTTTACTGTGCTGTTGGTAGTGAGATGAATAATCAGCCAATGTCATTTAAATAAAGTCACATCTGAAAGATCGTTTTTTAATATCTCATAATGGGAAATACAAAATATGTTACAATGTAAAACTGTGACGTGAATCACATCACACTGTTTAATTTGTGCATATGCTTCCGTTTGGTAACGTGTGACCTAAGATGGGTCAGCGACAACTGTTGTGTTTTTGGTGTTACATTGTTATGTGTCAATGATCCCATTTTAAAACAGGTACCAGGAAGATGAGGATGAGTCATTTTGAGAGTCTGCAGCCGTCACATGTATAGAAACACCTCAAATGGATTTGGAAAAGGCCACTACCATAATAAGACTCAATGATAATGATTTGGTAGACAATTGCATAGGAGACACTCGGCAAGTATACTGTATGTAGGAGCAAGTGTATACTTAGTTTGACTGTTTATACTTTACTGTGGTGATTTTTAATTTACTTGAGTACATAACCTGTCTGCATTAGTTAGTTTTACTTTGTTTTTTTAGCAGGATTATACAAAAACCACTCAAATGATTTCCATGAATTGAGTGGAGGGTTGGAGCATTAATTACTTTGTCAGAGCCAGATAGGGCCTTTTGTAACATTTTCATTGATTAGCGGTGTGGTTTTCTTTGAGGACTCCTTAGCTGACACAAACTAGACCACAGACCCCCCCCCCCCCCCCCCCCCCCCTCCCATGCCGTCCCAATTTGACCAGATCTTTGCTTTTCACCGTGTCATTACAGGAGATGTATGAAACTCAGGACCAAAATAGTCAAACATTGTGTCAGTGTTTTACACAGTGATAAAATATGTAGTGAAAAGAAAAGATTCCCTGTGTTTACAGGGACTGGAAATAATTCATGGTTCTTAATGAAAGAAATAAATCCAACATATTTAGGGAACTGATATTTATGTGTGTGGGAGAAGTTGGTGCAAATCTGTGGTGGTTTCATAAGGGGACGGTTTGGCCTCGTGGAGGTATGTGCTCTAGGGTCATTCTATCTGCCTATATTTGTACTTTCACTGAAGTAAAGTGTTTGAGTACTTCGTCCTCCCCAGCCTTTCATAAGAACCTTCCAACAATATACGTTTAATGAGTTGTTCAATGTTTCTATGCACTGACTCGAGATCAGTCCTGTGAATCCGGTTGAGAGTGATACTCAGACATTGTAAAGGAGGTGCTGGTAGTTTGACATTGGGCCGTTTCACAACAACTTCCACTGAACTGCGTGATGAAACAGGTCAGCTGACCGATGACGTCAGAGGGTGTACCTCTACTATAGGAAACCGTGCTTTAGTGAGTCACACAGTCTATGGTCGTGACCGAGGCAGCAGAGGACACCTCCCGGAGTTAAATTATCTCAGTAAGTCGCCTGAAGACCCAAAACAAAAGGTAAGACAATACAATTTTTCTTAAAACAGTTCTTCTGTTAGTTTTCACCAGGTTTTCGGTCTTTTTAATAGGACTTCAATCCGTCTTGGCCGGTTTCCGTCATGTGCAACGTGGTCTAACGCCGGCCGGTGTTTCCGGAGCCGGTCCTTTCTCTTTTCATGTGATTATCTCAGCCTCGTTTTCACTTTAAACATCCCTCCGTTTTATTCACGCTACACTATGATACTTTCTCTTTTTAACTCACAAACCGGTTTTTCCTCTTCTTATATACCAACATGATTTGCCTGTATAGAATAGGCCCACTGTTCATTGTTTCCCCGTTAATCTTAATAGTAGAAACATACATGAACAGTGATACTCAAGAAAGTTTCCTTCTATATGTAAAAATGTTAAAAAGGATGTGAACTAAACCGTTTGGTAACAATACCAGGGCATGTTGGAGCGCCCCCCCGAGGCTGAAGGAGGCAATACTTTTTATAGTCTTACACAAGCAGAAATTTGATTGATGAAAGCAACCTTGAATTGTTGATTGTTATAATCGTTTATCATTGTGTGATTGTTTTAAATGTAATTCTAGCAAGGCATTAAAGTGCAATTGTCCTATTTTTCTCTGAATAGACAGCATGCCAGTAGACCTTAACAAAGGCAAGAAGGCTTTCGTCCAGAAGTGTGCCCAGTGCCATACTGTGGAGAATGGTGGAAAGCACAAGGTTGGACCGAACCTTTGGGGTCTGTTCGGACGCAAAACAGGCCAGGCAGAGGGCTACTCCTACACTGATGCCAACAAAAGCAAAGGTAAGTCCTTATGTAAGTTTGTGTGAATTCTAGGTATTTTAAGCCGAAATCGTGCTGTTTGGCTAAAACATGTTTCTCCTCTGTGTCCATTCACTTAATTCCAGGTATCGTCTGGGGGGAGGACACCCTGATGGTGTATTTGGAAAACCCCAAGAAATACATCCCAGGAACAAAGATGATCTTCGCCGGCATCAAAAAGAAGAATGAGCGTGCCGATCTCATAGCATATCTCAAGTCTGCGACTTCATAAAGAACTCTACTTCGTCACACGGTGCTGTCTGTGTTGTGTCAGGACAAACTGCTCAAGATGCCAGGACTTTTCATTCTTTCAAAATCAGGGAGAGCAGCCAGCAGTCTGAGAGATGTTGGCACTCGTGGCCAATCTTTGTCACCATTGTACCTCTGTTCTCTGATAATGATCCTCAGCTGACGTGGAGCAAACTATATCCCCTGGTTTTAACAGGTTCCTTTTCTAACATAAATTATCAAACCATATACTGTTGTATTCTGAATGTAGGGACTGAACGCTATGCATCAAGTTCGCTGATTTACTGTCATCTAGTTTTTCCTACATAGTTTCATAGATTGTACTGAAGTTGGTCTTAATATTTGTTTCAAGAATAATAATGCCTGTCTGTTTTGGATTTCCTCTACAGTCTTTTAGTGTGTCCATTTTGAATATTCAAGTTGAATAAAAGTAAGACTAAAAGTTTGTTGGAATGTGTCTCAGAGATCATGTCCCTAAAAGTCCATATATATAACAGACTGAATGCATGCTCTGTGGGATAATGGCCGCTTTTAAAGTATTTCCCGCCCTTATTTATTCCTATACCTGGGTTATGTAGTAGATTTGTGAATCGAGCTAAAATGCTACGTGATATATGACAGGCTGTGCAATACTACTACTGGTGTGACTTGATGCTTCTTTATTATGTATCATGTGACATACACACAGAGAGACAGTCCTAACTGTACACGTGTGGTTCTTCTACAGAGGAGAGATTCATCTCCCTTAATTACAGGGGCCCATAGAGCTCAACACATGCAGATAGAAAAAAAACACGTACAAATTAAGTGCAAACGACATCTGAAATGTTTCCAGTCTACCCAAAAAAAGGGATGAACCTGGCTGGAGTTCAATGCTATGGGAAGTTCCATCACCACTGATGAGCAGCAGACTTTAATCTCATCACAAAGCACTGAACTACATTCAGTTTCATCACTTTTTCGGGTCCCCTGAAAACCATTCCGGGGTTATTTTTGCGTCTTGCAGCTCGTTTATGTCTCTGAATGGGGTGTGACTTCTTGCACTGCATGTGACATCAAATTGACGGAAGTTGTTTTCTTAGTTTGCACATGTTTTTTCTATTTGCATGCATTTTTGTCATTTGCAGTGCGTTGAGCTCTGTCGGCCACCAAATCCTTTAAATGTAGCAACTAGAAGACTGTAGCTTCAATAAAAAGGGGTTTGATTTTGTAAAATGGCGCATGAGTCATACATGTTACACTTGTATTTTAAAGGTGATACTTTAAGGTTGTTTGGTTTCAAACCAAGTTAGAGCAGGTAATACTCGTTGCTGATGTGACAGTTTACGGGTGAATTTGTTGGGTCAAGCTGATAAAAGACGGTTTGAATTTCTCTTCGTGTCATGAGATGCTTAGAGTAAATATCTATTGTAGGTTACTAATAAAGACTGCAGAGTTGACCTGAGCGTCTATCTTTCTATTCCAAGTTGTGGAGTGTTGCTCCCTCTAGCGTCCAGACCCCGCACATGTTCACTAATCGCATCTGAAGGAATTTGATTTCCTGAAGTCCTCCCTCCGCCAACAACCGTCGCTGTTACACAACTAGACAACACAGACCTCTGCAGATTCCCACGTTTCCCCCAAAGTTGGGCTGAGATGTGAGATAAACGCAATGTCGGGTTGCATCAATCTATTATTCATGCTGTGAAACACAGGCTTGCTCAGGCGACAGTCGCTCACTTTGAATACACTTGTCAGCTCTGCACCACCGTCACCAAAGCCCTCATAGGAATCCATTATGTGGACGACACAGAAGCATATTGTCGTTAAATTATAATGCAGCCACCTTGGGTCTCAAGCTGTCATGAAGGAATACCATTGGATTATAGCTGAGTGTAATAATAATCAAATAGCAAACACATCCACCACTAATCCACTATTTCGAGGTATATTTTACATTAAACATGTGATGTTGTGCATGGTGAGAAGATGATGGATGGATTTACCCCAGTTATCATCATCACCATCATCATCATCATCATCTTCGTCATCATCACACTCGGAGCGCCTCTGTGAGGAGGGCAAGCGGTTCAGATGGCCACAGGCTGCTGCTGAGGCGAGTCTGAGCTCCTGTCTGTGTGACGAGGCGAGCGTCAGCGGGACAGAGCCAACCACAGCCAGCGTCATTTGCGCACAAGAAGACCCCAACGACGGTGATGCTCGGTAGTGGCTCTGTGTTGGATTTTTTTCTCTCCCTTGCACTACACGAGCATGAATTTGCTTCCATGTTTCCGTTTTTTTAATTTTACTAGATGGGATTGGACTCTTTTGAATTAAGCGCACGGGGTGGAGATGCTGTGGAGGGCTGCGCTGCTGGTGCGCAAAGGGATTCTCCGTCCTTCTCCCCACAGAGTGGAAACTGGACATGCAGCCGGAGCTCCGGGGGCGTTCTCAGCGTCTGCGTCTCGGAAGTTGTGGCATTCAAACAGTTTCACCACTTTAACCCCCAGTAAAAGCCTGATAGATGCGATTTCTCTGCGCGCCTTCGTGGGTTTGGTACACTGAGGGCCACCAGAGGAAGAGACATGGCAGTGCCGAATATGGTGTTCTCCGACGTGGAAAGTTTCTTGGACTCGCATCCCGAGTTATTCGAGGAATACCTGAACAGAAAGGGGAATTATAGCATGGTGGAGAAATGGCTCAAGAACCACCACCAGGCGGGCAAAAGTCCGGTGGCGGTGGCGGCGGCGGCTCCTGGCGCCGACACGCGGGAGGACAAGAGCGGCGTGGGTAAGGACAGCAGCTGGGCGAGCAAATGCGACGGCCTGAAGCGGAGAGCCTCGCAGAAAGAGCTGCGCAAAACTTTCGCCAGGTCCAAGGCCATGAACGTGAACAGGACCTACGACGAGCACGTCAACTCCAGGGCCCAGGAGCCGCTGACAAGCATGAGGAGGAGAGCTCTGCTGAGGAAGGCGAGCTCCTTGCCCCCGACCACTGCGCACATCCTGAGCGCACTGCTGGAGTCCAGAGTTAACATCCCCCAGTACCCGTCCACAGCCGTGGATTTCAAGTATTACCTCAAAGAACACAACGAGAGGGAGTTTTTCCTGGAGCTCGTAAAGGACATATCCAACGACCTGGATCTAACGAGCCTGAGCTACAAAATCCTCGTGTTTGTTTGTATTATGGTGGACGCGGACCGGTGCTCCTTGTTCTTAGTGGAGGGGACCGGCAACAAGAAGACACTGGTGTCCAAGTTCTTTGACGTGCACGCGGGCACCACAGTTTTGCCCTCGATGAAATCTGGCGAAGTTCAGGTGCCGTGGGGGAAAGGGATCATTGGATACGTGGCCGAGCACGGAGAGACCGTGAACATCCCTGACGCTTATCAGGTGCCCGCTCCTCCTCGTGCATGCGTGCGCGTGCGTGCTAGTTTGTGCAATTCGCATGAGTCACATAAAGACTAAAACCGATCAAGTCTGTGGTTGTGTCTGTCACTGTCAGTCATCAGTCAAACTGTGCAACATGAGTTGATGCATGGTAATCACCACCAACAGTCAGAACTATAGGTTCACACAAATCATCACTGACACAGGATAATAATAATAACTTTATTCATGTTGCATCTTTAGAAAGAACAATAACAAAGTGGAGGACAAATAAAAACACAAACACAAACCATCAAAGGCAACAGGCAGCTTCAACAAAACAAGTCTTGGCAAAATTAAAATCCATTCGGTGAATATGTTTCAAGGGTTTACAGTGATAGTTTCAAGTAGGAGTTCCTCAGGGAAACTACTTAAGATGGTTGGGGCCCTGTGTTATTACCTGAAGTTTTTACACTTCCACTGGTTTTGTCTTGAGTTTAAAAAAGTTATACTAGATTTCATCAAAGCTTTAATGATGCCCCAAAGCCCTTATTAGAGAAGAAGGAAAGCCAATAGCAGACCTGTCCAGACAATTACAGTGCAAATGTAGAGTTTTGTTGCTTCACTGTCCAAACACAACAAGCAGCTGCCTCAGCAAAACCCCAGGTCTGATACTTTGACACATGCAACACTTTCCAGAACAATCCTCAACCCTGTTATTGGTCAATTTATGGGAAATCTTAACTTTTGGATTATCCTGGATTATTGCAGGATCGTCGGTTCAGTGAGGAGATCGACAAGCTGACAGGCTATAAAACCAGGTCGCTCCTCTGCATGCCAATTCACAACAGCGACGGAGAGATCATTGGAGTCGCTCAGGCCATCAACAAGAACTCAAGTGGACAACTCTTCACTGAAGATAATGAAAAGGTAATTTCTTCATCATTATGGCTGTGAGTGAAAACAGTGGATGGATAATGTATCCCGCTGCCTGCTTGGCCTTTATACAGGATTATAACCTGTGGTCCTTGTGCATTAGTCTAAATGTTCTCCTCACATGTAAACATCCATCGTCTTGAAACCTCCCAGAGTTTTTGTATGTCTGAATCAATCAGCTTTATTATTCCTCCAAGGAGGCACTAAATGGACTGCTAATGATACTGGATCGTTAATGTAGCTCAACAGTTGTATATCCTAATGCTTTTGGGTTTTAGCTTTTTTAATAAATTAATGAAACCAGAATGGCACCAATCCTCAACGGTCCCCTCATGAAACCACATTTACAGTGAGTAGATCCATATATTTGTTTGGATATGCACCAAATTGCACACAATCACAAATAGCAGTCCCATCGACAAGGCAGATTATTTTTTCCATCAAGATCCATGAATAAGCTCTCGGAAAAATCACGGAATATGTTGAAAAAAAAACAAAAAAATTTGCTCCCAAAAATCATTTAATTGGTGTTTCAACATATTCCAAACAGCAGTCTCTCAATTGTTTAAACATCTTTTTTCAAGAAAAATTCCTAGATCCAACCCTGTTTGAGATCCACACCAAAATTATAAGTAGATTCTTACCTGACACATACCTGATCCTCTAACAAAGTTTCATTGTAATCTGTCACGTAGGTTTTTTTTGTCAAACAGACAGCAGAGGGAAAGATTGATGAAGTTTCATGTTTACACTTTTTCATGTAATGGGATAGCAAATGAAAAAGAGGATAAGGATTATATTTGGACTTTGTATCAAACTTTCCTTAATCACAAATAACTATATTTTCACTTGGTTCAATTGCAAAAATGATAACTTGGTTACAGCTTTTATCCTCATACAGCAGGGATATAGGGATAGCAATGGTGGTGAAATAGCTCCACATCTGCCTTGTTGATTGGCTCAAAATCTGGTTCAGACCTTCATGGTCCCCTTAGAATCACTCTATTGATTGCCTGACTTTTCCTCTGGCGCCACCATTAGGTTAATGTGAAGTTTTCGACTACTAGGTGGTTTATTAGCCACATTTCCATCTATAGAAAATGATTTGCAAGTCTTAACGCACCAAACATAGACAGTGAACATGGTCAACATTACCTGCTCACCATCAGCATGTAAGAAATATCATTGTAAGCATGTTGTTCTGCTGACATTAGCACTATAGGTGCAGTGGTGCAGCCTTGCAGAGCTGCTAGGGGGGCTTCAGACTCTTGTCGTCTTGTTATTGTTGCAGCACAGAGAAGTGAGGAGCAGAGAGCTGAAGTAAATGCTCAGATTCTTCGTGATTCATGTGTGGCATTTCAAAGATGGTGCTCTGTTAATTTTTTTTTAAAGGGAATACTTATTGACACTGTTAGTGGTGCACAAGTATATCAGAACTGTCACATTTTATTGCTGTCCCTGTTCTTTTACGCACATTTTTGCAACAGTAGGTATATTAAAGTAAAGATGGACTTCTCTGAGTGAAAAGGGGACTTTTCTCACATTAAGGCCATTTGCATATTGTAAGTTGCATTGAGGCCTGCTTATGGAACATATTATGGAAGATTTCTGTCATTGCAGTGGATTATGAGTTGAATATGATTGTTTCTTTCTACAATTTCGGTTTCACGTTTGTCATAAATGTAGATGCTTTCCAATGTTTAGCCCAGGAAGTTCGAATTATTACTAGATTGTATGTTTTCCTCAATAATCTATTGAAGCTTTTATTCTGTATCCAGTTTCACATTAACAGATGCTATGGCTGCATGGCTCAAAAACAGAATATAATAATGGAATAAACCCAATTAGAAAAGGTTATCATATCATAGTTTATATTAATAATAATAGAACAAATGAACAACTCAAAGTGAGTATTTCAAAATATGTTCCCAAATTGGCACCGACAGGACAGCACTGTAGGCTGTAGGCTGAGGAGTGATATATTTTCTTTTCAGAAAAGTCATGGTTAATAATTCAAGTGCGTATTGATTATGTGGCATTACTTTAGTCTGTATTTATTTATACATTCAATATAGCTGCCCAGTTGGGGACATGCAAAAGGTTTGGTACACGTTTTTTTCCTGAAAACTGATAATGCCATAGTCAGAAAAAATATGAAACCAGTTGAGACAGTGTCTTTATAGAGTTGGTTCTGGAGATGGTCGTTGTTGATTAATTTTACATTTGAATCAGAGTTTTGTTGTCAACAATATTCTGTGACGACACAGTATATAATGAAACACAATGAAAAACAATACGCACTTTTGAAAAGATAAGCACCATTACCTGGGATGATATCCACATCACATATTGTCCTCAGGGTTTGGATTTAGCTCCTGCTCTGCAGTCACATCTGTCGTTACCTCTTACATAATAGTTTTTGGAAACTGACTATTTCACAAACATCTTATACAGTGACAGATGGTTTTATTCTTTGTCCTGTCTGAATGTATTTTTTATAGAAAAATTGCACATTTCCCCTTAAACACAGTCTCAGTGCTCAGTTTCTTGCTGGAGCATAGGCTGTCTCTCAGCATCGTCCAGTTTTCCCAAGGCAGTATCTTCCAAAGGGCCAGGGTCCTGATGTTACACCACCAAGAATAACAACTTTGTATGGTGTATTGTACGAATCTAATGTGTCAAAGACGTAGTTGTGGTGTTACATCTTTATCTGATCCAGGGATCTGTTTCTTAATGATTATTTATTTGACTTATTAATGTCAACAGAAATACACGCAGAGCATGTGTTTGTCCATCAGCACACTTTAAATGGATGTAGCAGAAGGGCTGTGACAAGCACACACACTGACTTGTTCTGTTATTGCAGCTACGAGGCCCCGAAGGGTGGAAAAGATGGAACATGAAAGCACAAATCTTGCTGTGCCTTTATTTTATAGTTAAGTTTCCACTGAAGCAAACGTCTGCAGTTCTTTTTATCCATCATATGTTTTTTTCTTTCTCCATTGGAGCTCTGTCAAAATGCCATCCCTAAATTCCATCCTTTGTTCATAGCAAATCAGGAATTCCTCTTTCTTTCCCCTTGTTTTGAGTATGTTTCACATTGCATTAGCATCACACTAATGCGTGAGATGGCTACAGCTGAATTAGTAATGAAATACAACGCTAGCATCACAGTGAGCTCCCAGCACAGCACTGCTGCAGCTCTGCTTTTGTAGGGAATTTAATGTAATAGGAAAATGTATCAGTATTTTAAAAGCATTAAATGATGTTGCAACAGCAGAAGTCATTAGAGACTTTAGTATATCTTTATTAAAATAAATGATGTTCGCCGTATACTGAAACCTTACAGGATATTTAAGCACGTTTTAGGGCTGGTTTTACATCCCACGCTGCCTTAATTGTATAAACCCTGCAGTATCGCAATCTGATGGGGAGCTTGGATAATGGTTCAGCCCATGCATAATTGCACTGTCTCATTATCTTCTATGGAGGAATATACTGAGTGACTTAATTGAAGTGTATAAGCTGACCTCCTCCTGCTGCTTCTATATCTTGTGTTTCACTTTGCACACCTTTTATCATTTTACATGTAAAATGTATTATTCACAGGTTGGCATTTTCATAACTTTCCCTTTAATAAGATGAAAGTTGCGCCATGTAGGTTCCATCTGCCAAACCAGTTTAACATCTGTGTGTGTTGATTGGCAAATAGCATTCTCCCCTCACCGCTGTGCTCCCTCTGGCTTCCAGACTCACTGTCAAATTGGTTCAGAGCAAATCTGTAATAACCACTTTCACACACTTCCCAAATGTAAAGTTTACAACTGTGCCTAGGGGGATGCCAGATTAGGACATTGTCGTCTTCTGCAACAAATAGTGATATTTGAGTGGACAGCTCTCAAAACAAGTAAAGCATGAAGTGATGCAGAGTAAGAAAAGATGCAGCCATATGTCCGGCTGATACTGTTTGCCTTGAATAGGGCAAGTTCTTCATTTAAAATAACATAGATTTGTGTTTTTTGAATCAAGGAAGTGTGTGTGTGTGTGTGTGTGTGTGTGTGTGTGTGTGTGTGTGTGTCCAACTGTGCAACTGGATGCTGCTTTAATTAATTTAGGAAGTGCAGAATATTTAGAATGAAAACCGATTTCTAACATGATTCATACCAATGTAGCTCCAAACAAACAGCTTGATGGAATATTGACATTGTTTGAGGAGAAGGCATTAAGTTCAGTCTCCACCCTTTTCTTTGGATCAAGCCTGATCAATACTTTGCAGCGTTGTTATTGGCCCCATATTAGCTTTACTGATATATCAATAACAGCTAATTCCGTCTGTGGGTAGATATATGTAGGCGGCTGTTATTGCAGAAAATACAGAACATGTTTATCAATCACTCAATCAATCAAACTATACTTGTATAGCCCATATTCACTAATCACAATTTGTTTATATGCAGTATGTTTTACTGGTGCAGTTCCTTTTGAAGTGAATGAACAGCCTTACAGGTGAATGGGTGACCAGGCAGGCGAGATGACAGGAACAGAGAACAGGAAGCAACATGCACAAGAAGGTAGCAGAGGAGGGTGGAAAAAGGTGTGAGAAAAGGGCAGATCACAGGAGGAGAATGGGAACAGAGGTGAAGGACTGAGGACGCCGGATGGGTGAAAGGAGCACGGCAGGTCTGAGGAGCTGAGGGGAGGTTCATAACATGTTCATAACATGTTCATAACTTGCTCATAACGTGTTCATACATAACGTGTTGTAAGGACCATGAGCACAGGCGGGAGACGAGGTCCGAGGGGAGCTGAGAAGCAGACTGTGACACTGCACTTGTTTCAACGAGTTACCTGTAGTAATTAAAGAAAACAAATATTTCATGTACGGTTTTCAAATTAGATTTTTAATCGATAATTTAAATGGACAGAGGATTTTATTTTAGAACTGAACATTGCCCTGTGGTGCTTGGCCACACTGCATTGTTATCTTACAGTCAATAACTGCAGCTTAGATAACGAGTAAGCTGGAAGACATGATTGTTGTAAATCACCAATTATTTCACAGTTTACACAGAAAGGACATATTTCTTTTTAGGTTGTGTGCAGACCGTTTTAGAAAGTGCAAGAAAAACCTCAAAAGAGATGCTGTAGTTGGAAAAGTCTCTTTAACTCGGTAGGAAAGTTTTCTCATTGGCCACAGGAAGAATCACCTGAGGAGCCATAAACGTTTACAAAACCAATGTTACTGAACTGATACAACATCTGCTGTTCAGTTATTGTGACCGCTCCTCTGCTCCTCGTTTTTTTTTTATGTATACCTGCATACATGTGTAGAACTATCTTATAATAATGAAAAGAGCAGCACTGCAGGTGTTGCAAAGTCTTTTTTAGATAAAAAAAAAGCCCCTTGATCTCAACCAGACCATGCACAATATTGTAAAGGTTTGCTTTTATGAAATTAGGGGTTGAGAATCATTCTTTTCCACCTGCTCTGTGACATACCTTATATTGCATGTTGGATCATCATGGACCATAGATCATGATGAAGCATCGAGAATCAGAGATAGTGATGGCGGATCATGGATCGTGATGGTGGACTGTGGCATCTCATTGTCGTGGGTTTTTGAGGGTTAAGGACAGAGGATATCACACCTTATGAGACAAATTTTGACTTCTGAATATGGGCTATACAAATAAAATTGGCTTGATTCATTGATGTTAATCACGTTGCTGCTTATGTAGATATTCATGTTCTGAAGAATAAAACAGGGACTTCATTTTAGTGAAATTTAATGAGGTGTGTATTCCTTTCGCATAAATATTTGATGTTACCTTCAAAAGAAGCAATCATTGACTAGTGGATTCGTAAAACTGCTGTTTGCTTTTCCTGACACCAGCGGGGGTCCATATGAGATTGGAGAAAATGGAGACCTTTTTCCTCCTCTTTTTTTTTTCCTGAGAGCAATTCTTGGCCAGGCAACAATGGTTTCTTCTTACCCCATGTGCAAAGTGAACACATCTTTTTAAATGAACTGGTAGTTGTGGTTTGCAGGTGTAAGTGGACAAGGAAAGTGTTGGCGTCGCAATTTATCCTGGTTTGACTCGTACGAAATTCCAGTTGTGCCGAAGGAAGTTGTCGAAGTTTCAGGAGCTGCCTGCGCTTAATGGCTCGGCCAGTTTCTTTGGTTATTAAACCACTCTTTACTGGTCAGTCCACGGGCAAAAACGTCTTGTTTGTAATGCAACCGTGTATAATGGCCTGGCTGACAGAATGTAATTAGAGGAAGCAGTGCTTTTCTCGGGTTTGCCTGTTAGTTCCGCGGGCAGATCCATAGCCAGATCCCCAAAGTCCAGCTTGCTAATGAATCTGCTCCTGCTGGGGCTATTGATGGCCACTGCCTCTCTGGAAGATCATTATTAGACAATTCTAAAGGACAGCTGAAATAGCATTATGTCAGAGCTTATCGCTCCGCGTCATCTGTTTTCCGTGTCTGAAAACAATTCCACGAGGCACTTGATTATGTATGATGACTGAATTAAGTGCATACATTTAATTGACTAATTAGAGTGACAGACTAATATTTCTTATGTTATGATTAGGAAGGATTTTGATTTAGTGATTTAATTAACAGTGTCATAATATGCACCTCGGTGTGTCACGTTGGAGCAGAGGAATTCTATTGAATTTATTTTTGACATAAGCACAATGCTATATCTTTCTTATTCATTGTTCGAATCATTCAGGATAAAAACACAATAAAGCCAAATGGGTAACTTTCTCATTGTGGTGCTTTGAAATACAACAAAGCAAAACAGTAAAACCAGTTAAACATGTGTTCATTCGACAAGGGAATAACAGATGTGATGTGTTTTCCTCTCATTATAAGATCTGCTTTACACATTACTGAAGGTGTGGAGCAGGATTTATATACGGTACAATAATGTATTTTTGTCCTTATCCACGTTTGCATGTATACCTTTGCTTCTACAATTATTTCTTGTGCTGGCCAACATGCTTTTCAAATTCAAATAGCGCTACCACCATTGAAATCTAGAGTGATAAATTAAATTCATGTCGCCCTCCCCGGAGACCTGTTTGATTGTAAAGAGAAACTGTGGCAATTAGAGCCAAGGTTTCACAGCCTTTTATGTCTGCGGTGCCATTTTACGTCTGCGATGATCGTGAACCCAGCAATTAGGAGTTGAAAAGTTGACATGTGGTTTTTATCAACCGTGAGAGCACAGAGTAAGCTCCACATGTATGATACTTATATGCTAATGCACGTTTACTATTTACTTTTAACCAACTTTGGACTAATGGTTCCTGCAGGTTGCAAATAGTTAAATTAAATGACATTGAAGACCTCAATGAATGAGATTTAGGAACTATATCATGTATTACAGATAGGAAGGGATATCTTAGTAGCAGAATAACTTGCCCCATGATTTAAGATACTTATACTGTGAAAAATTCTTGTTAGAAGTATTATTACAGCATTCTAATTATGTACAGGTAGGAAAGACCTACAATACATGGAGACATTACAAACTATGCATGCCGCCAAAACTGTCCTCATGAAAAACAGATCTAAAGCGCAACAGAAGTACTGTTGAATGGAGATTAACATAGCTTACATTAACCTAAACATATTCAAGACCTAGTCTAATTTAAGGCCTAAAGATCTGATAATTAAATTTAAGACTAAGTTAAGATTTAAGTTTTTTTGACCCAGTGGAAACCATGTATTTATATGTCCAACTGTACATAATCTAAATCCTCACGTAGGCCTAGAACTCAAGGCTGTGAACCTGTGGACTACCTACAAAATATTTCCTGAGGAGGTCAGAGGTACACGCTTCACATTTTCATCACAGTGCGATAAGATTGAGCCCCTTACACGGTCATTTGTGGCTGATGAGTAAGTGATACATTATCTTTTTCTGAAAGGTGAAAAGAGATATATATCCCTGTATCAGCAACCACAGCTGAGTAACTTCCCATTCATTTATTGTCGTAGTGTCCCTACCCTCGGGTCGCACTGAGGCCTGGTAAATATAAGTGGGTTTGTTGCACTGATTGCATTGTTTACACAGCAGCACAGATGCTAAATATAGATATCCAAACAAAAGAGGCAGAGTAAGGAAGCACACAACCCTAAATCCTATTGATTCCATGTTACCGGGTCCCCAGTGTCTCCCAGATAAGGCCCCATTGTGGAGTGATTGCAGTTGTGTAGAATTCAACCTGTGTATTGAATGCACTGCAGCCACCTCTTTACGTCTTCTGCAGACGTCAGTGCATATTGTTGTTCATTATGCATCAACAGCGCTGAGGAAGGAAAGAAATGTAGTTTGATTCCAAACAAGTGAGACGCTGAATCGATTTCAGGACACATATTAACTATAGTCATTAGGCCACATCAAGTGATTACATTATTTATGTGACGAAAATATGAGTGAAACAAATTTATTTATAGAATCAGCCCACGGCGTAAGTGTGTATGACTATTCAGTCAAATGGTAAAATGTCAGTTGGATTGATTTATTTGTCCTAGCGAGTAATGATGCCAATGAAAAGCCATTTCTTATTTGTTCCAGTTGAAAAGCTTAAGTTTTCTCGGATGCAAATAGAAACCCGTTTTTTCTTCTAGCAGCTTTAATTATATTGACGGTTCAAAAATATGACATTACAAACTTTTTTTGCAAAGGAAAATGTTGACACCATTCACAGTCCTGTTGGGAAATTGGGGTTTCAGTATATTGCCCAAGGACACTTGAAAAATGCATACCGATGGAGCTGGGGATCAAACCACCAACTTTCTGGCTGTTGTACAATCCGCTCTAACTTCTGAGCCCTTGTTGAATGCTTCCTCATTACACATTAGTCAAATGTTTCATGTCGTTATGTGTTTTAAATTTCAGCAATGTTAATATTCAGGTTTAACAGCCATCATTCTCATTCTTTGCAGCCTTTTTTGTGTGTTCTTTGGAAAATTCTGGTTTGTTCTTGTGAATGTGAAATCTCAGAATTGTCTTGAGGGAATTCCTTAAAATTTGGCAAAAATGTTCCAGGAGGTACGGAATCAATTTTGGATGACTTACCCAGTACTTCGACTCCTGACCTTATTCTGAAAAAAATTATATTATTTCAAATATGACGACTGTAGGAGTTGCTAAAAATCTGATTATTCCACGTCTTAATTTGCTTATTACAAGTATGACTTTAGTTAGCTAATCCTAAAATGCAGTTTTCTTGCCAGTGTCTTATCCAGACATTTATCTTGATGAGGTTAATACTGGATCATTAAAGTCCACGTAAACAAAGACGGTACTGACGACAAGAAACCGGGTGAAGTAGAAACCGTGGTTATGCTACGCACCTTAAAGGAAGTTGATATTTTCAAGTGTTTAGGCGCAAACATCACATTGGCAATATTTCATAAAAGTGTACGGAAACATTGGATGGCCTAGAGGACGTAATGATGATTCATAATCAGACTATGCTTTATAACCTGTAAACTGGAATATGGTTTACTGACTCTGTTCAAAATGTCTACAGGTGCTGCAGATGTACCTGCCATTTTGTGGTATCGCAATCTCCAATGCCCAACTCTTCGCAGCCTCAAGGAAGGAGTACGACAGGAGTCGGGTAAGCCCACAGACAAGCCCACCCCCCCACAGACCCACCCAAGATCCCTGGGATCATTACTTCCTCCCCCTGACGTTGCCATTGCGGCTGAATATTGATCAGCTGCAGCCCACTTGGTTTTGCGGAGCAGCCCAGCATGGACCTTCTCTCTGGATGTGTAGCGGAGGGGGATGGGCCTGTATCCAGATGAGGGCCTTGTCCATAATCTCAATCTCCCAGGGAATGTTAAGAACTGCACTAATTCATGTCATAAATTGATATATGATGGAAGATAACATAATGAGAACACAGTTCCATTGAACAGAGGGACAAATGAGGAAACACCATATGATTGTTATGTCTTTTTAGTTGTATTGGCGCTGCCCTAGATATAGGGCCCAATTTACTCTTATTGGGGAAATGATCCTGATATATCATCCTCTCGGATTATGGTCTGAAAGAAATAATAATAATAATAATAATAACAATAACAGCTGAGCAAGGCAGAGTTTTATTTAAAATGTCCCCATTACAAGATCTCAGACAGGTATCTCATTCATTCGATTTAAAACAGAATAATGCCAGTGTTTTTTCTTTTGCTTGTGTTCAGTCACTCTTGGAGGTCGTCAATGATCTGTTTGAGGAGCAGACGGACCTGGAGAAGATTGTCAGGAAGATCATGCACCGTGCCCAGACATTGCTAAAGTGCGAGCGCTGCTCTGTTCAATTGCTGGAGGATATTGAGTCACCGGTACTGTTTTTATCTCTCCTGTCCAACTGTGTATATCCATCCTTCTGAACATTTGTGCATGGGCATTTCTGTTCTTTCTGAGTGTATTAGCTATAAACATTTTCTCAAGATCTTAAGTAAATCCGTCTGTTTCAAATTCCTCAGGTGGTGAAGTTCACCAAGTCGTTTGAGCTGCTGTCTCCTAAGTGTAGTGCAGACACTGAAAACAGGTATGTATGGTGTAACATCTGCCCTGATGTTACCTTCATACTAAATAATCATGCCTTCGCCTTTATTTGCTTTTGGAACCACGGCACCTGTAAATTCTGCTCATAGCTTTGCTTTGTCTGAATCTGTAAAGCCTCCATCAAGGACAAAAAGTAAGGGAAGTATCCAAATTGAATGCACCGTAGTGTTGTGGGAGTAAGATGCTGATTCTGAATAGAAGGCATACTGTAGGAGTCCTAATTAATTGGGTTTTCGCTGCTGCTCTCCTCTGCAAGGCATGGCTGAGTGGAGGAGGAGAGGCTTAATATTGTGTGGGATGTTTATGGATGAAAACCAAACGCTGAAAGGAAGACAAATTATCCCCAGAGCCCTGCACTTGCCATATCTGATGGTCACTTCGAGTCAGAAGTGATGGCCACAACACCAATCATAAGACAAGAATCATAAGAGATGAGTGGTAGTCAAAGAAATGTCAAGTTTGCTTGACCGGCCAATTTAGTCCAACCGGCTAAACATGCTCCCTAGTGGCCTGTGTTTCTGGTGACACATAATTTAATAAACAGCCAGTTGGTGATTTCAAGTGATAAAACCGCACAGCGCTTAATATCAAGCTGAAATTTCAAAAAGCACAGCTTCTCTGCGAGGACCCACAGTCTTCCCAAAGGTTCGTCTGAATAACAAAAGCGGCTGTGCAGGATTCATGTGTGTAATTAGGTGAATGAATTTGGTGTCAAAAGGCGAGCAGCGAACTGCAGGTTTTTCTAATGTGCCTCACAAATCCCCCGCCGCCCCCCTGGGCTGGATAATGTTGAGCGAGTGTAACGTGCTGCTCGTGTGTCTGAGGTAACTAAATGACTCGAGAATGGAGAGAGGAGGAAAGAAAGACAGAAAGAAAGAAAAAGGAGGGGTGAGGTATCTCGCCATCTCACTCATGAGGTTCATTCACCGTGGGTTTTTCAGATTCACAGCTTCGTCACTAGATCAAAAGGATTCGAAAGATCTGACATCAGCGTCTCTCCGTGTTTATTCTAATGAGCCGCGCTGAACATTTACCATGTTGTGTTTGAAGGTATGAAGTCAGTGACAGCCTGCTGCAATAAATGTAAATGGGAAGCCTGAGCAGGGCTGCAGGTGTTTCTGTGGCAGAGTGTGGGGGCGTCTGGCAATGAGGAAGACAATCACACAATTAACTTTTCATTACTTCATAAGCTGCAGGAGAAGCTCACCGATATCTACTGTAGGAGAACTTCATTAAATGCAAGTCGACGTAAAGAAACAGGCTCCACAAGAGGGAATAACAGAGGCCTTCTGCAAGCTTGCAGTTTAGATGTGATAAAGAATTTTTTTTTTTTGTACTTGGGAAGAAATAAAGGGGGTACTCTTTATTTTCATCAGCGAACGTGTGTTGGGAAAATATTTTAACCTCTTCAGGGTAAAAGCGAGTGAACACATTTGGTTTAACACTGTTCCTCCTTTTCTATTTGTTGTGTCTTCTTTCACTGTTATTCCCTGACCCCAGTTTTAAAGACAGTATGGAGAAATCCTCTTATTCAGACTGGCTCATCAACAACAGCATTGCGGAGCTGGTAGCCTCCACAGGACTCCCCGTGAACATTAGCGACGCCTATCAGGATCCACGCTTTGATGCTGAGGTGAACACACACACACGCACACATATGCTCTTTTTTTTTTAAGTTGACGTCAAAGGGATTTGATCTGAGTACAAGTCACAGTTATACATTTATAATTAATATCTTTGAGTATGACATCATAACTACACTTACCGCTTGGTGATGAGGACATTTGGCTTTCATCAAAGAGGCCTGTTTAGTTCCACTGGCTGGTGTGGTGCTTTGAACCTATATCGGTGTTGTTTACATCATAGATTGTTAAGAAAGGTGGACGAAGCGTCTCCACTTCCTGCCACTATATCGAAATGAAGCCAAAATATTCTGGATAGGAGCACTATTGATCTCTGTAGGGTAGAGACCCTTTCAGACCAGGTAACGATAACCACATCATCAACGGCTGGTTGATGATGCTGCATTGGTCTAACCAGAATCCCACAGCGGCCAGCACAGCAGTCCGCTTTGGGACTTCACTATGTGTGCCAACACACGTCTTGTGTTTATGAGGTGGTAAAGACTTGAGTACCCAACTTTTAGGAATATGAACTTATTTTAGTTTTTAGTGCTGTAGTAAAGCAAAGGTATTGGAAGCAGTTTTCATTAAATAAAATTAAAAGTGAAAAATGTGACTAATTTTGAAAAAGCATGTCAATTGTTAAAAAAAAAATGATGATCAATTAATTTAACCACTCATCACCTTGATTAATAAATTGGTCCTTGAAAGTTTGGAAAATACTCAAACAGGTCTATCACCGTTTCCTGAAACCCAAGGAGATGTCTTCTAGTTTCTTTTTGTGTGATTATGGATATATTTATTGAAGTTCGATACCCTTTCTCAGTATAATGTTCGTGGAAATGTGTTCTTCATGAGGATGAGTGTTAATCTTCATACTATCACTCTATTTACACCCTTTAATTCTAGGCAGACCAGTTCTCGGACTTCCACATCCGCTCTGTGCTTTGTGTCCCGATCTGGAACAGCAATCACCAAATCATTGGTACGTTAACAAACAGTGTTTCCGTCCTTGCTGATCTTACTTGATAGATGAATATAACATAGATATTTATGTTTGTATGAGGTGATTAAATTTGGAGAAGTCTAATACACTTTGTGGCCAAAGAATGTGGCTACGTACAGAGCCACAGGGATTTGTTTTCATTTGAAACCACAAGAGCATTAGTGATGTTTTCACTGATTGCGAGGCTCACAGTTGGCCTTCTAGCTCACATCCAAGGTGTCAGATGGTGCTGAGGTCAGGGCTGTGTGATCCACTACAGTTCTTAGACACCAAACTGGGAAAAACATCTCTTAGACCTCTCCTTATATGGGCATGTTCATGTACAAACAGTTATGGCCCTTCCACAAATAGTTGCTAGGATTTTCGGAAATACATCATTATCTAAAATGTCCCTGTACGTTGTAGCAATTATCACTATTTTGATTAAAATGCAAAAAGAATTACTGTGCTGCACTAACATGCTCTATAATGTAGGTTTAAAATGTCTTTTCTTCCATTATTGCTGCATAGCAGACAATAGGGGATGGGGGAGCCTGGGCGTGCGATCAGCTGAAGCTGCATGTGTGTGATTAGATCCATGCTGCACCATCACTGGAGGTGGAGTTCCCCTCTCCTGGCTGTGTGCTTTGTGTTTGTGAATCAGCCCCGGGCCAACACCACACTGACACTCTGATAAATCATTGATCTCTCATCTGGTTCGCGTGCTCGATATTGCAGGGAGGAGCAATGACGGCAGCTGAATGTTCGATTTTTATTTAATCGGAAAGTGATCAGCATATTTTCTTTAGCTGGTTGGTTAAAACCTGTGTGTGTATGTGTGTGTGTATTTTGTCCATGTATACACATTTCTTTGCGTAGGTGTAAGTGCATTTGTCGGGGAAGGGAGAGAGAAGAAGCAGTGAAGGGGGAAAGAAATGGCGTGTGTGTGTGGGCGGCACCTGAGGATCCAGAATGAAAAACCATTATACAAACACAGCAGCAGGGGATGAAATTCTCAAGTCAAGGATTCATTCAGTTAGAAAACAAATGTCCTTGTGTCATCTGCCAAGGACTCAGGCAACTCCTTCAGAATGTGACGGCAAGAAATACTGTTGTGACTAAACCAAAAGAATGAGGTTTATTATAAAATATCAAATGTGAGGAAAATCCATTTTAGCACTTTCTTTTAGCAGCATGTAGCAAAATTCTCTGACATAAACGGAGCTGGAACTCTTACAATTTAAACAATCAGATTAAATAGCCATTTCCTTTTGTTTCTTTCAAAATTGGAGATAAGGCGAGTCAGAGATTCAAAGATACATTTTTGTCATAAATTCATTACGTCACATCGAAGTAACATTGAAATAAGTAATTCAATTATTTAGCTCAATTGACTAAGTATTCTGGTAACTCCAGTTTGATTCTGACGGATCATTGAGATCATCCTCTACACTCTACTCAAAACTGATCAGATCACCACAGACGTTTGTCACAGATTATTATGTGATGCACAATTAGCATCAAATCAGCATTTACATCACATTAAAGATGTCAATGTTTTAAGGTAACAGATGGTTATTGGCAGCCCTCTGATAAACTAAGGGTGCACCAGGAATGGATGGATCAGATTATGATCACAATTAGCGTATTCTATTTGTTGTTCCACAATATGGAAAAAGCGTTCATTGCATGTTCCATTATAATAAAACGCTACTTTATTAAGATTACTGTGAGTTAAGTTTGGCTAGGGTCAGTTTAATGTTTGTAATGTGGTGTAGTCCCTTGAGAGAGTTTTAATGTAGTAAGCATAAACCCACCCAATAGATAAACGGCGTTGCACAGCTACACAAACACTGTGGGTTTGCATAAAAACTAATAATGGAGCTGTGAGTAATTATCATGTTATGGTTTTTGATTATCTTTCAGGATAATGGAAAACAACACTTGTGACAGTGGGAATGTGGTGTAGTTAAAGATTATGTGACGGCCACAGGGCTCGAAGCAGCCATTTCGTTTGCTCAAATGCTCGGGGCCACCTACGCTTTAACTCGTCACAAAATACATGCTTATTACAGAGACAGCAATAATTGATGAGAGGCAACATCAACCCTGTACTTTAATTTTAATGACACCACGATGAAAATTTTTCTTACTAATCTGTTCACCTCTCTAGAAAATGTTTCTGTGGAAGGTTTGTTTGACCTCCCGGAGATTATTAAAATAGACATTTTGGAGCAATTTTCAATCTTTTTATATGGAAGGCTGTTAAAGAAAAGTAGAAATGTTGTGAATAAATTCAATTGCTTCATTAGTCCTTACAGGAGTGAATGCAATCTGTAGGACCATTACAACCTCAGAGTGTAAAGGTGTATATATCGATCACTTATTTCTTGCACAAATGTGGCCACCTCCTCTAAGTCTACCTGGTTTCTTCTTCTGAACAGACACAGTTTCCGGCACAATCTCTTAGAAGAACACTGATAAAAGTGTTCTTCTAAGAGACCATAACTTGTTACAAAGACAATGTACATCTTCACCAATTCATCGACAAAACTAGGTAGTTTAATTTAATACTAAAAGTTGACTTTTATCTTGAAAGTTCAAGTTTGTCCCCATCATTTTGACTTTATTCTCAATTTGACAAATGTGGCAACGGCGGTGAGCTAGTTCTGGCCAGATGTCTCGGCCAACGGAGTCGAATGTCCACACATGGCGGCCATCTTGCCCCAGGCAGCTCACTCACCCATAACATTGTGTTGGTAGTGGTACGTACTTTTTAAATAACCATAACTTGCTAAATTTTCAACCGGTTTGGTTTGTTATAAACATCAGAGATGTAGTTATGACACTGCATTCTTATGAATAATTATATTATTTTTCTAAAATATAGAATAATGTTCTATATAGGTACAAGATTTCCCTTTACAAATATACATCAAGAATTATTCTATTTTATTTTATAAACTCTGTTGGCCGGCAACGCGGACGAGACATCTAGCCTTTATATATATATCTATGGTTCTGGCAGGTTGCTCGAGCTGCGCTGCGCAAATCATGTGACAAACCTGTCTCTCCACAACCATCTATATTACACACCCACCTTATCTGGTGGTCTATTTAACCAGAGAGACATTTCCCATCAACCCCTCTTGCTCGCACTGCTGCTGGAGTATTGCCACCAGTTGCTTCGGCCACTCCACCCCCCCCTCATCCACCTTTAGGCTCCAACGGGGGGGTTACACGTATTTGCTCATCACTCCCATCATTCCCGTGTAATCATGTGGGGGAGTGATAAAGTTGGAGCCTAGACGCCAAACACTAAACCTGTTGTAATGCTGCAATAAATGTTTGAACGTGAGATGGATTTAGTTCAACTTTATTCTCAACATTCCCACATTATAATGCTTGACATGCTTACTTATGGCCTTAACATTCATCTGTAATATTTAATATAGGTTACATCCACACTTTTTTTTTTTTTTTAATGCATTACTGTTCCTTTGTTTTCGCTGCCATCCACACCACTCCGGGAGTTTTGAGCCCTTGAAACGGGGACCTTTGGAATCACTGCTGGTTCCGTCACTGTTCGAAAACGGGTCAGAAACTGGCAGAAACATATCTGGAAAAAAATTATGCATCGACTCATTCTTATCAGTCACAGCTCGCTAACCAGCTGTGAATGCAAAGGGCTGCTAACACCATCAGTGACGGTTGCACCTCATCGTTGGTCCAAGAAAAGAGACCCCTGGTTTTGCTTCTCACCATTGTGTTTCTTGTTCTCAGTGTTTACTGCAACCAACAGTAAATAGACTATCTGCTTTCTGT
The DNA here is from genome assembly GCF_947347685.1 of Pleuronectes platessa. Lineage (NCBI taxonomy): Eukaryota > Metazoa > Chordata > Actinopteri > Pleuronectiformes > Pleuronectidae > Pleuronectes > Pleuronectes platessa. The sequence goes on from NC_070639.1 coordinate 12,483,386, forward strand.
TTACTTCCTGCTTCCTGTTCCCAGTGTACATGCATAATTATTTGCATTTTCAGGTGTGTTGGCTATGTAAACTACTTCTGATGCACAGCTTAACGGCTAGTCTACGAAGACTTTTTAAATCAAGTTTTAGTGTGGAGCCATAATTATTTTTGTATGACAGGAAATGTCAGTTTCATCATATTAATTACACATGTGTGCTTTATCAAACGAAACATTTTCCTGTTTTCAATTAGACGATAAGAGAAGTCATCTAAACGAGGAATACTGCTTTCACATAAAGAGGCTTGGCAGCATCGTGACTGAATTCCTTTCAAAAAGATCATGGGTTGAATTACACATCCAGCATTAACCATGTGTCAGTGGAAATTCATATGTAGTGGTGTGCTCATCACTTTAACTGTTTTCACCAAGCCTCCTGGTATTTTTAATATAGTTTGACACAAACAGATATCACCATTGCTATTTATGTGAGGGGATGTTGTTTCTGGGCTTAATTGCCATTAATAATGCATGTTAGTCAATGGCATGGTCTGATCCTCTTTTAATTGGAGGCAGGATAAATGCACCAGAGCTTTGCCAATACCAAGCTTTAAAACTTTATTGTAAAGTTCCTATTGTATGAATAAACTCACTTTGTGTACCAGGTGTCGCTCAAGTTCTGAACAGGCTTGACCGGAAACCATTTTATGATGCAGACCAGCGTCTCTTTGAGGTATTTTACCTGTATTTTTTATTTTTTCTATGTAAAGTATTATGCGGTCGTAATAGAAATGGTTGTGGTAAAGTGTTTGTGTTTTTAATTCTGTTTTTAGGCGTTTGTGATCTTTTGTGGACTGGGCATCAACAACACTATCATGTACGACCAGGTGAAGAAGTCTTGGGCCAAACAGTCCGTGGCTTTGGATGTAAGAACACAACATCTCATTTGATTTCCTGCCTGCCTTCCAAGTTATTAAAAACAAATCATCATCTCTCCTTCAAATTGCATGAAAACATTACCTTGCAAACTGTAATGCTGCTTCAGAGGGTTGACTTCAGTGGATTCTGTACTGCTCCTGCTCCCTACTACAACCAACGGAGTCTAGCATTCTGATTAGATCAAATATCTTTGGAGGCGATCTCATTTATTCTCTTGCCCCTACACAAGCCCCTCGAAATTTAAACGAGATAAACATGTTAGCATGCTACACAATAACTTTAAGAGAGTAAGTAAACCCACAAATGTACTAACAGAGGCTAAAGACAAAACATGTCACATACCTCTGCAGTGGAGTAAAACAGGACATTGAAACACATAAAACATACCTGACGAAAAGAGCCGGATTTTTTACAAATATAAAATGAAAATATATTGTACTCTGTTTATTTTTACTGCCGTATAATTTGTTGGTCTTCTTCAGTCTCCATTTGCCATGCCTGTATGTTCATTGTGTTGATGTTAGCCTCATGCCCTCCCTCAGATGATTTTTCGCTGCTCATCTTATTTGTTATACTATTTCATTATCTTATTTTTCCTTCCCTGTCAACATACGCTCGGCGCTGAAACATTTACACAGAACTCACAGGAAACAATGGCTGCTGTATAGGGCTAATATAAGATCTGACTTATTCTCTCTCCGGGGGTCTTCGTGCTTGGCTCCACTTCTTAGTCTCATATTTCTACAAGAATGTGCGCCTGAAAAAAAGTGCTGATCTCTTTTTGCACATAACCTTCCCCACAAAGGTTTTATTGAAAATTAATGAGAGGCGGTGAAAAGCAATCCCTCATCTGCCCTGCAGTATGTGGCCGTGCAGCACACCGGCCTAACAGTTTGTCCTTAGATTAAAATAGGGAGCTTTCGGGTGCATTATAGTTAGTTAGCACTGCTCTGTTTCAAGATAGAAGACGTGGAGAACAGAGAGATATAGAGCAGTCAAAGGAGGGAAACAGAATGCACTAATATGTAGATGCATCGCTCCTGGTAGCACTGAATAAACATGAGCGTTTATGATCAAATAAGCAACTGCAGGTCTGTGCGAGGTATTTCTCTCAGGAAATGAAGGGAACATGGCGATGGAATCCGGGATGGCGCCTCTGCTCTTGTAGACTGTTCTACAGGCGAGTGTTAGCTTCCTTTTCTGGAAGATCTGCCGAAATGCTGTGATACAAATGTACAGTGGTCGCATCCGCAGCCACAGTCCTGCTCCTGGAGCCCTACTGGTTATTTTTAATAAACTGAAAAATATCCTGAGTGACACCCTTTCATTATTTTTGCAGGTGCTGTCTTACCATGCCACTTGCTCCAAGACTGAAGTTGACAAATTCAAGGTAACAGATATTCACAGTTGCCTTCATTACAGTCGTCTCAGCAAATCCCATTTGTTTCTCTCAATATTTACAGTGGTCTGGGGGATTCGTTTTTCAAACCCTGTGCTCAGCACAGATATTAAAGTCACATATCATGACACTGTTGCTCTGAAGCCTTTGTCTGTTTAACTAAAGCTCAAAGTATCTCATTCCTGCATTGTTATCCCATTAACGTTCACAGTGGAGTTTATCTGACGAAGTTAGAATTAACGAAAGGGGGAAAATAGTAGATTTAGAGAATAAGTTCGTAATATTGTAAAATTGCTATTCTAATGTTATGAGTACAAAGTCACATTCGAATGAGACTAAAGTCATAATATTGTGAGAATAAAGTCATAATATAAGGAAAATAGCTTTAAAATGAGGCTTGTGAAGCATTTTTTCGAGTTACACTTAAGTATTGGTTTTATTAATTACAAAATACTTGATCTAGATTTTAGATCCAGAAGGGGTCAAATTCCAGTGAGCACAGGTTCTCTTTGTTGCTTATTTCCCCCCCTTATCTGCAACTAAGATTTTCTAGTGCATTTTCAAGGAGAAAACTTACCTGTTTTTCTATGTCCACGGGTATCCATGAATTTCAATGGGGTTTTTATGCTGCTCTCTGACTAACTAATGACCTCCCTTTAGTGTGTTTTCCCTTAATGTTGCTCAAAGGGAAATTGCAGCCGAATAACTGTACAAAAAGACTCTTCTCCCACAAAGCAGAGGATGAGGGATGATTTGGACTCTTTCCCTACATCCTAGTGAACCGGAGTAATCCAACACATCCTTTGACAAAATAGGTTGCATACGTCATTGCCTGCGTTCTGCTGCGGACGGCGTCTCCTGTAGTCTGCAGTGTGTGTTTACTCCTGGTGTGGATTACAATTTATGATTATCAGCTTTTCTCTGGTGGTGCAGATAATTGCAGTAATATAATTTCATTGTTCTCCTTCTCACTGTGTTCCCTTATATGTTGTTTTGTTATATCAATTAAGACATATCACAGACAATAACAGTATTAAAGGTGCATTATAATTTGACTGAACCCCTTTGTTGTGTGAAACAAAAACAACTGCAGTAAAATAGATTTATCTGATGTTTAAATGTAATGGTTTACAGGAAGGTAAACTCTCGGACATTTAGCCCACAATGCATTTTTGTTGCTCATGGGCCTTTTAATTAAGATATACTTTCTAATTAAATAACAATATCTCATTAACTTTAATGGGGGGGGGGGGGGGGGGGGGGGGAATCTATGGCAATACAGAGGAATTATTGACAGCCTGTCATCCAGGCTTCATTCTCGGGTTCCTCCAAAGAACCGCGGCACGCAGGTCAAGCATAAATATGGGCCAAGAATTCCCCAGTGAAAATAAACTAATTGTGCTATTTGAAATGGATTACTCCAATCAACGGGCAATCATTCCCAATGCATTATTTACACAGATGAAAAATGGAAATATCTACATTTTAATTGGCGTGACATTTCTGAAATATAGATATGACCTATTTTCCTGCACTTCCATGTGTTGGATTTCCCCCTGTGGCCATTAGCATGAAGTAGGAACCCTGCTTTCCAGTGTGACTGTGTGATCTCCCAGCCCCCTCATCCAGCGTCGAGCTCTGCCTCCTGCCTTTCCCCCCGCGCTTTCTTTCGTAACTGCTCTACATTCGGAGTCAAGCCTAAGCGCAGGCACACAGACCTGGCTGAATTTTTTTTTAACCTGGGGCCGTGAATTAAGAGAGAGGAGAAGACATGCTGACCTGACAGGCGAACGCTAGAGAGGGAAACACCGCGGCTCTGGAAGCTGTCACACGGGCAGGGAACAGGGTACACTGAGAGTGCAACACAGATTTCTCTCACACAGCTTTGACTCCTTTTTATGAAATGCAGGTTACGTCACGACACAATATAAAAGCTGACAAGAGCCATAGGGGAAATATCTGTGCGTCGTCCTCATTAGACCACTTTGAAGAGAGGAGACATGGCTGCTTGGGGTTAATTGGAATCACGTATGTGTTGTGTGTTTTTGTTTTTGTTTGTTTAATTGTGTGTGTGGGGGGGAGGGGGGGAGCTCATGATTACTGCCGCACAACTGTGTGTGTCAATGAGCTCTGAAAGGAAAATAACAGTGAAATCTTCCCTCATTAATCTTAACCCTCACCAAATGAATCCTCGGAGTCTTAATTAGCATATCTCCATATTTCCACGTATCATGAGAAAACGGCACAGCCTCCTCTGACCTCCCTGAACTCGTATTGTCTTTTTCCTCTATGTTTATTTTCTTCATATGCTAACATGACGAAACAGGCTGCTAACATCCCCCTGGTTTGCGAGCTGGGCATCGACAAGCTGTCCTTTGACGATTTCTCTCTGGATGTCGACGCCATGATAACAGCCGCTCTGAGGATGTTCATGGAGCTGGGAATGGTGCAGAAATTCAAGATTGACTACGAGGTACAAGACCAGCGACCATCTTTGTCTATCTCCTTTGAATACCTGACAGAATTTCCCCCCAGAACACGACTGCTGACAACTGTGCTCGTTTCTTTCTTCGGTCTTCCCCTCCAGACGCTGTGCAGATGGCTGCTGACTGTCCGAAAAAACTACAGAATGGTCCTTTACCACAACTGGAGACACGCCTTCAACGTCTGCCAGTGCATGTTTGCCATGTTAACGGTAAAGATCATGCTAACTCCAGATCAGTTTACGAATCAGATACGTTGACATGCACTTCCGAAGGTCCCATTTCCAGAGTTGTGAAGTCATTGGTCCGACTCCGGGGTCTTATCAACTCTGTGGAAAAAACATAGACGCTGTGTTGGTGTGACAAAATGTGTTTTAATTAAACAACACCTTGACATCTCTTTCCAATATGTGCATGGTTACAATGCGCAAAGAAAAAGGATATAATCTTAAACATATGCAAATTAATCATAAAAACATCAGTATTGTGCTCAAAAGTCTAGTGTTTAGCGCTTCAGAGAGATAGAAGTGACCTAAGTTTAACATGAACACATTCAGATTGGAAGCTTCTTTTTTAAAGCTGACTGTAAAACTATGTTGAGGTCCGGAGGTCATTTTTCAATTTATTTCACGTTAAAGTGTCATAATAACCGGTGTGAAAACTTAATGGTTTTTCTGAGCTACAATGATGGGCCGCCCACTCAAATGACGCCCTCAGCAAAAGCAGAGATACAAACTAATTCATTGTGACAATGGCTGAGTGATCCTTCCAACAAATTTCATGCGTATTCTTGCTTATAAACAAACCAACCGACAGACAACAGAGAGGGGTGAAAACCTAACCTGCTTGGCTGAGATTAGGAGATCTGCTATATTTTGCAAATATTTCATAAACCTCCAATGAAGGAATACAAATCTGTGTATCAACAGGAGTTAAGGTTAATCAAGTGTCCGGTGATGATGCACCACCTCAGGGCTTATCGATGCCCCGTTCTGTCAAAGTGAGACGGCTCATGATACATTTCTGTTTGACCTGCGCTCAAATCACTGAGTTAAACCTTCTTTGCGTTGCTAATGGCACAGACAGCCCATTCTGTGCAGAGCCAAACAGAGGCGTTGATTTAAATAGAGACCCCAGGAGAATGACTTCATGCATTTCATCTGGGTCCTTGGGGCAACACACTATAACACACACTTTAACACAAACAGCGCGGTGTACTTCATTAAATCAAGCGCTGCATTAATACACGGTGTCCCATCTGAATTGATTATTGGCAGAGGAAAATGAAATAGTCGTGTGTAAGCTGTTCTGGACCCCTGCACTCTCCTGCCATGTGTTTTAATGAGAGAGAGGGCTGTGCTATCTTTGCCTCTACCCCGACAATGACCTATAGTGACTCACTCAGCACATGGCCTCCAGAACCCATTCATCCAAGCCATAAATCTCCCAGTGTGACTGCGTTACCGCAGTCCCACTGGCATTTTAGGGAGATACGGTTTTTTCTTCTTCAGGATGCTGCTGCTGCTGTTGGAGTGTTTTCCATTTTTATTCAATGTTCTCCTCACAGCTTCGCAGAATAAGAGAAGAAGAGATGCGGTTGTTTTCCTCATAGTGTGTGTGTGTGTTTTCTCATCTGTGCCAATCAGACGGCGGGCTTCCAGGAGACTCTGACAGAGGTGGAGATCTTGGCTCTTATAGTCGGCTGTGTGTGCCACGACTTGGACCACAGGGGCACCAACAACGCTTTCCAGGCAAAGTGAGTGTTCCCCACTTTCTGTCCTTTGGTGTCAAACACACACATAAACACGCTCCCTCCCACACACAGTTTACCGTCTGTTTGTCCACCTGCAGCTGTCAGTTCAACCCAGATCAGCAAGAGTCAAGAGGGAAGTTGTGTAAGGCTTATATAAGGGCCTGCCTAATGAAGAGCCAGTATACACTGCAGACTCTGCGCACATTTAGATCAGCAGCTAAAACTGATGTCAAATTGCTTAAATTTCTCTTTCCTCACTGAGGTTGTTTTTGTAAAAATTAATCTGAAAGCAAGAGGAAGACCAGGTGGACACATAATCATAAGCTTAATTAGACATTTTAATGGGAATAGTTTTGATACTTTTATCGGCAGACTAAAAAAAGGATTTCAGACAAGATTTTGTTTTTATTTTGTTGATCAAGTCTCAATTGACCTATTTGTTTGTTTCCATGAGGACTCGTCTCAGTGTTAAAATGCTTGTGTTGCCAGTTTCATCACATCAGCTGTTAGAAATAGAGTTTGATCATTATGTTGATATAAATTACCTGAATATAGACGACTTTGGAGTTCAGAATGTTCTTCTGGAGACAAAAGACAAAGGAGCAAATAATAAAGGTGTCGTCTTTTCGCTTTGACGTACACATTGAACATCTTTTTTGGAATGTTCTCTCCGACCTACTGCAGCCATCTTCACTTCTTGTAGTTTGAGGTGTTGTTTGTCCTCTCTTTAAATTCTCATTGGGAGCATTTCAGAGTTTCTTTTGCTGTGGAAATTATATCAAAACGAAAAATGAAAGAATGCAGAACGAATATTACAAAAACACAGAATTTCCCAAACTTAAAAACCTTGGCTCTATTGACTGCCTATACAAACCTCAGTATTTCTACTCCAATTGAAAGGATCATAGTCAATGTTGATGAGTTGAAATTCAACTGCAGTTTGGGTTTATGACTCTTATTACTGAGCCCTAAGTTGGCGACAGCGTGCAGAGTGAATTGGTTGAGGGAATTACAACAGACTCAACAGCAGACGTTGCTTCTCAGTATGTGTTAAATGCTGATGATGTTATCCGTCTTTTTGATCCCTGTGTGTCTGTGTGTTTGTGTGTGTGTGTGTGTGTGTGTGTGTGTGTGTGTGTGTGTGTGTGTGTGTCAGGACGGGCTCAGCCCTCGCTCTGCTTTATGGGACCTCTGCTACACTGGAGCACCACCACTTCAACCACGCTGTTATGATCCTGCAGAGTGAGGTGCGCTAACGTTTTCATGAAGCTTCTGCCATAATTGCATTCTACAACTGCATGTTGTATTTGTGCAATACACTTTGTGTTATGATTTTCAAACAGCATTTGCCACTGCGTATTAAACCCTTTAACACTGTTCCACCTGTGGAGAAGCCATATTTTTAAAGATTGGTCTTAAAGAGTAATGCTGAACTGCGTTTCGGTTGAAAAGACCCAGAAGTCATTAAAAACCAAAGTTTATCTCCAATATTCAGTTTGAACAAGTAAGAATTCTAAGCAGAGTTTGGGGTATTAGTTACCGCAGCAGCTCTTCTCGCTCAGGGAGCCGGGGATTTTTGGTAATATCCATGGTTGAATTGTGTGTCAGTTCAGTGAGTGGGACGAGAGTAAAAAAATTCTACATTAAAAGCACTCAGAGAGAAACTATACGCACCTAAATTATGTTTTTAAGCTGTAAAGTAAATCAAATAAACTCTTTTCTGATGAAACAAAATCATAATCGCAACAAATGTATATATAAAAAATCTACATTTATTGATTGAACATTGGATTGTAAAGCCACACAGTGTGAGGCTAGCTTAGCTTAGCATAAAGGCTGGAAACAAGGGGAAACAGCTAGCCCTGGTCTGTCCTCAGGTTCTATCCAGCGACCATGAACTCGAAGGTTGATAAATTACATACATCTTTTTTTAAATGGACAAGTTTTGGTTTTCTGCTGCCTAGTATCAAAGTTTCAAAGTTTTCTTATACACTATACCTTTGTCTTTACTCGCTAGAAGCATGTACATTAATCAAAAAGTTGACGTCCACCTTTCCTTAGAAAGATGTTGAGTTTTTGCCCACTGAGCCTGAAGGTAACCATATGGTGGCTCCATGTCTGTTGTATGTGACCGAGTAAAGAATCGCTCGCTCTGCCCTCAAATCCATGTAATTACAGAGGCGATAGATTTGGTGGTAATTGGCTGAGAGAGACATTTTACCAGGTGACCGGGTTTGCGTGCGGTTGTAATTAACGATGTTTGGCGGGAGCAGCTCACATGAGGCTTAGGTTCCAGCGTCTTCGTTATCCTGGTGCTGACAACACAGTATAAGCTGACAAATGTTTGCTCGGAACATCATAATGGTTTCCGTTGATACTGGGTCTGAACTACCACTGTCCTATTAGCATATATATGAATAGCGGGGCTGACTCAAGTAGAGGAGAAAGCTCGCGATCCAATCGGCCGGCCCTCTCCAACCACTAATTAAAATGCTAACTTTGAAACGTCAGCCGCTCCCTTCTGTAGCCATCACTTTCCTCTCGCCGGTTCCACTTCCTATTTCACTCGCCATCCTCCTCCATCCGCTCCAGTTGTGACAGAACGAGAGAAGTGTGATGTGTCTCTGCTGTTGCATGGCTCAATATTTCATGTGAGCACACGAGCTGATGAAAGGGATTCACGGGGGGGGGGGGGGGGGGGGGGGGGGGGGGGCTGAGCAAGTGTCATACTGGAATTGTCAGCTTTTGAAAGAAAACTGTCAGTTTAAAAGATATTTTAGTTTATTTTTACGGCTCATTATCAATCGTCTCATTCTGGCCCTTCACTGTCATCACCGCTTCACCCTCCATGTTCTCCACAGAGGCTCTTCCTCCTCCAGAGGGAGGTGTCTAAGTAGTGAATGAATGTATAATACATAGCGGGGGGAGAGGTTTTAATGACAGAGTCTCCAGTGGGAGATGCTGCTCACTTATTAAGAGCCGAGCTGCTGGGTTCCCTCCTGTCCACCACCGATCCATTCACACGTTTGTACCTTGTGCAAACCTTCTTTATTAATGACAGAGTCAAAGTAGAAAAGCGGAATGGGCTCCCTGGCTCACCGATTCATTATTCCATTCACAAACACTCAACACTTTACTCCACAGTGCGAAGTAAATTGAGATTATGAATCAGTGTCATTGTGTCATTACCACTGACAGCTGTGGAGTTGCACAACTGTAATTTTCACATCTATTAAATTTGACACATTGCATTGTGGGATTGCTTTCAGAGATTAGTGATGCCATTTTCTTTCACTCCATTATAGGGATCAATATACAACAATATATATATACATATATATATATACTCACACTATATACACAAATGAATCAATGGAAGGAGGTTGTTAGTAATGTGCTTTCCTTTATATAACAGACCAAAATGTCTAAGGTTTGACACGTGTTGACAACATATTCAAATAGAAGACAACTAACCTTAATTTAAATTTCCCTTTCATAAAATCAAGTACATCTTGATAATCTTAATGATTTGCCATTGTGCTCAAACTATTATTATACAGATTTTATTCATTTGAATAATTCAATTATTGAATTGATCTGCAGAATTAAGAGGTGTGGAACCAGGCTGTAGCTTAAACTGAGCTGCACAAATACAAAACCATTTAAAACTTTCAACAAAGAAAATCTCAGATAACGTTTTCTTTATCTCTGTGATACATCTGTTGTTGACACAGAGGGTAATTTGTAGTAGACATTTATCCGTTAACCCAAATCCCTGTACGAAGCAAACAGTGAGCAAATCTGGGGAACAAGTGGGTTATTAGAAGATGATAATTGATTTTAAAAATTAAGCTAATAATTAAAAAAGGAATATCCCTAAATCCTAAAAATGAATACATTTAGCAATAATTGCGTCAGAATCATTATGGAACAGAAACAGATAGACTAGACTATGACAGATCAGCTTGATACAACAGTCCAGTTGTTATTCAATTATATTATTCATTAATTGCAAATAAGGGAACAGAAATGGGAGCTGAAATGTTATATCAGGCTCTTTGTGTTCAGGCAGTAAAGTGACGTGCAGTGTTTTTCTCCACAGGGTCACAACATCTTCTCCAACCTGTCGTCCACGCAGTACGGGGACCTCATGCAGCTGCTCAAACAGTCCATCCTGGCCACAGACCTCACACTCTACTTTGAGTATGTTTATTAAACTGTTAAATCTCCACTTTCACAATAAACTGCCCAGTTCCTTTATGCTGTTCGTTGTAGGCTTCTTTTAGATACTACCGCCCCCTTGTGGTTTTTGTGTAATGTACACCTTCACGAGTGGACATTGTGTTTCTCTGCAGGAACAGAAACACGTTCTTTGAGCTGGTCAGCAAAGGAGAATACAACTGGAATGTGAAGGCTCATAGAGACATGTGCAGGTAATGTTCTGCACACAGAGATAACGAATACTTTATCTTCTTAAGATTAAAGAGGTTGAAATAAAACCGAATTAAATAAACCTGTGTGTCTGATTCCCTCAGGTCCATGATGATGACGGCGTGTGATCTCGGTGCTGTCACTAAACCTTGGGACATATCACGCAAGGTGGGAAATATAAATATAAAATCTGTCTACTCAGCTATAAATTATACATTTTTCATGACATAACACCACAAATTGCCCCTGCACCAGAATCTAATAGTGAGGAACTGCTGTTTTTCTTTGTCTTTTGCAATTAGAAAGAAATGTTTTGTTGTGGACTGTTGTTTGGGCAAACGAAGCAATGTGGTATATTTGGACTTTAGAGAACCGTGAGGGCAAAGTTTACGGACCAGGATGATCTGATGCATTGAGCTCATTCATCTTTCAGCATTCAGCAGACAGACCACAGGACCATGAAAACAGTTGCTGTCCTGCCTCTGTGTTTTCAGGTGGCAGAGTTGGTGACCAGCGAGTTCTTCGAGCAGGGCGACCGAGAGAGATCGGAGCTGAAGCTCACACCCTCGGTGAGTGCACCGAGCTGTCTCCTTCTGCAGCTTAGTGCTTTTTGCAGTTTGTCTCACCTCTGTGACCTCCCCAGGCTCATGGTGCTGGAAATCTATTTTCTTGCAGTTCTATAGATTTATATATGAATATATATATATATATATATATATATATATATATACACTGACTGCGTAGGAGACATGAGCGCTTGTGTCTCTATGTGAGAAAAGTGTATTGTCAGCTTGACCGCTCCACTGACTCTCTGCTGTGCCCAGAGCAGAACTGCAGACAATAATTCTTTAAAAAAAAAAAAAAAAAAACCTTCTGCATAGGATTCACAACAAACACTGACCTTTCTATTTATTTAGCTGTAAACACAGAAAGCTTTGTGTTGTATTGAAGCTCTTCTATACTTTGCCAAGGCCCAGTAGTCCACAGCCTTATGAAACATTTAGATTTAATAGATCCAGGTTATTATATGGATTTTCATCAAATTGCACACACTCATAAATACCAGTTCCCTAAATTTGACATATTTTTTCATGCACATCCATGAATTATTCTCAGAGAAATCAAGGTAGATGTTGAAAAACACTTTGTGATGTTGAAGAAAGTGAAACAAAATCCTGGATTTGCAGTAAAAAATTACCGGTTCTCCCATAAAGCATCCTGCCACCAAGTGACATTGAATTCAGTTAAGTGATTTTTGCACAATTCTGCAAACTAACAAACAAACCCAGATGAAATCTCTAGAATCGTACTGAGTAGAGAGCTCACCTCCACAAAACACCAAATGTGCCTGATTTCTTTACATCAATATCCATGAATCATTTCTTGGGAAAAATGGCGAACATAAAAAAAAAAGCCTTATCTTCCAAAGAAGAACAAATTATCATGGATCCACCCCCTGATCCGGATTCACACCTAAATTGAATGGGCTCATCCCTGACCCATACTACATCCTTTCACCAAATTCTGTGCTAATCTGTTCAGAAGTTTTTGTGTAATCCTGCTCACAAACACACAAACCAACTTACAAACTAACAGACAGGGGTGAACACATGATGTCCTTGGCAGAGATAATAAATACATTTATTTTCTCATCCAGAGTAACAATAATAATAACAAAAAACAGAACGAGACTTTGGCCGTAATGAAGATGTTTATCTTAATTCATGACTTATTCATATCATCCTCAAAGCCACAGCACAGGAGCAGAGTAGCCCACTGTCTGTTTGATTGAGGAGCTTTGAAGGCTCAACTGTGCTGCAAGTTCTTAAAGGGGAGGGGGAAAAAACAGCAGCCTTTCTGTTCGCAATTAATGGCTGTTGACTAATCGAGCAGGCCACATTGCTTCCTCTCTGAAATAACTAATGCAGTAGCCTCCGGTCCGCCGCTTGTGTCAAACCTTAAACACTCCGTGTGTGGGCGTTGGAAATTAAATATTAACTTCTAAAGTCGTAGCCCAGTAACTATCTCTAAAGCGCAGCCTCGGTGGAGCCTCTTTAAGTTTTTCGGCTGCAGGAGAATGAAGAAGAATAGAAAAATACATCACATGAAACAAACTCAGTTGTCTTTAACCCAAGCGGCACATTAGGGAGCATGAGCCTGATTTCATAGTAAACATAGGAACTGCATTTCCCCTTTGTTTCTCCAGTGTGAGCACAAATGTAGGTGCAACTTCAATTTGTTTTGTCTGCTGGGTTTCAGGCCATCTTTGATCGGAACCGGAAGGACGAGTTGCCGGGGCTACAGCTGGAGTGGATTGATGGAATTTGCGCGCCGCTGTACGAGGTAACACTTGCCGCTCTCGGGCCTCCTTTGTGTTGCACTTGACACACACATCAGCCTCGGACTATAGTGCTGAGCTGCCGTCCTTCCTGGGTTATTGTCCCCCTATATTGACGCCAGCAATGAAACTGTCACTGACAGCTATTCAGCTTTTCTTTGCAGCCACAGATTTCTCATTGAGACAACTCCAAGGTCTCATCCTAGCAGAATGAGTGCGCACTTTCCAACTGCAGAAAAAAAAACTCATGTGTGAACAGAGCTATGATTTTAGGTGGGTTAAATCCCTCGGCAGTAAAATAGCGTATGAATGTGGGCCAATTCATGCGATGATGCTGTACTTCTGGCCCAAGAGAAAATAGGTGTGCGCCTAAATTGGCCCATGTGGTTCATGGTGAATACAGCCCAAATATCCCCGAACAAATTCTGGCCACGTTTGGCTCCTTTGTGTCATGCGTGGTATTGCTATGGCTTACTTGTGGCCCAGAACTGGCAAATAGAAGTTGACCGCCCAAGTGGACCGTCCTATGTCAACTCTAAGGTAGTAAGTAGAGTGTGTGAAAAGATCTCTGGTGTTAGTCTTGATAATTCCCTCCTGGTAAGACAGTATATGGATGTGGACCATTCCTGGCAAAGATGCGGCACTTCTGGCCTTCTTGTGGCCCGGACAAAATGGATGTGAGCTTAAAGTGGCCCATTTGTAAAATACCAAATGTTGCCCAAATATCCTGAAACAAATCTCGGCCTTTTTTGGCAAACGTGGTGCTTTAGGCAGGCTGTAATCTGGATGTGAACCTAAAGTGGCCTATGTGCTGAATGGTGAACATGGCTCATATAGCACAAAGCTAATCCGGGCCACCTTTAGTACCTCTTGTTGGTATGTGGGCCGGATGTGGGCCAAGTTTGGAAGAAATCTAGGTCCAAAACAGCTTCCCTGCACAGTAATGAATGAAGGACTCGCTCTTGACTGCAGGCTTTTTCTTTAGAGACGTATAAAGAAAAACAAACTGATTTTATTGTAAGAAGCCAGCAGAGAGAGAGAGCTAGAGATTATCTTTGAGGGAATTATACCCTGCACAGATAATGGAAATCTATACAGAAGTCCTCGCTGGTATAGCAATGCGTGCGCCTGTGTTACTGAATGACGTCAAGAGCGCTCACCTGCCCCTCCCTCTTGCCGGCAGCGGTGGCTGTGTGGGAGGAAGAAGGCCGACTTCACCGAGGAGATGAGGTCTGTTAAGAGCTGAGGAGCGTGGAAGGCAAATTCATGAAAGTCAAACACGAGGAGGAGTCGTGAAAGAAGTCGAGGATGAAATAGTTCATTCATTCTCTGAGCAACGGGGCGATTTGTCTGCTTTTGTAGCACAAGACCTCCTCCTCCTCTGTGCTGTCACATTAAAACACACATTAGTTTTAGTCAACAAACAATAGATCATCCCCTCGCTATTGAATTATCTCTGAATCAGGGTGTAAAGTTGGAGCAGACTGTGATCTGTGCTCTGCTTTCACCATTGTTGCTGTCTGTGAAGTGCAGATAAAAAGGCTTCAAAGTGGTCTGTGTTGTCTGTGTGTGTGTGTGTGTGTGTGTGCGCGTGTGTGTGCGCGTGTGTGTGTGCGTGTGTGTGTGTGTGTGTGTGTGTAGGGGGGTTGTTTCCACACTGCTCCATGTGATGTTTGGAGAATGCAGATATGGAAGCTTACGATCAGTCTGCTGCTGCTGCCAATTAAACTTGCAAGGGGGAGAGGAGAGGAAGTTCGGAGGCGGCAGGGTTTTTGTGTCCGTGGGCGGAAGAGATCTCGTTCTTGATCTCACTGATCTCCTCCTCCTGGTGGTGGCTCGCTACTTCGTGGAATATTAATCCCCCCCCATTATATAACCTTCCATCTCCACACCCCAGAATGTGACAGTCTCTCTCGCTTCCCCTCTCCTTCCTACATCAGTGGAATAATAATGCTTTGCAAACCAGTGACAGTGTCCCACCGAGGGGACGTGTCCTGCAGAGAGAGAGAGAGAGAGAGAGAGAGAGAGAGAGAGAGAGAGAGATGGAATTGCCCTCCTCCAGAGGATCATGTTCTTTCAACCCGCAGACGAGACCAATCTGTAAAGAATCAGTGACTTCCTGTTTTGTAGTTTGTTGATGTTTGTAGGCCACATGCCATCGCAGTGTGATGATGAAAAGTTGAAATGTGCCTTCACTGATGCACATGAGACACAACTTAAACATGAGACACAACTTAAACACAACACAAAGGTGTAACAGATGGTTTATTTTACCCTATGACACAGTTATAAGTAGATATAAGTATTTATACATTATTTGTTGACAACCATAACTCTTCCTGTACTACTCCATGAGTCGTTTCTAATGTTATATATAATATAGATATTTCATGATTACTGAATGTATTTTGCATTGACTCTTAAAAATCCCTTACATTTGCATACATCTACATTGTTATATGTTATAAATACTTTATTACATGTTTATATACTGATGTATTACATTTTTTTTAATATAGTTTAATCTGTTGATGATTTTCTTGATTAGTATAAACACTAACATGGAGGTTAACACATTCTTAGGGTGAATCTGATCAAAACTGTAACTGTTACTGATTATCTGTTCTGAGTTCATAATAATAACAGTAATATTAATAGAAACATTTATGATTCATTAATTAACCCACCACAGCAAATGTCGGAAAATTGTGGAAAATGCCAGTTTTCCAGAGCCCATGTCTTGATGATGGTTTAAGATAATTCTATTCAATTTTATTTGTATTGCACCAAATCACAACATACATTATCTCAAGGCATTTTACATAGTAAGATCAAGATGATAGAGAAAGCCAACAGGTCCCTCAACAAGCAAACATATGAGAGCACAACCGAAACCAGTGTGGAGGAGGGCTGGGTGGGAGATCAGGAGGAGAGAGATAATAGATATATTTTTTCCCCCAAATCACTGATTGACAATCTCATTAAGCATCAAATCCTTTCATTTCAGGACCTGGAATCAGACATTTGACATTTTTGGCTAAAACCAAAAAAGCCCTGGATTCATTTTCTGTTGATCCAGATGTTTAATGAATCATTTCACTTCTACATTAGTGCACAGACACATGAGACAGACATACATCAGGAGTGGGGAGCGGAGCAGAGGCAGCCTGACTCCAGAAATGTGCATCGGCTTTATCTCAAATCGTAGAAATGGAAATCCATGCTGCGCTCTCATGTTGATCACAGATGAACGGCTTCAAGATTAGTAGCACACACATTCCTGCAGTTACTGCATTATGAATTATAACATCACGTATGAGTAGAAATTATGAATCATATTGTTCTTACGTAGTGAAAACACTCTCTCTGACTATAAATGCAAACTGTTGGCCTTCATTTAAACTTAGTTAAATGGCAGCTGCAGATGTGATTTTCCCTTTTTCCTGCAAAAAACAACAACCTACTGTAGATGCACCTATTTATTTTATTCATTTACACAATGGCTGCCCATTCTCCTCCTATACATGTGTGAATAAATGAAAGACTGTATTGTTTCTAATGTGGGACCCAGGCCCATGTGTTATAGCTCCACATGAAACGGGGTTAATGAAACAATAAGTTATCACACAGGCATCCCTGGAAATCCAGCAGGCGACAGTGTTAGCAGAACAGAGGGAACACAATCCCTCCTGTCATTTTAATAAATTACCCACAGGTAATTTATTTTACTTATCTGCCATTTACAGTTTGGCGCAGGGAAAAAATGACAAACGCAGCTAATCTCAGTCATACATGTGCGTCTAATCTGTAAAGAGCAGCCATTTAATGGAACGCTGCTGTCAAGCGACTGTGTGTTGCCGGGTCTTGTGTGGTTTTGTTTAATTTGCTTTGCACATATACTAAAAGCTGCGTTTGATGAACAATGTGCTGCTTCTCTAGCCCTGGTTTATATACACTGGTGTGTGCCACCCATGTACATTCAAGTCACTGAGCTGAGCGTCACGTTCTCTAAAAGAATAACAAATACCTGGTTATAATCTTTGTCCTTAGGTTAATGTACCCAATTCTTAGGTAAATGCCATTATTACTTTAATATCCAATCACATTACCCATAGCATTAGCTGAAGCTTGTGTTTGTACTAGGTTACCATAACCAAATTAGCATTTCTAGCATCACAAAGTATTATTTTTAAGAAAGACATTGCTTTAGATTTGTGAATATAATTTGTAATTTATGAGTCACAGATTCTGTTCCTTTTTATGCTAGTGATGCTTTTGCTGTTTCCAGTTCAATTCAAGTCCATGCACACGTCCATAAAAAACAGTATATAACTAGAATGGCACTCAAGAGAGATAAAACTGCCGCCAGGGGCCAACAGTCTCCTTATCAAACAATATTTAATTCACTAAATCCTGATTATTTTTCATTAGCATCCATGAATTATTCTCTGAGAAATTGAAGAAAATGTAAAAAAAAAAAAGCCTGATCTCACAATAGTAAAAAGTCTGCACCAAAATGTAATGGTTTCGTGCCTGAGTTCCAAAATCTGTTATAATCCGTCCTTTAGTTTTTGGGTTATCCTGACAAATGAGCTCCTCGATGGAGGTAGATAACGTTTTTTAAGACTATATATTACACTATAACACTGTAGACATTAAGTGTTCTCCTCTCTCCCTCTTTCTCTCTCCAGACTCTGGTCAAGTTGAATCCCAAACTCCAGCCGATGCTCGACATGATCCGAGCGAACAGGGACAAATGGGAGGAGCTGAACAGGAAGAGACAACGTGGCCAGAGCGTGTCTGGGCCCTCCAGCCAGTGCAGCGTGGACGGCACAGAAACCAGCGGCTGCACCGTGGCCACAACCGACAGCTCACCCTGCTGCAGCGGTGGCGAGGCCGACGGCACAGCCTCCAAACCTGTTAGTTAGCTTCTGTCGCCACCTGCGAGTTGATGTCTTAGGCTTCTTTCCTCTTAAATGCAGCCTGCAACAGAGGCAGTGCAGTGCAGTGCATGCAGAGGTTGTTGGGCTCTGCTCCTCTTCGCTTTTGCTACTAGAGACGAGCTTTAGACTTGAGTGCGGCGCTATCATAGAGGTTTTTCTGCTCCCTTCAGTCTTCCCGTTGTGCTGAGGGCTGACAGAGCTGTGTCGGGCACGCTTGTCGGAGCGGCCACGAATCAGCTGATGACACCATGTCAGAACGGAAACTCAAAGCACTGTGTCAACATGTCAACCAGTGAGCTAACTCCAACTATTCTGGGCATTGGACCCATTTTCTGCACACAAAGGCATGAAGAATATCGCAGAGGAACATTCGCCTCTGCCGTGGTTGGTTTTTTCGCTCCCGGTACCTCCTTGTTGCTCACATTTTGTCCAGAGTGACAGAGATCTGTTTTTTTGTAAATTTGTACATAGGCAGTTGAGTTAAGTGCTGTTTGAAAAGGCTCTGGATTGTAAGGCTGTAGAGTCTCTGAAGGATAAAAGCGGTGCAGGAACAGCAGGACCTGTGACAATGCTTGCAATGCAAATTGAGTGCTCCGCCCCCCCCCCCCCCCCCCCCCCCCCCCTTCCTGTGCCTTGTTTTAAGATCCTAATGGAAATGCATGGCCTCCTCACCTTGATTCTTAGTTAGTATGGAAATACGTGTTGAACCATGACGTTGTGTTTCTTTTGCCCGAATTTGTAAAACCAATGACTGCAGTTTTGTCTCGACCCCATGTTAGCCACAACGCACTGACATTATATATACGTATGGAAAATCTATTTTGCCCAGTTTTATAAATGCAGGGTCTCACTGGTCACACAAACACATACACACACACACAATGTGCCTTGATGAAGATATTCTGGAATCATAGATAAATACATTTCTACCCATCAACTGATTAAACACTGACAGCTCAAACATAACGTAACACACAGTAGTTCCTAATGCAACAGAAATACACCAAAGTTCTCAGGAATACACCTACTCGCTTTCTGTTGGTCTCAAATGTGCTAACAGCCACTTATCTTAGCTTAGCATAAAGACTGGAAACAAAGGGAAACAGCTAGCCAAGCCCCGTCATAAGGAAGTAGCCTACAGTAAAATCAGCTGCCTCTAAAACTCATTAACACTTCATCTTGTCTAGTTTTCACAAGGCTAGTTCGCTGCTGTACAAGATGTTGTGTTTGCCAGCACCAAACATTTCCTGTCTCCAGTGGTTGTATTTTTTGCCAAGAAATACTCCAACACATAATCTCTCAAAAAACAGCAAATTGTCATTTTCACACATCTTGTTTTATACTTTTAAAATAAAGTAGATTCAATGAGTTAATTAATGAGCTATAGAGGTGTTGGTAGACGGATTTTGTTTCACAGGCCGCAAATAAAGATGGACGACGCATCCCCTTTTCCTCCCACTATTCCCAAATGAAGCCGAAGTATCCCGAACGCTGTCATCTTGCACAGATCACGTCGTTTCAGGCCAGAGTCTGGGGAGTCTCGATCGGCCGATAAAGCCACAGTCGCGAGATTCCATCCAAAAATGAACACTTGAACAATCAGTGTGAGAGGAACTACCTTAATGCCTGCAGTAACACCAGCAATTGTGGGGTGGCAGTGC
Organism: Pleuronectes platessa; assembly: GCF_947347685.1. Classification (NCBI taxonomy): domain Eukaryota; kingdom Metazoa; phylum Chordata; class Actinopteri; order Pleuronectiformes; family Pleuronectidae; genus Pleuronectes; species Pleuronectes platessa. The sequence goes on from NC_070639.1 coordinate 12,503,312, forward strand.
AGCCAATAGTTCAAGAGAGACAGCCATAGGACTCGACGAAGACATTTTGACAAAAAAATCATCGTCCAGGAGCATTATCACATCCTCCTCCACCGTTTATTGTCAGAAACTCTCCACTCTGCGCTGCCCTCTAGTGGATGTATGACTTAGCAACCATGCAATTGTAAAAGACCCCTGGAAGTATGTGGGCAGTGATGGTGACATGAAACGGACAAATCTCTATTTATTCACATGGGCAGCATAAACGAGCCTTAGCATTGAGGAGGCAGGGTTTATGATCCATACCACGGCCAGCCAGCAGGAGGCGATCAAGACGGTTTGGCTTCACTTAAGGGAAGCGGTCATGTCGTCCATCTTTATATACAGTTTATGATTGTACAGGACCAGGCTAGTTTGCTCACTCTAGTATTATTTAACGGACAGAAATGAGACTTATATCCCCTCGTTCAATCTTTTCTCAGAAAGCGAATATGTGAATTTCCTGAGACTTTTTCCTTAAATCTCTTTTTGTGTCTTTTTTCAAAGCTCACTAATTTAATAGAGGACTGAAGACTTGTAGTACTGAAGAGCCCAGTCACAAACTGTTATTTTCCTTTGATGGTTATTATTCTAAGTATTTTTTAAACGGGGGCATGTATGCCTTATGAATTGTGTTGTACCTTTGTTAATTGGAGTTGTGTTAATTGGACTGTGTCATCGTGTGGCATGGATCTGTGTGCTCCACTGTATTTTAGTTGAAGAGCTGAATTGAAGTCAACCAGAAGAATTATGAATTGCATGTTTTATGCAGTATTAAATCCAACCACTTGCTAATGTAGCAAACATGTGAGCCGACAAATACCTCGTACTTCGAACTTCACCAGTAAAACACACTATCTCATCGGGAGAAATGCATGACTTAAATTCTATTGCATCATGTTACGTGAATTATGGATATCGTTGTTCTATTTTTCTATTAGGTCTCCAGACGTGGCCGACTTCTACTCGTCTTTTTGCGATGTAACGTGCTTCTTGTATTTCTTCTCCCCTCTCAGTTTGGACTCTGGATTTATTTACAGCGGGCTAAACTGAAGGAATCTTTAAGGCATGAAAAGGCAAATGTGCAATGTTTCTGTTCAGAGTTTAAATAAAAAGATGCTGCTACGTGTGCTCCAGTTTATTCTGATATCAACCAATAGCAGATGATGTATTCCATTATTCATTTTTATTTTGTATTACTTTATTCCTTTATAAGTCACAAAATGCGTCAGTAATAAAGTAATAAACAAGTCAGCATGCAAAACAACGATAATGAAATTTAAAAATAGCAATCACATACGTAGACAGAGGTAGGTAGAATGGAGAATATAAGTGGTGTAACTCCACTGGAACTAGGTACATTTACTCAAGTGCACGTATCAGGTACTTGTTCTCAAGTATTTTTACTTTGTTACTTTATAAAACTCAATGACCTTAAATATTATACTTTTTACGCCATTAAATTAAGTCAAGTTCACTTATGGATTAAGATGCCACATATGGTGACTTCATAACATATGATTTACTCAAATGTATTTAGAAGCATAGAAACTTATAATACATTATATAACAGTAAAACACTGACAGGGAAATTTTTCTGCATAACTCATACCATCGATACATTGATAATTTGACTTCTCATAGAGGATTTGTTTTCCCAGTTCTGCCTCTTTTACTTAAAAAATTATTAAACAGCCTTGACTCTTCCTCCTCTGCTGATTCAGTTTACACAGTATTTCTCCCAGTGCAGTGCTGCCCTCATGTGGACAAATGTATCTTTACACACAAACTGTATCCCTCAATGAAACACTGGTGGTAAAAGCATTTCATTGAAACACATTCAAAGCCATTAATAAAAAAAAGAAGCACAATGCAGTCAGATAAGGAAGCTATAACCATTAAACAAGAAATAGGAACTAGCTGAAAAAACAAGTGTATATTATGCAACGCTGAGAGTTCATCAGTGATAAAGAAGAAATAACGTTAAAGTCTAAATCCTTCATATCAATATTCAACATAACCATTCACAGTCCTGGGTAATGAACTGCAGAGTGAGGAGTGTTACAGCCAGTGTGTGTTTCGCTGGCCAAAGCTGAGCTCTATTGCTGTTGATAGGTGGCGCTGACGTCAGTGTGTGGGCGGCTGTGTGGGTGAAGACGATTCCCAAATGAGCCTGTGTGTATAATAAATAAATAAGGCAAGGAGCAGAAGACGAGCTCTGCTAAACCCCTCTGTGCAGGATTACCGGGAGCTCAGTGCGGCACACGAGGTCGAGGGGGAGAGCAAATCAAAAAGCAGCTCCCAGGCCGAGTTGACCCTCACGGCTCGGCCTGACAGCAGAAATAAAGGCCACTATTGACGAGCTGAATAGGAAATGATCTCTGAGAAGAGAAAAGGGGGTTGGGGGGAGGCCGGCGCTCAGGGTGCTCTCAATGAAAAATCTGCAACTGGGAGGTTTTAGTTGAATTTTATTCAATTTATTGCACAAACAGCGTGGACAGAATGTACATGGATGTTGTAACGTTGTTAAGAGAAGTGGAAAATAACAAAATATAAAGGTACATCCGTAACATTCAAAAGCTCTCACATGTTTTTTGACACAGGGGTTAAAATTTCAAATAGTAGGTCCCAAGTAATTTGTGTTATTTGGGGGGAGTATTGAGAATAAAAAAGGATGTGGTGGTCCGGGAAAGTGAAGCACACATCAGAAGGGGAAAAAGCTAAACTTGGCTTCAAAACCATTAGTTAGATGTCAGATATCAAATTGCAGTATGTTACCATTCCAAAAACCTTTAATACAATACAGATAACAAAGGGGCGGTTAACAAGTTCAACCATCTCGGGAGCTGAGGAATCTCTGGGCAACACCAGTTAGAATGGAGCAGAAACAGGTACAGCGTCTTGAAGATAGCAAACATGGACTTCATCGACTTTTATAGAAAGTTTCAGCACATGTAACAGTAACAAATATCTACACTTCACGGCTTTCAGAGGTTATTTTTGCATATTGATAAAATGTGGGTTAGCTGTGCATGATGTGATCAATTATAGTCAAACAGATGTTTACACTTTGTCTGCATGGTCTGACGTGTTGAGTCTTTGGTACAACGTGAGCGCCGGGATACAGGAGACCTTTCAAAACGCAAACGCGGTCACACTGAAGCAGATGGGATTCCAAATGCGCAATGGCTCCACCCACGTCAAATTCTCACTAACAAACCATCCAAACAAAAGTAATTTTAGTACAAAAACATAACACACAAGGAATTTCTCTCTCTGTAATCATATTGTACTTCTCGGAGGGTTCCATTTTGGTGGGTGGCAGAAGGTGTGGGCTTTTCAGTTTAGTCTGGAGAGGCACACACGCACGCACACTCAGACACACAAACAATCAAACACACGCACACGCTCGACAAAGTTTCTTATGGCAATAGGTCAGTACAACAAAAGGCCTGAGGGAATGAAAAAGACAAACAGGAGACAGTGAAAACATAATGTCTGAGTTTGTTTTGCTTCAAATGGGGAGTCACTGTGCACGAGTGGTGTGCACGAGAAGAGGAGGGCAGAGACAAGCTTTAGAAAGGCACAGAGCTTTAGAAAGCGTCTTCGTCTAGAACTTTCCACTAAAGAAGTACCACACGCACGCACGCACGCACACACACAAAAAAGAGTAAAATAAAAACAAATTTATGGTCAACTGAATTGGCAAAGATATGTAGGAAAAATGTTAAACAAAAGCAAATATGACAAAAACAAATATTTTTTTTGCACGATGTCGTGATGCATTGCGTTCGTCGCTCTGAGAATCTGAGGACACGACACAACAGCAAAAAATGAGCTTCAACAGTAACTGCAATGATTGTTACAGCATAGTAAGTGCAATATAAAGCCAAAGAAAAAGGTTTGGGTGAATCAATAAATGGCACTGTCAATTTTTAATTTACATTAAGTTTTGATTAATCCAAAACACACGTTTCGGTTTTTTTTAGAAAAAGGTGAGCTAAAGATGGACATGAGGGGAATCAATAGAGGTTCCTGTTGCCAAAGATGTTATTGGGGTCCAGGTAGTCCTTGACGGACTTGAGCATTCCGATGCCGACATTGGAAACGGATTCTCTCATCCACTGCTTCCGAAGTTTCCCCACTGAATGACACACGGGAGAGAGAGAAAAATAAATAAATAGATATACTAAACTCAAGGAAAAAGAGCGAAGGGGGAGAAATAGAGGAATCGGCACGGCTGATTGCTCAGCGGGCTGCTGGGAGCCAATCAATCTTGTGAGAGTGAGTGAATAAACAGAGGGTGATAAATGCTTTTATTCAGAGAGGAGAAATGTTTTGCATGGCATGATTTATGGAGCTCAGCAGACTATCAAACTCATTAGGCTCTGTGTGTTCCCAGAGGAGGAGGCCGGCTGGCGGTTGGAGCAGGCCGTCCCCGACTCCCTCACTGTTTGAGCCAGCAGTCCCCCCCAGTTCCCCCCCCTCCGGAGTCACCGGGGCCTTTTCTGTGCACGTTTTCTGTCTCATTGTGCACACGAGCGCGCTCCTCCAGCTGACCTGTGAGGGTGGTGGCGCTTGCTCGTCTTGAGCGTCGCTCTGCGCCCTCCGACACTGGCCTGATCGCCAACAGGGAGCCAAAGCCAACCGTGGAGCTCTCACACAATGGTCCTCTGTCAGCAGGACTTTGGCTCTCGGCTGCCCCCCCCTCCCCCCTCCCCATAAAACCCTCCCAACCTGAGGAGCGAGCGTGGCATGAAGCCTAGTGAGGGTGCCCATAGCTTCGCCAGCTGTCCAGTCCGACACACTCCACAGCGCCTGCACCCGACAGGTTCTTTGCGGAGAGTCTGGAGCCAGTGAGAGGTCTGGTGACTGCGGAGGACTGGGGGACGGCACTGGAGCCAAACTCCAAGGGAAACTTCAAGCGAAATAGAAACTTTGGTTTCTTACTGGCGAATAAAGCTGCACAATGTTTTGTGTGAACTCAGGCGCAATCTGTGAGCTTCTATATTTTAACTTTTTAACCTGAAGAATGCAGCAGAGGAAATGCAGTCACAGCAGAGATGCTGAGTTTTTAAATGTACATTTATTTAAGGGATGTATATATTTGCAGGCATTTTGTAATTTTTGATGGTTTAGAAAGAAACACAAAATGTGAGCAGAGAATAAGAAGGTCGCGAAGCTGGATTAACAACTGGGCTAAACCAACAACTCCCAAGGAGCCCAAGAAATAAATGAATTACCTTTACATTTGTTACGAAATCTGAATTACTGAGGAACAATACCATCTAAGGCTGATGCATATGTTATGACCCGGAGCTCATACTATTATAATGTCTCAGAGAAAATCTGTTTAAAAACAACAAACAATTATCAGACGATTTCATGTGGTTGAATAAAGAATAGGCTTTTTATAAAAGGACTTTACGTTGGTTAGATTTAGAAAGAAACAAACCTGACTAAATAAAAATATAATAACTAAATGTCAGTCTGAAGTAACTTGAAACTTTATCTTTCCTCCAAACCTCCAAAAGATACATTTGGGAACAGATCTGCCTGGAACAGCTGCTGCTCGCTGGGTAAACACTTACAACCAGCAGCGTAATCGCATGAGATTAGATACGGAGACCTGCAAATAGAGGCAGGCGTGTGATGCGAGCGGTCACACGGCGGGGAGCCCCTGTGTTAGCAGGGCATGTGAGGGAGGTGGCCACCCTGACACGTCGGAGCGCCGTGTTATCAGAGCACAGCCAGGAAACCCAGATGGGAATCGGCCATGAGGCTAGTGAGGCCCGTCTCCTGACAAAACAGGGCAGACAGCGGGGTCACTAGAGACTCTCACACCACACAAACCTCCAGATGGTGACAGAGGGACCAATCAGCTGCTGCCCAATAACTAAAAGAAGTCGCCTGCTCTCCACCACCTCCTCCGCCTTAGTCCTTCCCCCTTGTTCCACCTCCATCCCTCCCTCCTCCGTGGAGGGAAAACAGAAGGTGCTGGGACTGCATCATTGCCTCCATCACTGTGATAATTTACACATCTATCTTGTCAGAGTCTCTCTGTTTTGCTTGCTATTGCAATCAATCTCCCCATGCTTGGTCTGCGCAGCTGAGACATGCAAAGAAGTGCAGGTAGTTATTTTTAAATGACAGTATTTTTTTTTCTAAGGTGGCATAATTCTCTTGTGTGGGAAAGTACAAGGCGGTTGGCAGGAGAGGAACTTCACCAAATCAGGTCATATTTTCTGTCTCCTGAGTGCAATGACCTCTGTGGAGATACAGACTTAGAGAGGTGGGAGCTCTGTGGAGCCACACGGTGGGGGGACAATGCCTGGCACCCAGGGGTGGCCCCAATACAGAGGAGACATTGTAGAGGCCGAGGATGAGCTTCACCCCGGTGACACGCTGTTCTCAACCTCAGCGGCTTTCCCTGACAAATGGAGGTCGGGACATGAAAGACGGGGTAAGGTAGTGGCCCTGCGCTCCTGTGATACGGTCGAGGCAGAGTATTGGCTGAGGAGGTGCAGGGCTGATAGATGGAGGACTCTCCCTGTGATGGATGTTCAACAACTCTTCACCGCGGCGACATTGGTGACCTAGTTAAAGAGAACACTTCTCCCAGGATTCTGGCTTTCTGAACCCAAGAATATTAGAACGTGTAACACGTGTTTTGTCCGTGAGTAAGTGTGAGAAATCCCAGTCTCTCTGTTTGTACACTCACCATGAGTTTTCGCGACGGTGAAGCAGTCAACACATGGCGAGGTGAGCGGAGTATTACCTCCTGCAGAGAAAGAACTCTACACACCCAGATTCTCTTACCTACGCCAACGCAGCACCGTGCTGACCCGCTGAAAACACACGGCCACACAAATGCATATTTCCTCCGGTGCCCTCCCACCTCACCATCCTTGACTACATCTGTTTTGTTTGATACACAAAAACAGTGAAACTAGCTCCATTTGTCAAGCGCTGATTGTGGGCAGACAAACCGGCCTGTCTGCGCCCAGATAGCGAGCCCCACTGTTATTAATCACAATTACAGAGTGGGCCTCGCACACGGGAGCTGCATCAATATCCCCTCCTCTCCCCCCCCCCCGTCACCTCCCTGTGCGGCTCGGGGTGGCCGGGCCACCGTTTGGAGGTCAGTATACAGCCGGTGATAACGGCTGCATCATTTACCCCGACCCGCCGCCTCCTTTTTATTAGCAATCTTTTAATTTTGAACCTGTCCCCGCCTTCAGGAAAAATTGTGATTTAATATCACAGCTGATTCACTGCATACTGTTTTTGACAGCTTTGATGAATAGCCTGAAGTGATGTATGAAAACAGCGAGGCGGATGGCAATATAGATAAGGCAGCCATTTCGGTTAGCCCTGATGGGGCCCCGAGAGTTGTCCCCCCCCCCTCCTCCTCCGCTCCCCTGCTCACGTTTCATTTGGTCGCTGGTGAAATGAACAAATAGCAGAGTCAGAGGCGTTCATCCACGCTGCAGGAAGATATTTTGTAGAGCCAATGAAAGATATCTGACCAAATGCACATATGCAGGACGACTGGCCTCTTGCTCGGCAGCATGGAAGAGCGCCCTGGGATCGCCCGGTGCTGTCGCTGCCACTCAGAACAACCGCTTTTCACAAATTGTAATTTAGGAGAAGGTGCAAACATAAATGCTCCCGTTACAAAACTGCCACGGTGCTACACGTGAATAATGTGTTAGAACAGACTTGATATTTTTAACATGAGATTCTTAGGTTTTAGTACCTCCATGGTGATGTGACAAGCTTCCTCCATTGGCAAGGATTTCTTCTCTAGCTGCATGCTGGGAGATAAAAACAAAACAAAACACTCGTTTCTTTCATATTACATAATATAATAATCTGACATTTGGTGCAGCGGAGACAAAACAACCAGATGTAATTATTTTCTATGAAAAGACTGACCGGTGGTATCATGTTGATAAAAAAGCAACTGGACTTACCTCCACTTGTTCGAACGTGTGTATTGGATCACTGAGACCTCTGTAGTTGAAGGCAAAGTAAAAGTAGACACAGGCACCAGCGTCGTATGTCTGAGTCACCCTGTGAGAAGAACGTTTAAATGTTAAACAAAGACATGTTATCCAGAAAGCGGAGGCTGAGTGGAGGCACTGTCACCTCTAATAACATAACATTATCAGACGTTAAGTTCTTTTATCAATTCAATTCAAAAAAACAAAAGGATTTGCCCCCGACACAGAGAGAATTTCAAGACAACAAGTCAAAACCAGAAAGAAAACTATAATGACATCAGCGCAATATCCACAGACAGTTGAAAATCTGTGCAGTATTCTAAAATTCGAAAGTAAAAGTCTTTATTGAGGACGGTGAACCGGTTAACGGCTGTGAAAACTGAGTTATAAGAACGTGGATAAATACTGGATGATTAAAAGTGATTACTAAATATTTTTAGGTATAACAGGATGACTCAACTGTCCCTCTGATGTGGAGCAGAAAATCAGTTTGTTGTTCTCCAAAGACCAAACCAATCTTCATTTTACTTCATGTGGCTGCCTCTAAACAAGAATGCAGCCTGAACGTGTGTAATGATCATTTTGTTGGGAATAAAATGCTCCTTCACTTTGCATGTCTCCTCTATGGCCTTGTTCCCCGTGGAGGAGCAGGGTGCAGAGCCCTTGTTCATTTGACATGGCCCATCACCTGGCACACTGACTGTTCTAGAGGTTAAATGGACAAATCAATCATGTGACAGACCGCAGCCGGGAAATGAATGGCTGTAGCATAATCAGGCTGAGGCCTAATCGCTCCTCAATCGGCGAGCGGCAGCCTGCTGCTCCTCAACCGGCTCGCCGTCTGCCTGTCTGTCCGCGTGGCTTTGCTAACTCACTGGGGGTGGGAGAAAGGGGTATGCAACCTCAATATTGAAAGTTAGCAATGAATGGTCAGATTCATTGGACCACTCTTATCCTGAATTGCAGCAGATATTCTGCCAATTGTAAACAATTATTTCAATTATTGAGAATTTTGAACAATAAGTTTTCCTGTAGATCAAAGCCTTGCACATGCTCTTCCTCAGACCTCCATCACTGTCCAAGAACTATTAAAAAGACATCAGTGAGCCACACGGCTACAAGATGAAATGATCCTTCACTACAAAGAATCTGGGTATTGTAGCTTATTAGGAATGAGTGCCACATACCCCTAAATGGTGCTGTAAATACATGCTAACACTCTAGGGAAGCATTTATTTGAAAGCAACATAAACACTATTTATGGTTTAAGTTTGCTAAAACCTACAACTCCCTGTTAGCTAAAGAAGTCACTTTGTGTCTTTTAAAAGACAAAGTTCATATCTCTGGTTTGGATGAACAGGCGTCAGGCTGAGGGGAAGCCTTGAGCCTTAAAAACATTTGAAAGCATTTTTGGTAAAAGGGGGTTTGCAGATAAAAACATATTATAGTTTAAATAATTGATTTGTTGATAAAAATAATAATTAAAAAAAATTGAATTTATTGTTTTTGTAATTTTTTGAGAAATAAATACAATCACATTTGATAGTTTTTGCAGTTAGTTGAACAGAATGAGCAAGTCAAGGCATAATTTCTAAAATGTCACCAAAATTCATTGGTGATAATGAATCAATAGATTAATTCATAATAAAAGAAATCACAGTTCGCCTCCCAGTTAGAGAAGATTTGTTCTTTTGGAGTGTGAATGGAAAATGAGGTTTTATAGACTGTACTATTGTACTAATGTACTTCTGTACTAATAGATGTGTTGGAGACCCATTGAATATTGTGAGTCTGTAAAATCTTCAGGCTCAACTTGTGTATAAACTGTTATTCTTTAACTGTACCTGCATGTGGATAATGGTGAAAACTGCACTCCTCTCTCTTTACACTCTCGGACAATGCGTGCCTTTACATTCCGGCAAACGTCCAACACCCTGCAAATAAAGTGCAATAATTTAAAAGTCACGTCTGAATAAGAAAAAACAGAAGCAAAATGAGTCTTTGTCATGCTGCAACTCCAGACTGTGATATTTGCCTATTAAGAAAGCAATATAAATCAATTAGTACTGCAAAAGTATTACATAGAAAAGGGCCAGTAAAGAGGAGTGAGTGACTAACAGGATGACCATTGTGGTGTGGAAATGGCCGCCAGTCCTAAGCATGTGCAGCAGTGTGTGGAATGTGGAGGATGGGGAAGGAGGGTGGGTAATGAGCCAGGCACATATGCTCGCTTCAGTGCCTGATCTCTTGGTCCCTGCCGTCAGGCATGTTACACGACACGGAGCTCTGTGTGTGCTCTCGTTTGTTGCGTGTGTGTAAAGAAAAAACAAAGATGAAAACATGCAGAAAAGACCACATGTGAATGTAAGATGAATCTGGTGCCAACATTTGCCCACACTGAACAGACACAGATCCTCTGCAAGTGTGAGTGTGTGTGTAACTATAATGGCGGGTTTATAGGCTGAGGAAGCAAAGCTTCCGCCAACACAGAGCTGGTTAATAGGGGGAGAAAAGGCATGAAGGTGAACGTCAAAGACACAGGCGATGAGGAATATAAGAAAGAAGGGAGAAGCATGAGTTATTACAGCAGAGTCTCGGGACTGAATGGGTGGGAGGTGACAAAAGAAAAATGTTAATATCAATTGAAAAAATCTAATCAGTGTTTACCTGTCCCAAGGCACAGAGGTTTCAAAGGACTCCGCAATCACATAGTAGTCCAACCCCAAGTCCTGTGAGCAATACAATATTAGCATTATAATGATGATAAGTGGTCAATCAGTTATGTTTACCTGCACATACAAAAATCAGTATACTGGGGTTGTATAGGCAACTTGATAACACTTACATGCACTGTAACAACCATGTCACTATAAAATCCAGTTCCGGCTCATTTTCTGGCTAGTAATCATCCCCAACCTTATTTTGCAAATGAGTCTCATTGATTTCAACAGCATCATTGAGAGAAAACAGTTTTCTTAGTTGTAGCAGTAGGAAGAGGTTGAAGAGTGTTGCCTGTTCAGGTCTGGAAACTGACCTTTAGAAGCCTTTGAATTAGATTCTTTTATATCTGTAATGATTTATTCTGCTGCTGTCAATGGGATATTTTCTGAAGACAACTTCCTTCTGGACAAATCCACCAGGAGAAATACCCTCCACTGATAACATAAAGCTTTTTGTATGAATAGTGTCACAACAGTCACATCACAGAGCTTTAAGAAGTCCAGTTATACATGTTGGTGGTTATTCGACAGGCCTCTGACAGAAGTGACCTAAGAGAACTCTCCATTGTCATTGTGGCTGCAGCCACTATGCTGTCCCCATGATGCAGACACCTCGGTGTTAGACCCCCTGACAACCACTGTGACCAGATCAAATCAAAGATCTCCCGAGGTCACATTCTGCTGCTTCTCTGTGTTGCTTGCTATCCTATCTGCTGTCAGACCGTGTCACCCCGCCCACCCCACCTGCCCATCAGCCCGGACTGAAAAAGAAACCCAGAGGAGTGACCCACCCGGAGGTAAGCGATGACGAAGGTCAGCATGTAACCCCTTTGACCATTGTCCTCTCCAGCTGCCAGGCCCCTAGAAGCAGATAACAGGGTTAATATTTAACAGCTCTTTTCTCTAAGCTTTGTTGGTCAGACTGCTCCCTCTCACAACAGCTGCCTGGGAGCCTGTCACTCTGACATTGTACAGATCAATGAAGCTATGCTCCATGCATCGCCACAGGTCAGCCACACATCCATCACCTGCAGTGGGTAATCAGATTTTCATCTACCACCCAAACTAATCAGGCCAAGCTCATTAGAAAATCACTATATTGATTTTTGCCCTTCTTCCTGTTTCCAAACACCAGAAGAAAAAATTCCGCGCAGAACCGCACTAATCCATCACTGGCACTTGATCTGATGGGTGATCACGATTTATTTGAAATAATGCAATAAAGCAGAGGCTGCTGCATGTAACTGACAAGTTTCTTATGATTTAATTGCTGGCCATTGCCAGGGCAGTGCTCCAGCTACCTGCAAATCTGGGTGCAGAGCCAAACAGTGAGGCTAACAACAGTAATACATAATCAGTCAGAATCGTCCAGTGAGGAGGACTGAGGATCCCAGATTAAAGTGAAGCTGTAACATACTACTGATTTCTGAATGATAGATTAAATGTATAAAGAATTAAGTGTTTATATTTGAAACAATGAAATATAAACAAAGTCATATTTTTACATTTATGTTAGACTGTCTTTTCTCTAAAATGTTTTAAATATTTTTTATTTTGTGCCAATTTACACACAACATCATTGTTTGTCCAGGGAGAGGGAGCCCTCACTTGTTTCTGCAGTTATCCTCCTGTTTAAAGGGATTTTAGTGAGTTATTCCTCCCTCTATCCAAGAGTTAAAGGCAGAGGATGTTGCACCTTTTACAGATTGTTAAGCGCTATGAGGCAAATTGTTATCTGTATATGGTCTATACAAATACAATCTGACTGATCGAATTACATCCATACTTCTTTTGAGACAAACCTTTTATATTTAGATGGAAACTTAATTTATATATCATCTTTTAATATCTTTCTTTTATTCTAACTTTCAAGAAATAAAATTCTCATGTCTCTTTCATGTGGATCTTATATCAACAACAGGCACAACAATTGCCTAATTTATTTATTTGAGAAGGAGCTGCCCAAACAGTTTTGAGCAGAAATCTGTAAAGTAAAAAAATCTTCTGGTGTAATAAAGCTATGCAAATAGAAAACTGGAAAACGCAAATCAGCACAAAAAACAATAAGTCATTGTAAAACAGAGAGGTACCACTGCAGATGATGACAAAATTTGATTCTCATAGAAAGAAAGGAAGGAAACAGCAGAATCATAAAAGAAGGAGACCAAACATTCACACACATCAATTCTCTTAAAGGACAGCTATCTAGAAATAACTGCCATTTGTTAAATATTAAATAAAACACTCATCAAACAGTGACATTTCACTGCAACAATGTGTTGAATAATAAAAATTCACAGCCATAACCAATAAAAAACATAATTGATGATTATAAGCAGTTGAATGGCACAAAGGTTAACAAATGCTTGGATGAACCCATCTGTGATGCTCGTGTTAAGGGTTTTTAAAACAGGCTCAGGATAGAGAGAACAGTGCTCTCAGGCTGACAGGTAACTGATCTCCACCCAAAAGTCCTCATTGATCCATTTCATGATCAATGACAACAGCGAAGGAAGCACTTCCAGGCTGTGTCCTCTCGCCCTGCGCTGCCTGAGGGGACCTGTGTCCCACTATCACCGCCCACACCACACCTACTTTAACATAAAAGCTGACACGAGGACGTCCACGAGTGATCCATCAATCCACACAGAGACGAACTACTGAGTGGAAGACCAAGTCTGAAGTGTGTAACTGTGCTTCTCCATCCTTTTTCACTCTAATGGCTGGTTAAATAAAAGGGACGTGGACGCCAGTGGCAGCTCCCAATCATGTTCAAAATCCCACCCAACTACGCCTTTCCATTTCTGTTCTCGTACACGGGCTTGATCTGCGAGCAATGCATCGTTCTAAAAAACGGGGGGGGGGGGGGGGAGGCGGGATAACTACTCACCCAAATTTTGCAGCAATGTCATAAACTTGCTTTTCATGCTGCAGGACCTTCTCACGGTCCCCCTCGAACAGCAGGGTGGCCACACACAAGCGGTTGGGGTCGAACCCTTTGAACTGGCCAATAAAGAGTTGGATACATTTTTCATGAAAAAAACCTGCAGCAAGCAAACGGTGTGAAGTTCACTTCTAATTACTTCATTTTTTTTTTTTTTTACCTTGGTGATGTAAAATTTCTTCAAGCCGTCCAAAAAAGATGTGAACATTGAAGATCCTTGAGGCTTCAGGGCGTGACCTGAGAAGAATATCGGATAAAAATCGGCTCTGTTTATTGAACAACAAGTGAGATTAAAAACAGAATATTTTTCACATTCACATTAGTCATACCACGCTCCTGCCAGTGTTCTGAGGAGGGCAAGTCAGTCAGATTTATTTGGGGGTTTCAAACAAAAGGAGGAAAAACAAATGGTAGCATTTGAATAACTTTACAACTGGCCAGTGGCTGCCAGCGACAGAGACTATAAATCAGAAGGTTTCCGAAGGGAAGTGGGGTTGACACGGTGATATCCGTCTTCCTCACCCACACTTTTTGATTTATTCCTGATCGGACGCACAAAAGCGCCTGTGGACAAGCGAAAATGAGGGGCTGGGGCCAATGGGATGGTTATCAATCACAGCGGGGAAGTCACGGGTGATGTCGCCGAGACTTAACAGTTCATTTATTTCCCTCCATGCTCAAGTCTCTTCATCACTTAGTGTCCTAATTGTTTCCATTCCAAAATTTGATTGCAGGTCTTTAGGTCTCTCACAGCCATCATACTCGTTAATTAAATACTGAACATCCAGAGAGAGAAAATTACACCTACACTGTGCATACTTTTCGCTTTTAATTCTCCCCTCGGTGGTTAGGTTAGTTTATCGTTTTTTGCATATCAACACACCCTGCTACTTACTACAACGTTCTCATTTTTCATCTTGTGTATCAAGACAGGCAGTGCTAAATTGTACTTGTAGTCCCAATCTGAAAAAAAGAGCTGTGAATACATCAACTCTCCTTACTCAACAGCCAACATGATTAAAAGAGAGGACAAGCCACTAATAAGCCCAAGAAGGTATCACAGAGCCATGAGTTTTAGTTATTAGTGAAAAACCTGCTCGCTTCATCTTTCCTACTTAATGCTAAGAAGTGCCTACTCTGTGAAAAGCGGAAATATAGTGGAGATAATGAGATCCCTGGAGACTGGGGAACTTTACAGAGATCTCTGGTTATGCCCCATGCATCCCACTAGACCTTAAGAAACAACATTATAAAACTTCAATGGAACAACTACTTAATTTTGGCCCTGGTCATTTTTTTTATCTTGTTCAATTCGTTCAGCGTATGTGTGTGTGTGCAGCTATTTATCTCCAGAAATAATAATCAATTTAACAATTCAGTTCTGTAGAATGTACAATCAATGTATTCTGTACCATTGGCATTCATTGTTCTCCTGTCAGAGCCTGAGGTACACAGTACATCAACGTAACACCGACCCAAACATTGTAGAGAAAAAGATTGTGAAACAAAATGGAACTCTAAATAAACTCGATCACTCTTTTGCTGTTGGTTAAGGGCTGTCATGTGCCACATGTTGCGAAGCTTTTTGATTAAAGCCAGAGATTGTGTTGGGGCTGAAAAGAATTCAGGTCAAATAGGAAGCTCAGTCGTCTAGTGAAGAGTAACCACTAAACATTCAGGCCTTAAATGAGGGTTAGGTTTGGACACCAGATGTAAAGACAGCAGTGATATGGATATAACATGAACAATCTAGCGAAACTTACCAAATTGAAACTGTTTATTATCCATGAGTCGAATAGATGCCGGAGCACACCTCTGGAAAAAAAAGATTAGTTTGTCAGAATGATAGTTCCTGCTAAATAACAGAGAAGGATCTACATGTGGGAATTTACTGACAATCCAGAATTGATGTTGAGGAGAACCAGGGATGTTGGTCATTGCCCAAGTGGGGAGGCACCAGGGTCTTAAGGCAACAGTGATAAATACTTAACCCTAACTCTAACGACAAGTAAAGCATAAAAGATACTTTGATAGGTTGTTAATAAAAAGACAACATGTAGTGTTTTGGCAGTAAAGAATTTCAACATAGGGCTGAGCGATTTGGACAACATTATATACAGGGTAAAAAAAATTAATTTAATAATTATCAATAAAGTATTAAATATTGATAATTGACATTATAAATGTCACATTATGTCTTTAAAGTTAAAATAATTGGCTTATTATTGCTCCTGAGTGAATTTTATGGTTTTAAACTCTTTGTGAGCAGAGGAGCAAAATATTTTATAGATCCATTTTGGGGTTTTACCTTCTCAGTGGGAAGCAGAAACAAAGCACAGCATGGTAGAGGATAGATGAACTTGATACCTGTCTGGCGACCTCCCGGAGACAGGCAACCCCCTGCTCAAAATCCGGGAAAACAACAGAGCCGTATTTCTGATACGCTGGCACTGGACGAATCTTCATGGTTACCTCAGTGACCAGGCCCAAGGTTCCTGTGGAAAATCACAGTGAGAGAACTTAAGTAGAGAGAAGTAAATCCGTTCCCATAATTTACATGGCCTAACCCCCCCCTTAGCGGAACTTAAGGCTGTTTTACAGGGCTCTCGTACACGTCCCTAGGGTTTTTTGGGGGTGACCTTTGTCTCACATTTCACCAAGCAGATCTGGTTTTCTACCACACACTGGGGAGCAACTAAGATTTATCAGCTTTAAGAGCACGAGGAAATAAAGCAGTGCTCTATCAAAGGCAGCGAGAGGCAACAGCAACGGCACACGCACAGGTACAAGGGAAGCCCGGCTGACCTTAAGACCCGCAGAACTGTCGGTCGTTAGCTGCTGCTGCGGAAGGAGTCATATTGAATACCCGAAACAACTCCCCACTCACACTGCAAATGTGTCTGAGATTCATTCTTCTTATACAAGTATCCTAGATGAAAGTAAACTGTAGCTAGGGAGCGCCATTCGTCCATTCCCTTAGCCTGCAACATCAATACTTTTTATTATAAATCATAAGAAGAGAGAGGCTCTGTCAAACAAAAAATTCCAACACCCACGGTTTCATAAGCTGGGACACAATGGAGACTAATACAAGATTGTTCTTTTAAACATTTGCATAATAAAAAAGGGGGAAAATCCTACACAAGGACTGTAAGAAAAGTGGACATAAAGGCCCGGAGCCAGAGCACGGTAAAAGAAAATGTTCAAATCAGTTTGTACCACAATAAATCTCAACAACAAGAACTCTAGTCAGATTTTCATCTTGATGAGAAAACACTAAATAGAGACAATATGTCATAACATCCGAACCAACTACAATAATTAACTACTTTCATTAAAAATGACATATACCTCAGTAAACAGTGTGAATGATCATCATTGACAACAGCAGAGAACAATAGAACATCAAGTCAGCTGACAAACATCAGAGATTTTAAAGAGATGATCAGTTTAAGCATATGTCATCTTACATTTTTTACTGCTTATCCTGACACCAGCAGCTCAGTAGTAATATCAGCGGCTAGCAGCAACTGCTAATGGCAGCTTCAATAACAGTAAAACTGACGTTGCCTCTGCTGTGTTTGTGAGACCACATAAATATTCACACAAAAACCAACAACTGAGGGAAATCCATTTATTTTAACTAGCTTTACTAGCGTATTGTGTGAAATTATTTGATGATTAAAAACACATTATTATAGACATTAAAATCCCAGAAGATAAAACACTATGACGCCTGAAGGTTTGCTTTCATTGTGGTCGTTAAAAATTAAAAAAGTTTAAATTGTTGCTAAACAAGCTCGTCATGATAGTATCCACCTGAGACTATGTATCCCACTATGTAAAACATATTGTGAATATGTATTTTACTCATTTCTATTCTTCAGTTGCCGATTTATGACTTTGCTGTACTTAATGTTTTTATTGCATTGATGAAACTTTATTTCTTTCGATCATGAGGAACATTACAACTAATCAGCCAAGTTTGAATCACAGCTTTCAAGCTGCTGGACAAACTAATGTCACTATACCTTTGCTCACGTTTTTTAACTTGAATAAATGCAAACTTTACGATGTATTAACACTGCACTACAGTCATTTCAGGTAATCCAGGAACAATTCGTCGACTGACAGAAAATAAATGTTTTGATAATCTCAGTTTTTTTCACTTTTGTATAATTACAAATTGATTATATTAGTTTTTTGGACTGTTGCAATTTGCGATGGACATTTAAGACATTGAGTTGGCTCAGGGATTCATCTATTGTGTTAATAAATAAACAAACAAAATGTATCACTGTGAAGTGTATCAAACATTTCCCCTCAGCCTGAATGTTGTTAAATGTGACACTACATGCCACATGCTGGTCCCTAGTGGTCCACTAGAAAACATGTGACTTAATTAGGTTTTAGAAGAGAAAAATTGCTCCTCCCTTCTGATAATGGAAAGGAGGAGTCACAGAGGGAGTGAGAGACGAGGGGGAGAGAGAGAGAGAGAGAGGGAGAGAGAGAGAGAGAGAGAGAGAGAGAGAGAGAGAGAGAGAGATTAGTGCAAAGGGGAGGAGGTAAAGGGAGGTAAAAAGAACAGCAAGGTCAGAAAAACATTGTCCCTTGGGTGAATGAAATGCAAAGAAATGCTGCAGTGCAACTTAAGCATTCTTATCCATGACTGGAGGTATTAAACCAAACTCATTTTACACGATAAGTTTTTGTAGAAAGGAATATAAAAAAACTTTAGATAAAAAAAGCTTTGAAGGCTACGTCGACAACTGTGAAACCACCAATTGACAATCAAAAAATTGACAAAACATGAATTGGCCTCACAAACAAACATTTCATCCTCCATGTTTAAGGAGTATAGAGGACAAAGGGATTATCATTGATTATTCTAATCATCCATTACACTGGTTGCAGTGAGGGAGAAGAAAATACTTTGCATTCCGGATACTTTGAGGTCAGAGAGATAGAGAGACCCTGTTGTTGTGCTGTGAATTAAAAACGGGAGGTTTCACAGTCATTTCCAACTAAATGGATGCGTTCCACTTAATATGCAGAGCGGATGTGAGGGTTTTAGAGTGCTGCTCAGTTGTTGTTGTTGTTGCTGTGGCCTACTGTCAGAATGCAGGATGGGATTTCTGGGGTGAGGAGATAGATAATTTTAATGAAGCCGAGCGTTGGTATGACCTCTCAGCTCGAGTGCTCAGCCTCCCAGAAGAACATGCCCTCCCACAGTTGTGTGGTCCTGTCCCATCTCTACATATGCACCATTCCCCAACAGCAAAATCACCATCAAATGTTCTATTATACATACTCTTAAATGAAGCAATATTAATATATCATTATTACTATGATTCTAAGTTATAATTAATAAACTAGACATTTAAAAGATTCTTGGACTACAATTACACACCCACATTGCTGAATGTAAAGCTCAGCTTTTAGAGACCTATTTTTCCAAGTTTTAACACTTGAGAATCTGACATTAGACTCACCCATTCATAACACTCTTCATATTTTAGGATTTTATATAAGGAGGCAGATGCAGAACCCTGGTGTAAAGTCCTGAGTTCAGTGATGTCACTCTCCTTTAAATCTTCATGTCAGAGAAGTAAGATAAAGGGAAACTCGAAAAAACGGTATATAACCACATGAAAATATTTCAGGCATTTAAAAAAAAATTCTATTCATAAACTTATTAAGTGTGTGCTGACTGAAACAAAATGAAAAATAAATGTGGCTGACTTAACATAAAGCAACCCAAACATGACAAAGGTCAGCCAAAATTAGATGTCTGACTAAGACCAGTTTAAACAGGTCTAGGTTGACTCACAGAGTGGCTTATACTGTATAACTCAGAGTTAACCACAAGTGTTGTGAGGAACTAAATTTTGCTCTTCTGAAATAGTATTACTAGTAATATAGCAATAAATAAAAACATTATATACAATATGTGATTTTGATCTTACACTGGTGTTCTCATGGTACTGGAATCATTTCTAATGGGTACAAATGGAGACTTCTGCTCTGATCCAAGCCCAGTCAGGGAGCAGATTGCTGAGCTTTGTAGGGCAAATATAAAGTTTGTATCCACAGCTGTTTAACATAACGATGCCAAGAGTCTCTGAACCTCCTCATTATGTAGGGGGGAACCTGGCATATGGCAGTATTCTCTGTGGATGTTCACAAGGACAGGGCACTGCAGATGGGGTGGGGAGGACACTGGCTGGTTCCTAACTAACACCCCTCAGGATCACGTCTTCACGAAAGCCGGTTAATGAGTAAGAAACCCTGTAGCATGAGAACCGTCCTGATGTTACCGTTTTATCGCAAAGATTTGACAGACCCACGTTAACACACAACCTCAAACACGTGCTCCGGTGTACTGAAATCACATGAGAGCGGTGGCAAACCTTCTGAGCCCAGGATGAAGTGGTGAATATCTGGGCCTGTGGACATGCGTGGGCCTTGACAGCTCTTTTCAATTACACCTTGAGGGGTCACCATCTTTATGTGGACGACCTATTCAGGCAGAAAACAGCAAGAAACAATTTTTTACCAAATATTCAAGTGAAGCATAATTTTCTTTCAGTTCTACAAATGTTGAAAACTGAATTTGGATACTGTAATGTGTGCCACATGTTTCAACATATTTAATGACTGATACTGTGACCACTGCATTTCGAGGTGAGGGTAAAGTCCAAAACACTCTCGCTAATAATAGTTTTCCTAATTGTTGTACAGTAACGGCTGTGTCCTGACTGATCTGGAGCAAACATGAGCAGGAAGGTGAAAGGTGAGGGTGGGACACTTACCAGATCTTCAATGTTGCCGTAGACGTTCTTCTTCATGCCCGATGCTCTGGTTGCGACCCAACCCCCCAAGGAGCTGAACTCCATGGAGTCAGGCTCATGCCCTGTACAGTAGCCACTCTCATTAAGCTGTGAAGAGAAAAGGGAAAAAATTTGCTTTCGTAGTTACAATAAACATGAGCCTTAAATGTTTGGAAAACAATCTCATTGTCAACCCACAAGAATGTTTTAGTAACAACTGAAAAGAAAGAGCAAGCAATAGAGAAAAAAATGTAATTGCTACTCTGCAGCTGAATTTCACTGCTCTTGTTATGCTGCAATGCCAAACCCCAGATTTTATGGCCTTGAAGATTTTTTTTACAAAAGCCTAAAATAAACGGCGCGGAAAGACAGAGCATGAAAAGACGATGAAGAGAGATCAGTGCAGTTTTGAGCTGTGTCAAATTCCACTGCCTGACTGGAGCACTGATCTCATATGAAAAATGATGGCTGCACACTTCCAGGGGACACGTTTCAGCCTTTTTTATTCATACAAATAAAATGACAATTATTCCTCAGGGGTCATTCAGAACCCCACACATTCTCCTCAAGGCAGTCCAGCCCCCGAAGGATTGTTTCTGCACGCAGAAACATTCAATAGTCATAATAGTAATAATAAGGATCTTAAAGCACAACAACCCCCACCAGAAGCACAATATGGGGGTGAAATCAGGCCCTGTTTTATCACAGCACTCCCCTGGAAGGCAGTTTATAATGCAGACCCATCTGCTCCATCAAAATGGCCCAGTCTAAATGCAGAGGTGGAGTCTGCTTTAGATGCAGCTCACGCATTCCTCTACATCAAACGCCCGCTCCTTCTCCATTTTTCTGAATTAGCTTGATGGTGCCATCTGCTCATGACCACAGCCCCACTCTCTAATCTCCCCCCTTCAGCACTCTGCTCCCGTCTCAAACTCCTGCCCAAGCCCTGTTCCATCCTCTGAGCAAAGAGTACCAAGGTGACTGAGCACGGACAACCTGCATGTGAATGGTCACACAGCTCGACTGCTGGCACATTCTACAGTAACGCAAGCTCTTTCGGGTGATGAACATGAATATATATGAGCAGTACTTACTAGTCTCTCCAGATCCTGACCGATGATGCCAGCTTCCACATGGGCCGTTAAATTTTTCTCATCAATCCACAGAATGCGGTTCTGCCATTAAAAATAAAACAAAATTCTGTTATTACAATATAAAAAAAATACAATGTTACGTTGTTTGTATCATTTGCAAACATGAAAATCACACCATTCGTTTGACGTAGGTTAAAGGATTAAAACATTTTTTTTGTTTAGCACCATGTCCGTCATCTGAACTCTAAACCTGCCGACATCTGTTATGTTGACTTAAAATATCTCTGATATAAACACTGCCCTCGACAGCAGTCCACGCAGACAGTCCCTTGGCATTTTGCTCACAATACAGAAAGTTTCGCTGCAGTGTGTCCTTCCAGTCTGACGGTCACATGTCTTGAGGATAAATGTGTGCAGAGCGGCTAGGGGACAGAGGAAAGGGTCGGTTTCCTCAAGGTTAAACTCAATTTAACATCTAATTCTATATATGCCACTTATTTGGGCCGTTGGGCACTTGGCCTACCCCTACCTGCAGGAGGCCATTTCACACCTGCCATCAATTATTCTCCAGAGGCAATAAACTTTATGTTCCTACCATACTGCTCCTTTCATGTGCTTCCACTGGAGCCACCCCACCTCTGACCCCTGACACAGAACACTGGTCACTGGTGTCTGTGGCTCCAAACCCAATGACTGGTGGGCTCGCGGCATCCAGACAGCTTATATATCACCTCTGTGTGCGTCTGGATCAAAGGGCCGTACTGTACTGGTGACAATATTCACCATTTCATGTTATAACCAATGAAACGGTATCATGTTCACTGTGAGGGCAGTGATATCCACATTAGATTAATGGCTGATGTCGAAGAAACATAAATGTGCCTAAACTGCACATTAAATACACACTGGAGACATTTTTTGCTTTCAAAATTAGTAATGCATTCCTAATATATAAAAAGATATTCAGAAAAAAAAATACATGTTTAAATATGCATGTTTTTTCATGTTATGACAAAATATCCCTCTTAATTCATCGCCTGGTGTATCTGAGACTGAATAGTGAAACTGAATGAGTCTTTCTTCAGACCATTATAAAACCAGTTGCACCAGTGTAATACAAGTTAAAACATGAGCCCTTCAGTTACCTGCTTTGAAAAACGATTTAATCACAGTTAAGATGGTGTCAAAGCATGTTGAATTAGTGCTATACTATGATCGATTTTGAGGCTACTTTGTGATAGTGTTATGTAACATTACATTATATCGATGGCATATGATTTTAATTGTTTGTCACTCTTCATTTACATTCATGGGAAATGAAAACTGATCATCTTTCATATAATGTAAGCCAGTACAATGATGTCTCTTTCCCAGTGATAGTTTGTTAAAACTTATATATCAGATTGCATTTCATTTTATTTTCGGTTTTCTCATCATTAGTGCAGATCAACACTTGTGACATATAGCAAGCGTTTACATACCATCTGTGAGGTGTCCAGAGAAACAATGGAGCGAGTTTCCTCAAGGGGGCACTCTAGAGCGCTAGAGACACTCGTCCCTCCTGAGAGAGAAAAACAGGAGTATGAGGAGGCTTAATGGTCGAGAAGTCTTCATACCGACCATTTGAATATATTGGACCCTGGTTTCAGATATTTAAACACACACATAGAGTATACTGTATTCGGTATATGTACACACAACTACCTTCTATATCCTGCACAAGCAGAGGCTCTGGCATCACATATTTATATATGTATATGTAAAGCTATGTCTGGGTACCAAACCTAAATACTTCCTGCTTATAGACAGAAATATGCCTGTAGCATTGACTATAAAAAAAAAATGTTTGTGCAGTGTAAACAGTCGTTTGGATAAAATTATTCTTTGACAGGAAATGACAAGGACACTTTTATTGATATTCATGAACCAGTTCACAAACTCCTCTAATACCATATAAGCTTAAATGTTGCTCTTATACCATAATATTATAGTTAACAGCAATACAAGATATGACACAGTGCATTATATAACTGGTTCATTCATATGTGGTTTCATTAACAGAAAATCAATTTCACGAGCAGGGGATGGGCAAACATAATATCTTCAAGAGCATTAAATGTAAATAAACATCTAGGATCTTATTAATGTTATTATGCTGATTAGAAACTTTAATGTCACGACTCACCTCCAAATGGTATCAAACAAACATTATGTTTGCACGCCAGTTCCACAATTTTCACTACATCATTGTGGCAGTCTGAA
The DNA here is from genome assembly GCF_947347685.1 of Pleuronectes platessa. Taxonomy (NCBI): domain Eukaryota; kingdom Metazoa; phylum Chordata; class Actinopteri; order Pleuronectiformes; family Pleuronectidae; genus Pleuronectes; species Pleuronectes platessa. Next base: position 12,527,186 of record NC_070639.1, read on the forward strand.
AAAAAAAAACCATAATTTTGAAATTAGAAAAGGGAATTTTGCCATTTATTGCGTTCATAAATTACAAGTGCTCATAATAGCAGGAGTCAACACATTGTAAAGGATATAAAATATGGCACAAAATGCTAAATATATACAGAAGACAATAAACAAATTTATATGGCCTGGGCCATAAGAGCAGGGGACTAGGGGAGAGGCGGGGCGCGTTTTGATTTGCCTGATGGTTGTGATTTGCCCGGGGCTTTCCTTAGGCGGAGTCAGACTGCATGAAGCTATGCTCTCTGGGGTGAGATGTGCAGGATCAATACGAGCCCGCTTCAGCCAATCACGAAGCCCGCATCCATTCACAGCGGAGTGGTGAGTGAGTGGGAGGAGTAGCGATACCCACCTACATGGATGTGCATGACTGGCCTCAAGTGCTTTTGGAGGCAGTGAGAAATGCCCGTGTTCTAATACATTTTGCCATCCAATTAAACACACAGCGTTGGCTTACGGATTACAGTTCAACAAACTATACCTCCACTTAAAATACACAGCCTGACTTGGAGGGACTTGTGGGGAATGCAAATTATAGGTCAAGATATCTGTTAGAAGGATCATATGAGAGAACATTTGCGAGGTCAGTAAGATAAAGATTTGGTGCCGTAGCGGGTGAAACAGTCTACAGTTGCTTGGTGATTTGCTGCCCATTTGGGAGGCTGCTAATCAAGTTTCAACCATCAGTCAACACTCATTTGCATGATAAAATAGTGCCAACCATAACAACAGAAATCCAATCTCAGAATCATAATTCATGGGCGAACTGTGCAAGGAGCAGACTGTGGAGTATTGGGTGTCAACCATCCTCCCCCTGACACTTCTTATTAAGCTTTCACTCATACATTTTAATATCGCTTCCTCTGCTGAGATTAACCCTTTAAATCACCGCAGCCAGTCAGGGGGATCAGTGATGCTATGTGGGAGGAGAATAAAAAAAAAAGAGAAAAACAGATAACACAGCTTCTGAACTCACTTGGCCACACCACCGTATCTGGAACTCGACCAATTTTCCCTTCTCGGAGGGGAAAGATCTCGTGTAAGCAATGGCCTGAAAGAAAACAAACGAATGAGAGATCAAGCTCATCACAAATGGATGTGGATATTGCTAAAATTTTTAATCTAGAGTTACATAGGTTGTCGTGTACGAAAAATAAAAGGTTGAAATGTGATATTTTTTATTATTTTTTGGGTGGGGGGGTGAAGAACCTGACTTACCGTTAGCGCGAAACACTCTGTCCTCTGCATCGTGAGAGAAGGGAACACCTGTGGATTTCAGCTCTTCGACGAAGGCCTCATTAAGATTGGGAGGCTGCACAGCACTGCTATTCAGAATGTTCTGAAACAAAACAAGCCATTGTGGTCATGAACTCTGACTGAGTGCCCTTCTTTACCGTACACTGAGGACACAATAAATAAACAGGACATTTACTCACTGTTGCGGGGGATTTATGGTGCACACTGGCTCCAAATGTGTTTTCAAACCAGTCTTGCAGACCAGGGAGGATCATACCACTTAGCCTATACCTGGATTGTGTAAGATATGAGACATTCAGTGAGGATAATCAACTTTAAATCCAAATCCTGAACTGAAGATATATTTTATTGCTTGACTGGTCATTTGTACTTGGAAATCCCAACCTGTGTCTAAAAGAATAGAGTGTGACGGTTGAGACCAGCGAGGTTATTAGGCAAGCAGAGCAATAGTGACAGGCCTTTCCATGTGACCGCTCTCGCCATCCCTTGCATAATTGTGCTGCTGGCACGGCCTGGGCCAGCCTATCAGAGGACTGTGGTGTGCCTTTGTCCAAGAGACCATGAAACACACCCCAGAATGAAAAAAGCCTCTGTCACATTGAGCGCAGAGGAGGAGAGTACCATCTTTGACATTCACTGAACTGTGCCCCGGCCTCAGTCACTGTACACCACCGAAGGTAGCTTTTCAGTTGGAGGGGGGAGCGGGACAGTTTGTGGCGACTGCTCGAACAGGAGGAAACCATTTGCTGTGCAACATCCTGTTCAGCGCCAGTCATTAGTCAAAATGCATCCTCTTGTACCCTGTGCCATGTCTCTGTGTGTACAATTTGACAGGAAAGGCACAGTCGTATGTCATGGTTAAAATGTAAAGACCTTTTCTAATTCTGCTCTTGTCATGATAGACGAGGATAAAGGAGCAGAGAGCGACAGTCTTTGTTATATTTGTTGAGTTTGAGGAACATATGGCTTTGTTTCTGCACACCCACAGACAATCAAACTTAATTGTGTTTTTTTTCAAACTCTCAGTGAAAAAAAACTGTGTTTATCCCAACCTGCCCAGAGACACGTAAATAATTACAAACATAATATGTTCAATTTTTTAACAGATTGGAGAGGGTATTCTGTTAAAAAACAACAGAGTTTGGGAAAGCTGAAAATCCCATCCAGTGACCTTCTCAGATGACAATTAACAGTTCAAATGCCAGCCACAAGGTGGCAGTAGCACCACATTGCTGTAAGCGTAGGAAGGCGACAGCAACTGGATTTCAAAAAGCTGGGTTCACAGTATGGGCTGTCAAATTGTTCAAAGCAGAACTACAGAATCCAATCACACCAAGTGTGAATGCTGAAGCTTAACACGGCTGTGCTGAAACTAAACAGAATCTGTTATTAATTGATGTCTGTAAGTATGAAATGTAGAATGTGGTGTAACCTACCTTTTGCCGGTAAATTCTGTTTGACCTTTCTTATTGAAGATGAACTTTGTATCGTTATATCCCCAGCCATTCCATTTCATAATCTCCTGCCTGTGGAAAGGTAAGTATTGGCACAGGTTGACTTAAGAACTCACAAGCCTTACATTAAGGTTAAGACATGACATGAAATATCATGAGAGGTAGTTACAAAAACACATATGAAGGTTATTCCTTGGGGCGGTAACCCGCTCAAATTCGTAATTTGCACCACAGTCCCTCTGGGCTGTTATGAGATAGTATAAGCAATTCCCCCAGAGATAAAATAATAAAATAAGAGACAGTCTTTCTTAACAATCTGATACTTCATGCTGATATTGGAACAACCCGACCAATGGCATTGAGAAAATATTTCAGTCATTTGTTGTTTTATTCACATGCATTTGAATCGTATAAGGCAGGGCTTGCTATCAGTTGGCAAATTTACAGTAGGAAAGGCAGCAGACCGGCACACCTCAAATATTCCCTAGTGGTGCTCACGACTAAACTACAATCTGCAGGCAGGCTCGCAAACAAACAGCTCGTTGACATAGCCATGGAGAAGCAGAAGGGACACATTCAAACAGCATATCAATCAACCGAAGAAGCTACAAACTCTCCCTGTGCCGTTTCCCATTTAACGCACTAAAATATTTCACATTTATGACACCTGGCAGGCCGTCTTATCCAGAGCTGCTTTGAATACCGCTCAGTGTTTATGATCAGGTCCCAGCGTATGCCCTGGTCTTAGAAACTTCAGCTAATCATTTAGCACAGAAATCCACTTAAATAGCACACAAGCATCAGGTCTCAGCTGTGAAAGCAATAAACACACTGGAATGCAGCCAGCAGCGACTAAAAGGTGTTCCCCCAAAATGGCTGAGCTCAGTATCCAAAGACGTGGAATTTCTCACACAAATGCTACTATGCTATTAGGGAGGGATATTCCAAGGTAATGACCAGCAGCATAACCAAAGCATAACCACTGTCTGTGCTGTGACACTGTACAGAGCTTGCCCACTGTGCTTGGACCCGCTGCAGCTCGACCACCACTCAGAGCAGCCATAACTCATCATGAGTCGCTCGGGATGGGATGCTAACACAGTGGCGTAAAAGCCATAATTAAGATTAATACCTGCCAAAATTGAGTTTCCAATAAATTTAGAGAGGGAACAGGAATGAGAGTGACACACCGAGTCACACTTTAATGAATCCTCACCACCACGGATGTGCTGTCATAGGTGTAGAACATACTGACTAAAAATGAATCAATATATGGGCCAAGTACTTGGCAAGGTCAGCGGGTACGGACTGCCATTACAGAGGGACTATTTCAGGCCATTAGAGAGGTTCTGATTAAAAACACAACAGACGTGCTAAGGATGAGGATGTCCTGTCAAAATGAGCTTTTCACAGTCTGTGTGCATCTAGACTTTTTCACCATAAAGGTGTTTTGAAGGGAGGTCTTCCTTGTCTGAGGGTGTATTAAGATATACAGCTAGGGAAAACCTTTTTGATTCATTTTTTCCATCAATACCAAAACACTAATGTATTCCCAACATTGTTATGTATATTTTTGCACTATTTTTGTAAAGTGCGATGCCCATAATGTGCGAAAGTTGCATTTCAAACGTAAATTATGAAAACATAAATTGATTCATATGATCTTCTTTGGAAAGAAAGACTTGAAAAGTTGTATATAATGTCAATCAGTCTTGATATTAGCTGAGAAGTGAACATATACAGTTGATATCTTTATTGCTTTTATGCGTTATTACACTATTACAATTCAAAATACCTCTCAGAAAAATGGAATACAATTCAACAAAACCTGTAGCAAGCTTTAGCAAACTGTATGTAATAAACTGTTAATATTACATATGTATTCCAAATGAAAACTATGTGGAGACCACTTATCCAATGCATCAGTGGTGGTTTCACTAAATGGGATATTATCTTAACCAAAATGCCTGTCAAACTGGAACTGAAACCACATACTAACCAACAAAAGGGTGTCAGTAGAGAAGAGGTTGAGTGAGGAGGACTCCTGGTACCTTCACAAACAAGTGGTAGGAATTAAAGCAGAAAAAGAAAAAGAAAACAAGTGTATGGATTGTTTTTAAGAATACACTAACCTACAAGGATCTTTGCTTTTTGATTTGTTTTTAAAGAAAAGGCAGGTGCGCCAAGCAACAGCCACTGAACTATTTCACTGTTTTCCTGAACTATCCAACTGTTGCTGATATAAAACAAATGACAGAAGTCCAGCTCGTCATCTGGAAAGGGGGGGGGGGGGGGCTTCAGCATTCACTGTGTTGTCCAGACCGGAAAAGAACAGGATGACTTTCTCAAGGCCCAAATCCCCAAACCATTGCTTGTTGTTTCAGACTGACAAACCAGCACGGTGTGGTAGAGTCCTGGACAGTTACATCACCAGTGAAGACAGAAGGTTCACTCCTCACACACATCTGGAAATGATGACTTCCGTAATAACATGTAACTACTACTACTACATGCATCCGGTGCAACAGCCCGAGCAGCCGATGTACAGCTATTGAGTGATGAAGCTGGTGACGTAGCGGTCGTATCAGTACGTGGCATGAACTACTATAATAAGCTGTTACCATGTCATCACCATTAGTAGTAGTAGTAATTTCAGTAACGATTACAGTAAGGCCTGTGTGTGACATCTACGGTAAGAGCTGCGCGTAACACTGATATTCACAGCAACAGTTGTGCGTAATATAATTTACACTTACAGAGGAGAGTCAGAGTGACAGCTGTGAGTCACATTAACACGTAACGGGGTATTGTGCAAGGTCTCGTACGTAAAATGTCGCCAAATCTCGATTCAGCCACTTTCTTGTGTGAAAGCAACAGAACATACTGGAACCAGGGAGGCGACGCTTCTGTTGTAGCAACTAAATCATAACTGACGCTGACAAATAACACAGGACAAACAAAATGGTGAGTTATGAGCCACATGAAGGAGGTTGCGGCTGAGACAACTTGGGAGGAAAGTCGACCACGCCAACGTTAAACTGTGGGTAAACCCAGCCGCACCCACTGAAATGAATGGCTCCTCTGTTGGGTTAGCTAGCAGGCTAGCTGCTTTAGCCGTGTCCCCCTGTGTTATGTGTGTGTTTTAAAGATGGAGGGAGCCGGTGTGTCAGTGTGTGTCATCCCCGGTGTGTTTTTTCAGCAAGAGCCGACAGCTGTATGACTTATTAACGATCTAAAGCCACAGAGAGAGGACTCGTATCCGCCGATCCATCACAGCCCTGTACCTTCTCCGGGGCACCGTCTTCCCCTCAGCGGAGGCGTCGGACTCGCTCTGCGGGGCTTTGCACTCCGCGGCCCGGACGGCCGAGTCCTCGTCCGCCGGCCTCCGCAAATGTCCGGCGATGATCCTCAGTCTCTGCTGTGCCACCCGCTGCCTGTCAGAGCCGCCGCCGCTGCCGTTGGCCGCCATGCTGCTTCCGTGTTTGTGAATGGGGGGAGCGGATCCATGAGTTGTCAGAGGTCAGCACAGGGAAAGTGCTCCGCGTTCAGGGCCCGTCGGAAATAACAGCTTCAAATGACCACAGCTGTGTCTATAGACCTCTAAACTGGATTGTTTCTCCTTTGCCAACTCTGGATTTTACATATACATTATAATACAACATATTATTAATTCAAACATGGAGTTATTTTATTGTGATCTTAACCTTGTTTGGATTATTTCTAATCCTGTTTCTTATTGTTTATACATCTTTTCCTGTCTTAATATGCTCTTTGCACTTTATAGCTGCATTTTATACAATGAAAAGTTCCATACAAAGTCTTCAGCTGTAACCATATCTGTTGCCTTATAAAAATAATAATTACACATATGTTCAAAGGCTGTTATGCATTAGATTAGATTTGAAATTGGGGACTGATTAAATTATTGGTTAATTAATCCAGTAGACGATAACTATTAAATAAAAAGTCAACTCATTCGAAAAACCCACAATGAATAATGGCAAAACCTACCTTTCCTGGTTTTAGTTTTTTCAACTTGTATAAGGACAAATATATTATTGTTGTTGTTTATTTTCATATGTATATAACAACATATTTTTCACATCTCTCAATGTTAAATATTCTCATGCATTATCTTCGTTTCATTCTAAAAAGAGCTTTAAAAATAAGACAACAACTGCCAGAAGAAAAACCGAGCAGCTCCTGAATGCACCAGTTTACCTGTTTCCCAGGATGCTTTGCGGCGTGCGGCTGGGTCACAGACGTTATAAAAAGGGCTGGTTGCATATTTTTCATTGAGGAAGGAATTTAAAGCCAGTTTGTAGAGTTGTAAAGTGTAGAAAGCAGAAATTCAACTCTTTTAGTGTTAACACTTAAAGCTGCCCTACAGGAAAGTAGGTCCAGTGCAGAAAATAGATTTAAACAGGTAAAAAGTACATTATTAATTTAATCAGTTATCCATTTGTTCAAAGTGTTCACCCTGTTTATTGTATATTTAAGTATTATATTGTATATTTAGGTTAACATGAACTAAAGCTGAGGTAATAACAGATCTATTGTTTAAGACTAATCCCCCTTTTGTCTGCCACATATTTAAGCCATAATTGGTCTGACTCATTTAAAAGCAAAATCATTAAAGTGTCAAAAATCATCACGTGTTTGTTTTTTATTTATGCGTAAATTCATAAAGACAATCAAGAGTAGACTGATTCAATGGGAGTTCACTGTTTACCTTTCTGCCTCACCTCCAGGGAGTCACCTGACACGCATGTCTACTTCTTCCATATGGCACACAGCAATGCTCTTAAAGTGACATTTCCCTCAGAGTCACAGTTCACAAATGATGAGAAACAGTGCCGCTAAACTGTAGAATACAAATGATGTGTGGTTGGATTATCAAAAAAAGACAGAGACTGTGATAAAATGCTTAAAAACAGGGAGGAAACTTTATTTGAAAATAAAAAAATGTCATTTACAAACAAAATTCATCAACAATCATGCTGTAAATTGAAATGTCCAGATGTTTGACGGATCTTATTTCCCAGTGGTTCAAAGCCTTAACTCCCAAAACAAAGTTCTGTAATGCACTGACTGCAGGCAGCTAGAGTCTGAGTGTATCACAGAACTTTATTTGGAAAGCCACAGTGCCACCTCATAGGTTTGTCCTTGTGTCGAGCCACTTATCCTCCTCATGACCGGGTGCTCCTTTAACCTGCAGTAAGCAAGGGGAAACAGGACAACCATTTTGGATTATCTTCTTTCTTTACTTGACTTTAACACAAAATGTACCGCACAATTGTGCAAGAAGACATTCCCCCTATAGAATGAGACCGGTTAGAGCAGAGTGCTAAATGTAGCCGAGACTTGAATGCTTGGCTTGTGAGTGGGCCTACAGGGAGGCTCGCTGCAGAGCAGGTAAAGCCGACCATATGGAGACTTTTTACACATGTGTCAACTCACTACAGCAATTATCCAACGGCTTGATAGCATTTGTGATTGTTTAATAATAAATCCTGCAGTGGAAAAACATCCTAAAATATATCCACTTACCTCAATAAGCACGACCATCTGGATGGTTGCAAAGTTAACTTATTAACCAATCTCTACTCGAGCTGACATGAGTGAAATGTCCAGTTTGGAGGATCCTCCTTTAAAGGGGGTTTTATTTCACTCTTCTACCAGCGTGTCATCCATTCTACCTGTTGCGCTTAGTCAACTTTGTGAATTGAACAGGCCCTGCATGGAGGGTGAGTGAGCTCAGCACGAAACAATGCAGATGGATATGATCGCAATGTGGAAGAGTGCTGAGGGCCAGATGAGCTCCTCACTTCTGTCACCTTTGGAAGGCAGCTGCTCTTCAACAGCAGTCAACTTTGCGAGTGCAGCACAAGGGAATAAAATGACACCCCATTACGAGCAGGAGGGTCACAGTGGTCGTGCAGCAGAGGTGATATGAAGCAGGAAAAGAAAGTTGTGCAAGTCATACTGTACCTGGTGGAGGTATGGAGGCGTACGGGGGAGCAGCTGCAAGCCAACACGAGGGGGGCAAACAGTCTGGATGATTTAAGGGGGGAAAAATGCAAAAAAGCTGAGGAGCTTGATCTGCTGCTGATCCACCGTGGCTGGGTTCATGGTGCAATCCGCCCGGATCGTGTCGGTGGTGCGGGACTTGCAGCGCTGCCCTGGTCGGTGAGGTGATTCACTGCTGCCGCTGCCGCCGCCGCCGCTTCCACCTTTTTCTTCTTCTTCTCCCCCCCCTCGGTCCTGTGCAGTTCACTATATGCAGCTGGAAGAATGTCGACGTGGAGCTGCCAAACGTGAACGCGTGATCGTGAGCGCGCACGGGGGGAGGGAGGGAGGGAGCGAGGAAGGGAGGAATGGGGGGAGGTAGAGTCGAGGCTTTTTTGGTGTAATTTCACGCAGTGGCACAGTCGAGCTGCACTTCAGTGTGAGCCTCTCCACACATACGTGTTATGACAGACCCAGCCTCTCCGAACACACTTTAAACTGCAGCTTGATCTGACGCACGAGGTGTCACAGTGGACCAGGTTTGATCAACTTCCCAAAGATTCTCTTAAATAACTGCAGCCTGATCTGTGAATGACTGAAAGCGAGGCCATTTAAAGTGTACAACTGGCCTGTCTACCAGTGTTCAACGTATTCGGATCCTTCCCTCCAGCTAAATCAACAGTACCACAATAGAGATGTTGCAAGTAAAGGGCCCCCAGCATTCAAAGAAGTGAAGTGTAATGAACAAAATGTCCTGAAAGTACCAACATTAGAAATATTCATCAAGTGTTAGTGAGACGTAAAGGCCCACTATAGCACTAAGTAACACTGTTAAGAAAAGTGTTGAATAAATAAAGTTATTATCACTTTAAATGATATAACTAAATTGTTGTTTCCTGATACATCCGTGTTTGTATAGCTTCAATGTAGTAGTATTCTTACTACTAACCATTTTATTGTCATATATAGTTTGTCAGTTTGGATCATTTGATAAACCTATCATGTGTTTTGTTTCTAAAATCTTAAAATCACCTGCAGTACCTTAACGGTATGCCGTCAAATAAATGTCGATTGTTAAGCAAAATGTCAAACATCTCCTTTCTAAATGTAAAGGAAAGTACCTCAATCAAATGAAATATTAAAATATACAGCTATCAAAGACGCTGCTTGATGGAAATTACATATCTTATTCTTAAGCGTAGTTTCAAGGTACTTTAAATACTGTCACTACTTTCTGGGAAAACTGTACTTTTTACTTTTCTACTTTTATTTCACAGCCACACTCTTATTTGTTATTGCCCATGTTAAGATTGTATATATATAAAACAATATACATATGATCAATAACTGAAAATAACATGCTGCAAATGTATACAATAAACTAAAGAGCAGTTAAAATGAGCTCCATTAACTACCACATTTAAGTGCTCTTACAAGTAAATGAATCAATAATGATTATCCTAAATATGATGCAAAAAAGTACTACTGAATTAGTATTGAGTATCTCTACACTGCTGTACTTGTACTTGTCATACTTCTTCCTCCCCTGAGTGACTTTTGACTTTTCACGGGGCATTAGGGCCCCAGGGGCCTCCAGCTCCACACTGGTCTTGGTCACCAGCAGGGGGCGCTATGCACCAAACCAAACCCTAAAGATGACAGAGTTGAAATTTAAATGGAAACGTAGTTTTTAGATTTATTACGATTCATGAGCTAGTTTATTTGCAGATAGAGAATTAAAACTGCTTCTCATATAAAATGCAGGACAACAATGGTTTTCACTTAGAGTAACAAACTACTTTGTTTAATCATTTCACTTTATTTATAATCACATGGGCGCTCACGTTTAAGGGTCGTTATATAAACATGTATATAAACATATAAAAAATATATATATATGTTGTGTAGTGTTTTTATTTGTAAGACGTCTGCTTCCTGGCTGCCGTGTGCGCTCTGCCCAGCGGGCTCGACAACGCATGCACACCCCGAGCCTCATCTCCAGCCTCATAGGCCGGAGAGAGGGGGACGATCCCGGCTGCGCAGCTCGGTGGGCAGGGCCTCGGCTGCCGTGATGTTCATTAGATTAAGAGGAAGCAATATTTCCCTCAGCTCAGCTGCTGCGACGGACTCTGTAGACAGACCCGGGACCGCTCGCCATTTTTAATCCAGCGTTTGGGGAATAATACGCACACGTTTACCGGCCAGAAGGCGTCTCTTCACGGCGGGACATATCTCCATGATGCTGGAAATGGAAGTGATGCATCCCAGCCAACAGGTAAAGGCGCAGTTTGTCATAAGGGGTCATGGGAGGCGGTGAGGGGGCTGACACGGACCTGCTGACTGTCTTATAATGTGATCTGATAGGGAGACAGCTCAGGTAAATATCTCTCACCAGTATAAAGTGACAGCCTGGTTATAGCCAAGATCAGACATTATTATATAAGAGTAACAGCTCTGATATGGACAACACCATAACAACCCCTTGTGTTACAGGGTTAAATGAAGATATGTTGAGTTTGTGCCACTTTCGGTTCTACTTGTCATCAACTTGTGACGTTTTCCTTCAGTAACTAAAAGACCTGCTAGAATTAAAAAAATACAAATATGACTGATTATTTCCTTTCATCCTGACAAGTTTGGTAAGTCAGGAAAAACCTCTCTGGGATTTCTCGTAAATGCCCCCCCCCCCCCCCCCTTCTTTCCCCTCCTGCCTCCTCCCAGCATGTGACCCCATGTCTAATACACACAAGCCATTGCATTGTGAATGATTTCTTGTAAAGGCCGCACTGTTTCCTCTGTCCTCGCTGTTTGTTTTGAAGTTATGTATTTTATCACATGTCCCGTCGAAGAACCTTGTCACCGCAGTGTAGACTCGTGTTCGTACAAACCGAATGAGGTGTAGATGATCCTTCCTTTCGGTGGAATCTGATCTAAGAAAATGGACGTGCCTAGTGGACTGAGGAGACCCTGAGGGGGTTGTTTTGGAACATGTGTTTCATCACCTGTGGTCATGGCTGGGTGAAGGTGTAATCAACTCAAGCCCCACTTGAGGCCCTCTCTTCATTTTAGCTGAAGGAGAGGTAAATGAACAACCCACACTTGAAAGCAAACACACTTTTGGATCACTCCTCTATCACAGCAGGAGGTTGGCTTGTTTTCAACATGTTTTGTGTCTCTGTGTTTCTTCCTTCTACATATATGGCTGTTGTTTGTTGCTTTTTACTGAGGTCACGGAATTCCACGTGATATTCTGAGCTAGTTTCCTTATTTGGGTGCCAGTGCACAGGTCTTGTGACATCCGCATCACAGATACCATACTGATAACCTGATCTCATAAACACTCCCACATTTACACAACCTGTGTGCCGTTGATACTGAACATCAGCAAAGTATAATTTTGGTTACATGACATCGTTGTGTAGCGGCTCGATCAAGGCCAAGTGAAAGGGTGTGATTGAACTTTCCCTCGGCAGGTGAAGGACCATTTTTAGATTGTGGACTCGTGTGACTCGTCTGACGAGCTTATGAGGCGTGACCGAACCAAACAGACAAT